>NC_052327.1:15885863-16498277 GCF_016432855.1 Salvelinus namaycush | reverse complement strand
TATTTAAACCAAATTGAACATGTTTCATTATTTATTTGAGGCTTAATTGATTTTATTTATGTATTATATTAAGTTAAAATAAAAGTGTTAATTCAGTGTTGTTGTAATTGTCATTATTACAAATACAGTTGAAGTCAAAAGTTTACATAAACTTAGGTTGGAATCATTAAAACTGGTTTTTCAACCACTCCACAAAATTCTTGTTAACAAACTATGGTTTTGGCAAGTCGGTTAGGACATCTACTTTGTGCATAACACAAGTAATGTTTCCAACAATTGTTTACAGACAGATTATTTCACTTATAATTCACTGTATCACAATTCCAGTGGGTCAGAAGTTTACATAAACTAAGATGACTGTGCCTTTAAACAGCTTGGAAAATTCCAGAAAATTATGTCATGGCTTTAGAAGCTTCTGATAGGCTAATTGACAACATTTGAGTCAATTGGAGGTGTACCTGTGGATGTATTTCAAGGCCTACCTTCAAACTCAGTGCCTCTTTGCTTGAAATCATGGGGAAATCAAAAGAAATCAGCCAAGAAAAAAATTGTAGACCTCCACAAGTCTGGTTCATCCTTGGGAGCAATTTCCAAACGCCTGAAGGTACCACGTTCATCTGTACAAACAATAGTATGCAAGTATAAACACATTGGGACCACGCAGCCATCATACCGCTCAGGAAGGAGACTTGTTCTGTCTCTGAGAGATGAACGTACTTTGGTGCGAAAAGTGCAAATCATTCCCAGAACAACAGCAAAGGACCTTGTGAAGATGCTGGAGGAAACAGGTACAAAAGTATCTATATCCACAGTAAATCGAGTCCTATATCGACATAACCTGAAAGGCCGCTCAGCAAGGAAGAAGCCACTGCTCCAAAACCGCCATAAAAATACCAGACTACGGTTTGCAACTGCACATGTAGACAAAGATCATACTTTTTGGAGATATGTCCTCTGGTCTGATGAAACAAGAACAGAACTGTTTGGCCATAATGATCATTGTTATGTTTGGAGGGAAAAGGAGGAGGCTTGCAAGTCAAAGATCACCATCCCAACCGTGAGGCACGGGCGTGGCAGCATCGTGTTGTGGGGGTGCTTTGCTGCAGGAGGGACTGGTGTACTTCACAAAATAGATGGCATCATGAGACAGGAAAATTATGTGGATATTTTGAAGCAACATCTCAAGACATCAGTCAGGAAGTTAAAGCTTGGTCGCAAATGGGTCTTCCAAATGGACAATGACCCCAAGCATACTTCCAAAGTTGTGGCAAAATGGCTTAAGGACAACAAAGTCAAGGTATTGGAGTGGCCATCACAAAGCCCTGACCTCAATCCAATAGAAAATGTGTGGTCAGAACTGAGAAAGCGTGTGCGAGCAAGGAGGCCTACAAACCTGACTCAGTTACACCAGCTCTGTCAGGAGGAATGGGCCAAAATTCACCCAACCTATTGCGGGAAGCTTGTGGAAGGCTACTCGAAATGTTTGACCCAAGTTAAACAATTTACAGGCAATGCTACCGAATACTAATTGAGTGTATGTAAACTTCTGACCCACTGGGAATGTGATGAAAGAAATAAAAGCTGAAATAAATAATTCTCTCTACTATTATTCTGACATTTCACATTTTTTAAACGAAGTGGTGATCTTAACTGACCTAGGACAGTGAATTTTTACTAGGATTAAATGTCAGGAATTGTGAAAAACTGAGTTTAAATGTATTTGGCTAAGGTGTATGTAAACTTCCGACTTCAACTGTATCCTATTCTGTACCCCACCATGATTCCCAAATGTCCTGATTGGCAGACTAGCCAGGTCTTTGGTGGAGGGTGGCAGCTGGTCCCAGCTGGTGGTGGACACATGGCAGCGGGTGGCCAATACTAATGCTCCCGTCAGGGGTCCGGAACCATGTCCGGGTACATCTGGAGAGGCCAATCTGTGTTGCTGCCTCGTATCGAAGGAGGTTAATGACAGACATGTCATGCCCATTGAAGTAGAATTTTCATCCTCTGTGACAGAAATGTATTGGTGATGAATGATACCACTCAAAAGTAGGTCATCAGTGGAACCTCAGAAAGCTTACTAATAAATCACACCAGAAAAGAAGAGACTATCAGAGACAAAAAGTTGGTTGTCTGCACTAGAGGTCTTCACAGATCCACCTGTACCCGAATGCCTGAGACCCGATCCGGGACCCGAGTGGGTACTTTCACCGGTCTAGGTCAGATCTGATATGATTGTCACTGGTTTCGGGTATGTGTAATTATAACTGACTAGTCCGGAAGGACCCGTACTGATCCGAGAGACATTTTTTGAATTTATGCTGCTGCTCTTGCTTTTCACGACCGTTGCGCGTGGCAAGTGTAGCGTGTTGTTGTTGTTGGCCAATCATAAGTCATCAAAGCGGCAATAGGCTACTGTGCAAAAGTTAGGAGATATCTAATCAATGGAAGATGGAATTAAAATGATGGAATTAAAAGTTACAGGAGAAGGATAGGCTACAACGACTAAGAGCCAACAGGTTGGCCTGCTACTTCATATTCTGATTAGAGTTGTTGTAACTATATTTGTAACTGTAGGCAGTGCTAGTCTTGGGCAGGAGCTTGTTCGAGCTGAGTACTGGCACCTCAAATGTTCTACTGCTTGAGCTCCTGTTCCTCTTTAGCTCAAAAGTATTGTGGAGCTCCTGCATCTAAATATAAACAGTACCAGCACCCAAAATGAGTACCGGCACCTATTTCAGTCCTTGTCAAGCACTGACTGTGGATGGTCAAGGGACAGCCACAGTGGATTAATCTACATGAAAAGCAATTAGTGCGTAGACTAACCCCTAAGCCATGCTTAGTGGTTCCTACTGAGCTCCTTCAGGTTGGTGGTTTATAATATTGTGTCATCTTCTTTATGTGACCCCGCTAACAATGAAAAATGTGGGAGGACTTTTGTTCCTTAGAGATGTTCCAATACAAGAATCCTTGAGCTTTATGACTTAAAAATAAAATGCTACTTGCTCATAAAGACGGATGTTGCACGAAGACTAAAGGATCACTCACTACTGAGAAATATGGTTGTGTTGGAGGCCAGAGAGAGTGTTCAGAGAGATTAAAGGGAATGAGTTGGCCCAGAGCTTGGAGCAAGCAGCATGTTGTAGCCCTGCGATATCCTCTCTGGTCTGTTGGTCATCTGTGTCGGTCCATGTTTCCACCATCAGGGTACAAGGAGAAAAGGTGTTTCTGGGAAGTAGAGCACAGTCACGCTCGGATGAGGCTGACTGCGTCCGGCTGTGCAACCTCTTGTGTCCAGCATGTTCAGGGGAAGGCAGGGAACTCAATGGGAGTCTGTAATTTCCCTTCAAAGCCTTTGTGTCAGTTGTCAGTATCTTCCATTGTCACTGATTACAATAACAATACTCAGAGGAGGAGACATTCATTGCTCTTAGTGAGAGCATTTATTTGAACTTCTATTTCTGGTATGTCTTTGAGAGCATTTATATTGTCATAATTGCATCATAGTTTTAGCAATCACAATTCATCCTATGATTAGGTGCTTCCTTGAACTTACCCATAAAATATTTTTCTCCTTCCCTACCATAAAGAAATCCAATCAGCTTATCAGAAATACCATGAAAGCAAGCAGCGGAGTCCTCCTACAACCATTCACACCCCCTCCAAGCCACCCACACCCCCGGGACAATGTGGAGAAAATGTTGGCAGAAATTGCACCCATCCGGCTCAGATGTGGTTTAGTTGCTCTTCTATTTCTGTTTTTGGTCAGGCTCCATGTGACCAATTAGATTAGATCAATGTCTAGACGAGCCCATGCCAAAATAGCCTCACCAGGCTCCATGATCAAAACGAATCCTTTATGCATTTGGAAACCTGGTTAAAACGACTTGCCACAGTTGCCGAAAGCATCTCTTCTGTGGAATAGGACAGCCTCATCAACTTTTTATCTCTGCCATTGGTCCCGGTGGAATTGGGAAGACAGTTTCTGTCTTGTCAACTGCATTTTATAGAGGCAATTGTGTGTGTGTGTGTGTGTGTGTGTGTGTGTGTGTGTGTGTGTGTGTGTGCGTGCGTGCGTGCGTTCGTGCGTGCGTGCGTGCATGTGTTTATGTGTGTTGGTGAAGCATATTTAATTTCATTGAACATCAATAACGTCCCCCCCTCACTAATTTACTTAGCTGTATGCTTAGCTTTCGACTCCTATTTAAGTCTTCGTCACAGGCGTGTTACTTGGTGAATAATGACAGGGGTCCAGTCTTCTATCTTCTGCTATTCCGATCCGTGAGGACAGAGAGAGTACCTGATTGATGACTGGATTCAGGATAGAATGGTTATGTAAGGGCTGGCATCTATCCTGCATTTCATCAAACACACACACAGACTTGATCTTCCAAGCCAGACAACAGACTATCATGTTCAGCACTCGCCTCGTATTGTGATACCATCAATGAATGGGACAGTGTAAATAATCAAGAAGACTGTGTAACCGCCCTCTGTGCCTCCAAACAAGCATGATCTCAACCTTTTTAATAAGAATGATGACAAATTAGCCTAGAAGCTGTCATTACTCATGTTCCCTTCATTTTTATTGACGTGACAGACATCTAATCAAGTTGACCGGACAGGAACATGAAAGCTGGTAGCTCTAATTGGTGAGAGCTTCAAGGTGAGGGGACAGGAAACAATCAGAGAACGGTGGGTGTGAAAACTTTCATTATTGGCAGAGTACCATATGGAGACCGAATGCACACCGTTCTTCCTGAAGGAGCAATTTGCCAAATACACTGATGTCATGTAGCCATAGCAAATACATTTTAAAATGCTTTCAAATGGCTCTTTGCCCATAAATCACAGCCTGTATATAATTCTTAATGGTCTTTTCTGTAGATGCTCCCACACTTCAATGTATGCTATTGCGTTTTACCCAAAGTTATTATTTTTTTAAATAAATAAGTCCTCTGAGATCATTATGATGGAACTCTCCCCTTTTGATTCCAGTAAATCTCTCTCTTTTCCTCTAAACAAGCCGGGCTAAGTGGTATCTTGTTTAAAACATTCGCTGTCCCGCTCTAGAGACGTTTGGGCGAGGAACTAATGTCAAAGCGGGAGAAAAAGAAAGAGACTTTCAGGTAGACTGTCTGAAAGACACAACACAATCATTTTTCTCACACCACCCAGAGAGTGATCGAGACAGAGGTGATAGAGAGACAGAGATGCAGATTGCAAGATCGTGATTTCTCTGTGGTATGAAATGATAACAGTACATCCTAACCAAGACAGGCAGTGAGAGGAAACAGGCTGAATCTGTGGCCATGGCAATGTGTGGGAGACCGGGGGAAGTCACTGTGCCTGTAGGTCATAATGAGGTCCACTTGTTTTCCAGGGAGTTTTGCCCCACGTATCCTGCATGCTGATTTGTTCTGGCCAGATGACCTCAAGAGCTAGATCAGCTGCTCAGAACATGGCTGGCTACTGGACCAGGCCTTCCTTATCCTATTGCAGTTCAGTTCTACAGGGGAACATTAGGATGACACATTAGAAACGCTGGATAAACAAACATCCCTGCACTGTGTGTTTGGCCCGAGTCCAGGGAGGATAACGATGGAAACCTTAAACGGCTGGAGCCATTAGACAGAGTCCACAATCAGACAGACTCTCTGGATGGGCCTTATGTACAGGAAGGAGCGTACGCGTGCACGGACGCTCGCACTAGTGCATGCACACACAGAGATACTATATTTCTTTCCCTCATCTGTTCTTTATCACATGCACACATACTCCTAATTGTACGCATGTATAGTGATGGGGAAATTATTGATAAAGGTACGTATTGGGATATTATTTTTGACAATATATCGTATCATTTTGACAATATCGCAACGTTATTTTTGCGCTAGTTGGCTGTACCTGCTCCAAAACTCCAGTATTTTTTTAATAGGGAGACAATTTGTTTTCCTCACTTTTATTTCCATGACTGATCCAAACTGGTTTTCTCCTGGGTCTCTCGTATCCTTCTGCAGCAGACATGGTGAGCAATATGTTTGGAACATCGAATCGCAATAAAATCACAGTATCGAATCGCAGTACATCTAGAATCGTGAGAATCGCAATACGTATCGTATCGGCACCTGACTATCGTGATAATATTGTATCGTGACGTCCCTGACAATTCCCAGCCCTACGCACTTAGCACACACACACACACACACACACACACACACACACACACACACACACACACACACACACACACACACACACACACACACACACACACACACACACACACACACAAACACACACTTTGGGCCACTCAGTCTTATCACCCCAGTACAGGGGACCTGGTGTTGGAGAATACAGGCCGGAGAGATCAGAATGCAACGAAAAGTGTGACCACACACTTACACTCCAACTCATTTCACATTCCTCCCGTCGGGCACACACTGTGGCACGTCGTCATGCCACCCGGGCATCGACAGACACTCTCCAGAGTCACTTAAACAAGGCACAATGAGAGTGTGCCAGAACCAGCAGGATGCCTGTCATACAGCCTATTCCCACACGGTCCCACAATGCCAATTGACCCATCTCACAGTGACATGAGCTTTTACTCTACAGAATGTGGAATCATTCTAGAATCTTCCACAGTCTGGACAAGAGCCCGCACTGTACAGCCATGTGTACACAAGGATCAAATCAGTTCAATCCACAATTAAACCAGGATCCTCCAACTCCAGTCCTGGAGAAATGCTGGGTGTGTGCATGCTTTTCCCCCAGCCCATTACTAACACAGTAATCAAATAATCAACTGTTCAGGGCCTTCGGTCTGTTGTGTTTTACTGAAGGGCTGGAATGAAAGCCTGGACTTTCTCTCCAGGACCAGGATTGGAGAACCCTGATTTTAGACAGAAACCTTTTTTTTTTTTTTCTCTGCGTTTAGACAGAAACCTTTTCTCTGCGTAGTCACTAAAGCTGCATGATGTGCTTGGACACTATAAACTACAACGTTGACTCCTCTCACAGGTAGGATCTTTGAGATCAGTGTGTGGGCAGTAGGTCTAGTTATGTAAATAATGATACTGCATAAACATTGCTAAGGCAGGTTTGATTTAACCCGGCCCGTAGTCAAATATTATCTTTTGAGTTACAGATGTTTATCATCAACTCAGTCCTGATGTGCCGGGAAATGGTTTATTTGAAGTATTCAACATCCAACAAGGAAGTTTAAACTATTCTATTACAGCTCCCTTTGTTGGTTTGAACCAGTGTCCATGTACTTCTTCCTTGTGTGCAAATTCCATGTGTTAAGTGATGTTTTTGTGTCCTTGTGTGGAGCCATGGCCGGATTACCGACCATGCGCTTTGGTCAGGGGCCCTGACCAATAACAAAAAAAAACGATGATGGCCCTCAGGATAATTGATGATGCATTTAGTGTTATTGCCACCTCCGCTGTTGAAGCGTGTGAGCCAATGACGTGGACATCGATTAAGGCAGCCCACCCCCTTCCGCACTTCACTGATTCAGAGGGGTGGGGTTAAATGGGGAATACATATTTTGGTTGAATGCATTCAGTTGTGCTACTGAATTGGTATCCCCTTTCCCTAATGCTCCAGCTGTGCTGCCATATTATTAGATTAGAGAGCAGACAGCCCTGGGCTAATGTGTGGCATGTTGCAGATCTCAGATCAGCAGCTGGACTCACACCACACAAAACACACATATATATATATATATATATATACACCATCAAACAGGAATCCCCAAAGACCATCAGTCATGCTTTCCCACCCAAGCAAAATTATGCATTGTAGAACTTGCTAGTTTATATGTGTATGGTAATCCCTATTGAATAAATGACAGGCTGCCTTTGTGTGTTTGGTGGCATCACTCCATGGAGGATTTGCACCTCTACCCTACTGTCTCGATGCAACCTGGGAACTGAGATATGACATTGGCTATTGTCAATGAAATGATTGGCACAGGTTCTGTGTGAATGCAGAGTGTGTGAGGGGGTGTAGTAATAGAAGCCGGTTGTCTGTTTACCCGTGACCACTTTGACAACTTCCTTTGCCTGTCTGTTGGTTTATAACGGAAGACAGCCACACTTAGCATGACACGTCTTTATATCAAACAGGGTCTTCTGCTGTAACTTTCTCAGTGACCTCTGGAGAGGAACCAAACATTTGTTGGGGTTCAAGAGGTCCCCATTGCCATGGGCTGCCTTACTCAACCTTTCTGGCTAAGGTAGAATTCTGTGCTCCTGCTCTATGGGCTAGCCAGTGTCTCCCAGGGTCTGGTTAATCCTCTTATTCACCATGCAGCAGCATGATGGATGCTTCACAGACCCACAGCCTTCTATAGGCTACATACACACACAAGGCTGGCTGGCCACTCTCTGTTGGAGAAACACACAGATGTGGTCATGGCCTATCTTTCTCTCTCCCTCTCTCTTTACTCTCTCGCTCTCTTTTTCTCTCTCTTTACTGGCTCTCTCTCTTTCCTATCTCGCTCTCTTTTTCTCTCTCTCTCTTTACTGTCTCTCTCCCTCTCTCTTTACTCTCTCCCTCTCTTTTTCTCTCTCTCTCTCTCCCTCTCTCTTTACTCTCTCCCTCTCTTTTTCTCTCTCTCTCTCCCTCTCTCTTTACTCTCTTGCTCTCTTTTTCTCTCTCTCTCTCTTTACTCTCACTCTCGCTCTCTGTGTCTCTCCTTCTCTCTAAATAGTAAGCTCAGGATTACTCATACTGAGGAGAAGTCTTACAATAAAGTATCTCCCCTCACTGGACAAGCATTTTGGGGGAACTATTCAGTCCCTCTCTTGAGTTGCAGGACTTCATAACTCCCGTCCTCGACGTTGAGCGTCAGTCAGAATTCAGATTCAATTATCACTGAAAGGATATTGTAATGGGAAAAGGTGTGATTAAAAACTCTTCAGAAAATGACTCCTAAAGTAGGAGATTACCGTTTTGTTCAGTTGACAACAGTATTATCGTTCAGAGAAATGCACAATGAATCTGTCCGCCCCATCGTTACTATTAGTTTTACCTCCTCCACCATTCACCCTGACTGTCTGTGTGTGTTTTAAACCTTCTTCATTAATTTATGAGCACTGTAAAGTGAGACCGCATATTCTTTCCACCATTGTTTCACACACTATATGGCTGAGTCATCAAACCCACCAGCACCACTTGATTTACTACCAACTGGCATTTTACATTCTGATGAGGATAATGAGGTAGTAGAGTTTTATAGCAGGAGTTCAACAAAGCTTTCGACAGTCAATGTTTTTTAGGGATTTACATTCGTTCTTTACCGACATTATTCCCTCGAATAAAACAAGCAATTAACAAGGCAACAGTAAACATGTCACCCCCCATGAATGATGCAGCGCCCCCCCCCTTGTACCAATTGAGATACTGCTTGTGACTAACACATTTCAGTTAATTACTATAGTTCCCGCCTTAGGCCAATCAGTGGAGTTTTGTAAAAGCCTGATCTCTATGGCTAGACGCATCATTCACCCCCAAGTTTCTGGAAAATCATCCCAGTGCTGAGATATCGCATGTGACGAACGTTTGAACGGACAGAGACAGATCCACAGTCCGCTCCCCGATTCCATCGTGGGGGGGAAATCAAATGTGATGGTTGCCCTTTTTAAATAGAATGTTTTCCAGTGGCCTTTTCCAATGGCCTTCGTGCTGTACATATTGTATGTGCATGAATATTTCAGTTCTACTGTGGTTACGCTTGTTTTAGCAGATGTGCTCTTTGTAGTCTCACGCCACAACGGCAGACGGACTTCTCTCCTGTGTCCTCCTCTGTCCTCCTCTGTCACATGAACACGGTGCGCTGTAACTGAATCTATGGGCTGTTTGATCTGTGCATGTACAAGCGATGTGCCATGCAGACTGGTTTTTGTTTGTCCAAACTCCATTCAGACAACGTTACAACAGGAAATTGAAACCTGGTGTCAGGACGTAGGCTATGAGGCTAACCCCTTTGGTGAAATAAAAACCTCTGTTGATTGAGTGAAACCGAAACGGGAGGGGGGCGGGGGGGGGTGGCATTAAGACAGGGGCAGGCAATCAAGGAGACAACTCGACAAGACAATGGGACAAGAAGTACCTGTCTGGGAGTGTAGCTCTCAGTTACTTGGGACGACCTCTTGAGATGGTAGCACTGTACAAGCCGTGTAAAACAAATGTGCACTCTCAAAAGGCGTTTTTAGATCCTTGGATAGTTTCACACAATCCATTTTTGAAAGATACTCAATGTCTGTCGAGACAATTGTAGTTTTCAATTCGTAACCGCCACAAATGGAGGCACTGGGCCACAATGAGTTAAGCAGCCTAGATTGTAATTTAAGGAAAGCTTTTTGTTCCCTTTCAGTCACAGGTGCACCACTGATCCTTAAAGAGGAAAGGTAATGCCATTCGTCATGGCCATGGGCGATCACCAGACAAAGCAAGACGAGCCCATGTTGTAATCCTCTGTTGATGCTAAATAGGGATATGCATGGTGCCCTTGACCTCACACACATACACATGCAAACACAACACATACACAAGTGCACATGTACAACACACACAAACACATATGTAGTCAAGCAGACATGCATGCACGCACGCACACACACACACACACACACACACACACACACACACACACACACACACACACACACACACACACACACACACACACACACACACACACACACTGTAATATAATCAAGCCTATTGAATGAACCGGTGCTGGAAATGGACAGGTGTTTCATGTCAAAGCCATTGTTTACACTTTATAGACAGAACACTGGCATGTGAGTGACTGCTGTACTGGTGAAATAGAGAAGTTAGGTCTCTAGACAAACTGGATAAGATGAGAGACAGAGAGAGAGTGATAGAGAGAGAGAGAGGGACAGAGGAAGAGATGGACAGAGAGGAAAAGACTGAGGCTGAGAGAGATAGATGCAGATACTGATCAAGTGGGAGAAGAAGTATGTCGCTTCGAGAGAGATTGAGATGGATGGAGAGAGAGAGAGAAGAGATACAGTTTGAACAAGAGGGAGAGGAATGAGCTCTGAGAGAGAGAGAGAGACAGATGGGCATAAGGAGTTCAGTAGCATTGAACAGCCCTGGAGGGCCAAAACACTACTGGTTTTCATCTTCTCCTAATAAGGGACTAATTCAGAGCTGCAAAACCAGGTGATTGCAATTAACTAACAGTTAGAAACAAAAAAACAGTCGATTTTTGACCCACCAGGACCATAATTGAACAGCCCTGTTGTAGACCCTACTTACTGTATGTCCAACACATTTCAGGGAAGAAAAGGAACATGGCAGAGATATAAATAAAAGTAATTTGCAAAACAGAGAGGAAAGGAGGATGAGCGGTAAGAGAGCTACAGTTGTCTCCTACATGAATTAGCCAATTAGCATCACAGAAGTATGATTAGAAAACATCATTGCCGGCTACAATTCCTTTCTGTATTGTCTCAGTATGGTACATCAGAAGGTCAGGCAAGGGAGATAGGGACACTGAGGATGTATCTCAATAATCATTAAAGGTTTCCTCTCCTTGTACCCTTCCCTCATCTGCACTGAACAGAAAGAATAGGACGCCAAATACTCTTGTAGGCAATCATATCTCTCGGATTAGCGAGGGAGAGGAGAGGAGGATAGGACGCCCTTGTAGAGATGTCCCTGTGTTGGAAAGAGGCCAAAGAAGACAAAGTGTTGCGTGTGAGTGAACTTCCAACCCCTGACCTTTTAACGAGAGGTCATGGCCCTTGGCTGACCCCAGTGTTAGACGGGCACAGACCAGTGAAGTCCAACAATGTGAGGAAGACCACAAGATAGAGATAATAATGAAGAGAATGCGAAAAGGGAAAAAAATAGCTATTTATCACTTCTAGTTTCCTAAAGATTATTTAGTTGCGGGACTATATCACTTTGCACCTATTGGATGATATCCTTAATGACTATTTAAACCAGCTCAGTATACAACACATAGCAAAGGCTATGCAGCGGCATTCTTTGAACTCCCCAGAAGAGTTACTGGTATACTGCTTTGGGAAGATTGTGAGAAAAGTGGACTTTTGCTTGGTCAAAGCCATTTAATCCAGGATTAGACAGAGAAATGATATCACAGGCAAACATGAAGACAGCCCAGCAGAGCATGAGTCCCCATCCTCATCTTCTTCCAACCAGAGTCAGGTCAGGTCAAGATTTGGACATGGTTTAAGACCCTTTTCACACTAGTGTGCCAACCCGAGCCGTACTGTGTTGACTTAGATATATTATTTTTACATTGACCCTTCCAGCACATTACCAGTACCGATGGACTTTGGGGCCTATGCATTTGTAAGTGAATTCGTTTTTTATAAAGGAAAACAAGCTTCTTTCATCCCCCAGATGACAATCTTTTGTAGACAAAATGCTCAACTACGGAGGAATGTTGTTTAAAGGTTGAACATGTTTGGAAAAGGTCAAACCGGTACCCTCTCTTCTAATCAGTTCCTCCTGCTTTCGATCAGCACCTTTCGTGCACATCCACAGTGATGTTCCCAAAACGTTTGGTGCTACTTCAGTCGCTCTGCGAGGGTCCCTCATGCCCACGCTTTTTGAAAAACTTTGGCGTTATTGATGTTTCAGAAATGTAGCACATCCTCGTCTACCGTTCTTGGACATCACTTGGTTTCAGCAACATTTTAAGAACGTTTGGTGTAATCGGTTTGTTTCCCTATGCTTTAGTGAGCAGGTGCTTTGTGCAAGCTATGATAATGAGGCATGTTGGTTCTGACAGTAACTCTTCCGTAATTGCCTGGCAGTGTAGCCCTGAGGGATCTGGCTCCAATTCATTTTCCAGACAGGACTCATAGGGCATTGTAATAATAAACTATCCCCTCCTAATCATTCTGCAGCACTGGTACAGTGAAATGCAAGGATAATTATGTCTGCTGGTGAGGTGTGTGTGTGTGTGTGTGTGTGTGTGTGTGTGTGTGTGTGTGTGTGTGTGTGTGTGTGTGTGTGCTTGCGTGCGTGCATATATGGATGGTTTTCCAGAGACAAGTATACAAACACACATGGATATATTCCTCAGACAACCCCCAGAGTGCATTATGTTAATGGTCTCTGTGCTGCAGACCTACAGTGCCATCAGTTATGTAGACACACCCCTAGTCTTTTTCCACATTTTGTTGGGTTACAGCCTGAATTTAAAATGGATTAAATGGAGATGTTGTGTCGCTGGCCTATACACAATACCCCATAATGCCAAAGTGTAATTATGTTTTTATACATTTTTATAAATTAATAAAAAATGAAGAGCTGAAATGTCATGATTCAATAAGTATTCAACCCCTTTGTTATGGCAAGCCTAAATCAGTCCAGGAGTAAGAATTTGCTTAACAAGTCACATAATAATTTGCATGGACTCACTCTATGTGCAATAATAGTGTTGAACTCTTTGATGCGTATGCTCACATATTGTGATCATTGTTGACTGGTACTTGCAGCGTTGCATCACAAATATGTGATTGGAACAGTAACAACAGAACTTATAATGCGACAAACGCGTCTAAACAGCATTGTTGTTTGAAAAGCATCTAAACAAAGTTTTGTACTGCCGGGAAACAAAAGATCTTCACAACTTTATTCCTCAATTTCACCTTTTATTGTTTAGAGAAGAGATACGTGTCAGCTAAGCTAACAGCAGCTAAATTCTTTATGATGTCAGCCATGTTTGTTCATGTTTGACAAGTGAAAACTCTAATCCCAGAATGCCATTCACTATAAGATGCACGTAAACAAAGTCAAAGTCAAAGATGGCTGCGCTCATTGCCTGAAAAATAGGAGCTTAGTTTGGCCACTTTTCAGCATTTTACAAATCTTCGACGTACTTGTTACAGTGTATACGTTCATGGGGGGTAGATATCGGGGAAGGTATCATGGGGGGATAAGATACAGGGGCAATTACTTTGATGGGGAGATTTATCAATAATTGGGGGGCAAACACAGAAGAAGTTTATACGCTAAATAATAATAAAACCCCTGGAAATGGGGTCTGAGCTGGCAACCCTGACCTACCATAGTTACAATCTGATTCCGCGTTGAAAACAACTGTAAACTCGGAAATCTCTGACTTCCAACTTCAGTGCGTTCAAGACAACTAGGAACTTGAAAAAAAACGAGCTCCGACTGGGGAAAATTGTTTTGAATGGTCATCCAACTCGGAATTTAAACTCGAGACCTCGGGCCTCTATCTAGAGCTCCGACCTTCTGACCTGAAAATCACTGACATCATGATTTGACCTCATATTTTTCTGAGTTCCCAGTTGTCTTGAATGCACCATAAGTCAGTTGAGTGAACTATCATCTTTGGTCTGACAGATGCTTACCTGACAACCAGAATGCATTGTGCAAACATGGCACCACATATAGCTGGAAAATAGCTTAGCATTAGCTCATCATAATCAGGACAATCTTTAAAAAAGTATTTTTTCCACATCCTATGTGTCCATTAAAATCTATGTGTCACGTTCCTGACCTGTTTTCTGTTGTTTGGTATGTGTTTAATTGGTCAGGGCGTGAGTTTTGGGTGGGTAGTCTATGTTATGTGTTTTCTATGTTGGGTTAATGGGTTGCCTGGTATGGCTCTCAATTAGAGGCAGGTGTTTGGCGTTTCCTCTGATTGAGAGTCATATTAAGGTAGGTTGTTTCACATTGTTTGTTGTGGGTGGTTGTCTTCCGTGTCAGTACATGTTACCACACGGGACTGTTTCGGTTTGTCTGTTCCTGTTCGTGTGTTCTTCGTTTCATGTAAGTTCGTAAGTTTAGGTCTGTTTAGTTCGTTTTGTTATTTTGTATTTCTAAAGTGTTATTTCGTGTTTCGTCGTTTTTGTCTAATAAATCATTATGTCCACATACCTCGCTGCGTGTTGGTCTGATCCATGCTCCTCCTCATCCGAGGAGGAGGAAAATGACGACGAACGTTACAGAATCACCCACCAAACCCGGATCAAGCAGCGGGTTAACGGACAGCGCACGAAGCAGGATTTCTGGTCTTGGGAGGAAATCATGGAAGGAAAAGGACCATGGGCTAAAGTTGGAGTGAATCGCCGCCCATGGGAACAGCTGGAGGCAGCTCGGAGAGCGGAGGAAACCGGAGAGAGGAACCGGCGTTATGAGGGGACGCGTCTAGCACGGAAGCCCGAAAAGCCCGCAAGTACAACCCAAAAATTTCTTGGGGGGGGGCTAAGAGGTAGTGGGTCTAGGGCAGGTAGGAGACCTGCGCCCACTTCCCAGGCTAACCGTGGAGAGCGGGAGTATGGGCAGACACCGTGTTACGCAGTAGAGGGCACGGTGTCTCCTGTACGTGTGCATAGCCCGGTGCGGGTTATTCCACCTCCCCGCACTGGTAGGGCTAGATTGAGCATTGAGCCAAGTGCCATGAAGCCGGCTATCTGGCCACCAGTACATATCTGGCCACCAGTACGTCTCCTTGGGCCGGCTTACATGGCACCAGCCTTACGCATGGTGTCCCCGGTTCGCCTACATAGCCCGGTGCGGGTTATTCCACCTCCCCGCACTGGTCAGGCGACGGGGAGCATACAACCAGGTAAGGTTGGGCAGGTTCAGTGCTCAAGGGAGCCAGTACGCCTACACGGTCCGGTATATCCGGCGCCACCTTCCCGCCCCAGCTCAGTACCACCAGTGCCTACACCACGCACCAGGCTTCCAGTGCGTCTCCAGAGCCCTGTTCCTCCTCCACGCACTCTCCCTGTGGTGCGTGTCTCAAGCTCAGTGCCTCCAGTTTCGGCACCACGCATCAAGCCTCCTGTGCGTCTCCAGAGCCCTGTACGCCCTGTTCCTTCTCCCCGCACTCGCCCTGAGGTGCGTGCCCTCAGCCCGGTACCTCCAGTTCCGGTACCACGCACCAGTCCTATAGTGCGCATCGAGAGTCCAGTGTGCCCTGTTCCTGCTCCCCGCACTAGCCTTGAGGTGCGTGTCTCCAGTCCGGTACCACCAGTTCCGGCACCACGCACCAGGCCTACTGTGCGCCTCAGCAGGTCAGAGTCGGCTGTCTGCCCAACGCCGCCTGCACTGCTCGTCTGCCCAGCACCGTCTGAGCCATCTGTCTGCCCAGCACCGTCTGAGCCATCTGTCTGCCCAGCGCCGTCTGAGCCATCTGTCTGCCCAGCGCCGTCTGAGCCATCTGTCTGCCCAGCGCCGTCTGAGCCATCTGTCTGCCCAGCGCCGTCTGAGCCATCTGTCTGCCCAGCGCCGTCTGAGCCATCTGTCTGCCCAGCGCCGTCTGAGCCATCTGTCTGCCCAGCGCCGTCTGAGCCATCCGTCTGCCCAGCGCCGTCTGAGCCATCCGTCTGCCCAGCGCCGTCTGAGCCATCCGTCTGCCCAGCGCCGTCTGAGCCATCCGTCTGCCCAGCGCCTTCTGAGCCGCCCGTCTGTCCCGAGCCGCTAGAGCCGTCCGTCAGTCAGGAGCCGCCAGAGCCGCCAGCCAGTCAGGAGCTGCCAGAGCCGCCAGCCAGTCAGGAGCTGCCAGAGCCGCCAGCCAGTCAGGAGCTGCCAGAGCCGCCAGCCAGTCAGGAGCTGCCAGAGCCGCCAGCCAGTCAGGAGCTGCCAGAGCCGCCAGCCAGTCAGGAGCTGCCAGAACCGCCAGCCAGTCAGGAGCTGCCAGAGCTGCCCTACAGTCATGAGCTGCCCTACAGTCATGAGCTGCCCTACAGTCATGAGCTGCCCTACAGTCATGAGCTGCCCTTCAGTCATGAGCTGCCCTTCAGTCATGAGCTGCCCTTCAGTCATGAGCTGCCCTACAGTCATGAGCTGCCCTCCAGTCATGAGCTGCCCTCCAGTCATGAGCTGCCACTCAGTCCGGAGCTGCCACTCAGTCCGGAGCTGCCACTCAGTCCGGAGCTGCCACTCCGCCGGAGCCGCCACCGCGGACAGATGCCCACCCAGACCCTCCCCTTGAGTTGTAGGGGTGCGCCCGGAGTTCGCACCTTGAGGGGGGGGGGTCTGTCACGTTCCTGACCTGTTTTCTGTTGTTTGGTATGTATTTAATTGGTCAGGGCGTGAGTTTTGGGTGGGTAGTCTATGTTATGTGTTTTCTATGTTGGGTTAATGGGTTGCCTGGTATGGCTCTCAATTAGAGGCAGGTGTTTGGCGTTTCCTCTGATTGAGAGTCATATTAAGGTAGGTTGTTTCACATTGTTTGTTGTGGGTGGTTGTCTTCCGTGTCAGTACATGTTACCACACGGGACTGTTTCGGTTTGTCTGTTCCTGTTCGTGTGTTCTTCGTTTCATGTAAGTTCGTAAGTTTAGGTCTGTTTAGTTCGTTTTGTTATTTTGTATTTCTAAAGTGTTATTTCGTGTTTCGTCGTTTTTGTCTAATAAATCATTATGTCCACATACCTCGCTGCGTGTTGGTCTGATCCATGCTCCTCCTCATCCGAGGAGGAGAAAAATGACGACGAACGTTACACTATGCAAGAATCAGAATGCATTATTTGTCAGCAGTACTTGAAAACATGTGAATAAAACAGTGAAATACATTATGCTCCATGCATACATACAGTGGGGAGAACAAGTATTTGATACACTGCCGATTTTGCAAAAAAATCACATTGTATGATTTTTAAGTAATTAATTTGCATTTTATTGCATGACATAAGTATTTGATCACCTACCAACCAGTAAGAATTCCGGCTCTCACAGACCTGTTAGTTTTTCTTTAAGAAGCCCTCCTGTTCTCCACTCATTACCTGTATTAACTGCACCTGTTTGAACTCGTTACCTGTATAAAAGACACCTGTCCACACACTCAATCAAACAGACTCCAACCTCTCCACAATGGCCAAGACCAGAGAGCTGTGTAAGGACATCAGGGATAAAATTGTAGACCTGCACAAGGCTGGGATGGGCTACAGGACAATAGGCAAACAGCTTGGTGAGAAGGCAACAAATGTTGGCGCAATTATTAGAAAATGGAAGAAGTTCAAGATGACGGTCAATCACCCTCGGTCTGGGGCTCCATGCAAGATCTCACCTCGTGGGGCATCAATGATGATGAGGAAGGTGAGGGATCAGCCCCGAACTACACGGCAAGACCTGGTCAATGACCTGAAGAGAGCTGGGACCACAGTCTCAAAGAAAACCATTAGTAACACACTACGCCGTCATGGATTAAAATCCTGCAGCGCACGCAAGGTCCCCCTGCTCAAGCCAGCGCATGTCCAGGCCCGTCTGAAGTTTGCCAATGACCATCTGGATGATCCAGAGGAGGAATGGGAGAAGGTCATGTGGTCTGATGAGACAGAAATTGAGCTTTTTGGTCTAAACTCCACTCGCTGTGTTTGGAGGAAGAAGAAGGATGAGTACAACCCCAAGAACACCATCCCAATCGTGAATCATGGAGGTGGAAACATCATTCTTTGGGGATGCTTTTCTGCAAAGGGGACAGGACGACTGCACCGTATTGAGGGGAGGATGGATGGGGCCATGTATCGCGAGATCTTGGCCAACAACCTCCTTCCCTCAGTAAGAGCATTGAAGATGGGTCATGGCTGGGTCTTCCAGCATGACAACCACCCGAAACACACAGCCAGGGCAACTAAGGAGTGGCTCCGTAAGAAGCATCTCAAGGTCCTGGAGTTGCCTAGCCAGTCTCCAGACCTGAACCCAATAGAAAATCTTTGGAGGGAGCTGAAAGTCCGTATTGCCCAGCAATGGATACTCCACAATATTAACCTAAATGACAGAGTGATAAGAAGGAATACAAATATTGCAAAACATGCATGCTGTTTGCAATAAGGCACTAAAATAAAACTGCAAAAAATTAGGGAAATTAACTTTATGTACTGAAAGTGTTATGTTTGGGGCAAATCCAACACAACACATCACTGAGTACCACTCTTCATATTTTCAAGCCTGGTGATGTCTGCATCTTGTTATGGGTATGCTTGTCATCGGCAAGAACTAGAGAGTTTTGTTAGGATAAAGAACTGAATAGAGCTAAGCACAGGAAAAATCATAGAGGAAGATCTGGTTCAGTCTGCTTTCCAACAGACATGGAGACAAATTCACCTTTCAGCAGGACAATAACCTAAAACACAAGGCCAAATATACCAGGACGACATTGAATGTTCCTGAGTGGCCTAGTTACAGTTTTTACTTAAATCGGCTTGAAAATCTATGGCAAGACTTAAAAATGTCTGTCTAGCAATGATCAACAACCAATTTGACAGAGCTAGAAGAATTTAAGAAATATGTATTAGGTTTTTAATTTTTCATGATATTTTGACAAATGTTAGAATTTCTCTTCAACTTTGAGCTGAGAGTTTTTTGTGTAGATATTTGACAACAAATTACAATTAAATCAATGTTAATCCTACCTTGTAACACAACATTTTATGGAATAAGTCAAGGGGTGTGAATACTTTCTGATGGCACTGTAAATCTTACTCATTCTCAAAATTGAGCAAATTTCTTCAGACGGAAAAGATAACAGATTGTTTTTATTGTACAATCTCAGACCTCCCTCTTGCTGATATTTTCTCATATATAACTCTAAATGAGTGGTCCTCAATGTTGCACTGCACATTATGGCCTATAAGCAATATTGTTATGTGTAATAACACATTGTTATTTGTTCTTTGCCATGATCTTTTGGAATGAGGGTATCGTGAGTTGATCTTTGAAAGTGACATGGATGTCTTTCAGTTCTCAAATAAAAACACACCAACTCAATAGCGTTTAGAGGCTGTGTGAACGTATAATCATTCTGGTGCCATGATAAGAATAATCCAGGCTGATTTAATCAAATGACATATTTGGACATAAACCGAGCTGTTTTTGAGAGCTATTTTCTTTCTGTTGCAGCTGAACTGGTGCAAGGATACGGATACCGGGCCCAGCGTAAATTCTCAGAAGACATCGACTGGTCCTATGCGGGTAAGTGTGAAGGGGACCAGACGAGTTTGGTTAAATGTTCTACGTATATCTCAGTAGGATGCATTGGGATAAATTATTGATATATTGAAGCTAAGTGATTTTGAAACATTGTAAAACCAAAGACCAGTTGAGGTGTTACCCTGTAGATTGAATGGGTTCCTCACTAGCCATGAATCCACAGGTGGTCAGGAGTGGAGTGGCACTCTGGTGGAGATAAGACTTTGATGTCTGCTGGACTGCCACAGTGTGTCCTCAAAGCTCCTCTTATGAGGTGTGTGTGTGTTGGTGTGTGTGAATACGTGCACCCGTGGGTGTGCAGGTGCGCGGACACACAGTGAGTGAGTATGTGATTGATAAGTAGTGTGCTTCAAATAAATGACTCGGAAACGCTAGTATTTTGAGCTGGTAGTGACAGACAATGTCAGACTTGCAGTCATAGACTAATAGTTGCTTGTGACTTGCGTACCGTGTGTGCGCGTGTAATAAGTGTGTGTGCGTAATGTAATAACAGATAACCACAGAGATTGTCTAGTCTGTGCATGTGGAAAATATCAGAAGGGATTAATTTTGTCTTTATCTGTTTGACTCATCCTTTAACAGAGCTGTTATGGTTTCCAATAAACCTATTAGGCTAGACTGGTCTTGCCTTAGACTAGACTGTTCTGACTGGTTAGAGAAAAATGGAGTAGCCTAGTCACGAAGCTTGTTCTCCTCACGAAGCTTGTACCTTGGAGTAGACTGTGATTTTCTTAGGAATGGCCACTCCTGGCATCTCTATATCAGCCATTTTTTGAGAGGAAGAACAAAGGTGTGTGTGTGTGCATGTGCGGCAGACATCAAAAGAGTAGGCCATTTGCAGAATATACTCTTTGGCAATAATTCTGTTTACAATACAGGTCATGATGAATAGCTTGGTTTCATGAATATCTTCTGAAACGGGGACGCCAAAGAGACCTGGGAATTAATGTCCTATTTGAAAATATAATTTGAGAAAACATTCACACATTCTCCCCCCTTCTCTTGAAGATCATCTGAACCCATTCCAATTTCCCCCCGTGGTCTCATTTTGAGATTTGCATTTGAATACGTATCCCCTTAGAAATTCATTTGATCTTCATGAATTCGCCTGACGTTTGGCATTGTGTGTGGAGAGATATCAACAAGGAAATGGATTGGTTATCATTGGGGGTCATTTGGAGCCTTGTTCCAATAGTAAATGGCATGGCCTTCTCTCTCCCCTTTACTCCATAACCACTGGTTGGGGGAAAGAGTAGACAAGTTTCAACTGAAATGTTGTCAGTTAAGAATTGGCCTATGTTTAGGTTATCAGATGGGGAGATGAGAAAGGAAGACTTATTTACACTGAAGTTCAAGTTCAGAATATGGCCCACAATCTCTTTTCAACTAATGTTGACAACATCCAAATACACACAATGTTGTAACACAAGCTGTTAAACAGTGCAAACGCCACAATGTATTGGCGTAGCCTCATTTGACAGAGGGTTACATACACATGCATACACACACGCACACACACACACACACACACGCGCACACACACACACACACACACATCCACACACAAAACACCCCACCGCACACACACACAACACTAGGGACTCTCTTCTCAGGGACTATTCCTTTATTTATTTTTTCAGCCATGGAGAATTCCCTGGTGGTGAGAGAATTCCCTGTGTTAGGCTCTGGGACCCATATTTGGAAAGTAGGGCACATTCAGCCCCTGGTTTGGAGCGGCTGTTTAGCCTAGCTTGTCTGATCTGTGTTGGATGAGACATGACATGGGTTATGACTAGCCAATACGGCATAGAATGTATGATGTGTAGCAAAAATGTGTGTATTTCTCTTCAATTCAACATTGACTTTGATACAGTTTGTATTATTAGCATGTTTATATTTTATACAGTTGCCAAACAGTCAGTAATACAGCATATTCTACAAAATAGATGCATAATTTGGCATGGAAATGTACCATGCATATTTACTATGACCCTCAGGCAGTAGCACACAATAATCACCCCCACCCCCCATATCTCTCTGTCAATCTTTGCTTTCACTAGACATGACAAGAAAAAAAATATTCTCTCTCCACCCCTTGTTATCTTTGTGTTCTCCTCTCTTCTCTCTCTCTCTCTCTCTCTCACTCCCCCTCTTCTTCTCACTGTCTAGTCTACCCCTACCCCTTTCCCAACGCTCTCTCTCCATCTTCCCTTTGCTCCCTCTCTCTCTCTTTACCACACCACATTCCCATACCTCCCCTTTCGCCTCGGTCGGCGTCACAACAAACTGAATCTGAGTGACACATGGGGAGACTGGCACAACAATGGGGACATTATTGGGTGAGGGCACAGACATGTGGGCACAGGCAGCCAGGCGGGGGGACAACCTGTATTCCGACTGCCAATGCCACCCTAACATGCCCCTGTCCCTCCCCAACTTCCCTGTCCTCGATAACCTCCCCCATCTATAGGCCTATTGTATAACTAGCATAAACAGAAAAACAGCCCTGGTCCAATGGCCCTATGGACGCTATACTTACCCTGTGCTTCAGAAAGTTTATGTTGGATGCTTGAAGATATATTAGAAATAGAAAAGCAGTTGATAGAGTTCAACGTTCAGATAAACTTGTTCATACACACACAGACAAACACACTATATTGCTTGTTGCTTATTAATATTGCAATGACTATGTAGTCATAATAACAATAACACAATATTGTGTTGTATTTTGAATCCCTGTGATGTGCTCTTGTATTGGGTCCAATTGTTTTTGTTCAGGCACAATATAGAAGCTCATGAGAGTTAAACAACCATTCTGCACGGTGGGCCCTCCCAGCCAAAGGGCTTGGAATGGTGATTTGTGGTTGTATGAGCTTGTTTGTGATAATGTGTGTGTGTGTGTGTGTGTGTGTGTGTGTGTGTGTGTGTGTGTGTGTGTGTGTGTGTGTGTGTGTGTGTGTGTGTGTGTGTGTGTGTGTGTGTGTGTGTGTGTGTGTGTGTGTGTGATTTTATTGGATAATCTGCATTGTGTGTATGTGCTATCATAATGCAGGTGTGTGTGTGTGTGTGCTTCCATTAGATCATCTGCATGTGTGTGTATGCTCTTGCGGTTGTGTGTGTGTGTGGAAGGGATTCTCTTTTGCTGTGCGTGCCTTTTGAGCGACGCATCCCTTCAGCCCTGATCTTTCTTATCCTAAAACCATAATAGACAGGCTCCTCTGACATACCTTTAAGTGGATCCAAACACTGTACAGTACCATCATTATCACCACTAATGGAATGGTCTACTACCTCTCTTAGAAAGGGAAGAACGGTATCTTTACCAAGCATTTATGCATCTGAGCTCAATTTGGAGTGTCATAGCAAAGGGGTGTGAATACTTATGTAAATTAGCTATTTCGTACATTTGCAAAAAATTCTAAAAACATGTTTTCAATTTGGATTTACAATTCTTCCAATCCGCCAGATTTTTTTTCTTCACACGCCCAAAAACACACACATAACAATATTATTATGTGAAATATTATTACACACACATACAGGTAACTACTAAAATAAAGGAAACACCAACATAAAAGTTCTTAATAATAGAGCGGTGGGCCATCACGAGCCACCAGAACAGCCTCAATGAGCCTTGTCATAGATTTTACAAGTGTCTGAAACTCTATTGGAGGATTCGACACCATTCTTCCATGAAAAATGCTGCTTTGAGACCCCTCCTTCAAATTCACTGATTCATCTCTTCTAGCCATAGTAGCCAAAATAATAGGCAACTGGGCATTTTTATACTGTCCCTAAGCGAAGTGTTATGTTAATTGCTTAATTACCTCAGGAACCAGTACCACACCTGTGTGGAAGCACCTGCTTTCAATATACGTTGTATCCCTCATTTACTCAAGCGTTTCCTTTATTTTGGCATTTACCTGTATATAATAAATACGGTTCTAACGAAATGTTCATATCAACAATTGAAATGACTGAAACATGTAGATCAAAACGTCAAAAAAGTATGTCATCAAAATGAAATTCTAGCTTGATAAATCATTCAAAGGGATTTTGTCCATTTTCATGTTCGTTCAACGGTAGCCTAACCCGCAAGAACGCTACCTAGCAAAACT
Organism: Salvelinus namaycush; assembly: GCF_016432855.1. Lineage (NCBI taxonomy): Eukaryota > Metazoa > Chordata > Actinopteri > Salmoniformes > Salmonidae > Salvelinus > Salvelinus namaycush. Next base: position 16,474,176 of record NC_052327.1, on the reverse strand, counting down.
TTTTTTTAAACAAATTGATACTTGAGGTCAAAGTATAATATTGCAATATGTAACTGTATCTATTTTATGAAATCGTCTGAATGCAACAAATGAAGCTAAGCAAAGCAGCGCTGACCCTGTCGATTAGCAGTGACTGGAAGCATGAATACCCAGGTGCCTTTCCTGAGGTTTTGTTGCAGTTTTAGCAAATGTTGAGAATTTGAGCATAAAAACCATCAGAACCATTGAGAAAAAAACATTAGATAACAAAGATTTTTTAATTTGGCTTTTCACAACAGCTTTTTTTTATACGATTATCACCGGGTAAGCACACCAGCAGTTACAATTGCCCACAACAGATAGATGATGAAGAATATACTGTTGCATCATATCCGCTCTGCTGTGTGTGTGGAGCCATTGACATGCTAATGAGCTGACCCAGAACTCAGAATGACCTCATTCAGCCTCATTGTCTTTACAATGATGGGTCTCTAAAGTATGTGGGCCCCAGGACTAAAATTCAGTTAGAAATTGTAACGAGTAATAGTAGTAGTAGTAGTAGTATGTGTGTGTATGTATTTACATGCTCAAAGTATATAGCCTAAGCAATGCATATCAAATCTATCTGCTGGGAACTTCAAGGCAAGTGAAATAAACACTACCCATACTCACTGTCACTGATGTTTTAGCCAGCTTTTGTTGTTGTCTATGTCATATGAGACAGGTGTTGGCTAAAACAGAAACAGACTGGCAACCAGGTTTGATAGGATGAGTTAGGTTACAGGAGAAGCATTGAAACAAAACTCAGGAAGGCAATTTAGGCCTCCCATGCGACCAATACACTGAAAATGATACTGCCAGCCCCTTAGTTGACTCCAGTTCAACTGGAAAATGTACAGCAATGAATGAGCAGGAGCAAATGTTGGAATGAAAGCATGACATTAAATTGTTCTATCGTGTGAAATAGGCACATCAGCTCCATGCACAGCCCCATATCAACCCTTTGCCATAAGCACTTCATGTAGATTGGACTTGATTGAACTACTCATCATATCACCCAACCCATGATTACTTGAATCAGGTATTATGCACCGATATTACATTTTTGGCCGATACCAATATTTTCCTTGTCAAAAAATTGGCGATGAGGGCCGGGTCCAGGATGTCTTTAGCAGGGACCCAGCACCTCTCCTCCGGGCCATAACCCTCCCAGTCAACCAGGTACTGGAAACCCCTGCCCCTGGTCGAACCCTCAGGAGGCGTCTCACCGTATACACTGGCTGGCCATTGATGACCCGGGGGGGAGGGATGGGCCTAGAAACAGAAGACAAAGGACTGTGAGACACAGGCTTAATCCTAGACACATGGAAGGTAGGGTGAATACGGAGGGTACGGGGTAACACAAGAAGGACAGCAGTGGAACTAAGGACTCTAGAGATGGGAAAAGGACCAATGAAACTGGGGGACAGTATGCGGGACTCCACCCGAAGGGGCAGGTCCCGAGTGGAAAGCCATACCCTCTGCCCAATGTGGTAGTGGGGAGCTGGGGTCCGACGACGGTCAGCTTGTCGACGATACCTGGAGTTGGTCTTGAGAATTGCCGCCCTGGCTCTTCTCCAGGTACGTTGACAGCGGCGGACAAACATCTGGGCCGAGGATATGCTGACCTCCTGCTCTTGTTCCCGGGAAGAGTGGAGGTTGATACCCAAAATTACTGTGTAACTCATGTAGGGCAACATCTGAAAAATAGCACACTTGGTAGTGTGTACCGGTGCTCGACCAGTCGGCGAAAGCCAACATCACCCACGACAGAACGGTTGATTGTCAAGGGCAATGAATTCCATTATCTTGACTTGAATGGATTTCGCCTATGAGTTGTCTCGCTGAAATGTTCTTACTCTTTCAAATGACTGCTCGACTTGTTGACTGCTTGATCCACACAGTAGACATTGTGGGCGTCATTACGTAATGTACCTACATTATATATGTATGCACGGTAGCTTTGAAAACGGTTTTTAACATCGGCGTTAAACTAGACATCGGCCAACACCGATGTTGGCATTTTTAGCTAATATGTTCATTGATATATCGTGCACCCCAAGGTATTAGTGCGGGGATAAAAAATAAGTATTTATCACACCCTGGGGATCCCCTAGGAATGGCTTGAGAAATTCCACAGTTCTGCATGTTACACCCCAGTGATATCCTGTCAAAGCAGACACACCTGAAGGTGATTAGGTCGTTAGCTCTTCGCAGGAGCACACCTGCAATCAGTTGGTCACTAATTAAAGAGGAAGAAACCAGAGTACACTTCCGGGAAAAGGGAAAACAACTGAGTTGTGTTTTGAAATGGAAAACAGCATGTACAATTTTTGGGCAAATGAATGTAGCTGATGCACCACTAATATGTTAGCTATCTATCTCTACCATGCATTAAACACATTTCAACTCTCTTTTGGCAGGGACTCTCAACCAAAACAACTGGGCCAAGAAGTACCCATCATGTAACAATGCCAGACAGTCACCCATCAACATCGAGGAGGAGCTGACACAGGTCAAAGTTCAGTTCCAAAAGCTGAAGTTCGAGGGCTGGGAGGAAGCGATGTCTGATGGGGCCACCATCAAGAACGACGGCAAGACAGGTATGCGCTCTCACGTCCCCATAAGTCGTCACCATAAAAACAGCATTACAGCAGCCAGCAATGAAACTGTAAAGCAAAAGTAATACAGTAAAACAGTCCTGTCTGCAACCAGCCATTCAGTCACCTATTCAGTATCCACTGCCTGTGGGAAGAAACTGTCTCAGAGCCTTGTGGTCTGGGTTTTAATACTACATTGTCGTAGTAGAAGGAGGAGGTGCAGAAGAAGAGTGGAAGGAGGAATACAATACAATATGATGATGTGGAAATTATTATATATTGTTAGATACTGAAAGATTGGGCATTTTTATAGTGTATACTTATGGCACTTTTAAAGCCGATGGATGTGTGTGTGTGTACGTGACTTTTTGTGTTTTCACTTGGCAAGCTTCAGGCCACATCAATATAGTGTGTGTGAGTGTATGTGTGGGTTGTTTAATGGGGTCAACTAACACCCTCTGTGTGTTCTCTCCAGTGGCGGTGAACCCAGAGGGAGACTTCTATGTGAGTGGAGGGGGGCTGAGGGGCAGGTTTAAGGTGGGAAGAATCACCTTCCACTGGGGACGCTGCAACGCCTCCTCAGAGGGCTCCGAACACAGCCTCAACGGGGTGAAGTACCCCCTGGAGGTAAGACCTGACATTCGCCCATTATAACTATGACAGAGTATAACCTTGTTATAACCTCCATATGACAGAGTATGACCTCATTGTAACCTCCCAAGTAGGGCTTTCAAATTTTTGACTGTTTGGCTGTATTTGACAGTATTTATCCCTTTGACACTTACCAACACACGGGTGTGATCATTCTACAGTGGTCCCTGCAGTGTACACTCAAACCGAATAAGTGCTTGGGCTCTCTTCGAAGAGAGATTGTCGGGCTCAGTAAAGCCTCAAACGTCCGCAACAGTGAAATGGACTACTTCTGTGAGAATTAATGAGGAGGTGGTACACACCTCAATTCAAACTGTTGTTAGAAAATATTAACTAATCTGAAATTGACAAGTTGAAACATAGCCTATAGATAATTAGCAGGCAGCGTGCCTTGGTTTAAGGGCAGCACGGGTTAACTGTCCTGTTGCGTAACAATCACATTTTGGAACAGTGAGCGCATTCTGACATCACTCGCATAAAAAATCTCACATTGGGGCGACTGTTAGAGATATTTGGAACACACACGATGAAACGGTTAAGTTTCTGAAAAGTTCTAAATATGTTTTATACGTTGTACATGACCGTAGGAATTCAAAGTGGTTTTAATGGGCTTTCTCCATTCTGATGGTTTTATTCTCAACCAAACTAGGACAAAACTGACTGTGAAGTACTCCGATTAGTTTAGCATTGTATCAAAATATCGCTATAGACAGTATTGTTCAAATCCAAAGATCCAAATTTGTGGATCCATACCAGTATACCTTAAAATAGGATATAGCACTCAGCCCTACTCTCAAGGACAGTTGAAGGGATATCAACCATCTCCTGTACCTTGTATCTGTCTGTTCCAGATGCAGATCTACTGTTATGAAGCGCATCGCTTTGAGTCCTTAGACCAGGCCATCAAGGACGGGGGCAGGATCACAGCTCTCTCTGTGCTGTTTGAGGTGGGCGTGAGTGTGTGGTCATTTTCTGAGTGTGTCTGTATCATTGGTGTAAAGTACTTAAGTAAACATACTAATAAGTACTACTTAAGTCGTTTTTAGGGCTATCTGTACTTTACTACTTCTATTTTTGACAACTTTTACTTCACTACATTCCTAAAGAAAATAATGTACTTTTTACTCCATACATTTTCCCTGACACCCAAAAGTACTCGTTACATTTTGAATGCTTAGCAGAACAGGAAAGTGGTCCAATTCACACACTTATCAAGAGAACATCCCTACTGCCTCTGATCTGGTGAATTCACTAAACATAAATGCTTAGTTTGTAAATGATGTCTGAGTGTTGAAGTGTGGCCCTGGCTATCCGTAAATTAAATAAAAACAAGAAAATGGTGCTGTCTGGTTTGCTTAATATAAGAAATGTGAAATTATATATACTTTTACTTTTAAAGTATATTTTAGCAAGTATGTTTACTTTTGATACTTAAGTATATTTAAAACCAAATCATTTTTGACTTACTCAAGTAGTATTTTATTGGGTGACTTTCATTTTTATTTGAGTCACTTTCTATTAAGGTATCTTTACTTTTACTCAAGTATGACAATGGGTACTTTTTCTACCATTGGTCTGTATGTTTTGACCTACTATGGCCACAGTACCTACCTACCTGTGTGTTCAGGTAGGTAGGTACTGTAGATTGGGGGGAGTGGGTGTCCTTGACAGGTATGTCATATGTTGACATTGACAGGAAGCGGAGTGTGCTGATGGATTTGATTTTGTGCAGGTGTGCGTGTGTTTGTGACCTGTGTCAAGAGTGTTTGATGGATCATTTTGCGTCCATACCAGCAATGATTTTCATAGTCGATGAGGGATGACTTACTGTATCTACATAACTAGTCTGAACAGTACCTCTACTGAATAAACAGCCTGGCAGTAACTGACAGTGTAGAATACCAGCAGGTCAGTACCATGCGTGTGTGTGTTTGTTGAGGAGATTAGCACACACATCTTAGGCTACACTCCACTGCCCACCTGGGAAATCAAAGGGGACAGAATAGTGGAACGGATTACCCACTACAGCATCAGACTGAGCAGAGATTAGACATGCTACAGTACATAGACGGTCAGCTGTGGAATATCACGTCTCTAGCTATTAGCTTAACATCAGTGTTGGCTTTAGCTTAGCATCAGTGTTAGCTTCAGCTAAGCGGGTCACAGCTTTAAAGGGGCATTCAGCAGTTCAAACAATAACAAAGTGAACTCCATGCCCCTATTTCAGTAAAAAGCTGAGGGATGGGGCTGGAGAAATGTAAGCACTCTCAAATTCATTGACAGAGCTATGTATACAAGGACTGACCATCCATTATAACAACATTGTAGTTTTAGCAATTATTTTGAGGCAACATAGTGTTTATTTACATTTACTTTGTTTACAAACAATGTAGTAAAAACAAGGTTATGTTTTGGGTTCTGATTGGGTACGACAGTTGAACTGAGATCATGAGATCATAAGTTATATTTTTCAAGAATCAATGGCTACATCATTATTCATTTATTTTTCTATTGTGTTATGGACTGTACGTTTGTTTATGTGTAACTCTGTGTTGTTGTTTTTGTCGCACTGCTTTGCTTTATCTTGGCCAGGTCGCAGTTGTAAATGAGAACTTATTCTCAACTGGCCTACCTGGTTAAATAAAGTATAAAATAAATACATGTACGTCCCAAAATGGATGTAGCAACTGCAGATTGCCTCTTTAAAGCAGCCCAAGAAATGGAGGGACACAAAAAGGTAAGGGGGAGGCGATGAGTAGAGGAAGCTACTGTAGACTTTTGAGATGCCTGACTAACCTACTGCCTTTCCCTCTTTACAGACGAGCATCGAAGACAATGACAACTACATAGCCATTATCGACGGAATCAACCGTGTCAGCCGATTCGGTATGTCACCCTGACTTAACCCTAATAACTCTAACCTCAACCAATCAACTTTTTTTTACTCACCTGCTGTAAGCACAACCATAATTATCTCTCTTGCATTTCAATATCGATGTATTACTGCACAGCGCTGTTCCTAAGTTTCAGTAAAAGTATGTTGTACAGTCGATAGTTAATGCTAATGGAGGTTGAAGTTTTCAATGCAGGTAGGCATTACAGAGTGCATCAACTCATTTCATGTAAATTCAAGGGCCACTATCCCCCACAATCATACACCCACTACCTCACTGTGCCTTAATGTAACACACAGGCATGCACTAATGCATAAACACACACACTGTTTTCTTTATGTTCATCTTCTGTCGTTCATCCTCTATTGTTTACCCTCTATCGTTCATACTCTATCGTTTATCCTCTATTGTTTATCCTCTATCGTTCATACTCTATCGTTCATACTCTATCGTTTACCCTCTATCGTTTATCCTCTATCGTTCATACTCTATTGTTTATCCTCTATTGTTTATCCTCTATCGTTCATACTCTATCGTTCATACTCTATTGTTTATCCTCTATGGTTTATCCTCTGTTCTCTATCGTTCATCCTCTATTGTTTATCCTCTATCGTTCATCCTCTATCGTTCATTCTCTATCGTTCATTCTCTATCGTTTATCCTCTATCGTTTATCCTCGATTGTTTATCCTCTATTGTTCATCCTCTATCATTCATTCTCTATCATTTATACTCTATCGTTCATCCTCGATTGTTTATCCTCTATCGTTCATCCTCTATCATTCATTCTCTATCATTTATGGGGCGGCAGGGTAGCCTAGTGGTTAGAGCGTTGGACTAGTAACCGAAAGGTTGCAAGTTCAAATCCCCGAGCTGACAAGGTACAAATCTATCGTTCTGCCCCTGAACAGGCAGTTAACCCACTTGCCTAGTTAAATATAAAAAAAAAGGTACATTTGTAAGTCGCTCTGGATAAGAGCGTCTGCTAAATGACGTTAATTTTTACTCTATCGTTCATCCTCGATTGTTCATCCTCTATCATTCATTCTCTATCATTTATACTCTATCGTTCATCCTCGATTGTTTATCCTCTATCGTTCATCCTCTATTGTTTATCCTCTATCGTTCATCCTCTATCGTTTATCCTCTATTGGCTATTCTCTGTTGTTATCCTCTTTTGTTTATTCTCAATCGTTTATCCTCTATTGTTTATCCTCTATCGTTCATTCTCTATCATTAACTCTTTATCCTCTATCGGTTATCCTATATCGGTTATCATCTATCGTTCAACTTCCATCTTTCATACTCTATTGGTTATCCTCTATCGGTTATCCTATATCGTTCATACTCTATCATTCATACTCTATTGTTTATCCTCTATTGGTTATCCTCTATCGTTCATCCTCTATCGTTCATCCTCTATCATTTATCCTCTATCCTCTATTGGTTATCATCTATCGTTCAGCCTCCATCGTTCATACTCTATTGGTTATCCTCTATCGGTTATCATATATCGTTCATACTCTATCATTCATAATCTATCGTTTATCCTGTATTGGTTATCCTCTATTGGTTATCCTCTATCGGTTAATCTCTATCGTCTGTCATTCTCTCTTCCTTTTGATCTGTTCCTCTATTTCACTTTTGCTTCTCTGTCTGCGTTCCCTACACTTTCCCCCTGTCTAGGTAAGAGTGGGAGGGTGGGTCCCTTCTCTCTCCGGGGCCTCCTGCCCAACTCCACAGAGAAGTACTTCATCTACAACGGCTCCCTCACCACACCACCCTGCACTGAGACCGTGGAGTGGATCGTCTTCAAGAACACTGTGGCCATCTCCGACACGCAGGTGGGTCTGTGTGTGAGTGTGTCCATGTACGGTTGAAGTCGGAAGTTTACATACACTTAGGTTGGAGTCATTAAAACTTGTTTTTCAACCACTCCACAAATTTCTTGTTAACAAGCTATAGTTTTGGCAAGTCGGTTAGGACATCTTCTTTTCTACTTCCGGCGCCGACAGAGATGGCCGCCTCGCTTCGCGTTCCTAGGAAACTATGCAGTATTTTGTTTTTTTACGTGTTATTTCTTACATTGGTACCCCAGGTAATCTTAGGTTTCATTACGTACAGTCGGGAGGAACTACTGAATATAAGAGCAACGTCAACTCACTATCATTACGACCAGGAATATGACTCTCCCGAAGCGGATCCTGTGTTTTGCCTTCCACCCAGTACAATGGATCTGATCCCAGCCAGCGACCCTAAACAACGACGCCGTAAAAGGGGCAAACGAAGCGGTCTTCTGGTCAGGCTTCGGAGACGGGCACATCGCGCTCCACTCCCCAGCATACTACTTGCCAATGTCCAGTCTCTTGACAACAAGGTTGATGAAATCCGAGCAAGGGTAGCATTCCAGAGAGACATAAGAGACTGTAACGTTCTTTGCTTCACGGAAACATGGCTCACTCGAGAGACGCTAACGGAGTCGGTGCAGCCAGCTGGTTTCTTCACGCATCGTGCCGACAGAAACAAACATCTTTCTGGTAAGAAGAGGGGCGGGGGGGTATGCCTTATGATTAACGAGACGTGGTGTGATCATAACAACATACAGGAACTCAAGTCATTCTGTTCACCTGACTTAGAATTCCTCACAATCAAATGTCGACCGCATTATCTACCAAGGGAATTCTCTTCGATTATAATCACAGCCGTATATATTCCCCCCCAAGCAGACACATCGATGGCCCTGAACGAACTTTATCTGACTCTATGTAAACTGGAAACCACACACCCTGAGGCTGCATTCATCGTAGCTGGGGATTTTAACAAGGCTAATCTGAAAACAAAACTCCCTAAATTCTATCAGCATATCGATTGTGCTACCAGGGCTGGTAAAACCCTGGATCATTGTTATTCTAACTTCCGCGACGCATATAAGGCCCTCCCCCGCCCTCCTTTCGGAAAAGCTGACCACGACTCCATTTTGTTGCTTCCAGCCTACAAACAGAAACTAAAACAAGAAGCTCCAGCGCTCAGGTCTGTTCAACGCTGGTCCGACCAATCTGATTCCACGCTTCAAGACTGCTTCGATCACGTGGATTGGGATATGTTCCGCATTGCGTCCAACAACAACATTGACGAATACGCTGATTCGGTGAGCGAGTTCATTAGAAAGTGCATCGGCGACATAATACCCACAGCAATGATTAAAACATTCCCAAACCAGAAACCGTGGATTGATTGCAGCATTCGCGTGAAACTGAAAGAGCGAACCACTGCTTTCAACCAGGGCAAGGTGACCAGAAACATGACCGAATACAAACAGTGTAGCTATTCCCTCCGCAAGGCAATCAAACAAGCTAAGTGCCAGTATAGAGACAAAGTAGTCGCAATTCAACAGCTCAGACACAAGAGGTATGTGGCAGGGTCTACAGTCAATCACGGATTACAAAAAGAAAACCAGCCCCGTCGCGGACCAGGATGTCTTGCTCCCAGACAGACTAAATAACTTTTTGGCCTGCTTTGAGGACAATACAGTGCCACTGACACGGCCCGCTACCAAAACCTGCGGGCTCTCCTTCACTGCAGCCGAGGTGAGTAAAACATTTAAACGTGTTAACCCTTGCAAGGCTGCAGGCCCAGACGGCATTCCCAGCCGCGTCCTCAGAGCATGCGCAGATCAGCTGGCTGGTGTGTTTACGAACATATTCAATCAATCCTTATCCCAGTCTGCTGTTCCCACATGCTTCAAGAGGGCCACCATTGTTCCTGTTCCCAAGAAAGTTAAGGTAACTGAGCTAAAAAACGACTACCGCCCCGTAGCACTCACTTCCGTCATCATGAAGTGCTTTGAGAGACTAGTCAAGGACCATATCACCTCCACCCTACCTGACACCCTAGACCCACTCCAATTTGCTTACCGACCCAATAGGTCCACAGACGACGCAATCGCAACCACACTGCACACTGCCCTAACCCATCTGGACAAGAGAAATACCTATGTGAGAATGCTGTTCATCGACTACAGCTCAGCATTTAACACCATAGTACCCTCCAAACTCGTCATCAAGCTCGAGACCCTGGGTCTCGACCCCGCCCTGTGCAACTGGGTACTGGACTTCCTGACGGGCCGCCCCCCAGGTGGTGAGGGTAGGTAACAACATCTCCACCCAGCTGATCCTCAACACTGGGGCCCCACAAGGGTGCGTTCTGAGCCCTCTCCTGTACTCCCTGTTCACCCACGACTGCGTGGCCATGCACGCCTCCAACTCAATCATCAAGTTTGCGGACGACACTACAGTGGTAGGCTTGATTACCAACAACGACGAGACAGCCTACAGGGAGGAGGTGAGGGCCCTCGGAGTGTGGTGTCAGGAAAATAACCTCACACTCAACGTCAACAAAACAAAGGAGATGATTGTGGACTTCAGGAAACAGCAGAGGGAGCACCCCCCTATCCACATCGACGGGACAGTAGTGGAGAGGGTAGTAAGTTTTAAGTTCCTCGGTGTACACATCACGGACAAACTGAATTGTTCCACCCACACAGACAGCGTTGTGAAGAAGGCGCAGCAGCGCCTCTTCAACCTCAGGAGGCTGAAGAAATCCGGCTTGTCACCAAAAGCACTCACAAACTTCTACAGATGCACAATCGAGAGCATCCTGTCAGGCTGTATCACCGCCTGGTACGGCAACTGCTCCGCCCACAACCGCAAGGCTCTCCAGAGGGTAGTGAGGTCTGCACAACGCATCACCGGGGGCAAACTACCTGCCCTCCAGGACACCTACACCACCCGATGTCACAGGAAGGCCATAAAGATCATCAAGGACAACAACCACCCAAGCCACTGCCTGTTCACCCCGCTATCATCCAGAAGGCGAGGTCAGTACAGGTGCATCAAAGCAGGGACCGAGAGACTGAAAAACAGCTTCTATCTCAAGGCCACCACTAACATTTAGTGGCCGCTGCCAACATACTGACTCAACTCCAGCCACTTTAATAATGGGAATTGATGGAAATGTACGTAAAAATGTATCACTAGCCACTTTAAACAATGACACTTAATATAATGTTTACATACCCTACATTACTCATCTTATATGTATATGTATATACTGTACTCTATATCATCTACTGCATCTTGCCATCTTTATGTAATACATGTATCACTAGCCACTTTAAACTATGCCACTTTATGTTTATATACCCTACATTACTCATCTCATATGTATATACTGTACTCTATACCATCTACTGCATCTTGCCTATGCCGTTCTGTACCATCACTCATTCATATATCTTTATGTACATATTCTTCATCCCTTTACACTTGTGTGTATAAGGTAGTAGTTGTGGAATTGTTAGGTTAGATTACTCGTTGGTTATTACTGCATTGTCGGAACTAGAAGCACAAGCATTTCGCTACACTCGCATTAACATCTGCTAACCATGTGTATGTGACAAATAAAATTTGATTTGATTTGATTTTGTACATGACACAAGTAATGTTTCCAACAATTGTTTACAGACAGATTATTTCACTTATAATTCACTGTCTCACAATTCCAGTGGGTCAGAAGTTTACATACACTAAGTTGACTGTGCCTTTAAACAGCTTGGAAAATTCCAGAAAATTATGTCATGGCTTCAGATGTTTCTGATAGGCTAATTGACATCATTTGAGGCAATTGGAGGTGTACCTGTAAATGTATTTCAAGGCCTACCTTCAAACTCAGTGCCTCTTTGCTTGACATCATGGGAAAATCAAAAGAAATCAGCCAAGACCTCAGAAAGGCTGATTCATCCTTGGGAGCAATTTCCAAATGCCTGAAGGTACCACGTTCATCTGTACAAACAATAGTATGTAAGTATTAACACCATGGGACCACGCAGCCATCATACCGCTCAGGAAGGAGATGCGTTCTGTCTCCTAGAGATGAACGTACTTTGGTGTGAAAAGTGCAAATCAATTCCAGAACAACAGCAAAGGACCTTGTGAAGATGCTCGCGGAAACAGGTACAAAAGTATCTAAATCCACAGTAAAACGAGTCCTATATCGACATAACCTGAAAGGCCGCTCAGCAAGGAAGAAGCCACTGCTCCAAAACTGCCATAAAAAAGCCAGACTACGGTTTGCAACTGCACATGGGGACAAAGATCGTACTTTTTGGAGAAATGTCCTCTGGTCTGATTAAACAAGAACAGAACTGTTTGGCCATAATGACCATCATTATGTTTGGAGGAAAAAGGGGTAGGCTTGCAAGCCGAAGAACACCATCCCAACCGTGAAGCATTGGATGTGGCAGCATCATGTTGTGGGGGTACTTTGCTGCAGGATGGACTGGTGTAATTCACAAAATAGATGGCATCATGAGGAGGAAAATTATGTGGACATATTGAAGCAACATCTCAAGACATCAGTCAGGAAGTGAAAGCTTGGTCGCAAATGGGTCTTCCAAATGGACAATGACCCCAAGCATACTTTCCAAGATGTGGAAAAATGGCTTAAGGACAACAAAGTCAAGGTGTTGGAGTGGCCATCACAAAGCCCTGACCTCAATCCTATAGAACATTTGTTGGCAGAACTGAGAAAGGGTGTGCCTACAAACTAGAGGTCGACCGATTATGATTTTTCAACGCCGATACCGATACCGATTATTGGAGGACCAAAAAAAGCAGATACCGATTAATCGGACGATTTAAAAAAATGTATTTGTAATAATGACAATTACAACAATACTGAATGAACACTTATTTTAACTTAATAGAATACATCAATAAAATCAATTTAGCCTCAAATAAATAATGAAACATGTTCAATTTGGTTTAAATAATGCAAAAACAAAGTGTTGGAGAAGAAAGTAAAAGTGCAATATGTGCCATGTAAGAAAGCTAACGTTTAAGTTCCTTGCTCAGAACATGAGAACATATGAAAGCTGGTGGTTCCTTTTAACATGAGTCTTCAATATTCCCAGGTAAGAAGTTTTAGGTTGTAGTTATTATAGGAATTATATGACTATTTCTCTCCATACGATTTGTATTTCATATACCTTTGACTATTGGATGTTCTTATAGGCACTTTAGTATTGCCAGTGTAACAGTATAGCTTCCATCCCTCTCCTTGCCGCTACCTGGGCTCGAACCAGGAACACATCAACAACAGCCACCCTCGAAGCAGCATTACCCATGCAGAGCAAGGGGAACAACTACTCCAAGTCTCAGAGAGACTGACGTTTGAAACGCTATTAGCGCACACCCCGCTAACTAGCTAGCCATTTCACATCGGTTACACCAGCCTAATCTCAGGAGTTGATAGGCTTGAAGTCATAAACAGCGCACTGCTTGAAGCATTGCGAAGAGCTGCTGGAAAAACACACGAAAGTGCTGTTTGAATGAATGCTTAAGAGCCTGCTGGTGCCTACCATCGCTCAGTCAGACTGCTCTATCAAATCATAGACTTAATTATAACATAATAACACATAGAAATACGAGCCTTAGGTCATTAATATAGTCAAATCTGGAAACTATTATCTCGAAAACAAAACGTTTATTCTTTCAGTGAAATACGGAACCGTTCCGTATTTTTTGTAACGGGTGGCATCCATAAGTCTAAATATTCCTGTTACATTGCACAACCTTCAATGTTATGTCATAATTACGTCAAAGTCTGGCAAATTAGTTTGCAATGAGCCAGGCGGCCCAAACTGTTGCATATACCTTGACTCTGTGTGCAATGAACGCAAGAGAAGTGAAGTTTAATGCTAGCTAGCAACTTACATTGGCTTCTTTCTGCATTCGCGTAACAGGCAGGCTCCTCGTGAGGCAGGTGGTTAGAGCATTGGACTAGTTAACCGTAAGGTTGCAAGATTGAATCCCTGAGCAGACAAGGTAAAAATCTGTCGTTCTGCCCCTGAACAAGGCAGTTAACCCACCGTTCCTAGGCCGTCATTGAAAATAAGAATGTGTTCTTTAACTGACTTGCCTAGTTAAATAAAGGTGTAAAAAAATTAATTGGGGCAAAATCGGCGTCCAAAAATACCGATTTCCGATTGTTATGAAAATCGGTATTTTGAAATCGGCCCTAATTAATCGGCCATTCCAATTAATCTGTCGACCTCTACTACAAACCTGACTCAGTTACACCAGCTCTGTCAGGAGGAATGTGCCAAAATTCACCCAACTTATTGTGGGAAGCTTGTGGAAGGCTACCCAAAAACGTTTGACCCAAGTTAAACAATTTACAGGCAATGCTACCAAATACCAATTGAGTGTATGTAAACTTCTGACCCACTGGGAATGTGATGAAAGAAATAAAAACTGAAATAAATCATTCGCTCTACTATTATTCTGACATTTCACATTCTTAAAATAAAGTGGTGATCCTAACTGACCTAAGACAGGGAATTTTTACAAGGATTAAATGTCAGGAATTGTGAAAAACTGAGTCTAAATGTATTTGGCTAAGGTGTATGTAACTTCTGACTTCAACTGAAAACCTGTGTGTGCATTTATGAAATCAGAGAGTGTGTGGATTTTTTTTTGTCAGTACAGAAGAAGAGATAGCGTGAGCAACAGGGAGAGTGGGAGTTGACAGATGTCTTTTAGAGTGTGAATGGGTTGGGTGGGACCTTAACATACACTACTTCATCTGTATAGTTAAAAGGCATTGCACAAGGTTGTTTTCACAAGTCACTTCTAAACTGTTTCATTATGCCGGCGCCTGTGTCTTTTTGTTTTTGTGTCTGACTCTGTGCCAGAACTTTGCTTTTGATTTATGTCTGCATTCATAATTGATCGTGGCTCTCGTGTGTGTGTGTGTGTGTGTGTGTGTGTGTGTGTGTGTGTGTGTGTGTGTGTGTGTGTGTGTGTGTGTGTGTGTGTGTGTGTGTGTGTGTGTGTGTGTGTGTGTGTGTGTGTCAGCACCATGCGTTTCAGTTTAAGCAGAGTAAAGGCCTCTGTGCGCCTTTATTTGTTTGTTTAAATGACAGCTTTTATATACCTGTCAATCACAAATACCCTGAGGGTAACAGGGAAGACATACACGCACTCACACTCCTTTTAAGTCTTTAACTGTTGACATCCCATTGTCTGACACACACCCTCTTTCCATTTAAACTGGCTTTCAGTCTGCCTGTTTTCGGTTCTGTATGGTAGGGTAATGTCACGTCTCAAGTTTCAAAACACTTTGAAAGGCCATTTTGGGAGAATTGTTCCTCTATTGTGTAGCTTGGTGGCTTTTCAAACACTCCCTCGAGGCGTACACTAGCTCTTATGTGATATAATTACCATATCGCCAGTCGTGCATACAGTAGCCTATATATTCAAACAACGTTATCTACATATTTGTTGTTTTGATAACATGAACTAATAACCAATGCCTGTGCGTATGCAAAAGTAATTTTGCAAAAGTTGTGCCATAAGAGCGCCATGATCATCATGAATACTACTGTGTGTTTCTAGACAACACCACACCTATCATTACATTTGTACATACCAATGGCTGTTGCAGCGGTTGCCCGAGTCACGGTTTTGGCCCCGGGTCACACTCACAGCCACTCTGTTTGGAATGCTGTGTGAGTCAGAGGACCAGTGTTCTGTACAGTGTTACACAATCAACTGTAGAAGAGGTGTATAGGACAGGCATCCATGCATGTGTCTAGCATGTGTGTATTTTATTTTATTTGATCTTATTTTACCAGTCAATTAAGAACAGATTCGTATTTGCAATGTTCTTATTTACAGAAAGATATTTTTGACGGCCTGTGTGTTAGGTTGTGTGACGTCTGAATACTGTATGACCCATAGTTTTGAAGGTCTGTGAGAATGTATCATGATAATAGTAATTAGCTAGTATGTGGGTGGTGCCATCAAGTCAGTGCCTTTGGAGAAGATTTCACCTCATTTTAACATTCTGTCATAAAGAAAACATGTTCAACTTAATAAAAAAAATCTCTAGAGGTTAAATTTAAAAAAGACTATAGTAAGTGCGTACTAATTGCCAAGTAAAGTAACAAGGTTGACTGTAGGAGGGTTGACAATTTCAATTTAAATCAGCCATAAATCTCCTAGTGACAGGGTGAATGTAATCTTGTTGTGTGAAACAGGGAGTGGCGATTGAACGTGAGTTTCACAAAAAAATGACATTGTTTGGGCAACATGTATGGGCAACAGGGTTGACTACTTCATTTTAAATCATTTATATTGTTGAAACATTTCTAGCCTGTTTAATCTATGGTCAACAGGGTTGACGTGTTGTTTTCGACCCACTCAGTTTTCCAACACAAAACACCAGAAAATGACCAAAAAGAGTAGAACCAGCTCACCTGCTTTTACACTATTATTTGACTATTATGATAACTATTAGATGTTCAATATTTATTTTGAATGAAATATTTAAAAAGGAATAGTTTCACCATATTTAAAGGACAGTTCAGTTCACGTACAGGGTCGATCTTAAACTGAGGGCCAGACTTAAATGAATCACTGATCACATCAAATAAATGAAAAATCTTAAGAAATTACTTTGTCAAAGCAACAAAAAATAACTAGGGCTTTACAATGATGGCTCCCCCGTGAATAAATGTTGGGGCTAAATGGGTTAAAATCTTCCTATAAGTCACAGAGCCATTGTTCTGTTTGAATGTGTTGGTTGTATTGTATTCTAGCTGGTGATGTTCTGTGAGGTGATGACCATGCAGCTGACTATATAACATTAAGACATGTTATAGCTATGTAATAATGTGTGTATGAATGTGTTGGTTGCATGTTTGTAGCTGGAGATGTTCTGTGAGGTGATGACCATGTAGCAGACTTCCTCTGTGACATTATTTTGAGGTTATGCTATGAAGGGTCATAAGAGGTTATAACTGTTCATTGTGTTGTAGCTGGAGATGCTCTGTGAGGTGATGACCATGCAGCAGACTTCCTCTGTGACATTATTTTGAGGTTATGCTATGAAGGGTCATAAGAGGTTATAACTGTTCATTGTGTTGTAGCTGGAGATGTTCTGTGAGGTGATGACCATGCAGCAGGCGGGCTACGTGATGCTGATGGACTACCTGCAGAACAACTACAGGGAGCAGCAGCAGCAGTTCATGGGCCAGGCCTTCTCCTCCTACACCGGCACAGAGGAGGTCCTCACTCCCAGTATGTACCTGTCTGTCTGTCTGTGTCTGTCAGAGGAGGTCCTCACTCCCAGTATGTACTTGTCTGTCTGTCTGAGGAGGTCCTCACTCCCAGTATGTACCTGTCTGTCTGTCTGTCTCTCTGTCTGTCTGTCTGTCAGAGGAGGTCCTCACTCCCAGTATGTACCTGTCTGTCTGTCTGTCTGTCTGTCTGTCTGTCTGTCTGTCTGTCTGTCTGTCTGTCTGTCTGTCTGTCTGTCTGTCTGTCTGTCTGTCTGTCTGTCTGTCTGTCAGAGGAAGTCCTCACTCGCAGTACGTACCTGTCTGTCTGTCTCCAATAATCCATTCAAACATCTGCCGTATTCACTCCTGGTTCTTGGCACTAACACCTGATTCAACTAATCATGGTCTTGATGATTAAGTGATGAATAGATTCAGGTTTGTTAATGCTGGGCTGGAATAAAGTCTGCTGCCAAGTAACTCGCAGACAAATAGAGCATTAATATGTATTAACGCTACATTGTCATTGCAACAGAGCATAGAATGCTTAATTCTGAGCAGAAAATAGCAACATATCAATAACAAACATCATAAATATATTTTTGACACTTTTGGTGGCCTATTAACATGTCATAGGTGGATTTTGATACATGTGAGGCAAGACTGGTAACCCAACTGAGAACCTGCAGCTTGTTATGGGCAAATGTAATCTGTGACACAAACGCACGCGCGCACACACACACACACACATATATATATACACACACACATATACACGGTACACTGTGGCTGTCTCACAGAGCTCATTTGATGTATCATACTATGACTGGGTCCTGACCCTAGTAAAGCCGTGATGGCAGTTTGATGTGTGTTTCCTGGTTAGACATCAGCATTAATCAGGACTTTAACTAGCATGTGGCATGCTGGCAGGCATTCAATATAAGACAGCATGTGTGTCAGCATCTGTGTGTGTGTGCCTCTCTTAATTATACCCGGACTCTCTATATCCTTGAAGGGAGAATTTAATTGCTGTGGATGCTTAGGCACCAGGCTAATATACTAGCCCCTCTCACTCTCTCATCTTTATGTCTCTCTCTCTCTCTTTCCCTACATGCCAGCAATGATATTAGACTCTCAGTTTAAAGTTCTCTCCCCTCTTTCTCACCTCTTTAGACCTGGTGGTCGCTAGGTGTTGCTAGGTTACTGTGGCTGCCCCCTCCCTTTCACAGAGCACTTTCCAAACGTCTTCGGAAAATGGATACAGTGCATTGAATATGATATATAATGTACATGAATAGGTGTGAGATGCACGTCACAAAACAAATTAAATAAAGAAAAGAACTGGAGAAAAATATTGCTGTTTCTTTGCTCCTCTCTGCCCTCTTGTGTTGAAAAGGGGTTAGTACAGAAAATGTGAGTATCTTTCTTAAATCCCTCAGCATCATTAAAAACATTAAATTAATGCATTCACCCCCTCACCACAAATGATTTCCATGGTCTACTCTTGTGGTGCCCTTATGACCCTTCTGGGAAAAGAGGATACTTATCTAAGTAAACTGAAGTGCAGGCTTAGATAATGTGTCAATGGTTTAGTTGTTGTCCTTGGCCATTGTCTCTGGTCTCATTTTGATTGATTTAAATCTCTTTCTCCCCCCTCTAATCTGTGTTAATCCCAGAGTCTCCGTGTGTCTGTGAGCTGCATTAGTGCCGCAGCACTAATCTTTGATGGTGACCTTTGACACAGGCATGAGGCACGGGTTTAGCTCTCTTAACGGGAGAAACACCCAGTTGTGATGACCATTATTCCCCCATGCAAATATTTTGGTTTTGGTGTCCGGAATGAAGTTTGACATTTATTCTACACAGCATTTCTTTGTACCACTGCAAGTGATTATTGTATGTGGAATTCTTATGAATCTAAAATAATTTAGATGTATTTATTTCTCGCTCTTTCTCTGTCTCTTCTGCCTCTCTCTCTCTCTCTGTCAGTCTGCAGTTCAGAGCCGGAGAACGTGCAGGCAGACCCCCATAACCTGACCAGCCTGCTGGTGATGTGGGAGCGGCCACGGGCGGTTTACGACGCGGGGATAGAGAAGTACTCAGTTACCTACAAGCTGGCCCAGGGAGAGGACCCTCCGGCCTTTGAGTACCTGACGGACGGAGACCAGGATGTGGTGAGGGACATTTATGTAGCGTGGGTTGATCACGGAACTAATGCTTGTGAGCTGGAGCTCAGCAAACTAACACGCAGATCACCAACTGAGGTCAATCACATTTTGGAAGGTTTGTGTGAATGAACAAATGAATGAGGGAATGGATGAAGAAACAAACAAAGAAAGTAAAGAACCATAGTATGATTGAAAGCAAGAACAGATCCTACAAAGGTATAACCCTCCACATCGCCACCACCCTAAACCCCCTGTACTCCCCTCTCCCCGTCGTTCCCCAGGGGGCCATATTGCAGGACCTGATGGCCAACACCAGCTACGTGGTTCAGGTCATGGCGGTCTGCACCAACGGTCTGTACGGCCGCGTGAGCGAGCAGCTGACTGTCGACATGCCGATCGACAACCCCGGTAAGAGCGACCGCGACCGCCAATACGTCTACACAGACCGTACATAGGGGGGGTTATACTCTGCCGTAGCGTTCTGCTGACATAGAGAGTAGAGACCAAACATAGACGGTTGATCATTTGCAAACCAGTTCCCTTTACTGTATTGCTTTAATGGTAGGTCTTAACAGCAAAGTCACACTTACCGCTAGTGTAGTCTAGTTAGTCAGTCAGTCAGTTTGCCGATAAGATGCCCTGAAGGCTTCTCAGATAGAGTATGAACAGATTGTGTTAAGGGAATTCTGAAGAAGTTAAAGATGTAGTTCTGTCGTCGTTTCTGATTGGTGTCCACGTGGTGTCCACGGTGTCCGCAAACACATTTCACACCCACCGAACTCTCACTGGTTTCCAGAGCCACTTCTGTTTCCCTAGCCATCTTGGCCATGCTCCCTGTATGACGTTGTTTGTGATTTGAGAAGCCCCCCCCCCCCCCCAGTCTCTCTGTGTCTTCTCTTTGTCCAGTTCTGTTCCTTTAAACATGCACCCAGTTCCTCTATGTGCCACAGTAAATGTACCGCGTGTATTGTACTCTGTCCCTGGTGAAATCTTCTGTTCATCTTTCTTTGTACCCCTTTCAAGTGTGCTTTGATTTCTAAGACAAAAGAATATCCCCCTCAATCTGTTTGTTTAAGGTCAAAGGTTATTCCATGTGTACCTTCTATGTCACACAAAATATAAAAAATGGCACTTTTGTTTTGAAATGGCATCTTTTCCTCCTGTCACAGTAAGATCATGTTTGCTTGTGTGCAGCATTTGTATGAAATGATGGGTACTCTGTATCTCCTGAATTGTAAGTTTATAATAAACACATTTTGTCTTGCTAAAAATACTCTGCATCATATTTCGATGTGCATGAATTGTATACACTCATCCAAATGACTTGAAACAATTGTGTGACCGAATGTGCTGTGACAATTGTGGGGACAAAACAACTCATTTGTGAATCGTGTTTGTGAATTCATTCATTCATCCCTTCCCTCTCCACTTAACTTTTGAAAAACCCACCTCATGCTTTACAAACCCACTCTGATCTGGCCTGAGGCCTCCATGATGTGTAACTTAGTCCCATCCAGGTAAGAGGATGTGTGTGTGCGTGGGCCTGTGTGTGCATGTGCATGGGTGTGTTAACACTCAGTTTGTGCTGACGCGGAAGTACTACCTGTGGATAACTTTCCCTCCTGTTGTTATTTCTCTATCTATCTCTCCCTCTCCCTCTCTCTCTCTCTCTCACCTGGTGAGACAGCAACATATTCACCACGATTTCTAATATAGGTTCATACTATCTAATGATTTGCCGCTTCATATACTGTGGACCCATTGAAAGATGTGGATATCAAGCGTCCGAAGATTTTTGTCAAGCCTCTATCCTGGACCTGAAGACCAATCTGTGAATTAAAATAAAGTTTTGCACCCAATTCATCAAAAAAATACCATCAAAAACAGAATGGTTTTCACAAATACTCAATCTGTTTGTGTGTGTGAGTGTCTCCTTATGGTTATTCTTTCAGGTACATTTTAAAGTACGTTTCAAGTAAAGTGTCTGTCTGTAAGAACGTCGTTGGGTTTGTCAATGGGGCCAATATCTCAGAATATAATGTCATTGTTACTAATTGTCAAAGTTGTAACTAAGGGCTCTGTTCAATCCGCATCGTGGAAGTTCAGCTTCACAGCGTGATTGAAATTTAAAGGCAATGTTCCTGCTTTAGCGGAGACTGCATTCAAATCAATCAAATACATTTTATTTGTCACATGCGCCGAATACAACAGGTGTAGTAGACCTTACAGTGAAATGTTTACTTACAAACCCTTAACCAACAATGCAGTTTTAAGAAAAATACCGGGGAAAAATAAAAAAATGAATGTAACAGTAATTAAAGAGCAGCAGTAAAATAACAATAGAGAGGCTATATACAGGGGGGTACCGGTACAGAGTCAATGTGCTGGGGCACCGGTTAGTCGAGGTAATTGAGATAATATTATTATTAGAGTTATTAAAAAGGGTAAAAAGGGGGGGATGCAAATAGTCTGGGTAGCCATTTGATTAAATGTTCAGGAGTCTTATGGCTTGGGGGTAGAAGCCGTTTAGAAGCCTCTTGGACCTAGACTTGGTGCTCTGGTTCCGCTTGCCCTGCGGTAGCAGAGAGAACAGTCTATGACTAGGGTGGCTGGAGTCTTTGACAATTTTTAGGGCCTTCCTCTGACACAGCCTGGTATAGAGGTCCTGGATTGCAGGAAGCTTGGCCCCAGTGATGTACTGGGCCGTGCACACTACCCTCTATAGTGTCTTGCGGTCGGAGGCCGAGCAGTTGCCATACAAGGCAGTGATGCAACCTGTCAGGATGCTCTCAATGGTGCAGCTGTAGTTCGAGCCGTGCCTGGCCGTGCAGTCATGAGTGAACAGGTATTACAGGAAGGGACTGAGCACGCACCCCTGAGGGGCCCCCGTGTTGAAGATCAGCGTGGCGGATGTGTTGTTACCTACCCTTACCACCTAAGGGCGGCCCGTCAGGAAGTCTAGGATCCAGTTGCAGAGGGAGGTTTAGTTCCAGGGTCATTAGCTTAGTGATGAGCTTTGAGGGCACTATGGTGTTGAACGCTGAGCTGTAGTCAATGAATAGCATTCTCACATAGGTGTTCCTTTTGTCCAGGTGTGAAAGGGCAGTGTGGAGTGCAGTAGAGATGGCATCATTTGTGGATCTGTTGTGGCGGTATGCAAATTGGAGTGGGTCTAGGGTTTCTGGGATAATGGTGTTGATGTGAGCCATGACCAGCCTTTCAAAGCACTTCATGGCTACAGACGTGAGTGCTACGGGTCGGTAGTCATTTAGGCAGGTTAACTTGGTGTTCTTGGTCATAGTGACTATGGTGGTCTGCTTAAAACATGTTGGTATTACAGACTCGTACAGGGAGAGGTTGAAAATGTCAGTGAAGACACTTGCCAGTTGGTCAGCGCATGCTCGCAGTACACATCCTGGTAATCCATCTGGCCCTTCGGCTTTGTGAATGTTGACCTGTTTAAAGGTCTTACTCACATCGGCTGCGTAGAGCGTGATCACACAGTCATCCGGAACAGCTGATGCTCTCATGCACCGTAAACGCTGCATATGTCGGCTCAATCGGAAATTACCTTTCAATTTATATCACGGAATCTGTAATGCTTCAGCTTTACAGATTGATTAGAGCCCTAAATTGAAGGCCAGAAAAAAAACAATCACACAAACCAATGTCTAGGCTGTTATCTTCCTAACTTGTCAGACTGTTGACCATAATATGTTGAGATATATCAAGTATCAGTCTTAGTTATTTATTTGTATGAACATACTTACAGTAACCCAGTGAGCACAAGACCTCCCAAAAACGTATTTTGCTCTTTATTGTTTCCAAAATGTTTCTAACGCTCTCATCTGTGATTATTTTCAGAGGACACCCCTGATCCAGATTCTACTGGATTTGCAGAGGAAGTAAGCATTATATGACATACATTTTACTTATTTCATAATGCAATGTGGTGATACTGTCTGTAGTGCACTGCAAGAAAAAACATTAATCTAAACATAGGACAAGGAGTAGTGTCTCATAATATGTGCATCAGTATATGTGGTGTGTGACTGTGTCTTCCCCACCAGGAGGACTATGGACCCCGGGTTGAACCGGGTGAAGACCAGGACAATGACATGGACTGGACCACCCCAAGCTCTACGAGGACCAGGCCCAAAACAACCACTGGCCTACCAAGCCTCCCCTTGCCTGGTATCAGAACAACCACCCCTTCTGTCCAGAGGAGAACCACCACTCCAGGGTCTCCTTTCAAGACCACTCAGCCCAACCGATCCCATACGTCCACGGCGCCGAGTGTAAGGTACCGCACCACGACCAGAGCTCCAGCAGAGGGGGCCGTCTCACCAGGCAGCAGAGGGAGCGGGAGTACCCAGAAGTATACCACAACAGCGACCATGCCGCTGTCTCGCACTGATGACGTCACCACTTCCTCAACCAAGAAGGAGAAGGGCAGAGGGGTGGCGCGCCCCGTGACCATCCCAAGCGGCAAAGGCAGCGGTGTTTCCATGGCCATCCCTCTCCAGGAAAGCTGGACCGTGGCCACTTCTTCCCCCTCCCTTTTTCAGGGGGTACCACCACAGCCTACAAGTCCCAGCATGCCCTTGTTTTCGTCCACTGCCTCCTCCTTCGGCAGCGTTCTCTCGCAGACCACGCAGCCGGTGTTCAACGGTGAGATCCTCCCCTCCACCCTTCCTGTATGTGACACGTCGACCCCTGGTTACCCCGGCTCCGCCCCTAGCAACGCCCCCACCGCCTGCCTGCATGCCCCTCCTTCGTCTAGACCTGTGTCGTCTGTGACCCCTCCTGCTCGGGACTCCCCGCATGCTGCTACAGCACTGTTGTCTAGTGGTGACTCATTCCTCGCTCCCTCCTCCCCCTCCTCCCCCACCCTGTCTCTCCTCCCTCACCCCTCACACCCCCTGTCTGGTTGGGAGACCGTAGTCTCTCGTGGTGTTGGCGATGAAGGCGATGATGATAGTGGTGATGGCGATGTGCTGTCTGGTTCTTCGTCCATGGCCTCGGGTGACACTGCACTATTTAGTGACACTCCCCCCCTTCAAACTCTCCCTGACTCGCCCGTCGAGTGGGACCTGTCTGAGCTAGCCTCTAGACCGCTCCCTGCAGCCTCTCTCTCCCTGCAGCCTTCTCTTCTCCTCTCTAGTGACTTCTCTCTGTCCAGGGCCACCCCGGGAATCACTGACTATGTCTATGGCAGGCTGGGGGACTCTAGTTATGCTACGAGCGGTGTAATAGAGTCTTCTCTGTCGTGGGTTGTTGATGGTGGCGGAGGGTTCACAGTAGCTAGCAATGGTGTGGAGTCGTTGTGTACCTGCTCTCTGGATGGCACCTCGTCCTCTTCCTGGTTGCATGCCTCTCCTCACCTCCCCCTGCCCACGTCTGACTGGGGGGCGGCTAGCCTAGCACTCTACTCCTCCGGTAGCGACTTAGACCATCTCATCCATTCATCTCTGGCGGGCTCCACCAACCCGTCTGTAGGTCAGCCTCTCTTCTCTTCCTCCTCCTCTCCTCCTGTTCCTCCTCATCCTCCTCTCTCCGGTTCCCATGGTGACCTGCACGTTTCTGTTACAGCCACGCCGTCCCGCTCCAAGGACCGCTGGGTCTCGGCCCTCCGAACCTCCGCCCCCTCCTCCTCTTCCTCCCCCGTCACCCCCACCCTCACCCCTGACCTGCAGACGGTAGACAGTAATGTGTCTGGCTCGACCCTGACGGGAAAAGCCCAGGAGGAGCTAGATGCAGAGTGGGACAGGATTCAGAGTTCAGCCTCAGCCTCGGCCTCAGGGGAGGGAATGCTCCCTTACATCCCCACCGCCCCCCCCTCATTTACCTCTGAGGTTGCCGCCTCTCCCGATTCCGACAATGATGAACGCTCCTCTGCGTTTTACTTTGAGAGTGAGAGTGGCAGTGCCGTCGCCACGGAGACGGCGGGGAGCACGGCAACAGTATCTGCGGTAACTGCGGCGGTGCCCTGGCCGCTAGGTGGGGAGGAGCAGAGTGGCTCGGGACAGGGCGAGAGCCCATACGACAACGAGATGTCCTCAGACTTCAGTATCCCCGAGCGCACAGAGAGAGACTCTGAGGAGGAGGAGCCAATCGCAGGTAAAACAAACATCCACAAGGGGGCAACATCTCCCCGTACATCAAGGCACAGTGCTGCACCTGTTGGATTGGGGAAAACGACAGGTTCCATGATGCCAATGGAACAGGAAATACTCTGGAATTTAGGAGGCACATCACCTAACACACCACCTGTCTACGATAACTAAAATCCCATAAGATGAAAGTGTGTGTGCGAGTGTTTGTGCCTGTGTGTCTGTTCACCATCATGGCCTTTCTTTGTAGAACAAAGACATAACTTTTTTATACATTTTGATTGTAGACCTCCTAACAATTTAGATCCAGGCCGCTCTACTGTGTCAGGTTCATGTTGAAGTTCACAATCAGTTCCATAGTCATCATCATTTCAGTGTTCTTTGTTATGTATTTTCTCTGTGTCTCTACTGTTTATTTGCTGTAACATCATGCGACATCCTGTAGAGGGCAGCAGATCTCTTGCAAATCCCAACTCGCACCAAAATAGATTGTTTGCCTTAGCAGACCACAAGTGGTCTAATTCTCCATTAAACAGTCAATGTAATTCACACAACACTTGAGACAGTCTCAGGGCCCCTGTTTAGAATCTTTTACCGATTTTTGACCTCTTTAATATCTTTGTCATCATTCAGACCCCAGACAAAACAGCTCATCGATAGAAGCTATCATCTGCATTTAAGTCTTTGCATTAGAAGCAGGCAGAAAACAGTTTTGCCCAATAGGTTTTTATGGTCTCCACTCATTCACACCTCTTATACCTTTGCTGCATTGAGAGTCCCATAGATTTAAGCCATTGTGTGCTTCAAGCTTCGAGCCAATACTCACAAACTAACCTTTAGTGCATGTTAACTTTGTGAAAGCATTTGTGTTCACTTTCATCCTTCTTATTGCCGCCATTGTATAAGGTTTAGAGAGGTCGCTAGAGGTTTAGATTTGTTAACTGAATGGGTATAAAGATGTTGAAGCAAAGGTCTAGGGTAGCGTTTCAAATTGAAGTCAACAAGTCTACGTAGTTCAAGCAGGAGCTCTGAATTAGTCGATGTATTAGAACACAAAGGTAAGTTGGACTATTCTTTAAAAGTGCAGTTTATT
Source organism: Salvelinus namaycush (assembly GCF_016432855.1). NCBI lineage: Eukaryota > Metazoa > Chordata > Actinopteri > Salmoniformes > Salmonidae > Salvelinus > Salvelinus namaycush. The sequence continues at coordinate 16,447,521 of NC_052327.1, read as the reverse complement.
TTTTTTACAAAACGACAATACATGTAGTTCAAATGCTAGAGTAGTTTGATGCTAACACGTTTCACTTGCCAAGTGTTGTCTCACCTCTATGTGAAATCACATGTTTATATTGCATTACTTGCTCAACCTTTGCTATGTTTGTTCTTGAGAACTGAGTGCGTGTGTTGATTTACTGCTGAAGTGTTCGTGAGTCAGTATGTACAATGGCAAGAAAAAGTATGTGAACCCTTTGGAATTACCTGGATTTCTGCATAAATTGGTCATACAATTTGATCTGATCTTCATCAAAGTCACAACAATAGACGAGCATAGTGTGCTTAAACCAATAACACAAATTATTGTATTTTTCTTGTCTATATTGAATGCATAATTTAAACATTCACAGTGTAGTTTGGAAAAAGTATGTGAACCCCTAGGCTAATGACTTCTCCAAAAGCTAATTGGAGTCAGGAGTCAGCTAACCTGGAGTACAATCAATGAGATGAGATTGGAGATGTTGGTTAGAGCTGCCCTGCCCTGTAAAAAACACTCACAAAATGTGAGTTTGCTATTCACAAGAACCATTGTCTGATGTGATCCATGCCTCGAACAAAAGAGATCTCAGATCACTTAAGATTAAGAATTGTTGACTTGCATAAAGCTGGAAAGGGTTACAAAAGTATCTCTAAAGCCTTGATGTTCATCAGTCCACGGTAAGACAAATTGTCTATACATGGAGAAAGTTCAGCACTGTTGCTACACTCCCTCGGAGTGGCCGTCCTGCAAAGATGACTGCAAGAGCACAGCGCAGAATGTTCAATGAGGTTAAGAAGAATCCTAGAGTGTCAGCTAAAGACTTACAGAAATCTCTGGAACATGCTACCATCTCTGTTGATGAGTCTACGATACGTAAAACACTAAACAAGAATGGTGTTCATGGGAGGACACAGCGGAAGAAGCCACTGCAGTCAAAAAAAAACATTGCTGCACATCTGAAATTCGCAAAGGAGCACCTGGATGTTCCACAGTGCTACTGGCAAAATATTCTGTGGACAGATTAAACTAAAGTTGAGTTGTTTGGAAGGAACACACAACACTATGTGTGGAGAAAAAAAGGCACAGCACACCAACATCAAAACCTCATCCCAACTGTAAAATATGGTGGAAGGAGCATCATGGTTTGGAGCTGCTTTGCTCAGGGTCTGTACAGCTTGCTATCATCGAAGGAAAAATGAATTCCCAAGTTCATCAAGACCTTTTGCAGGAGAATGTAAGGCCATCTGTCCGCCAATTGAAGCTCAACAGAAGTTGGGTGATGAAACAGGACAACAACCCAAAACACATTAAATCAACAACAGAATGGCCTCAATAGAGGAAAATACACCTTCTGGAGTGGCCCAGAGTCCTGACCTCAACTTGATTGAGATGCTGTGGCATGACCTCAAGAAAGCGATTCACACCAGACATCCCAAGAATATTGCTGTATTGAAACAGTTTTGTAAAGAGGAATGGGCCAAAATTCCTCCTGACCGTTGTGCAGGTCTGATCCGCAACTACAGAAAATGTTTGGTTGAGGTTATTGCTGCCAAAGGAGGGTCAACGAGTTATTAAATCCAAGGGTTCACATATTTTTCCCACCCTGCATTGTGAAAGTTTACACAGTGTGTTCAATAAGACATGAAAACGTATAATTGTTTGTGTTTTATTAGTTAAAGCACAGTGTGTTTTTCTATTGTTGTGACTTAGATAAAGATCAGATCACATTGTATGACCAATTTACGCAGAAATCCAGGTAATTCCAAAGGCTTTCTTGCCACTGTAGAAGCTGATTGAGTGAATGATTTGTTGTGGGAGTTGTGCTGTGTGTCTCAATAGTCAACATTAGCTCACTCCTCATCCATTGTCCCCTCCTTTTCTATTCTCACCCCACTTACAGAGGCCAGTAACAGCAGCCATGAGTCCAGGGTGGGTCTGGCCAGGGATAAGGAGAGGAGGGCCGTGGTCCCTCTGGCGGTGGTCTCCACCCTCACCTTCGTGGGACTCATCATCCTGGTGGGCATCCTCATCTACTGGAGGTAAGACCAGGAGGAGCAGGTGGAGGAGGAGAAGAAGGAGGATGGTTATTATTAGATCCATAATGATTATTATTAGATCCATAATCCATTATTAGATCCATAATGATTATTATTAGATCCATAATGATTATTATTAGATCCATAATTATTATTATTAGATCCATAATGATTATTATTAGATCCATAATGATTATTATTAGATCCATAATTATTATTATTAGATCCATAATTATTATTATTAGATCCATAATCCATTATTAGATCCATAATGATTATTATTAGATCCATAATGATTATTATTAGATCCATAATGATTATTATTAGATCCATAATGATTATTATTAGATCCATAATTATTATTATTAGATCCATAATCCATTATTATTTGATCCATAATCCATTATTATTAGATCCATAATGATTATTATTAGATCCATAATTATTATTATTAGATCCATAATCCATTATTATTAGATCCATAATGATTACTATTAGATCCATAATTATTATTATTTGATCCATTATGATTATTATTATTAGATCCAATTATGATGATGAGTATCGTTTCCGCACTGACCCCTCTGACCCTAAGCATCATCTGTATAATCGGACAGCTAAGCTACAGAACATGAACAACAGCTTCCTTTCTGCATTGATAGGCTCCACACACACTGGCACCAGTAAGCCTCATGCCTCCCAATGGAACAGCCCCAGGGCTGATTCCTGTCATATTGTTATTCATCTGTCACCGAGGATTGGGTCTGGTTGGTCCCCAGACATCAGGGGGCACGGGTGGAGTGAAACGGGAGGTGGCGTATGCAAAGGGGGGAGGGGGTTGACCTTAAGAACCTCATATTTGTCTGTCTCACTGGGAGGCCTAATCTTCTGTGACACGGGCCCAATCTCCTTCTCACTCTCACACACTTCCCCATGACACATCCAATATCTTCACTACGGTTTGATGTCTGGCTTTTCACATGAGCTTTGCTGTGTTTGGGTAGGTTCACTTACACATAACTGCCAGCATTCAGAGTTGCGCGTCTCCAGGTATAAAGACATTTTGTTAATACTGTGAGATCATAGAAAAATACTACTTTTCCCTGTGGCGGCAAACTGACCGGTCGGACAGTAAAATAACCAACTTCTGCAATCCAATCAAGGACACACTTTCAAAAATTTAAACACTTTTAAGACTGTACATTTCTCATCCACTGGGCTGGAGACGTGACATATTGTTCATGCTTTCTGCCCTGTTATTGTATTTTCATGTTAAGCCGTAGTAATCTTGGCGCTGCTAAGGGATTAAATCTGAGAGATGTACCCCACTCAGAGTGTAGAGCGTTGAGCTTGGGGCTCGGGGTCGTCCAGGGGTTGGGGAACAGGGCCTCGGGTGGAATAGGAGGGGGAAAGGGCCTGCGTCTCATTATGTCCGACATGGAGGCGTTGTGTCAGCGTCTTGTAAAACGAGTGGAGCGAGGCTAAATTGAGGTAATCCCTTCCGTGTGGCATCCTTGTACTTCCCCTGGTGACACGGTGTTCATTTGGCCACCCCATAGCTGTGCACTTGGGTTTAGCAAAGTGTGGACATCTTTTAGAAACGCAAACATGTTATCTACTGGGGACATCTCTTTGCTGGTTTTGTCGTCCAGAGTAATCTGTGTGGTGATGTCCATTTTTGGGTAGCTGAACACAGGCTCATCAAAAAGAAATCCTGTTAAAAACTTGTCAGAGATTAGAAGGATTTTTTTTTTCCTGTGTTACGGACAGATTACCATGTGTTCGCCAACATCTGTGGTTGTCTTTGTATCTTAAAAAACACAACAACAAAGTGTTTTTTAGGCCTTTCTTGTCTCTGAGCGTGATCTTTTTACGTCTCAAAAATATATCTACAGTTATTGTCTTTTTATTACATTTTACTCAATCATAACACCAATATTATTATTGTCTTTGTCACAATGAGATGGAAAAAAGCTATATTTTTGGGGGACAAAATGTAAAAAATCAATGGCAATAGGTCACGGAGACAAATATAAAGCTTTTTTCCATCTCATCTAATACAAGTTTATTAACTTATATCATCGTACATATGTTTCCACAGAAAGTGTTTCCAGACTGCCCATTTCTACATAGAGGACAACACATCGCCCAGAGTCATATCTGTTCCACCCACACCATTGCTTACAGCTACAGGTAACCATCCTGAGACAAGCACACTCTCACGCAACACACACACACACACACACACACACACACACACACACACACACACACACACACACACACACACACACACACACACAGATAAAAGTGTTAACAAGCACAGAGCCATGTAGACAGTTATCCTCTCCATCTGTCCGTGTTCTATATTTTCATCAAGCCTACCTCTGTCATTAACACTACCTCACTCAACATCTGCTTCTGACAGAGTATGGGGTTTCAAACATTCATTCTGATAAAGGACTTTTGTTGATCATCTCAATAGCTTTGCTCTCTGCCTTTCAGATGAACATGAAGCCCTTACGGTGAAGCAGTTTGTCAAGCACGTGACAGAGCTCCACCACACCAACGCATTCTCCCGGGAGTTTGAGGTGTGCTGTCACATTCTGTAACCTTTGCTCCCTCAGATCACAGGATATAGTTTATGACAAAAACACAACCAGTATTTATTGGTTACGTGTTTCAAGTCAGCTGTCTACCTGTTTTTTAGTTAATGCTGTTCTGTGTGTATCCATCTTGCGAAATTGTTACGTGTCGTTTGCGATGTTACACGGTGGCTGCCATTATTTTAAGGTCAGCATGCAGAAACCTTATGGGGCGGTAGGCTATGCACTGTGATGGCCATTCAAACTCACACTCTCTCTCATGCTACATGCTACAGGCCCAGATTCCTCTGAGGAGCCATGTCTGTTGTCCTTACCACTGAGACTTACAAATGTATCATAATCTACACTGCATTCATGGATGTTGATGTTTCTCTGGCTCAAGTTAAGATAGGTTCAACTGGATATTTACCATTGCTTACCATGTTAAATCCAGCTTGGCATTTTATCAGTGCTGTGTAAATGCATACATGTGTAAATGTTGTCAATAACACAAAAATAGGTTTGTAAGTCAAAGCTAATATGGACATTAACATGGTACATGGAGTGAATCTGAAAGCCACTTTCGAAGCCTTGTTTATCGCATGAACAGTGTCTTTAAGTTGAGATTTGCCCATAAACCGTTTTCTTGTTATTTATTTGGACTTTTTTGCTCACCTTGTGTCATGACATTACATTGCTGTGCTTTTTGCATTCTCACTCCCCCTCCATTAGATATTGAAAGAGTGTTACGAGGTAAGCTGTGTCTCCCTTTTCTCTTTTGATTCGATTATTTCTGTAGTAATCGTGTGTAGATGTTTGTCACATTTCCAGCTGCCCATGTTGACGTTTTTGTCATTGATGACACATTTTTGTTTGGCTGCATAGTAATGGAGGATGGTGGGATGTTAGGGGTGGAGTGATGAAGGTCATGTGTTTTTTTAGGAGGTGCAGGTGTGCACGGTGGACCTGGGTATCACCACAGACGGCTCCAACCATCCAGACAACAAGAACAAGAACCGATACATCAATATCCTGGCCTGTAAGTCAAACATGCACCTTCAAACACATGTACACACACATACATTATTGAATGCAACCAGCTTATCTCTTTCCTCCTCTACTCCTAGATGACCACAGCCGAGTAAGACTCTCAACCCAGGCTGACAAAGATGGGAAGAGTGGAGATTACATTAACGCAAACTACGTTGACGTAATCAATTTTTGTTGCATTTCAATCTGCACAATAACGTCAGATGTTAGCAGTGTTATGAGGGCAAATGTCTTGTTGACGTGTCAGTAGATAATCTGTTGTTCACTCTCTTTCTCTTTACCTTCCTCTGCCGCCCTTCCCTCCTCAGGGTTTCAACAAGTCCAGGGCCTACATCGCGGCCCAGGGCCCTCTCAAGTCCAGCACCGAGGACTTCTGGAGGATGGTGTGGGAGCAGAACGTGGGCGTCATCATCATGATTACCAACCTGGTGGAGAAGGGACGGGTGAGAGACCGGGGCCACCTATACGCTTATACATATTTAGTAATAGTTTATAAATAGTTTATTCATGCTTATCCATGAAAGTATACGAAACTGTTTTGTTGTGTCTCTCAGAGGAAGTGTGACCAGTACTGGCCCCTGGAGAGCCAGGATGAGTACGGTGGTTTCCTGGTGACGGTGAAGAGCAGCAAGGTTCTGGCCCACTACACCGAGAGAACCTTCACCCTCAGGAACACCAAGGTCCAAAAGGTTAGAGGTCACACAATTTACATCACACTTACCTCTCATTCACCATTAATAGTTTCACCTCTACTTCCTCACATATATTATCTACTTTGGTTGCACCTGCCCTACAAGTCAGTTGAAGCACTTCGTCATTACAACTTTAGTTTCTGAACATTTCGTATGGAACTCACGAATCCCAAGTGTCAAAGTGACAGCCAAAGTCCCATCCTGTTCACCACTTCCTGTTTCCTCCCACCAACCCCAGGGTTCACTGAAGGGGCGTATTAACGAGCGGACCGTGACACAGTACCACTACACCCAGTGGCCAGACATGGGCGTGCCTGAGTACACTCTCCCCGTGCTCACCTTCGTCCAGACGTCCTCCAAAGCCAGGACAGATGACATGGGGCCTGTCGTAGTGCACTGCAGGTAGGAAGCCATAGATTTGCAGAATGTATAGAATAGCTTTGAGGTCAATACCGTTTTTCCACACCGAAATTACTAATTCAATTCAGTCAATTAAAAATGGCTCATCTTCTAGATGTGAATGATTCAATTTAGGAAGTAAATTTACATTCGGATTGGCATAGAAATAGAATAGAATGGACATGGTCCTCCATTAAATGCAATCTCTTAACATCCATTCTGTGGCTGCTTTCACCTAGTCCAGCTGAGAAGGTCAACAATTATTTCATAGAGAACTAGAGTGAACTCAAAATACCAGGATTCACAATCTATATCAGAACCTTCCTCTATCCAAGTACTTCACAATTCTCTATTGAAATGTGGCTCTTAAATGTAAACTAAATTGTATACCTCTGTGTGTTTCCAGTGCGGGCGTAGGCAGGACTGGTACCTACATAGTGTTGGATAGCATGCTGAAGCAGATCAAAGAAGAGAGCACGGTCAACATCATGGGTTTCCTCAAACACATCCGCACACAGAGGAACCACCTGGTACAGACAGAGGTGAGAGCTCAGCCAGAGGGGGGGGTTGCACTTTTGGGACTTTTCCATTGGTGCCATTGCGCCAGAAAAGCTCAAATAAAGGCTTCTAAAGTATTTGAAAGAATACTTTTTGATCCCAGGTCTGATACCAAAAAGAAAACAGTGAAAACTATGATCAGTTGTCCTGTTACCTTTCCAGCACTGTATGAATGACAACACCCAACTAAGGCTTTCAACCTCTACTTTCCCTGTGCATTCAGGAGCAGTATGTGTTCATCCACGACGCCCTGGTGGAGGCCATCTTGGGCAAGGAGACGGAGGTTTCCTCCAGCCTCATCCACAGCTACGTCAATGACCTCCTGACCCCAGGGCCCTCCGGCAGGACGCAGCTGGAGAAACAGTTTAAGGTAAAGACACATGCTTATAACAGCTTACAACAAGTCATAGGGGAAGTATTTGCATTACAGCAAAATGTACAACTGGTAAACTTTCCATAACAACTCCAGTAGGACATGAAGGGCCGAACTAAAAGTAAAACGTGCATTTAAAGGAGAATTTGTCAATGGGGTTTAAAGACAGTTTTAGTTTTTTTCACATCAATTGTCTTTCTTTGTCCTTTGAAAAGAGCAGTTGCAACCGCTGGCACATCATGTTTAAACACTGACAGTTAATCTGGTGCCACTGAGTACGTTTACATGCACACTAGTAATTCAATATTAAACAGATTACGTCAGTAAGCCGAATATGGCATTAAACACCTTGCTCTGCTTATCTTAATCGGTCATAATCGAAGTAAGTATACGCCTATTAAAACACCTGGTTTTCTGAGCAATCTTTCAAATTATTAGGACATGTAAGCAGCTTAATCGGAGTTCCAGCGGTGTGTTTGATCTGCACGTGTGCTAGCACGAGCAGCGCGAGTGAAGCTTCCATCTTTTGCACGAGTGAAGTGAGTTCGGAAAAACTGAAAGTATGTATCTTAGAAATAATTTTCACATACAAACTTTAAATATCCGAACTCAGAATCGAATAGGCTTCCCAAAAATAACATGGTTGCTGTGGTAGAACATATATTTAGATTGGCAATTTTCTGCATTTATCACAGTCCCATCAGGTAGTCTGATTTCAGATGTGTTTATGTAAACAGGATTATTTGGGAAATTGTTCTTCTTGGAAAACATGTAAACGTTTAAATCAAACTATTATATTAATCTGACTATTCACAATAATCATATTGTGTGCATGTAATCGTACTCAATGTGATTACAGCTGGTATCCCAGTCCAATGCCAAACAGTGTGACTACTCGGCAGCCCTGAAAGAGTGCAACAGAGAGAAGAACAGAAACTCCTCTTTAATACCCGGTGAGTTCCAGACAGGTTTGTTAATACTCTCCAGAAGTTAGAGGTAGTTTCGTGAGCCAATGCTAACTAGCATTAGCGCGAAACTACCTCAAACTTCCTTCATACTGGACTCAGAAACATAAAATGTAAAATCCCTTTAACAGTGTGTAGACAATGAGACCTCACCTGGCCTCAACATTGTCACTTTCAAATGAACATTTAGCAAAATTCCCCACACTTGGACCCCTCAACAAAAACTGTTATACATTTATTTTATTTTTTTGTTATTTGAAAGCATAAACCTTGAACTGTTTTACTCTTGTTTGGTGTAAGCAAATGTGTGTCACAAAATCACTTTAGGTAGATAAGCAGTCGTCATGGTTAAGTAATACTGCTTTAATAAAGCTAATCATTGTAATATTAATATTATACAAAATTACCTTCTCTATACCTAATGAGGAAGTTTAACATCGCGTGGCTTTGTCTCCAGTTGAAAGGTCACGGGTGTGTCTGTCTACGGTGGTGGGAGAAACTACATCAGATTACATCAATGCCTCATACCTCACGGTAAGAACCCAACCATTCTACATAAAGGAGTCAGATGCAGCAGTGGAGGCTGCTAACGGGAGGACTGCTCATAATAATGGCTGGAATTGAGTGAATGGAATGGTATGGTATCAAACGTATGTTTTTTATGTGTTTGATACCATTCACTCCATTACAGTCATAACACTCCATTCCAGCCATCATTTTCAGTAAATTCCACTTTTGGTTACCTGTCTAAATTGTATGAATGTTTATACCACCTGTCTAAATTTTCTACCACCGGTTCTGTTCCTCAGGGGTACCGGCAGAGCACTGAGTTCATCGTGACCCAGAACCCACTGGCCAGCACGGTGACAGACTTCTGGAGGATGATCTGGGATCACAACGCTCAGGTCATCGTCACACTGCCGGGAACACCAGAAACAGCGGGAACACTGGGAACACCAAGCCTGGTGGGTATCTATCTGTCCTCCTGGACACAAAACTGCTGATGTATGCAGGCAGCCATTTTGTGCCTCAAATAGGAAGTCCTTATCACATCTTTCTGTGTTTTCAGGCAGAGGGGGAGGAGCCGTACGTGTACTGGCCCCGCAAGGAGCAGCCAATCAGCTGTGAGGCGTTCACAGTGACCCTGCGGAGCGAGAACCATGTGTGTCTGGCCAACGAGGAGATGCTGGTGGTGCAGGACTATGTCCTGGAGGCTACACAGGTGAGCTGAGGGAGATCAGTAAGACCAGGGAGATCAGCTTGATAAGATAAGAGATCAGTCACAATAGCATGATCAGCTACTTAGAATAGACTAACTCCATTGAAGAGGAGGATCAGCCACACACTGTGGGATCAGCCCAAAAAGAACAGCCTCATAGAAAAGACCAGTCGCTATGGGCCAGTCGTTATGGACCAGTTGCTAGTGCTCAGCAAATGTTATCACTGTGTCTATACCCCAAAAACATTTAACAACTGTTTATTGTTACACAGAGGGAATATATAGCAACATGAGTATTCCATTTAGGAGTTGTTCTGCTCATATTTCTCTGGATCTTGGCTCATGGTGAAACCAAATGAAGGGTGGAAATGGAATTCAATACACATTCCCCACACGTCAATGGAGCACAGCTGTTATTTTTCACACAGTTTTCACTCAACCATCTGTACCTCCAATCACTGGACCACTTTCAACACACATACACACAGGCACACACACACACTCTCTTTCTCGCACTGTCTCTCTATCTCTCACTCTGTCTTATTGTGTTATTGTCCCCCTCTGGGCCAGGATGACTATGTTCTGGAGGTGAGGCACTACCGGACGCCTCGCTGGCCCAACCCAGACAGCCCCATCAGCAGCACCTTTGAGCTGCTCAGCCTGGTGAGGGAGGAGAGCTCCTCCAAGGAGGGCCCCATGGTTGTCCATGACGAGTAAGACCTATTGATTATTTATCTGTGAAATAAGGTAATGATGTCCACTCTAAAACGTTTTCAAGACCTGGAACCAATGGAATAGTCCCAAAAGTCAAAACCTCACCCAACTGGAACCAGGCAAGATCAATACCCCTGAATCCCTCTTTTGCCTTCTATTTTGGCCACTGGTAATAGATTCAAGACGATCCACTCTGACCTAAGAGGATAAGAAGATATGTCCATATTTCCAATACTCTTAATATTTCTTGGAACTGAAACCTGCACTGATCCAGGCCTATTGAGACAATCCTGTCTCAATACTCTTGTATGGCGCTCAATCCTTGGTTTTAACCACAGATAATACTGCAAAGGTTCAGTAAATACTTACAAACTGGAGCATAGAGCACTAATCCTGTAACATTTCCCAAATATGTCTTGGAATTAGCCCAAAGTATCTAAAGCTAGCTTAGCCCCTGGCTAATATGACCAGAGATTTTCAGTTTTATAAGCACTTCATGGCGCTGGTCTGATTTTGCAGGATTGGCGGTGTTACTGCGGGAACCTTCTGTGCCCTGTCTACTCTGGTGTGCCAACTAGAGTTGGAGAGCTCTGTGGACGTGTACCAGGTGGCCAAGATGATCAACCTCATGAGGCCCGGGACCTTCACTGATGTTGTTAGTCAATCTGAATCACCGCCTGACTGTACCTGAGTGATGCACATTAGCCATTTTGTGTTAAAACATTCTCCCTTCAACAGCACAGTTTCTATATTTCTTTCTCATTCAGGAGCAGTACCAGTTCCTGTACAAAGCCATGCTGAGCCTGGTTGGCACACAGGAGGACGAGAGGACGCTCCAGTCCTCTGACAACAACGGAACGGTCCCAGGGGGCCCTGTCAGCACAGCCGAGAGCCTTGAGTCCCTGGTGTAACCATGGCAACGGGGCCCCTAACTTGCCAGTATGGACTCTTGCCTGTCTCACTGTGTTCAGTTTTTAAAGACAGCAGCTTTGCCTTTTTCCCCTCCTTTTTTTCTCCTCTTCTGTTCTCCGTCGTTGAATGGCAGTTTCCTGACCGCTGGACATGATACCGCACGACCCTGTAATGTGTGCCTTTGTATATTCATCTTGTACTTCTAACGGCGTTCATACAATTGTAGATTAACTTTACGATGTTTTGTCGATACTGCCGTCTTGAGATGTTTGCTTAACTAACTGTTTTCCCTAAACTTTCGTATTTATTGGCAGTAAGCTATAAAAAAAGAAGGGAAAATGCAACTTTTACGTTAAACAACATTTTGTTAGCCTATTTTTTGTAGAGTCAATGCATTGAGCAACTCATTCTTCCATCTAGACAATGTAAATACTATTTTGTTTGTAGCAACAGTGAGCTTTTGAAATCAAAAATGCACATTGGCATGAAATAATACATCTAATATGTAAATAATATTATAGCAACCAAGACAATGGACCAAATTTCTATTTATACTTCTAGATTTTTATATTTTACTACGTTTTTTTTAGTCAATTTTCAATGTATGGCTGCATTCGAATAACTTAGTCAAAGCAATTTTTTAAAATGTTTTAATGTTATAGCTAGTGTTCTTCTGTATTTTGTAATGGACTAAATATGAAGCTTGGGGTACTGACACGTTTTTTGCTGTACATGAAACTTTGCTGGATGATTAGACATAGGATTAAACAAGTGAAAGAGAACCAAGGAAGGAGCTTTTGGAGTGGTCTGTTCCATTTTTTTTTTTAACTACTGTGAAGGTCAATCTAGACCTGTGGGTGCACAGTACATTAAAGTTAAACTGTTCCATAATTGGTGTAACTTCACATTGAACTGGATGCTAGCACTATACAGCCTGAGGCGTGGGCGGCATCATGCCCTCAGGTCAGGTGCATTGTGAATATACAGTATGTTATTAGTGCCTCAATAGAGTTCATCTGACCCCATCAAATTGTTCAGCAGATGTTTGAAATAATTATTATGCATGATCATTTCCAAGTAAGGCAGCTGGGCTAAGCCTTAACAATCAAGCCAAGGTATGAGCTGTCCACTTTACAGTGGGAAAGTTATGCTTCAATTTGCTGCCATATGACTGGCTTCACATTTGTCTCCAGCGATTATAAGGTAAAACAGATGTAAAACAATTGTAATTTATATTTTCAATTCTCTTATCCAATCAGAGTACTCATTTACCTAGCTCTTATCAATAGTTCTTATCAGGTTATAAATTACAGTGCATGGAGAATGGCGTTATTTCTATCTGAAAAAATCAAGTAGATGCTGGTAGGATCACAAGACCTTATTCATGATTTCCTCACCTGTTAAGGTGGTGGCATTATTTGGGATTTAAGAGGTGCTTTTTTGCTATGTTGCAGAACGGTTTATACTGAACGACACGTTTCCCCAAACGTTCTTGAACAGACAGGTACGTTTGCTCCCGTTTGGTGTGGCTTGAAGCAACAAGTGACGTATTTAAAGGGCAGTGGCCATGCTGACAGCTTTCTCCAGCACACAGCCCAACCATCCCTGTTTTTCAACTGGTCGTTCAGTACTGTTTCCTTTCCATTGAACGTTCCAGAATGTAAAAACTTACACCGTAATCTGATCTGGGCTGCGTTCAGTATCTGTAGACACAACTTCATTAGGTGTAGCAGGTGAATAGCATTAAGCTTAAATTCAAGGTCAGAATACACAGAAAGAAAAGTGCATAAAAAAGGAATTAGTTAACATTTTCACATGCTTAACTCAGATCAGAATTGGGCCCAGTCTGCCTAGATGCTATGCAAGTCATTAAAGAAAGTGTTTGTTTATGGTTTAAAAAAATATAACTGCCACTTCCTCATTGTCTTGCCCCCTCTTGAACCACCTACCTCCTATATACACCCTTCACCCAAATGTGATCAGGGGGCTTTGTGGGGGTGATCAAAGATTTGCTATGATAGAATGATCTTTCGGCAGGCTCCTGATAAGCCCTTGTTAAGAAACAATATGTGAGGTCAGAAGACAAACGGGTGGCTTGATGAAACGGATCCATTTTAGACACTGGATTATGGATTCCCGGAGACGGAGATGCGACTCTATGGAGTTATGGAATAATCCATGTGGAGAATTGCTTATTCCAGTAGATTTTCATGTTCTAATCCATCTAAGACTCCAAAAGAAATGCACATTTTCAGGGGAAATTAGGTCAAGTGTCCAGACACCGTCTTAACCAGGGGCTGTATCCATACCCCAATTTGCATTTTTGACTTTTAATAATTACATGCCCAATTATCCATGGCTTGGTGGCCTAGTTTGCATGGGCGGGCCCACATTGAGTGGAAGGAAAAGCTGATTGTTTTTTCAAAGAGGATGTAATGAGACGACACCGCTATATCCATTGAAAACAGAATGGATGCATACACTGTATTTATCATTGATTTATACAGAAATGTCAACAGTTGATGAGTAACATTTGATATGGTACAGAGATAAAAATGCATACTTTATTGGTAATTGGTGCCTCACTGGAACCATAGCTCATGTCAACTAAAAATAATCTTTGGGAACCAGACCTAAAAATGCTGTTACGGAAAGCAATTCAGCTATATTACCAATCAGCAAGGAAGAAGGCTGAAGAAATTCGGCTTGTCACCAAAAGCACTCACACACTTTTACAGATGCACAATCGAGAGCATCCTGTCGGGCTGTATCACCGCCTGGCACGGCAACTGCTCCGCCCACAACCGTAAGGCTCTCCAGAGGGTAGTGAGGTCTGCACAACTCATCACCGGCGGGCAAACAACCTGCCCTCCAGGACACCTACACCACCCGATTTCACAAGAAGGCCATAAAGATCATCAAGGACATCAACCACCCGAGCCACTGCCTGTTCACCCCGCTACCATCCAGAAGGCGAGGTCAGTACAGGTGCATCAAAGTGGGGACCGAGAGACTGAAAAACAGCTTCTATCTCAAGGCCATCAGACTGTTAAACAGCCACCACTAACATTGAGTGGCTGCTGCCAACATACTGACTCAACTCCAGCAACTTTAACAATGTAAAAATTGATGAAAAAAATGTATCACTAGTCACTTTAAACAATGCCACTTCATATGATGTTTACATACCCTACATTACTCATCTCATATGTATATACTGTACTCTATACCATCTACTGCATCTTGATGTAATACATGTATCACTAGCCACTTTAAACAATGCCACTTTTATATGTTTACATACCCTACATTACTCATCTCATATGTATATACTGTACTCTATACCATCTACTGCATCTTGATGTAATACATGTATCACTAGCCACTTTAAACAATGCCACTTTTATATGTTTACATACCCTACATTACTCATCTCATATGTATATACTGTACTCTATACCATCTACTGCATCTTGATGTAATACATGTATCACTAGCCACTTTAAACAATGCCACTTTTATATGTTTACATACCCTACATTACTCATCTCATATGTATATACTGTACTCGATGCCATCTACTGCATCTTGCCATTCTGTACCATCACTCATTCATATATTTTTATGTACATATTCTTCATTCCTTTACACTTGTGTGTATAAGGTAGTTGTTGTGAAATTGTTAGGTTAGGTTACTCGTTGGTTATTACTGCATTGTTGGAACTAGAAGCGCAAGCATTTCGCTACACTCGCATTAACATCTGCTAACCATGTGTATGTGACAAATAAAAAATTACATTTGATTTTGATTTGATTATTCTGACATTTCACATTCTTAAAATAAAGTGGTGACCCTAACTGACCTAAAACAGGGATTTTTTTACCAGGATTAAATGTCAGGAATTGTGAAAAACTGAGTTTAAATGTATTTGGCAAAGGTGTATGTAAACTTCTGTCTTCAACTGTACTCTATGCCACATTATAATCTCTGAGCAGTTTTAAAATACAAATATAGACTGAGTATACAAAACTTTAAGGACACCTGCTCTTTCCATGACAGACTGACCAGGTGAATCCAGATGAAAGCTATGATCCCTTACAGATGTCACTTATTAAATCCACTTCAGTGTAGATAAAGGGGAGATACAGTAGGTTAAAAAAAGTTTTTTAAGCCTTGAGACATGGATTGTGTATGTGTGCCATTCAGAGGGAGAATAGGCAAGACAAAAGATGTAAGTGCCTTTGAACGTGGTATGGTAGTAGGTGCCGGGCACACCGGTTGGGTTGTGTCAAGAACTGCAACACTGCTGGGTTTTTCAGCCTTTCCCTGCTGGGTTTTTCACACAGTTCCCTGTGTGTATCAAGAATGGTCCACCACCCAAAGGACATCCAGTCAATTTGACACAACTGTGGGAAGCATATGTGTAAATTATGTACAAATCTTTGGAACTGTGCAGCAGCTGATCAATAACAGGAATATGTTATGGTCAAGGAAAGACTAGACCCTTTGGGTGAGTTTCTGATACACATTGTCTTAGCAGGTCTGCGAAGATTATAAGATCGTTACATGTTATAACGACACTCAGCAAGTTGTGGTTCTCCATGTACAGCCTTATTTAAAGTTGCTTGGAAACTGTTCACCTGCAATGTAACTGTTTGGTTGAGGTAAGGCGATGCTGTGAGGAAATGCCTTTGAAACAAGCAGAAAGTCAGGGTGCATCTCTCACTAGCCTAAGGCTTCCTCTCCTTGTCTCCTGTCCTCCTACAATTTCTACCATATTGCCTTCACCACTCTTCTGAAATAATTGAACTGAATTGAAGAATAGAATTGTATTTTTTCATGTGTGGGGTCTTTTTTGGATCAGTGTAGATGAAGGAGAGGACACCAGGAAAGGAAATCAATATACAATATTTGAGACGCAGCTGATGACTCATGAGTTACTACTCTTGGATGGTGCTTTTGAAGTGAATTGTAAGCCCTCCTCCTGCAGTCTCTTCTGAGCCAGTCCATAGATGTCCTTGGTCATTGGCACCACCAGTCCCTTAATACTGATTTCTCCTGCAGATTGAAAGTCAGTTTTCACTTCACTTTTACAGACACGTTAGGGTTGTACATTCGTCTTTAGCAAAATGAGTGGTTCCCTCAGGGCTTTAACAAAATGGCTGATTACCTCACTAAACCATACTTAACATCTCAGACATGACAAATGCAATGAGGACTCAAGTCTACCCTAGTAACCATCCAGCACCATGCAAGCAGCGATGGCAGCAGGGTAGCCCACGGTCTTGGCCATGGCAGAGTAGCCGTTGGGGTCTCTGTAGACCACCAGGCTGATGTGCTTAGTCTCAAGCTCGCCTGTGGAGTGGCGCAGGCCCACGTCATTCCTCATGATGATCATGTCCCGCTCGCCTTTATCTAAAGAAGAGGACACGGATGGACCGAGAAGGAGAGAGAGGGTAATACTATTTTTAAATAATCTTTACTGCTATTTTCTGTACAAAGAAAGTAAGAGAAGGAGGAATATAAAGATTAGAGAAAGATATACATATTGGTGTTTGTGGCAGTAAAAGAGTAGAGGGAGAACTGCACATATTACCAAAGTAGGGCCTCTAAGTGCTTAGCCAGTGAAGCACGGTGTCTGCATGGGGGACGACCTCCTTACTCAGCATCCCGAACCTGACCATACAAACAGTATTAATTAAAGACATTTACAGGGGTTAAAGCAAAACAAATCCCATGACTGAAACTTTAGTAGATAACCATAGACTTCCAGTCATAACGCTAATTAGCATTGTTTAGCGAAATTCCAATTCCATTCAAAAGTTTGGGGTCAATTAGAAATGTCCTTGTTTTTGAAAGAAAATCACAATTTTTGTCCATTAAAATAACATCAAATTGATCAGAAATACAGTGTAGACATTGTTAATGTTGTAAATGATTATTGTAGCTGGAAACGGCAGATTTTATGGAATATCCTCATAGGCGTACGTTTATCATTTTAAAAGGCTAATTGATCGTTAGAAAACCCTTTTGCAATTATGTTAGCACAGCTGGAAACTGTTGTCCTGATTAAAGAAGCAATACAACTGGCCTTCTTTAGACTAGTTGAGTATCTGGAGCATCAGCATTTGTGGGTTCAATTACAGGCTCAAAATGGCCAAAAACAAAGAACTTTCTTCCGAAACGCGTCAGTCTAGTCTTGTTCTGAGAAGTGAAGGCTATTCCATGCGAGAAAATGCCAAGAAACTGAAGATCTCGTACAACGCTGTGTACTACTCCCAGCGCAAACTGGCTCTAATCAGAATAGAAAGTGTGGGAGGCCCCGGTGCACAACTGAGCAAGAGTACAAGTACATTAGAGTGTCTAGTTTGTGAAATAGACGCCTCACAAGTCCTCAACTGGCAACTTCATTAAATAGTACCTGCAAAACACCAGTCTCAACGTCAACAGTGAAGAGGCGACTCCAGTTCATGCTTTTCCAGACAGTTCATCAGAGCTTGATGTATGTGCCACAACACCCATAAAGCTAGCCATTAGCTGGCTAATGTTAGCTAGTCAGCTAGCTTGCTAAATCACGATTTTCGTAAATTAACTTTATGATAAAAATATGCATAATCGTTTGTCTCTATATTAACTAACATATTCCTGTTAAATGTACATTTTTAGCATGATTCTTTATGACGGTATAATCACTTACATTTGCTTCCATCCAGTAGTTTTGTCAGCCATCTTTGCTGAAGAAAGTCTAACAGTCACTAGCGCGTGCTGCAGCCTCCCCCAGGTCCTAATGAGTGCCCTGTAAGAAGTTTAAGATACGATGGAACTGTTGACGAAAATATATATATATTGATTTATTTAGGAGGGGGGCACGCCGGTTTGGAACCACTGGCATAGAGATGTAAAGAGATCGCAACATTCTATCTGTCTCAATGGCGCTGATCGTGCACTCACATATGCCATAATGGGACAGATGTTCTCCGTCGCAGTGACTGAGAACTTTAACCCCTGCATTTAGCAAAGATATGAGTACAACATTTTTCACGGTATCTGGTCAGGACTTGAGCCTCTCACTATTTGAATGTCTCCATCTTGAAGTCGTCTTGGCGGATGATGTCGTAGATCGCTCCCTCAAATGCATCGTTAGAGATAGACAGAGGCAAGCCCATCTGTATACTCAGCAGCTCTTTCTGTTGCACAGGGATTTTTTGTTGTTTTTGTTCAGTCTTGTCAGTCAAATCTCCATTGTAGCTCTAGTGTATAAGTGATGCAGCGTTTGCTGGGTGTATCCTGGTACTTTAATAACCATTTATGAAAAGCACATTCTAAATTAAGTTAAGTAAATTAAAGGACAAGTAATTCTTTTTTTTACCAAATCTAAATTATTTATGTAAATTAACTGAATCCCCAACGTTATATTCCATTTAGTTTGAATTCTTCTCCGTGTGCGAGCATGCACAGGCTTTAATCACCACAATGGGAATGAGAAAGCACACGGAGAAGTAACGCTCGAGTCCAACAAAATGGAATATACCATTGAGGACAAAGTTTGGAATGACAATTTCATGTGTACAACATCTAAAGACCTGTATCACTACACTGAGATCATTGCTGTTTCTCAAAGGACGTATTTCGTCGTTTTTGGAGCCTTTGTTAATGTTTTATCTGTGCCCCTGCAACTGCAGAACGAGCCTGAGGAAGTATATCGCTGGTGGGGTAAGCTTCTCAAAACCAAGTGAAATCGCATCTTTTAAAGCTGTTATAAGTATCATTATATTTACCCAGGAGACAGGAGCTCTAGCATGGGGCAGGGGTCAGTGTTGATGAGACCCAGCTACACAAAGCCACTCATGGACTTGGAGAAACCCTGTTGGACAGAAATACAACATTTATCCTAAGCGACACAGAACTATCGAGATTGACAGTAACGCCATACTCATCACGCTGGTGTTGGAAGTACCTTGAAGCGGAGTGTTCCTTTGATGAGTGTGTGGGCCGGCTCGATGCCGTATTTGGTGCTGTCGCGGTTGGGGAAACCCTCCAGGTGGAAGCCAGGCATGAAGTCCATGGGAGACGTAGACTCCATCAGAGTACCGCCCGCTAGGATGCTCACCACCTGGGGGACATAGAGGAGGATGAAGTTACTCCTAGACACTGATCCTGGGTCAGTTTATCAATTCCGGCCCTAATGGTTAAGTTTAGGATTTGGGGAGGATCTGCTGATCCTAGATGGCTACTGTACCTTGTTGTCCTTGAGGAAGATGGCAGGACTGATGGTATTGAGGAGGACTCCAGCTGAATTTGTAGTGCAGAGGATTGTCTGAGCACTCTAGTGCAGGGAGTCCACCACAGAATGAACTGTATGACTCAATCTAAACACACACATACACACGTAAATGGATTTAAAAACACAATTTGCACATACACATCTATCAAATGTTTTGTGATTTTCCTGTGTGATAGTACAGTCCGTTCATCTTCACGTTAAGATGGGGGAAAAATGAACAAATCAAAGACGCATGGTGTTTCAATCTGTTGGGCCCGCAATCAATATGGCTGCCAAGGAAACTGACAAGATGCCACTCATCCCTTCGACATACGCTCAATCAATCATTATGTGCACAGCACGTACACAGACATACACACAGACACACACATGCACAGAATCCCGTATGTGTGCAGATTCCACAATCACCAAAACACTTTCTTTCAAAAGCACAAATCACTTATACTAGATTCTTTCACAATCTCCCTCACGTTTCACTCACAGTGCAGCCGTCCGCCTTGGCTTGGTCGATAAACTCCATAGCCAGCATGTGGTCGATGCCAGGGTCCAGGCCCATCTCATTCACTATGGTGATGCCAGCTTCCTCAGCACTGAAAGGAAACACACAGACAAACACACTCAGCCACACCAGCCCCACGTAGAGACAATATATTCACTTGACTAGTAGCTTATCCTGCCTAATGCCAACTCAAGCAATTAGATCAATTGTCTTGGTGCCTGCCTGTAGCTTACATCTAGTCAATTGTGTATCAAATAGCCCATGATTAGCATTAAAAGGTCCAATGCAGCCATTTTTATCTCAATATCAAATCATTTCTGGGTAAAAATTATTGGGTAAAAATCAAGTACCTTACTGTGATTGTTTTTAATTTTTTTTAAATGTCAAAAAGAAACAACAATAGCTTCTTAGCAGAGCAATTTCTCAAGCAAGAATTTTGCTAGGACTGTCTGGGAGTGGTCTGAGTGAGGGGCCTAATTGGATGAGCCTAATGGGAGGGATATGTAACCTGAAAACTTGTTGCTATTGGCAGAGAGGTTTGAAACTGCCTTTGTTATTAACTTATACTGCCTGTTGATGTCACCAGGCAAGCCAAAACTCCATCCCACCTAAACAGGCTTAAATTTCAGGCATTCTTTTCAAACAGCTCTTACACTAAAAGGGCATTATCATCATTTTCACAGTATTATACACCTCATCGTGTGGAAATATGTACAAAACACACTGAGCATGCAAAACATTGACACCTGCTCTTTCCATGACATACACTGACCAGGTGAATCGAGGTGAAAGCCATCATCCCTTATTGATTTGTTAAATCCACTTGTTAAATCCACTTCAATCAGTGTAGATGACAGGTTAACAAGGGATTTTTAAGCCTTGAGACAATTGAGACATTGATTGTGTATGTGTGCAATTCAGAGGTTGAATGGGCAAGACAAAAGAGTGCTTTGAACGGGGTATGGTAGTCCAGGGTGCAACTCAATATTAGGAAGTTGTTCCTAATGTTTGGTATACTCAGTGTACAATACACAGGGAAATCAAGTTTTTGAGTTCACTGGGCCTTTAAGACCAGATAAAACACATTCTCCATTAAATCTTCACTTCTACATAGATGTTTACCCCTAACCCTTTCACTCCAGAGGAATCTTCTCTCCATGCACTTCTCTCCCACCTCTGTTGAAGGTCCTTCATGACTGGACTCGGGTAGCTGGCAGTCACCATGTTCACCTTCTTGGTGATGCAGTGCTTGGCGATCACTGGGTGATACCCATACGGCAGCATACTGAAACATAAATATGTGTGTGTGTGTGTGTGTGTGTGTGTGTGTGTGTGTGTGTGTGTGTGTGTGTGTGTGTGTGTGTGTGTGTGTGTGTGTGTGTGTGTGTGTGTGCGTGTGTGTGTGTGTGTGTGTGTGTGTGTGTGTGTGTGTGTGTGTGTGTGTGTGTGTTTCTGAACCTTTATTTTGACAGGGAAGGCATATTGAGACCTAGGTCTCTTTTCCAAATGCGCCCTGTATATTGTATAATACAATATAAAATACACATTAAACACACACACAGGTTGTTAGAAATGTTTGCAAATTTATTAAAAATAAAAAACAGAAATACCCTATTTACATAAATGTTCAAACCCTTTGCTATATGACTCAAAATTGAGCTCAGGTGCATCCTGTTTCCATTGATCATCCTTAAATGGAAGAAGTTTGGAACCACCAATGTTCTTCATAGAGCTGGCCATTCGGGCAAACTGAGCAATCGAAGGAGAAGGGCATTGTTCAGGAAGGTGACCATGAACCCGATGGTCACCCAGAGAGCTCTAGAGTTTCTCTGTGGAGATGAGAGACCCTTTCAGAAGGACAACCCTCTTTGCAGCACTCCACCAGTCAGGCCTTTATGGTAGAGTGGCCAGACTGAAGCTACTCTTCAGTAAAAGGCACGACAGCCCGCTTGGAGTTTATCAAAAGGCACCTAAAGACTCCCAGACCATGAGAAACAAGATTCTCTGGTCTGATGAAACCAAGGTTGAACTCTTTGGCCTGAATGCCAAACGCCACGTCTGGAGGAAACATGGCATTTTCAGCGGCAGGGACTGGGAGACTAGTCAGGATCGAGGCAAAGACGAACGAAGCAAAGTACAGAGAGATCCTTGATGAAAACCTGCTCCAGAGCACTCAGGACCTCAGACTGGGGTGAAGGTTCACCTTCCAACCAGGACCACGACCCTAAGCACACAAGCCAAGACAACGCAGAAGTGGCTTCGGGACAAGTTTCTGAACGTCCTTGAGTGGCCCAGCCAGAGCCCGGACTTGAACCCGATCAATAATCTCTGGAGACCTGAAAATAGCTTTGCAGCAACGCTCCCCATCCAACCTGACAGAGCTTAAGAGGATCTGCAGAGAAGAATGGGAAAAACTCCCCAAGTACAGGTGAGCCAAGCTTGTAGCGTCATACCCAATAAGACAATGCTGTAATCGCTACCAAAGGTGCTTTAACAAAGTACTAAGTAAAGGGTATGAAAACTTATGTAAATGTGATATTTCATTTTTTTTTATAAATTATAAAAAAATTCAAAAACTCTGTTTTTGCTTTGTCATTATGGGGTAATGTGTGTAGATGAGGTATGAAAAACAATTGAATCAATTTTAGAATAACGCTTTAACCTAACAAAATGTGGAAAAAGTCAAGGGGTTTGAATACTTTCTTGAGTCACTGCATATTATATGCCTTCAGAAAGTGTTCACACCCCTTGACTTTTTCCACATTTTGTTTGGCCCTCCTTCATTTAATATTGATTAAATTGAGATTGTGTACCTGGCCTACACACAATACCCCATAATGTCAGAGGAATTATGTTTGAAAATTAATAAAAAATGAAAAGCTGAAATGTCTTGAGTCAATAAGTATTCAACCCCTTTGTTATAGCAAGCATAAATAAGTTCAGGAGTAAAACATGTGCTTAACAAGTCACATAATAAGTTGCATGGACTCACTCTGTGTGCAATAATAGTGTTTAACCTCTCTTGGGTACGTGAAACGTTAGCGTCCAACCTCTTCAACAGCCAGTGAAACTGCGGGGCGTCAAATTCAAATAGAGAAATACTCATTATAAAAATTCAGAAAACAAAACATATTTCACATAGGTTTAAAGATTAACTTCTTGTGAATCCAACCACATTGTCAGATTTTAAAAATGCTTTACGGCGAAAGCATACCTTACGATTATTTGAGAACATAGCCCACTAGATAATTCATTACAAACAGTAACCAGCCAAGTAGAACAGTTACACAAGTCAGAAATAGAGATAAAATTAATCCCTTACCTTTGATGATCTTCATATGGTTGCACTCAGCAGACATTAATTTACTCAATAAATGTTCCTTTTGTTCGATATAGTCTCTTTATATCAAAAAACCTCCGTTTTGTTCGCGCGTTTTCTTCAGTAATCCACAGGCTCAAACGCAGTCAAAACAGGAAGACAAAAAAAATCTAAATTGTATCCGTAAAGTTCATAGATACATGTCAAACGATGTTTATATTCAAACCTCAGGTTGTTTTTAGCCTAAATAATCGATAATATTTCAACCGGACAATAACGTAGTCAATTTAAAAGGTAAACAAGAAACGCCCTCTCTCCGTCTCGCGCATGAAAAAGCTCTGTGACACTTTAGGGTCGACTCATTGAGACTGCTCTTACTTCTTCATTTTTCAGAATACAAGCCTGAAACAATTTCTAAAGACTGTTGACATTTAGTGGAAGGCATAGAAACGGCAATTTGAGTCCCAAGTCAATGGATACTGTAATGGCATTGAATAGAAAACTACAAAACCCCCCCAAAAACTACTTCCTGAATGGATTTTTCTCAGGTTTTCGCCTGCCAAATCAGTTCTGTTATACTCACAGACACTATTTTAACAGTTTTGGAAACTGTAGAGTGTTTTCTATCCAAATATATCCAAACCATATCTAGTTATATGCATATCATATCTTCTGGGCCCGAGAAGCAGGCAGTTTAATTTGGGCATGCATTTCATCCAAAATTCCGAATGCTGCCCCCTACCCTAGAGAAGTTAACAGGATTTTTAAATGACTACCTCATCTCTATACCCCACACATACAATTATCTATAAGGTCCTTCAGTCGAGCAGTGAATTTCGAACGCAGATTCAACCACAAAGACCAGGGAGGTTTTCCAATGCCTCGCAAAGAAGGGAACCTATTGGTAGATTAGTAAAAATAAAAAAGCAGACATTGAATATCCCTTTGAGCATGGTGAAGTTATTTATTACACTTTGGATGGTGTATCAATATACCCAGTCTCTACAAAGATACTATCACGTTTCAGGTAAGACCCAGATGCAGACAACGTCGAAATAACAACAGTTTATTAATCGAACAGGTGCAGGCAAAAGGCAGGAGACAAAGGGCTGTGAGACATGGGTTTAACTCTGGACACATGAAAGGTAGGATGTATATGAAGGGTAAGGGAGAGTTTGCGGGATTCCACCCGGAGGGGCAGATCCCAGGTGGACAGCCATACCTTCTGGCCTATCCGATACCGGGGAGCCAGGGTCTGGTGGCGATCAGCTTGTTGTCGATACCTGAAGGTGGTCTTGAGGATGGCCGACCGGGCTCTCCTCCAGGTACGACGACAGCGACGGACAAACACCTGGGTAGAAGGTATGCCGACCTCTTCTTCCTGCTCATGGAAGAGTGTGGGCTGATACCCCAGGGAACACTCAAAAGGTGATAGGCCCGTGGCAGAGTAGGGAATGGTGTTGCGGGCATATTTGACCCACACAAGTTGCTGGCTCCAGGTGGCCGGGTTGGCAGAGACCAGGCAGCGCAGAGTAGTCTCTACGTCCTGGTCGGCTCGCTCCGACTGGCCATTGGACTGGGGGTGGAACCCGGAGGACAGGCTGGCCGACGACTCAATGAGGGTGCAGAATGCCTTCCAGAACTGGGACGAGAACTGAGGACCCCGGTCGGAGACCATGTCTACTGGTAGACCATGGATCCAGAAGACATTCTGCACCATGAGCTGGGACGTCTCTTTGGCAGAGGGTAGTTTGGGGAGAGGAATGAAGTGGGTGGCTTTGGAAAACCGATCTACCACGGTGAGGATGGCAGTGTTGCCATCAGACAGGGGAAGACCCGTGACAAAGCCCAGGGAGATGTGAGACCAGGGACGGTGAGGGACAGGCAGAGGTTGGAGGAGACCAGCCAGAGCTTGCCGAGGAGTCTTGTTCTGTGCACAAACCGTGCAAGCGGCAACGAATGCGGACACGTCTAGGACCATGGTAGGCCACCAAATGCCAGGGTCTGAAGGGGAGCCCGGATGACAGGCAAGCCTGGAGGACCGTGGAGAGGACGGCGTCAGGAACGAACATCCGGTTATTAGGGGTTCGGCTGGGAACGCTGCACCTCACGGACCTGCTCCCCTATTCCCCAGCTGAGTGCCATCAACAGGCACGATGTGGGAAGGATGGTCTCGGGTTTCAAGGTAGTAGTCTTGGGGCTATAGCGGCGTGACAGCGCACACGGCTTGATATTCTTGGATCCCGGCCGGTACGAGAGGGAGAAGTTGAACCGTGTGAACAGCAGGGCCCATCTAGCGTGCCTGGAATTGAGGCGCTTGGCGGTGTGGAGATACTCCAGGTTCTTGTGGTCGGTCCACACGATGAACGGATGTTCAGCCCCCTCCAGCCAGTGCCTCCATTCCTCCATAGCCATCTTCACTGTGAGAAGCTCACGATTCCCCACATCGTAATTCTTCTCCGTGGCGTTGAGGCGATGGGAGAAGAAGGAGCAGGGATGTAGCTTGAGGTCCAGGGCAGAACGCTGGGACAGGACAGCCTTCACTCCGACATCCGAAGCATCGTCCTCCACCACGAACTGACGGGACGGGTAAGGATGGACGAAGTTGGGAATTGTGGTGAAGCGATGTTTGAGGTCCCGGAACGACCGGTCAGCAGCTGGAGACCACATGAGCTGAACCTTGGGCGAGGTGAGTGCTGACAGGGGGGAAGCCAGGGTGCTGTAACCCCGGATAAAGCGGCGATAGAAGTTGGCGAACCCCAGGAAACGTTGCAGCTGCACCCTGGAAGTTTGGCTGGGGCCAATCCACTACCGCTCTCACCTTCCCGGGATCCATTTGTACACTCCCTGCAGCAATGATGTAACCCAGAAAAGGGATGGTGGAGCGATGTAACTCGCACCTTTCTGCTTTCTTGGGTGGAGCGGGGGAAGACGAGGATGTCATCAAGGTAGACAAAGACGAACCGGTTCAATATGTTGTGGAGAACATCACTAACTGGAGCCAGGAACACAGCAGGGGCGTTGGTAAGGCCAAATGGCATGACCAGATACTCGTGTTGAAGGCGGTCTTCCACTCGTCCCCTTCCCGTATCCGCACCAGGTGGTAGGCGTTCCATAGATCCAGCTTGGAAAACACGGTGGCCACCTGGAGCGGCTCGAAGGCTGAGGAGATGAGGGGTAGCGGTTCTTCACCGTTATGTCATTGAGACCCCGGTAGTCGATGTACGGGGGCAGGGTCTTGTCCTTCTTCTCCACAAAGAAGAACCCTGCGCTGGCGGGAGAGGAAGAAGGACGGATGAATCCTGCAGCAAGGGAGTCCCCAATGTAGGTCTCCATCGTCTTGGTCTCTGGTCCCGACAGAGAGTACCATCATCCCCGAGGCGGAGTAGTGCTAGGGAGAAGGTCAATCCCGCAGTCATATGGTCGGTGCGGCGGAAGCAAAGTTGCCTGGGCCTTGTTGAACACCTCCCGGAGGTCCTGGTACTCCGCGGGAATGGCAGAGAGGTCCGGGGCAACTTCCGAGCCCCCAGGCAGATGTCCCAGGGCAAGTTGTGCTGACTTCAGGCAATGGCAGTGGCAGAACGGGCTCCAGCCCATGATGGCACCAGTAGACCAGTTAATGAGGGGATTGGGTCGCTGGAGCCAGGAGAATCCCAATACCACAGGAATCTGAGGAGACTTAATGAGCAGGAACTGGATAGCCTCGCTGTGGTTCCCTGACACACATAGGTTGATGGGAGTGGTGTTGTGGGTGACACAGCCTATAGAGCGCCTATCCAGCACTCTAACGTCCATAGGAATGGAGAAAAGCTGAGTGTGGATGCCTAGCTCGGAAGCCAGGGTAGGGTCTAAAAAGCTCTCATCAGCCCCAGAGTCGAAGAGAATGGCATGAAACAGAGTGCCAGTAAGGGAAGCAGAAAACTTCTCCATATGGCCCACCAGAGTACTCGCTCCTACCGGTGAGCCTGGTCTTTTAACGGACAAGAGGACACAAAATGACCACGAGTCCCGCAATACATGCAACTCTTAGTGTTGAGCCTGTATAGCCATTCCGCTGGAGACAACCCAGCTCTGCCTAGTTGCAGATGCTCGGGAAATGGTGGCTCGGCCGTCTTTGATGACTCTCGGGGAACCTCGGGTAGCCTCGGGTTATCTTGGCAACGGGGCCGTCTGGGAGTTCTGGGATGCCTCGGAGGCGAGGTGGAATCCTTGGACGGGCGATCGAAATCGAATCTCCTCTCCCTCCGTCGTTCCCGTAGTCGCCCATCGATCCTGATGGTCAAGGCGATAAGGTAATCGAGATCCATCGGTAACTACCGGGGTGCAAGCTCGTTCTTGACCTCCTCCAAGACTCCGTTTAGGAACATGTCGAACAGCACTTCCTGGTTCCAGGCACTCTCACCTGCCAACGTGCTGAAATCCACCGTCCTGCCGAAGCTGGAGTAGCTTCCGGGCAGCCTCTCTCCCAGAGAATGGGGCATCAAACACCTTCTTGACCTCTCCCCGCCTCCAGACTGACGCATATATGGCCTGCTGTTGCTCCCATACAGCTGTAGCCCAGGCGAGCGCCCTCCCGGACATCAGCGTGATAAGGTACGCTATCTTAGAGCGGTCCGAGGGTAGGAGGAGGGTTGAAGCTCGAAGATGAGGGCACACTGAGCTAGAAACGTCTGACAAGTGCCCGGCTCTCCATTGAAGCGAGGCGGCGCTGCTAACAGCCGAGTTACTGAGGGGCTGGGAGGTTACCGTAATAGTAGGCTGCCTCCCAGCCAACCCACGGAATTACTCCAGCAAAATGTCCAACGCCCGGTCATGGCGTTCGGCCAAGGTGTGGACCCCTCCATAAGGCCACAAAGCAATTCCTCGTGCCTACCAATGGTGGCTCCTTGGGAGGAGATGGCATTGCGCAGCTGGTCCGAGTCTGCTGGGTCAGTCATGGCCAGTTCGTACTATCACGTTTCAGGTAAAACCCAGACGCAGTAACAACAGTGTATTAATCGAACAGTGGCAGGCAAAAGGCAGGTCAAAGGTACAGG
This sequence comes from Salvelinus namaycush, assembly GCF_016432855.1. Taxonomy (NCBI): domain Eukaryota; kingdom Metazoa; phylum Chordata; class Actinopteri; order Salmoniformes; family Salmonidae; genus Salvelinus; species Salvelinus namaycush. The sequence continues at coordinate 16,418,864 of NC_052327.1, read as the reverse complement.
ACGGCAGGCAGGCTCAGGGTCAGAGCAGGCAAAGGTCAGTAATCCAGAAAGGTGGGGCAAAGGTACAGGACGACAGGCAGGCTCAGGGTCAGGGCAGGAAGAATGGTCAACACAGGGAAAACTAGGAAACAGGAACAATTGAGAGACAGGAGCAGAAGGAAAAATGCTGGTAGGCTTGATGAAACAAAACAGAGAACACAGGTGTAAATAAACAGGGGATAATGGGGAAGATGGGCGACACCTGGAAGGGGGTGGCGACAATCACAAAGACAGGTGAAACAGATCAGGGTGTGACAGATACAGGCGCCCTTCCTAACTCAGTTGCCGAAGAGGAATGAAACCACTCAGGGATTTCACCATGAGGTCAATTGTCACGGATCCCTCAGGAACTTTCATTATGCACACCTGGCTCCTATTTCCATTGATTAGTCATTGTATAAGTGTGCCCTTTGTTCACCATTGTCCTGTTAATTATTGTAACAATGTCCGTTGGTCGTGTGAGTACCTGTGCCATGTTGTTTTGGCTTTCGTGCCATTGTGGAGTGCGCAGATGATTACGGGTCTCATCCTGTGTGATAATCATTGTGTGCTAGTGTTATTTATTCGAGGTACTCCTCGCTCTTTTGTTTGGGTTTTAACCCTGTGTTTTGTATACGTGTTTGTTTGGTCACCGTCCCCGTGCATTTACATGGCACGCTGTAATTTGGGAAAATAAAAAACCCTATTACGAATTCCTGCGCCTGTCTCCCGATCCCTTCATACCAGCGTGACACCAATTGGTGACTTTAAATCCGTTACTGAGTTTAATGGCTGTGATAGGAGAAAACTGAGGATGGAGTAACAACATTGTAGTTACTCCACAATACTAACCTAAATGACAGAGTGAAAAGAAAATATACAAATATTCAAAAATATGTTTGCAATAATGCACAAAAAATAAAGCATTTTGTTTGTGGCGAATCCAACACATCACTGAGTACCACTCTCCATATTGTCAAGCACGTGTAGTGCAACATTTTACTAGGCGTCATTACGTCATGTACCTATGTTATATAGGTGTGCATGTCAGCTTTGACATTGGTTTTGCACATCGACGTTAAACTAGATATCGGGCCGATGCTGATTTTGTCATTTTTAGAACATTTTATGAACATTTTTATGTTCACTGAAATATTGTGCATCCCTAACAGGATCTTCTTATTTAAGTGCATATCTTAAAGTAATGATTTCATACTGCCAAGTATTGTCGTCCATATGTTAATATCCTCTGATTTTGTACCATGTAGTCAAGAGATTGACAGTTCAGGTAGAGCTATGTCTATGAATAAATAAATAAATAAATACATTTCTGATGTGGAAGTGTGCCATCGTAAGGCAACCATTCTCTTGGCTGCTGTTGGGCCTTGTCTGCCTGTATGTTAAATTCAGTGAAGTCATCATTAAGCAGTAGCACATTGGGCAGACATGGGATGGGTTTAGACAAAATGCCTGATAATGACAAAGCCACAGATTGCCAAAAGAAGAAAACCTCTGGGAATTTCCAGACCATATAAATAAATGTGCCAGGAGTACCATGGGGACAGAGCATACAGACCGGGGTTGAGTTTATGTTCATCTGGAAAAGTTTTTTGGAGTAGCATCACTCACATGGGCAAAATTGTAGTGGGTCCTTTGGTGATTTGAGTTTATTGATGAAAATATGATGTTGGGACCAGACAGTAATCCAGTTAGTATTTACTGCTGGTACATCTTTGTTCCACTTTGAATGGATTGGTAATATCTTGGTTTGAATATATATCATTTGGATGCCCTTATTTACCCTTGCTGTCATTATTTTGTGGATAGGATGAGATAATAGATCAGAACCCCAGGGTACTCCATAAGCACGTAGGTTAAAAAGAAAAGAAAAATGAAGACCCAGCTATATTGTATTGCTTTATTCAACACACGTAGGCTACAACACTCCACAATGTCAGAGAGAGTATGAATTCCTCTCTCACTCCAAGCTGGAAAATATATTGGCTGGCCACCCAACCCAAAATGAGCCTGTAATTATTAAACAATGGCATATGGGGTTGATGATTAATAATATATTTTCAATGGCTCCCCATTGAACGCCATATTGTAAGCATTTGCGTGATGATATGGCCAAAGGTGAGTTTGGCTTTTTTGATAGAGATGTTGGACTATACCAGACCTTGGAGCCTGTACGGCTTTGCTAAATTCTCCTCCAGGGGGCGCCAGGCCATTGGGACATTGGGGATGCAGTTTCTTCCAATATCCCAGTGGGGGTGAGAGGGGAATCCTAGAGCTGTAGAAGTTTATCAGAGGAAGTATGTTCATCTTAATGATGGAAATGCATGTCTGAAAAGAGTTTGAATTTGTGCATTGAGACCATCTTTGTAGGTTTTACTTTAAAATTACAGTTACAGTTTTGACTTAAAATCGGCTTGAATTTATGGGAAGACTTGAAAATGGCTATCTAGCAATGATCAACAACCAACTTGACAGAGCTTGAAGATTTTTTTAAAGAATAACGTGTAAATATTGTACAATCCAGGAATGCAAAGCTCTTAGAGACTCGCCTAGAAAGACTTACAGCTGTAATCGCTGCCAAAGGTGATTCTAACATGGCATGGCAAGGCGACTGGTAATATGGCAGAATATAAACAGCGTAGTTATTCACTCTGCAAGCCAATCAAACAAGCTAAACGTCAGTATAGAGATGAAGTGGAGTCGCAATTCAACGACTCAGACACGAGATGTATGTGGCAGGGACTACAGACAATCACAGACTACAAAAGGAAAACCAGACACGTCGCCGAGACCGACGTCTTGATTCCGGACAGGCTAAACACATTCTTCGCATGCTTTGAGGATAACACAGTGGCACCAATGTGGCCCGCTACCAAGGACTGTCGGCTCTCCTTCTCCGTGGCCGACATGAGTAAAACATTTAAACGTGTTAACCCTCACAAGACTGCCGGCCCAGATGGCGCAGACCAGCTGGCTGGTGTGTTTACGGGCATATTCAATCTCTCCCTATCCCAGTCTGCTGTCCCCACATGCTTCAAGATGGCGACCATTGTTCCTGTACCCAAGAAGGTAAAGGTAACTGAACTTAATGACTATCACCACGTAGCACTCACCTCTGGCATCATGAAGTGCTTTGAGAGACTAGTCAAGGATCATATCACCTCTACCTTACCTGCCACCCTAGACCCACTTCAATTTGCTTACCGCCCCAATAGATCCACAGACGATGCTATCGCCATTACTCTGCACACTGCCCTATCCCATCTGGACAAGAGGAATACCTATGTAAGAATGCTGTTTATTGACTATAGCTCAGCATTCACCACCATAGTACCCACCAAGCTCATCATTAAGCTTGAGGACCTGGGTCTGAACCCCGCTCTGTGCAACTGGGTCCTGGACCTCCTGACGGGCCACCCCCGGATGGTGAAGGTAGGAAACATCACCTCCACTCCGCTGATCCTCAACACTGGGGCCCCAGAAGGGTGCGTGCTCAGCTCCTGTACTCCCTGTTCACCCATGACTGCATGGCCAAGCACGCCTCCAACTCAATCATCAAGTTTGCAGACAGCACAACAGAAGTAGGCCTGATTACCAACAATGACGAGACGGCCTACAGGGAGGAGTTGAGGGCACTGGGAGTGTGGTGCCTGGAAAATAACCTCTCACTCAACGTCAACAAAACAAAGGTGATAATTGTGACTTCAGGAAACAGCAGAGGGAGCACCCCCCTATCTACATTGATGGGGCCGCAGTGGAGAAGGTGTAAAGCTTCAAGTTCCTTGGCGTACACATCACTGACAAACTGAAATGGAATACCTACACAGACAGTGTGGTGAAGAAGGCGCAACAGAGCCTTTTCAACCTCAGGAGCCTGAAGAAATTTGGCTTGTCACCTAAAACCTTTAAAAACTTTTACAGACGCACAATTGAAAGTATCCTGTCGGGCTGTATTCCCGCCTGGTACGGCAACTGCACCACCGGCAAATGCAAGGCTCTCCAGAGGGTGGTGTGGTCTGCCCAACGCATTACCGGAAGCAAACTACCCCCACTCCAGGACACCTACAACACCCGATGTCACAGGAAGGCCAAAAAGATAATCAAGGACATTAACCACCCGAGCCACTGCCTGTTCACCCCGCTACCATCCAGAAGGTGAGGTCAGTAATGGTGCATCAAAGCTGGGACCGAGAGACTGAAAAACAGCTTCTATCTCAAGGCCATCAGACTGTTAAACAGCCATCACTAGCACATTAGAGGCTTCTGCCTATAGGCACAGACTAGAAATCACTGGCCACTTTAAGGAATAGAACACTAGTCTGGCATTAATCATCTCATATGTACACTACCGTTCAAAAGTTTGGGGTCACTTAGAAATGTCCTTATTTTCGAAAGAAAATAAAAAATAATTGTCCAATAAAATAACATCAAATTAATCAGAAATACAGTGTAGACATTGTTAATGTTGTAAATGACTATTGCAGTTGGAAACGGCAGATTTTCCAATTTACATAGAGAGTTACATTGCACACCCTTTAGTTTTCTATACAATTGGTACATTTTCTTTTACCTTAATTTATTAAGTTACATTTTTTACTTTGAATTTCAATAGCTATATCTATAGGATAGGAGGGCAACAACCCAGCAGCAGGACCGCTACCTCCGCCATTGTGCAAGGAGGTGCACTGCCAGCGCCCTGCAAAATGACCTCCAGCAGGCCACAAATGTGCATGTGTCTGCACAAACGGTCAGAAACAGACTCCATGAGGGTGGTATGAGGGCCCGACGTCCACAGGTGGGGGTTGTGCTTACAGCCCAACACCGTGCAGGACGTTTGGCATTTGCCAGAGAACACCAAGATTGGCAAATTCGCCACTGGCGCCCTGTGCTCTTCACAGATGAAAGCAGGTTCACACTGAGCACATGAGCACATGTGACAGACGTGACAGAGTCTGGAGACGCCGTGGAGAACGTTCTGCTGCCTGCAACATCCTCCAGCATGACCTGTTTGGCGATGGGTCAGTCATGGTGTGGGGTGGCATTTCTTTGTGGGGCCGCACAGCCCTCCATGTGCTCGCCAGAGGTAGCCTGACTGCCAATAGGTACCGAGATGAGATCCTCAGACCCCTTGTGAGACCATATGCTGACACATGCACATTTGTGGCCTGCTGTAGGTCATTTTGCAGGGCGCTGGCAGTGCACCTCCTTGCACAATGGCGGAGGTAGCGGTCCTGCTGCTGGGTTGTTGCCCTCCTACGGCCTCCTCCACGTCTCCTGATGTACTGGCCTGTCTCCTGGTAGCGCCTCCATGCTCTGGACACTACGCTGACAGACACAGCAAACCTTTTTGCCACAGCTCGCATTGATGTGCCATCCTGGATGAACTGCACTACCTGAGCCACTTGTGTGGGTTGTAGACTCCGTCTCATGCTACCACTAGAGTGAGAGCACCGCCAGCATTCAAAAGTGACCAAAACATCAGCCAGGAAGCATAGGAACTGAGAAGTGGTCTGTGGTCACCACCTGCAGAATCACTCCTTTTTTGGGGGTGTCTTGCTAATTGCCTATAATTTCCACTTTTTGTCTATTCCATTTGCAGAACAGCATGTGAAATTTATTGTCAATCAGTGTTGCTTCCTAAGTGGACAGTTTGATTTCACAGAAGTGTGATTGACTTGGAGTTACATTGTGTTGTTTAAGTGTTCCCTTTATTTTTTTGAGCAGTGTATACATATATATATATATATATATATATATATATATATATATATATATATATATATATATATATATATATATAGATATATATATAGATATATATATATATATACACAGTACCAGTCAAAACTTTGGACACACCTACTCATTCAAGGGTTTTTCTTTATTTTTACTATTTTCTACATTGTAGAATAATAGTGTAGACATCAAAACTATGAAATAACACATATGGAATCATGTAATAACCAAAAAAGTGTTAAACAAATCAAAATATATTTTATATTTCATTTATTTAACACTTTTTTGGTTACTACATGATTCCATATGTGTTATTTCATAGTTTTGATGTCTACACTATTATTCTACAATGTAGAAAATAGTAAAAATAAAGAAAACCCTTGGAATGAGTAGGTATGTCCAAATTTTTGACTGGTACTGTATATAAAAATAAATAAACACTGCCATGTTGATCTGAACCTTGCTGTTGGAAAACCACATTAGTGTCTGCCTTTCGGCTGTCGCTGATGCACCTCCACCGACTTCACTGCTCGACTTTCGTCTACAGTCAGTTGCTTTAGCCTTACCACTCAAACACGCCCATTAGGTAGCGTTCCATTGATTAGATGTTGCCAGAACTTACAACGCCTGGACAAGTATTTTACCTTTCAGCTAACAACATCATATGTTATAGCAATCTGTCAGTTCTTGACACAGTCAATGATGTGGCACGCAACTGTTGGTTGATGCATGCAACGTCTAAGCAGTGGAACACGACCAAATTCTGCCAAAAATGTGGCTCCAAAAAAAAACATTGGCACATTCACTGATTGTCCCCATTGAATAATTCACCACCTTATTCCAAATGATTATTTTCAATTTGGAGAATAGCCTATCCTGATTGAAGAAAAACCTATGATAATATAAGATCAGTTGCATATAATTAAAAGCTAGCCTATGAGCTCAAACCTCGGAATATACCATGTCCATGAAAGTCGTTCCAAGTTGGAATCCTGAAATGTAACATTCCTTTGGCATGTTAGGTGAAGAGCCACAAGGTCAGGTGATGTTGCCTGTCAGTGTACTGCAAATATGATTTCCCCCCCCCCCCTAATAAAACCGCGCTTGACATTTTGCCACGGTGTTCGCAAATGTCTCGTATTTGCAGACGAGTATTGCTTAATCATAGCCTATTTTGCTACATGGGTTAACAGGTGGACTGGTATTTCTAAAAACTGCCCACAAGAGTCCTAAAGACATATAGCTTGCCTAACCTACATCCCTTACATTGCATGTAAGCCTATATCACTGGAGGCTACATAACTTTTTAACTTCATTCAAAACTCACCATTATGATAAACTCCTTATGGAGGATAATCAGTGCCACTTTGAAAATGAAATGCTTAAAGCTAGAATCCTTAGTTGCTACATCCATTTTTGGATTTATAAATCAATTATATATAGGCTACCATTGATTCATGAAGAACATCATTTATAAATGCTTTATGAGCTTAGTTCAACTGTTGTACCTCATCAGAACCCAAAATATAAGCTTGATTTACCCCAAATGTTTGTAAACAATGTAAATGTAAACAAACCCTGTATAGCCTCAAAACATGGTTAAAACTATAATTTTGCTATTGTGGATGGTCAGCCCTTGCATCCATAGCTCTGTCTATGAATTTGAGTGTGGTAACATTTCTCCTAGCCTCGTCGAGAACCAGTCTTCCCTTTTCGTAAAGCCTGGTAAAGCCTGGTGAAGTCCATAACAGAAAGCAGCTACAAAGGGGCTTTGCAACACGTCAAACCAATCAAATGCCTTGCTTGGACGGAGAAAAAAAATACATAGCTTCAGCAATCCGGGGTTAATATCCTTGATTAAAACCCCATCAAAATATGTGTATGTATGCTGTGTTTGTGGTGACTTTCAATTTCAATAAATCACAGACTGTTGGCTACACTTGATACACTAAACATTTACTATAGCCTGTAGGTAGACATGCCCTCCCGAGTGGCTCAGCGGTCTAAGGCACTGCATCACAGTGCTAGAGGTGTCCCTACAGACACCTCTAGCATCACATCCGGCCATGATTGGGAGTCCCATAGGGTGGCGCACAATTGGCCCAGCGTCGTCCGGGTTTGGCAGGTGTAGGCCGTCATTGTAAATAAGAATTTGTTTTTAACTGACTTGCCTCGTTAAATAAATGTTAACTAAATGCCATAACCAGGGCTGGCTCCAGGTGTAAGCGACATAAGTGAAATGTTTCTCCAACCCATGGCCAAATGGGTCGAATTTCTGGAAATGTCCTTTAAAATTGCAAAATTTCTCTCTGCCGCATGGCAAAATTTGTAAAAATCCATGAAATGTGATATGAATGTCAAAATGTTCTATCCGCCTGAAGAAAACATGCTTTAAACTGAAAAAATGTATCTCTGCCCCATTGCAAAATAAAGTAAGTAGAGTTGCATGAAATGTGTTATAAAATTGCTACATTTTCTCTCCGTGTGGCAAAATGTGTAGAACTGCAGAAAATGTGCTTTAATCTGCAACATTTTCTCTATGCCCCATGTCGAAATGTGTTTCAGGAAATTAACATTAAATCTTACATGTTTCTCTCAGTCATCAAGAGGGGGGCCACCAACCAAAATCTCGCTTATGGCCCCAAAAGGCTAGAGCTGACCATAGCCATAACTTATTTTTTTGTAGTGTTCAAGCAGAGCAGTTGTAATGCCTTCATCTACCAGGAAAGCAGTGATGAACATTACATGCGGCACACCTTTCACAGGCATGTGGGGGTAGGGTTCTTGAATTCAAACATCCAGTCAAAATGTAGCTGCTGGACCATTGTAGCCATTCTGGCTAATACAAAATTCTCCGGACCGCCAAACGAGGTGTGACAACAACGTAACTTTGGAGGTATGGCCACGGAAGACTACATTTGTCCAGGCCCGTCCCTCAGCATTTTCCCCACACAGAGGCGGGATGACCGCTTTATTATTGTTTCAATGAACTATTCCAGCTTTACTAGGAATTTTTAAATGATAAACACATTTATATTTTCATATCAGTGTGCATGATTAATGCCACATCAATTGCAAAGTTAAAATTAAAAAATTGAAAATTTCTCATTTAAAATTGGCAGGTAAAAATGTATTCTAAACAAAATTGGGAAATGGCAAAAACTTATATATGCAATGTGTAAAGTGAAATTGAAACTGTATTTTTCAGGTTAGACATACTAATCGTGCATGTGTGGTCACTGAACAACCTCAATTACAATGCAGCATCATCCTTTGACCTCCTCCTCTTCACAGAGACCCATCTGAGCCTGAGGAGTCTGTCTTGTGATGGTGTTGTGATTATTGTTCTCTTTCAAAGTGTGCCTGCGGTGTGGTCAAGTAGCTGCTTGTGTAACAAAGGTGGTTCAGTGACCAAGCACCTGTGATGACTAACGATGTCTGATGTTACTTTGCCTGAGACAAGAAAAATTGCATTGGCTCCCCAAGCTAAATTGCCTAGGCTTTTGGTTAGCATGCCAAATGTTATTTTGGCATAAAGGAAATCGGGTCTGAACCCTGTTGTTTACTCTAAAATCTATGCACAAAGAGTGTGACGTGGCTAGGATGTAGCAATGCATGGTGGAGTCATGTTGAGCTCGTGGTTCAGCCTCCAGGAAGCAATTTGTATACACTTTGAAAATGAAGAGAGAAAATTGTACGTTGGGCAGTTGGAAAATGAAAACAAGCACTTTCTATTTCACTTTGAACATTACATTTATAATTTTCTGTTTACCATTTTCCATTTTCGAGGCACCATTTAGCATTTTCATTTAGAATTTTCGATTGTCATTTTAACACTGCAATTTCATTGTGACATGAATCATGCACACTGATATGACAATATAAATGCATTTGTCATTTTGATATTCCAATTTAGCATTTCATTTGTAAAGTGGCACTGATTATCCTCCATACAAGCAAAAAAGAAAACCCAAATCTTATTTTTTTATAGAACAAAAACAGCAACTGATGATGATGATATAGACCTAATAATCACTACAACAATCAAAGGCCTATGATGATGATGATGATGACAATAATAACAGTAAAGTTATATTAGCCTATTATTATTACTACTAATACTAGTACTGTTATTATTATCCGAGTACTTCCTCTCACCATCATGGAATATTTTGGCCTAGGCTATGTCTATCACTTTCAAAATAATGGAACTCCTTTTTCTTAAACATGTCAGTCAAATAGGATATCGGACACAATATGACATATACAGAGTTTCATTTTATTGTCATTCTTTTATTTTCATAACTTAAATTATTGAGTTTGTGCACCTGTTTAAAAACGTAGCCTATAGGTCTATGTGTCAAAGACACTCGTTTCCTGCAAAACTTTGCATATACACAAGTGTTGGAAAATCATGTAACTTTATCAAGGGCATCATATAAAATGGGGTAGGGTACCACACTTATCACAGCAAAACATAATTTGTACATAGTCTTCAATTATTCTCTTAAATTATTAGCCTATACATTTTCAAATAAATATCGACATTTTACAGTAATCCTGAGATTTAAAACAACAGTAGTGTGACATTATTATGTCAAATTCAAGGAAAATATGTACTAATAGAATAGTCCACAACATCTTTGCGCGGTCTAAACTCGCATGCGTAATTCCAGATTTGGGCAAATCAGTGTGCGTAAAGGCGCCTGGTTGGCATTTTAGCCTCGGCGCTTTTTAGTCAGTTTCGCCTGTGGCGAGAGTGGCAGGGGATTGGGATCCAGAGAGATCGTGTAGTTTTCGCATGTGCTTTTTCAGGTCAAAATTCCGGCAGAATCCCTTGCCGCAAGTCGGGCACGTGAAGGGCTTCTTGTCATTGTGCGTGTGCATGTGGAACGTCAGGTTGTACACTTGGTGGAAGGCCTTGTTACAGATGTTGCATTTGAACTGTTTCTCCCCGCTGTGCGTCAATTTGTGGTTCTTGTAATTACCTTGAAGATAAAAAAAAAAGTGGATGTCAACAATATTGTGAAGAGTCAGTGCCACAGTTGTCAGTCAATTCCAAATCATAAACTGAGGCATACATTGTACATTTAATCTGAGTTGAATTGAGCAACGTAAATTCAGTTCTGAAAGCAATCTAGATTTTCTTCTCAAAGCAGAATAAATAATAATCTCATATCCAGATATTGCAAATTATTCCATGTATTTAAGCTACTTTATTTGGACAAGTCGAGTAATGGTCATAACAAGGTACATTTCCAATCATATAATCCAGAACACTTAACATTAACATTCTTTATAACCTTTTTGATGAAATCCTTTGCCGCAGAACTCACAGACGAAGGGTTTGTAACCTGCATGGATTCGTGTGTGAGTGTTAAGAGTTGAACTCCGGTTGAACGCTTTTCCACATTGGTTGCATTTATGAGGTTTTTCCTGTGAAGGGCATATGAACAAATTAATGTGATTTTAGAAATCTAATATTATTTGGGTTCCAACTAAAGCTGTAGGCATACAGTACAATTGCAGATATATAGGCCTATAATAAACTAGACTATAGCCTATAGCCTACTGTTAAACAAGTGAACGTTGAGAATCCTATGTTCAACATCAGGCAAAAATAGTAATATTTTAGCCTAAAATACAATAATGGCATTGATGCGTTGTTTTATCAAATTTACCGATAATGCAGGCCTAGTTCCATGTTGTGGTTTTCATATAGCCTCGCTTAAACAACATAGAACACAGGAATGGCTTTGGGTATGATTATGATGATTGAATAGAATACCTGAGTATGAATAATTTTGTGGCGACAAAGGGTGCTTGCTTGTCGAAATCCCTTGCCGCATACTTTGCAGACGAATGGTCTCGCTCCAGTGTGCACGGGCATATGGCGCGTTAAATTGTAGTGGGCGTTGAACACCTGTGAATAGAAAATACAGATATTATGATTCTAACATGAACGATTTTAAATTATCAAGCAGGCCCTCAAGGCAGAGACTACCAGATGTACGAAATGGATGTTCTTACCTTTCCACAAACCTCGCAGGTGAATACTTTGGGTTTGCCACTTGGGCAACCACTGTTCAATTTGGAAGAGCCCTTGAATAGTTTGTCCGATATAATCTGTGCGCTCTCTTTCATGTAGTGATGGAGTTGAGTTTGGGAAATGTCTTTAACTCCGGATGCGTATCTGTCTGAACAGTGAGACATTTTATTTTTCTCCGCGAGGAAAGCTCTCTGGCGCGCATGCTGCAGTGGAGTGTTGAGAAAGTAGGAGGCCATGGGGTGGATGTTTACGATGCTGGCTGGGGGTGGGCATGCACTCTGCCCGCAGTTCAGGTAGCACACAGCCCCCATGGCATGAAAAGATGACTGGTTTACCACCCGTGGTCGAAAAAGTTTGTATTGTCCCACCGACGAGCTCAGATCTGGTTGTTCGTTCTTATAGTTCAAACCAATACTGACCAACTCATTTGAATTATACGAAGAAGCGTCAAAGTGACTCGTATCTAATCCATTAATATTTAGTTTATGACCCGGTTCGTATGCCAATGGCACTAATGGTATCATGCAATGCAGTGATGATGAAGTCATGTTGAGCGCCTGCTTCGGGTCCGTTTTGCCCACCGGGGTGTGATGGAACAGGTTGGGGAAAGGTATCGACTTTGGCTCGGGCGTCCTGGCCATAATCCGTTCGATCGAAAAAGCGAGAGGCTTGGTGGAGGTGATCATGTTTCCGCCCGCAGTCAAGTTTCCAGAAGCCGAGGGGGTGCCGAAAATTCCCGCTGAGTGGTAGAGCGCACTGTCCATAACTTTCAAAACAACACCTTTGGAAAGCAGGCGTTGGTGGTCCTTTTGTAGATACCTTTGATTCCTTCTCACTGCCCCGACAGAAAGGACATCATTCGGCACACTGAGTCGACGCGAGCCCCCTCACTGTTCTCGCTTGCGTTGATTCCGGAAAATCAGCACTTATGTCTAGCACGACTGCTCAATAAGGCGTGTTGAGTCAATAACGCAGCCAAGACCTCACCAATAGTCACCGCCCAAGAAGAAAAAGTAAAGTAGATAATTGCTCAATTCTCTTCCATCAATTCTCCACTTGTGGCCCATCTACTAGGCTACTGCTACCAGAACGTTTGTCTTACCCGCGTCGCAAAGGAGCTGTTCTTTGGTGGCCGGAGTCTTGTACAACTGTAAAGCGTTTGGCAAATCTGAGTTCCCCTTGTGGTTTCGTGTGACATCATTTGAAATCGCACAAGACAGGCGCTCTGTGGGGTCAGAGGATGTCAGCATTTGACATATCAGAATTTGATATCTTAATTGGTGCATGATATTTTAAGCATGCAACAATCTAAAATAATATAGGCATTGGTTTTACGAATGTGTATTATGCGTATATTAAAGATGAACTGTTATTTATAAAAATGTACAAAGCAGTAGATGTATAAATCCTCTCTACTATACTATAACTCAGCTATTAGGACCTAGTCCTAGGCCTATATTTTCAAATTGGTCAGACACATGAAGCTACCTTTTACTCATTGCGTTTTAACCGAATGAACAATTCTAATTGTCTCTATAGTAATCCAACAACAAGAAAACCCCACTATGCAGAACACATTACAATCTAATCTGAATTATAGTGGATACATTTTGATAAAAAGCTTTTGAAGCTTGTCTTAAGGTGTGGGCCTTACATTTTGGCTACTGTATAAAATCGAATATAGGCTACAGTATTTTCATAAAACACTAAGTTAATTCAAGTAGAGCTATTCATTTTTTTTGATCAGTCTGCCAGTAGGCCTATACACGAGGGTGCTCAAGTAAACCCAAAGCCGGTGGGACTGCGGAGGTGTGCATGATGAGCTCCGTATGTGCCTCAAGGACTATAGGTTTGCGCTGTCAGGAGAGGTGTATGTATCCGAGCAACAACTTCTCTAGCGAATGTACAGTAATGAAAGCTTGCCCACTGTTCCGGTTGAAGTCATATCGGTAATACCGTGGAACGTTTCATCTGGGTACATCTAGAAGAATGCTCAATGACAATTCTGACAATGAACAAGGTAAATATGCGCATTGATTGAAACTGTCTGCGTTCCGTTACAGAAATGTTTATTCAGACTGTTTACACTGTTTGATTTCTTCCAATTGAAATTAAAAATATAGGATACCGAGAAATGAATGATGAAGGAATGTCACGGAATAGAATAAAGAGATATGTTGTGCGTTCTTTTTTCTTCTAATTGAAGTAGCACTAATAGCAACACTACATTATTATTATTATTATTATAACATAACTATTGGAGTAATTATTATTCAATATATTATATGATACGGATTGTCTAAATTAATAGGTGACGATATTTTAAGTTTATTGAGTGAAACAAATCAAATTGGTGGTCAAAATGCTTTCTGTTTGGTGTCAAATAGCCTATAATCTAAAGCCTTTTAAAGAGAATCAGCGGGGTGCTTTCTTGTGCTGCTCGAATTTCTTTCAGTTAAACATTTTGGAGACCTGACTGAAACCCATATGGCTTGGCTTGCTATTCATTGATGCGGTGCTAAGGATTCAGACCTAAACATCTTTCACGTAATTAAAATCATTTGTAATCAGTTGATTGACATTAAAATCTCGTATAATTACAAAGTATTGGTATAAACTGGCGTTAATCCCTTGTGTTTTCTTTTCCCCCCGGACTTTTTCTTTTCCTTCAATTCTGAGACTATGGCATGAAGAGAATGCGATACAGCTCACTTCTATTGCAAGGATCATTTAGGTAACCAACACAGTGATTGTAGTAAAAGACGCAGCTCAAGGGATAAACAGTGATGCATAATAATAATAATACTTCCTATTTATAATATTTATTATTATTTAGTTAGGCCTATTTTTAATCTCAATCAATGCATATGTATTATTATAAATAATATTATAAGGTATTATTTACCTTTCCTATTAGGCTAAAAGTTATTGAAGAAATGCTCCAAAAAAATACAGATATTTCACCAATTGAATTTAAGGTTAGGTCTATATACTAAAAGCCTAAAGTAAATAGGCCTAACTGCATGCATTCATTTCTTTAATATGCGAAAGAATCGTTTATGTTGTGAAAATTCTGCGGACGGCAAATAGGCCTAATTCAAAAAAAGAAAAAAGAATAGGCTAAACTCCTTCAGTAGCCTCCTATGGGGTTTATTATGAAAATGAACCCATAACATATTGCTTATAGGCCTATTAGGCCTATTCGTACAGTGTAGCCTAAATAGTTTTTATTAATCTTTCTGGCGAACAAAACGAAACAAAACATTGGACGTAGGCTAGACTTAAGCCTTCACACTGTGTAAATTATAACACTGCTTCAATCATCAAGTAAGTAACCGACCATTAACTACTTAGTAATTACATGCTGTCAGTAATTAATAAGGGGATCTCCTGATTGGTTAACTCCACAGCAGAACGACGTTATGCTTGTGGCGACACAGACCGACAGCTGGACCACAGTTAGTTATAAAACATCTTTGGCTGGACCGTGGGCGAGGTCTCCTGATGCTGTTTCTCCTCTTCACTTGTATTTCTTTTGAAAATACAAATTCAACAACACCTTATTTTGTGTCATGTGAGATAGGGTAATGTGCAGTAACTAGCACCCCTCCCTGTCATTCTCACAGAAACCATTTTCAACACTTTCCCTGGTTGCCACTACTCTTGCACAAATCAAAATTGGATTTTTTTTAAGTCACTCTAACAAAACGATTCTGAGGTAAATTGATCTAATATTTTGTCTATTAAAAAAAGTTATGTACAGTATTACATCTACTTAAATTAACCTCTAAACTTTTTATAGATATACCTACCATTAGGGGAGACTAAAGATACATAATCCACTTGTTTAGATATATTTTTTAAAATCTGTTTTTAATAAAGCAGTACAATTTAAGGTGAGTGTGCTCGGGGGTAACTGCCCCCCGCAGTCCAATGCAAGTGAATGGTACCTAACATAATTTTCCAAATCATGTCCAACTCACGTCCAAATAATCAACAAAGTAACTTAAATGAGTTACACTGTATTTTTTTTAGATAGGCTACTTAAGAATGATTTGGCGTCAAAATGAGACGAGGATATTGAGGATAGTGAGGATATTAATGAGAAGAGGATAGTGAGGACAGTGAGGATATTAATGAGAAGAGGATAGTGAGGACAGTGAGGATATTAATGAGAAGAGGATAGTGAGGACAGTGAGGATATTAATGAGAAGAGGATAGTGAGGATATTAATGAGAAGAGGATAGTGAGGATAGTGAGGATATTAATGAGAAGAGGATAGTGAGGACAGTGAGGATATTAATGAGAAGAGGATAGTGAGGATATTAATGAGAAGAGGATAGTGAGGACAGTGAGGATATTAATGAGAAGAGGATAGTGAGGATATTAATGAGAAGAGGATAGTGAGGACAGTGAGGATATTAATGAGAAGAGGATAGTGAGGACAGTGAGGATATTAATGAGAAGAGGATAGTGAGGACAGTGAGGATATTAATGAGAAGAGGATAGTGAGGATAGTGAGGATATTATTAATGAGAAGAGGATAGTGAGAATATTAATGAGAAGGGGATAGTGAGGATATTAATGAGAAGAGGATAGTGAGGATATTAATGAGAAGAGGATAGTGAGGATATTAATGAGAAGAGGATAATGAGGATATTGAGGATATTATTGAGAAGAGGACAGTAAGGATATTAAAAGTGAGATGTGCAATGCCATTTCTTTTTCAATTTTTAATTTATTGAATTAAAATAAGATACCTAGACTTGAGCTTTTATGAGTTAATTACAAAAATAGATTTTAACACACTAATCTTGGGGGGGGGGCAGTTACCAGCAATTGGACATTGTTCTTAGGGGGGGGGGTAGTTACCCCCACATTACCTTAATAGTTATATAGACATGTAGGCCTAAAACAATAGAAATTGGTGAAAACAATTGCAGTTTCATTCCAAAATGCTATATATACATTTTCAGAAATGTTGGTAAATTAGCTTTTATTGTTTAAAGGTAGACTCAGCGATATGACATAGATGCAGAAAGTAAACAGCATATTGGGTCAAGTTCCGCAACAACTAAGAGCATTGAAGCGCAAGGCTCAACTCCTCCACTGCTTTGGTGCTCTGGTGCCTTGGCTACAACGCTGTGAACAGCATGATGCGAACCCATGCACCTGCGCAGATACTATCTGTGACTGTGTGAGAGCGAAGTCTTGCATCTCGCTCATCTCCAACAGTTTGTAAAGAATGGCACCTATTGCTAAAAAAGAAAGAAAAAGAATAGCTGACATTGAATATCCCTTTGAGCATGGTGCAGTTATTAATTTCACTTTGGATGGTGTATCAATATACCCAGTCACTACAAAGATACAGGCGCCCTTCCTAACTCAGTTACCGGAGAGGAAGGAAACCGCTGTAAACAGTTACAGAGTTTAATGGCTGTGATAAGAGATAACTGAGGATGGATCAACAACATTTTAGTTACTTCCCAATACTTACATAAATTACTTTATATCATTGATCTTGGCTTCATAATACTGTTTCTTCTGCTTTTAATTTCTCGATTTTCAGTAAGTAAGTCAGATGTGCAGCCAGACTTATTAACCGCTCCTTTTACCTCATCTTTCAACCATACCGTTTTTAAATTCCTCATCAACCATGGGGCCTTAACAGTTAGTTTCTTAACAGGTGCATGTTTATCAATAATTGGAAGTGCAGCATCTAGATGCTCCTTATTAATCACATCAGACCAACAATAATGTTGATCTCTTATACACTATTTTAGGCACAGCTTTTGGAACAGCCCTTCAAATGAGTGGATTTGGCTATTTCACCCACACCCGTTGCTGACAGGTGTATAAAATCGAGCACATAGCCATGCAATCTATAAGGGCACAGGGCAAGACCCAGATGCAGACACGGGAGGCAGATGGATACTAATACATATCAGAGACTCGAACCAAGGGGCAGGCAAGAGAATGGTCGTGGACAGGCAAAAGATCATAACAAGGTCAGAGTCCAGGAGGTACAGAGGCAGACAGGCTTGAGGTCAGGGCAGGCAGTATGGTCAGGCAGGCGGGTTCAGAGTCAAGGCAGGCAAGGGTCAAAACCGGGAGGACTAGCAAAAAACAGAGAAAAGGAAAAAGCAGGAGCATGGACAAAACAAGAGACCTGACAAAACAAGACGAACTGGCACAGACAGACAGAAAACACAGGCATAAATGTGGAAGTGGGGATAATGGGGAAGATGGGTGACACCCGGGTGGGGTGGAGACAAGCACAAGGACAGGTGAAACAGATCAGGGTGTGACACAATCTCCATAGACAAACAGTAGAATGGCCTTACTGAAGAGCTCAGTGACTTTCAACGTGGCACCGTCATAGGATGCCACCTTTCCAACAAAGTTCGCCAAATTTATGCCCTGCTAGAGCTGCCCCGCAACTGCAACTGTAAGTGCTCTTATTGTAAACTGGAAATGTCTAGGAGGAGCAACGGCTCAGCCGCGAAGTGGTAGGCCACATACAGCTGGAACGAGCTGCAACAAACACTCAAACTGGACAGTTTTATCTCAATCTCTTCATTCAAAGATTAAATCATGGACACTCTTACTGACAGTTGTGGCTGCTTTGTATGATGTATTGTTGTCTCTACCTTCTTGACCTTTGTGCTGTTGACTGTGCCCAATAATGTTTGTACCATGTTTTTGTTCTGCTACCATGTTGTGTTGCTACCATGTTGTTGTCATGTTGTGTTGCTACCATGCTGTGTTGTCATGTGTTGCTGCCTTGTTATGTTGTCGTCTTAGGTTTCTCTTTATGTAGTGTTGTCTCTCTTGTTGTGATGTGTGTTTTGTCCTTCAGTTATTTTTTTTTAATCCCAGACCCCCGTCCCCTCAGGAGGCCTTTTGCCTTATGGTAGGCCGTCATTGTAAATAATAATTTGTTCTTAACTGACTTGCCTAGTTAAATAAAGGTTAATAAGGCAGCCGCACACAAGCTTAAGATCACCATGCGCAATGCCAAGCGTCGTCTGGAGTGATGTAAAGCTCCTTCCATTGAAACACTTTCTCTGGACTATTGAATCACACTTCACCATCTGGTAGTCCGACGGACGAATCTGGGTTTGGCGGATGCCAAGAGAACGCTACCTGCTCGAATGCATAGTGCCAACTGTAAAGTTTGGTGGAGGAGGAATAATGATCTGGGGCTGATTTTTCGTGCTATGCCCCATAGTTCCAGTGAAGGGAAATCTTAATGCTAGTGCATACAATGACATTTTAGACAATTCTGGGCTTCGAACATCATGCCAACAGTTTGGGAGGGCCCTTTCCTGTTTCAGCATGGACAATGCCCCCTTGCACAAAGCGAGGTCCATACAGAAATGGTTTGTTGAGATCGGTGTGGAAGAACTTGACTGGCTGCAACCCCATCGAACACCTTTGGGATGAATTGGCATGCAGACTGCGAGCCAGGCCAAATCGCCTAACATCAGTGCCCAATCTCACTAATGCTTTTGTGGCTGAATGGAAGCAAGTCCCTGCAGCAACATTCTAACATCTAGTGGAAAGCCTTCCCAGAAGAGTGGAGGCTGTTATAGCAGCAAAGGGGGGATCAACATCATATTAATGCCCACGACTTTGGAATTAGATGTTTGACAAGCAGGTGTCCACATACCTTTGGCCATGTTTGTGATCACTGCATCCAAAGTTTAATGGCTGTGATAGGAGAAAACAGGGGATGGATCAACAACATTGTCGTTACTCCACAATACTAACCTAATTTGACAGAGTGAAAAAAAGGAAGCCTGTACTGAATAAAAACATCCGTCCTGTTTGCCATAAGGCACTAAAGTAATACTGAAAAAAATGTGGCAAACAAATAAAATAAAAATCCTGAATACAAAGTGTTATGTTTGGGGCAAATCCAACACAACACATCAATGAGTACCATTCTTCATATTTTCAAGCATGGTGGTGGCTGTATCATGTTATGGGTATGCTTGTCATCAGCAAGGAGTAGGGAGTTTTTTAGGATAGAAATTAACAGAATAGAGCTAAGTACAGACAAAAATACTAGAGGAAAACTTGGTGTAGTCTGCTTTCCACAGTCAGTGGGAGACAAATTCACCTTTCAGCAGGACAATTACCTAAAACACAAGGCCAAATATACACTGGAGTTGCTTACAACTGTTAATTTTTTTATTTAACAAGGCAAATCAGTTAAGAACAAATTCTTATTTACAATGACGGCCTACCAAAAGGCAAAAGACCACCTGCGGGGACGGAGGCTGGGACTAAAAATAAAAATAAATAAAATAAAATATAGGACAAAACACACATCATGACAAAAGAGACAACACAACACTACATAAAGAGAGACCTAAGACAACAACATTGCATGGCAGCAACACATGACAACACAGCATGGTAGCAACACAACATGACAACAACACAACATGGCAGCAGCACAACATGGTAGCATCACAAAACATGGTACAAACATTGTTGGGCACAGACAACAGCACAAAGGGCAAGAAGGTAGAGACAACAATACATCACGCAAAGCAGCCACAACTGTCAGTAAGAGTGTCCATGATCGAGTCTTTGAATGAAGAGATTGAGATAAAACTGTCCAGTTTGAGTGTTTGTTGCAGCTCGTTTCAGTCACTAGCATCGATCTGAAAAGACGAGAGACCCAGGGATGTGTGTGCTTTGGGGACCTTTAACAGAATGTGACTGGCAGAACGGGTGTTGTATGTGGAGGATGAGGGCTGCAGTAGATATCTCAGATAGGCGGGAGTGAAGCCTAAGAGGTTTATAAATAAGCATCAACCAGTGAGTCTTGTGACAGGTATAGAGATGACCAGTTTACAGAAGAATATCAAGTGCAGTGATGTGTCCTATAAGGAGCATTGGTGGCAAATCTGATGGCTGAATGGTAAAGAACATCTTGCCGCTCGAGAGCACCCTTACCTGCCAATCTATAAATTACGTCTCTGTAATCTAGCATGGGTAGGATGGTCATCTGAATCAGGGTTAGTTTGGCAGCTGGGGTGAAAGAGGAGCGATTATGATAGAGGAGCGAGAATGACAGTGTACCGTCTAGCCATACTCCCAAGTACTTGTATTAGATGACTACCTCAAGCTCTAAACCCACAGAAATAGTAAACACACCTGTGGGGAGAGGGGTATTCTTCTTACCAAACCACATGACCTTTGTTTTGGAGGTGTTCAGAACAAGGTTAAGGGCAGAGAAAGCTTTGTTGTAGAGCATTCAACACAAAATCCGGGAGGGGCCAGCTTAGTATAAGACTGTATCATCTTCATATAAATGGATGAGAGAGCTTCCTACTGCCTGAGCTATGTTGTTGATGTAAATTGAGAAGAGTGTGGGGCCTAGGATCGAGCCTTGGGGTGCACCCTTGGTGACAGGCAGTGGCTGAGATAGCAGATGTTCTGACTTCATACACTGCACTCTTTGAGAGAGGTAGTTAGCAAACCAGGCTAAAAACCCTCAGAGACACAAATACTCCTTAGCCGGCCCACAAGAATGGAATGGTCTACCATATCAAACGCTTTCGCCAAGTCAATAAAGATAGCAGCACAACATTGCTTAGAATCAAGGGCAATGGTGACATCATTGAGGACCTTTAAGGTTGCAGGGACACATCTATAACCTGAGTGGAAACCAGATTGCATACCAGAGAGAATACTATAGACATCAAGAAAGAAAGATGACATTGAATGTTCCTGAGTGGTCAAGTTACAGTTTTGAGTTAAATTGTCTTTAAAATCGATGGCAAGACTTGAAAATGGCTGTCTAGTAATGATCAATAACCAACTTGACAGAGCTTGAATCATTTTTTATAGAATAATGGGCAAATATTGGATAATCCAGGTGTGCAAAACTCTTATAGATTTACCCAGAAAGACTCACAGCTGTAACTAATGTGAAAGGTGATTCTAACATGTATTGACTCAGGGGGTTGAATACTTATTTAATCAATATATATTTTATTAAACATTTTATTTTCCATTAATAAAAAAATTAATTTGAATTTTTCTTCCACTTTCACATTAAAGAGTATTTTGTGTAGATTGACCAAAAAATGACAACTAAATCCATTTTAATCCCACTTTGTAACACAACAAAATGTGGAAAAAGTCAAGGGGTATGTCACGTTCTGACCTTAGTTCCTTTTTTATGTCTTTATTTTAGTTTGGTCAGGGCGTGAGTTGGGGTGGGCATTCTATGTTGTTTTTCTATGTTTTGTTCTGTTGTTAGATTTCTATGTGATGGGCCTAGTATGGTTCTCAATCAGAGGCAGGTGTCAGTTGTTGTCTCTGATTGGGAGCCATATTTAGGTAGCCTGTTTTTCATTGTGTGTTGTGGGTGATTGTTTCCTGTGTCTGTGTTTGCACCATACGGGACTGTTTCGATTTTCGTTTGTTCTTTCACTTTGTTATTTTGTATTTTTGTAGTGTGCAGTTTTATATATTAAAATGGACACTTACCACGCTGCACATTGGTCCGATATCTCTTACTCCTCGTCAGAAGAAGAGGAAAGTCGTTACAGGGTGGGAATACTTTCTAAAGGCACTGCGTATATCCGCCTCACTCTCAGAGAAATAAGTAGCCCTGTTAGGTTTTATATAAAGAACTGTACAAATTATACATTTGTGACAAAAAAGAATATTGATAAGTTTAAAAAAATGAATCCAAACAGTAATATGTATATCCAAACAGTATGTAAAATATTTACATTTGATATTTTATTCATTCAGCAGTCTCTTATCCAGAGCGACTTACAGTTAGTGCATTCATCTTAAGATAGCATGAGACAACCACATATCACAGGCAATATACTATACGAACATTCCATTCCAGCTAAACAATGGATACATAGCATTTAGCAAAACATTTAAATAATAATAAACATAATCTATGAATTACAAATCTGAGAACAGTAATATTTTACACACACACATGAAGGTAACCATAAGCAATCATTTCAAGTGAATAAAATTGGTAGATATAGCGCTTTGGAACCAAAATCTTCAATTTGACCACAGAACTGTATTCGTCCCATTTGGAGGAAAATTAAAACAACTCAGAATATTGATTCTTTCCTTTTACACAGGTGGGTGAATGGGGAGAAAAAGTCTGCTCATGATAACATTGAACAAGATGATTAGTTGAAACGAGGTTGTCATGTCTCAAGAAAATGACAATTTCTGAAATTCAGTACTTTTTGAGATGAATAAAAATCAAAGGAAATGGCCAGTAGGCTAGGTGTATTTCAACACATGTTACTGTCAATGTTGATGTCATGATGGAAACTTTTCAGCTAGGCTTCTAACAAAACTATAAACTGTTGGAATAGGTTGGCAAATAGGTTGTCACAATTTGTAAGATAGTCACAATTTGTATATTAGTTATGGTAATGATATATGATTCTTGAAAAATATAACTTATAAATGCCTATTAGCTTGATATTTTGAAATACTCAATTGTTTATGTTTTTGTTGTGATTTTAGTAATTTTGTTTTAAATAGCAATTTTTATAAAACAATATGCATAGCTCCTTAAAAAAATGTAATAACGTACAGCTCCATCCATCACCTTACCAATCAAAGGGTTCGTAGTTGCAGATTGTGCTGTTAATATAATTTATGGAGTAATGTAGTCAATAAGGACACCATGGTTGCATTAAAAACACTAAATCCAACACTTAGAACACACCTTAACAAAACCAGGTGCACAGAAGACAATAGAAATATATTTCATTGAAGTATTACAGTTAAGACGTCAATTCAGATTCCAAACATGATGCACACAATCCATCAGGTATAGCCTATTTAACACAGCTTTGAGTTCATAGTCATCCAGTAACTCTTGTAGAGGAAATCACATTCAAGCATAGCCTACATACATGACAATGTGACACTTTAACCTACAGTATACATTCCATTCATACAGTGCACAGCATAAACAAATGGATATTGCCTGTATCGACTGTCTTTCAGGGTACTTATGTAAGAACAACCCCAATGTCCTCATAATGCACTTTGTAAATTTACCATAGAATGGACCTGCAATTGGTGAGATCTCTGAAACCTGTTTGAATTGGCATGGCTATATCTAGGTAACCATAAAGCCTTGTTCACACTGGCAGTTTTAAGTGACTCAAATTCTAGTGGTTTGCATATCCGATTTGAATCTGATTTTTTTTCTACAGTCAAAAATCACATCGAATCAGATATTTCAAGCCACAGTTCAAACCACATTTGTAGGTGTTTTGAAATCAGATACAAATCGGATTCCTGGCAATGTGACTGATTAATTTGCCCTCAAGTGGTTTTCAGACTGTTTTATTTGGCATAACTCGTTGCTTGTAAGCTACTCTGTTGACAGTTTGACAAGAACATGTGGTAGCTAACTAGCATGTTAGTCATGTACAAACAAATTAGTGAGTATGCTAGTAAGCTAAACAACTAGCTAGCTTGTTGAATGTTGTGGCTAGCCAAAAGGGATAATTTTGAAAGTTGGGTCATCTTATCCTTTGATGTACACTATGGTTTTGAACATTCAATGCAATTGGGAAATGTTCATGACAGGCACTAGGCAGGTTTCCATTGACCCAGGTTTATTAGACAAAAGCAATGTCAACAAAAAATCCTTGCGACATGTGTCATGGCAGATATAGGAGAACTTTTCTAAAGATGGACAACATTTTTATTCGTTCAACTGGTGGATTTTTCTTTTGGTCGAACTTTCTTTATTGTGACAAATTAAAATGGAAACTGGGTTTTTCGAATAAATTCTGATTGCAGAATATTTTTTTAAGGTACGCGAGGCACATGATGTCATCACATAACTATAAAGCTCCACAACATTTAATTCTAAATGCCTACTCAATTATTGAATTCTTGCTGGCTTTCGAAGGCTACCCGAGACATGAAACGGGTAGGTGGGAGGGCATACAGGTTGTCACCAATGTATTGATGTGCAATTTGCCTAAATGGGTAATGGAAACACTTCCGCCACTACATTTTAATTTGACACTGTAGGTTTTTGCGTTTTTGTTGTTGTTGGGGTGTGACATTATGTCCAGCTGTTTTTATCGACACAAGGTAGTTCAATGGAAACACACCCTAGCAGGCAATTGTTGCATCTATTTTCTTTGCAAACTTTCTAAATGTTGACACAAAATCACTGGACGAGTGAATGGAGACATAGCTACTGTTGTTGTCGTCACCTTAGCTTGCTACAGTACATATCTTCTGAGTGATAGGAAGCATGAGCACCACCACCAATCAGCCAACACCACTGCACACACAACAGTCGTTACTATGACAACTAGCGTTGCCATGTCAGCAAAGACTGCTTTGTCAGCAAAATCCGATTTGGTCACTTGTAACTTGCTGTTTGGACAGTCAATATTCCAAAACGGATTTGAAAAACAAAACTGATTTGAGCATTAAGGTCTGCATTAAGAGAACAACTTGAATCTTTTCTTGGTCTACATCACCATTAAAATAAAGTAAAAACAAACTAACAAACAAACAAATGAAATAAACAAAGGGGTACTGAAGATTACCAGTTGGTGACCACTGAGCTGTACTGTACAAATAACATCATGTCATTATGGCTGGGAAGGTACCCACTAATGTACTAGGGATGGGTGAGAGAGAGAGGGGGTACACAACGATGGATGAATTCATCCCACACTTTAGTGTGTGTTCTCCAACCCCTCCATATCATTCTGTCTCACACACACAATCGCCATCCCTTCCACACAAGTACACACTTCCCAAAGTTCATCCATCCTCCTCGTCACTGTCTCTCATGGTGATACCTTGGAGACCGTCGCCAGCCTTGACCACCACGGTAGCCTCCTCCAAGGTGAGTCGGTTGTAGACGGTCTCATAGCTTTTGTTGTTCAGGGTTCCATCCAGGACTCCTTGGAGCCGGAAGTCTCGGTATGTCTTCTGTGGGATGAAACCAAACACAAAAACACACAGAGGACACGCAGGCAATGGGTAACCGAGACTTTGTACAGTTGTAGGCTAATTTACAACTGGAAGAAAAATTCTTAGAACACTAGACTTAATATTTGGATTGAGGTACATGTTTGAACGGAGGCCTACAGCTGAATGGTTACAGTGTACACTCACACCACTTCAACAATGCACGTTACCTTGACAATCTTGATGAGTGTTTTCAGCTGGTACATGTGAAGCTGCAAGTTCAGTCTGTCTGTCAGCCACACACACACAGCCTTCATGGAGCTGGTGTACCATTGCTGTGAACACGCACACACACGCAGACAGACACAAACAAGTCAGCTTATACATTTCTTTTAACCGAGGTACACTGTAGATAAAGCAACATGTCAAGTTACAATGATTCTATACACTATATCTGTCACAAGGTAATAAGGCTGATATAACGTGGTTGTGAGCATGAAATAACAGAAGATATAGCTGAGTTACACTATAACAGCACATGTAATTTAGCTAAGCTAGATGGCTAAGCATAGGCTAGTGGTTGCCAGGACTGTGTAAATTGTTAAGAAATAGTATTTATTTGTATTTTTAATTGAACCTTTATTTTAGCAGGGAAATCCCATTGAAACCAAGGCCTATTGTTCAAGGGAGCGCTGCATGTACACAGTCATACAAATGTGCAACAAATGTGCAACGCAATAAAAACATACAATATTTACAAGCAACAAAAAAAAAAAGTCAATCACATTCCTTAACACGGAGGTCCTCCATCAACAACTTGAACTGCCCTAGAGGTAACAAAGCACCAAGGAGCAACGAGCTCTGCAGATCATTCCATACATGGGGTGCAAAAACACTGAATGCAGATTTACCTATTTCCATAGATATCAACGGAACCTCTAGAGTTAGCCATCCCTGTGATCGGGTCTGGTGACTCGTAAGTCTGTTGTTGAACAATTAAGTAAGGTACAGCGGAAGTTTGTGCAAGAGGGCTTTATGAACAAAAAGAGAGCAGCATATGAATCTTGGAGACTTCACAAAGGGCTAGCCTACATTCTGATATAGGATGCAATGATGTGTACTGAACCTGTCGCCCATAATAAAGCGAAGTGCGCTGTGGTAAACTGCATCTAGTGGTTTCAGTGAAGTGGAAGCTGTATAAATGGTGTCACCATAGTCTAGCACTGGCAGGAGAGTTGACTGAATGATCTGCTTTCTACTATTCAGGGACACTCATGGTCTATTTCTGAAGAAGAAGCCTATTTTTATTCTCAACCTCTTAATTAACTCATCCATATGGTTTTTAAATGATAACTTTTCGTCAATCCAGATGCCCAGATATTTACAAGCGGGGACACGATCAATGTGGGCACCATCAGATGTTGATATGCATAAATCATCAGATACATTTTTAAGTGAATTGGAAAACATCAGACCACACACACACACACACACACACACACACACACACACACACACACACACACACACACACACACACACACACACACACACACACACACACACACACACACACACACACACACACCGTTGATTAAGATGAGCAAAAAAGACTACAAAATAAATAATGCAAATAGTGAAGCTATATGGGGAAATTATATTGTTTTAAATTGTAATATAGTTTGCTCAGAGAAAAATATTTTGGTTCAGTAATAAAAGTAACAAGTAATAAATAAATCCCAAAAAGATAGGTGTCAAAATTTATTGGCACCCCTATTTTCAATAGCTTGTTCACCCTTCCCTTGCGAGGACAATGGCACCGAGACTTTTTATATAATGTTTTATGAGACTGAAGAACACATTGGGAGGGATCTTCCTCCATACAAAATCTTTTCAGATCCTTGATATCCTTCGGTCAGTGGTTATGGACTGACCTCTAAGAATTTATTTGTGGATTGTGATGTGTGCTTGGGGTCATTGTCTTGTTGTAAGATCCACTTGCAGCCAAGTTTCAGCCTCCTGGCAGAGGCAACCAGGTTTTTGGCTAAAATGTCCTGGTGTTTGGCAGAGTGCCGATGACCTTAACAAGGGCCCCAGGACCAGTGGAACCAAAACAGCCCCAAAACAGCCCCATAATATCAAAGATCCACCACTGTATTCTACAGTATTCTACATATGCATCCTTCTTTTGAGGCCAAACCCACCACTGGTGTGCATGGACAAAGACCTTTGTCAACTCCTCTGAACATAGCACCAGTTCCAATCCGAGTGTCAATGCCGCTGAGCAAACTCCAGGTGTTTACCTTTGTTGGTTGCTCTCATAAAAATAAGAATAATCTACCAACCCTTTCAAATAGCCTATAATAGCGTCTAAATGTAGATTTGGAGACTTGATGACCCTAGATGCGAGCAAGTTCTGTAATTCTCAAATGTTGTCACTTCTTTGCCTCCCAAACCATCTTCCTCACTGTGCGTGCGGACAAGATACACTTGTATCCTCTACCAGACAAGTTTACCACTGTTCCATTGGTTTTAAACTTGTTAATTGTTGCCCTGATAGTGGTAAGTGGTATATTTGTTATTTTCTGTGTTTTTTTGTACCCATCGCTTGTTTGATGAAAGTCAACAACCATCTGCCTCTTTTAATTCGTGAGTTCTTTGTTTTTCCCAATGGTGATGGATGACAAAAGGATTTTACATGCGATTTACCAAATGTTTATACCCCAGTGGAACAGGAAGCCATGGAAGGCCCAAATACAGTTCCTTAAGATGAGATTCATTTTAAAAAGTAGAATGTTAATGCAGATTGAATTTTGTTTGATTTTACTTATAAGAATCTTTAAAAGTGCCAATAATTTTGACATTTATCTTTTTTCATATTTAAAAAAAACTTGTTAAACAAAGTCTCTATATCTGAGCAATTGTATTAGTATAAAATAATATAATTTCCCCTTTTTTTGTGTGCTCATTATCTGTACTACTTCTTTTATAGAGTCTTTTTTGGTCATCTTTATCAAGGGTGCCAATAATTTGAGGTGACTGTACATCTCATTCAACTTGTTTATTACTACATTCAAAGTGTTTATTGCTATATTTCCTTCAATCCCTTTTTGTATAGAAGACTAACATTTTCCAATGACAAGTTCCACAACACCCTCTCCAGTCACCCCCAGACAACACATCACACAAGGTCAAAGGATAGGGTTTAAAAGGATAACAGTGTTCCATTAAAACCATTATACTTTCAAATATGCCAATTACTGAAGAATACCTGAATGTGTGGGTCTGAAGAGGTTCACCTCCTTGCTTTAAAAATAGAATGCATAATGTGTTTGTAAATGTCTTTGTAGTTCTATTACCAGGCTGG
Source organism: Salvelinus namaycush (assembly GCF_016432855.1). NCBI lineage: Eukaryota > Metazoa > Chordata > Actinopteri > Salmoniformes > Salmonidae > Salvelinus > Salvelinus namaycush. The sequence goes on along the minus strand of NC_052327.1, from coordinate 16,389,708 downwards.
CTACCTTTCACACCTCTCTCCTGGCTACATACAGTAGTATGCCAGAACATTTCTTCTTCATGCAAATCATCTCACAAGGTTCTTTCAATTAAGTCACTGGTATAGTATAGTAGTGTAGGTGTATAGATAGCATAGTATATTTACATATAAGTTAGCTGTTCTATTTGAAATGATGAGGCTTGGGAGTTTAGGGGACAAAAAACAACTGAATTAAGTAAAAGGCACAGTACACTGTCTGTGAACCCTATTTGGAGCCAGTGTGCCTCACTCTATACAGAGTTTATTTGACGATGCAATATCCTACATTGAGCTCCCTGCTCATTGAAAGGGAAATAAAAAACTAGTGAGATGTTGGTGACTGAAAGCATCTGGGTTTCTATCAATGTCTTCTCAAGTGAGGACTTCTGACAAAGAGCATGACACTTTCTCCATCGTTCGGCCTGTCCTCTCTGATATTTTAAAGCTCCCTTTCCAGAAGAATCCATCTCATTTCACTTTGAGTATCGTTGGCTCCACAACAGCCAATAAAAACATTAATACCTACAACGAGAGCCAGCCTACTCGGTAACAGGCTAGCCGCCCCCTGGCACTCAATGGAGCGAGCGTGAAATTGAAAATGGAGATGCACTTTAATTGAGCCGATTAGTGGAAGAGGGGGAAAACAGATGGAGGGAACAAGCGAGCGTTAACTAGACGAGTGAACGTCAGGTCGTTTGTTGTCATTAGTTCTCCTGGAACATTATTTATGTAGTTTGGTAGCTGAGTGTGTCTTTGTGGTGTTTCTGACGGCGAGATGTTAATGACACACTTAAGTGTCCCTCGGTTGACGTGGTTAAGGGCAGACTGAAGAGAGCAGGGCCACATCTGGGGGCTGGCTGGAGGGGAGGGCTAGTTTGTGCGGCCCCTGTCAGAAGGCTTTATCAGATTAATCAGGAAGAGTTGTCCCCTAATATGGTGGACGAGAAGAAGGACTGGTCGCCCGCAAGGGCATGCATTACCCTCATCATCAACAAAGGAAGCCAAACACTATCTTGGCTGCTCCTCATGTGTAGAAACACATACAGTCAGGTCCCAAATTATTGGCACTCTTGATAAAGATGAGAAAAAAAAGATTGTATAAAATAAATAATACAAATACTAAAAAGGTTGTGGTCAAAATGATTGGCAACCATGTTTTCAATACCTTGCAATACGAGGATAACAATACTAAGCCTTTTCCTCAAATGTTTTATGAGATGGGAGAACACATTGGGAGTGATCTTAGATCATTACTCCATACAGAATCTTTCCAGATCCTTGATATCCTTCTCCTGTGCTTATGAACTGCCCTCTTCAATTCAAACCACAGGTTTTTAATGGGGTTCAAGTCCGGAGACTGAGACGGCATTGCAAAAAAAAATATTTTATGACCAATTAACCGTTTCTTTGTGGATTTTGATGTGCGTGCTTGGGGTTATTGTCTTGCCAGTATTGTCTTGTGGGCAAGTTTCAGCCTCCTGGCAGAGGCAACCAGGTTTTTGGCTTAAATGTCCTGGTACTGGGTAAAGTTCATGATGTCATTGACCTTAACAAGGGCCTCAGGACCAGTGGAGGCAAAATAGCCCCATAACAGCAAAGATCCACCACCATATTTTGGGGTTCTTTTCTACTTAAGCATCCTTATTTCAACGCCAAACCACAACTAGTGTAAAAAAGGCTCAGTGCCGTTATGTAGAAAAAGGGTAAAAATAAATAAAAATTACAGGGTTGCCAATAATTTTGACCCTTATCTTTTTGAGAAACAAAAAAAACTTGTTAAACAAAATGTCTTTATCTGAGCAATTGTACTAGTATACATTTTTGGAGCATACAATATAGCTCAGTATATGCATTTATTTGATACAGTCTTTTTTGCTCATCTTTATCAAGGGTGTCAATAACTGTGAATCCGACTCTATATGCATGCATGCATACACACCGACACATACACAAGTAAACCATACACACACATGCAAACACACTTAAAAACAGCTGACCAATACAAGCTGATGGCACCCAAAAGCAGCAAGAGCTACACTCATGCAATGCAATTACCCACACACATAAACAGACAGATGTGTGCACATTAACACATCTATGGAGAGATCATCACATTTCCCAGCACACACAACCACAGGCGGTGAGCGTGTGTGTGGTGACATGGTTAGACCCTGACGTTGTCTCTCCTCCTAGTGCATGACTGTGGGTGTGTGGGGTCCATTAGAGCTGTGCCTGCCTCCTCCGTCTCCCATCCACCCCCCCCTCCCCATCTCCCCAGCCCCAAATCAACACTGCTTTACTCCAATCTCAGTTTCCACGTCAAGTTTACAAACCCAATCTTAGAGGGTAGCAATGAGGAGGGCTGTGTTTGCGTGTGTGTCGGATGGATGAATCGTTTTTTGTTGTTGTTGCATGCATTGTCAGATAGGTACGTATGTGTATGTATGTGTGCCTTAGATGTGTGTAATTGTGTATGTACCGTTGTGTGTATGCATTTCATCTTATGTGCTGAACACTGAAGGTACTCTGTGACACACTGCAACCGCAGGATATATAGAGGAAGTAAGGGGCCACACACAGGGCACCTCTCAGCATATTTCAATGGTAGACAGGTCAACAAAAACCCTGGGGGGGTTAGCTTGGGCCCTGGAAGTAGTCACAATGGGGTACTCTCACTGTGAAACAAGTGTCCTCTCGCACTCATCACATCATGCGGCCTCCCCACAACAATAAGAGGGTGCAAATGAGATAGGGAGAGGAAAAAGGAGGGCAAATGTGTGAGGGAGAAATGGGAAGGGAGGTGCATACAGGTTAAGAGGGGTCCAGAGAAGAGGAGGGAGTTTGTGAAAAGAAAAGTGAAAATAAAATGGCTGAGAGAGGGAGATATAAAGTAGAGTGGAAAGCACTGGTCAGGAAAGGGGAAGACAGAGAGCTGAAGAAGAGAGAGAAAGGTGGGGGAAGTGTGTATAACATGAGAGGAAGAGGGGTGCAAGGAAAGGGAAACAGTGGGACAGAAATAGCAGCTAGTGAGATGGAGAGTGTGTGTCACTGTATCTATGAGTGAAAATGAAAGAGAGTTTGTTTTTGTGCATGTGTGTCTGTGTCTTAGTGAGAGGGAGGGAGTGTGTTTGTGTGTCCACTACCGCACATTTAAGGTTTGATGGAATCCCACACACACTCTGACCTGACAACGATTCACCTCAGAATAGGATAAATAAAGTGGGTGAAATGTGTCTCCTTTTTATGCTGTTTTTCATTCAACACCTACGTATACTGTACTGGCATCACAACACAGCAGATATAATGTCCACTGGTTCCTATTTCTATTGTGTTTAACAAAATTCATTTAACTATTTTAACATAGCGTTGTAAAAATGACAGTTACTCACTCATTCTATGTTCTTAGTATGACGAAAACGCAGAAGAAAAGTGAAAACATATACACACAAACAGGGGCGGCAAGTAGCCTAGTGGTTAGAGTGTTGGGTCAGTAACCAAAAGGTTGCTGGATCGAATCCCCGAGCTGACAAGGTAAAAATCTGTTGTTCTACTCCTGAACAAGGCAGTTAACCCCCTGTTCACCGGTAGGCTGTCATTGTAAATAAGAATTAGTTCTTAACTGACTTGCCTAGTTAAATAAAAGTTAAATATATATATTTTTAATTTTCAGGCGGAGTTGTGAAGTTATCTGTCTGTTGTTTGTACTATTGACTGTAAGTAAAAACATTAAATGCTAAAAAGCAAGGCGTGTGTATAGTATAACATTGTGTCCCTTCCAGGTTTCAATACCATTGTAAACTCAGCAAAAAAAGAAACGTCCCTTTTTCAGGACCCTGTCTTCAAAGATAATTCATAAAAATCCAAATAACTTCACAGATCTTCATTGTAAAGGGTTTAAACACCGTTTCCCATGCTTGTTCAATGAACCATCCACAATTAATGAACATGCACCTGTGGAACGGTCGTTAAGACACTAACATCTTACAGACGGTAGGCAATTAAGGTCACAGTTATGAAAACTTAGGACACTAAAAAGGCCTTTCTACTGACTCTGAAAAACACCAAAAGAAAGATGCCCAGGGTCCCTGCTCATCTGCGTGAACGTGCCTTAGGCATGCTGCAAGGAGGCATGAGGACTGCAGATGTGGCCAGGGCAATAAATTGCCAAGTCCGTACTGTGGGATGCCTAAGACAGCGCTACAAGGAGACAGGACGGACAGCTGATCATCCTCGCAGTGGCAGACCATGTGTAGCAACACCGGCACAGGATCGGTACATCCGAACATCACACTTACTGGACAGGTACAGGATGGCAACAACAACTGCCCGAGTTACACCAGGAACGCACAATCCCTCCATCAGTGCTCAGACTGTCCGCAATAGGCTGAGAGAGGCTGGACTGAGGGCTTGTAGGCCTGTTGTAAGGCAGGTCCTCACCAGACATCACCGGCAACAACGTCGCCTATGGGCACAAACCCACTGTCGTTGGACCAGACAGGACTGGCAAAAAGTGCTCTTCACTGACGAGTCATGGTTTTGTCTCACCAGGGGTGATGGTTGGATTCGCATTTATCGTCGAAGGAATGAGCGTTACACTGAGGCCTGTACTCTGGAGCGGGATTGATTTGGAGATGGAGGGTCTGTCATGGTCTGGGGCGGTGTGTCACAGCATCATCCGACTGAGCTTGTTGTCATTGCAGGCAATCTCAACGCTGTGCGTCACAGGGAAGACATCCTCCTCCCTCATATGGTACCCTTCCTGCAGGCTCATCCTGACATGACTCTCCAGCATGACAATGCCACCAGCCATACTGATCGTTCTGTGCGTGATTTCCTGCAAGACAGGAATGTCAGTGTTCTGCCATGGCCAGCAAAGAGCCCGGATCTCAATCCCATTGAGCACGTCTAGGACCTGTTGGATCAGAGGGTGAGGGCTAGGGCCATTCGCCCCAGAATTGCCCGGGAACTTGCAGGTGCCTTGGTGGAAGAGTGGGGTAACATCTCACAGCAAGAACTGGCAAATCTGGTGCAGTCCATGAGGAGCAGATGCACTGCAGTACTTAATGCAGCTGGTGGCTACACCAGATACTGACTGTTACATTTGATTTTGACCCCCCTTTGTTCAGGGACACATTATTCCATTTCTGTTAGTCACATGTCTGTGGAACTTGTTCAGTTTATCTCTCAGTTGTTGAATCTTGTTATGTTCATACAAATATTTACACATGTTAAGTTTTGCTGAAAATAAACGCAGTTGACAGTGAGAGGACGTTTTTTGTTGTTGCTGAGTTTATGAAGCAATAGGGACTTAACAATAGCCATACTCCTTGCCATACTCATATGTCTACGATAATATAGATATCAAAAAGAAAGGAGGACCAAGGCACTCTTCATATAATTAATTAAAATGCCATACTAATAAAGGCATTTTAATTAATTATATGAAGAGTGCCTTGGTCCTCCTTTCTTTTTGATGACCAATTTACCCCTTTTACCAAAGAGCACCTTCTATCTACCAAAATGTACTATTGTGTACCTTAGTAGCGCTTCCCTTCCTCCTCTTTCTACTAGATAATATAGATATGTTGGTTGTTTAGCAAAAGGTTGTTTAGGTGTTGGATTAGGTTGTTGACAACATGTAAACTATATTTCATATCCAAATGTTTATTGAAAACATAAATACATTTGCACAATGAGCACTTTTTCTCACTCAAATACATTGTTACAATTGTTGGTTTGATAGCTAGCGAATTTTAGCCATATTAGCATTGACATGAAATCACTCAAAACAAAACATGGCATCAAGAACAAGATAAAAGTAGCTGAATCGAGCCACCTACGATTCCCCACATGGCAGCTTCTTGTCATTGTTGCTAGCTATCTGACCGTTCACAATCATTACAAAGCACGGCTTCCGGCCCCATCGATGCTTGCGCATAATTTTCGTGACGTTGCCAGCCAACCTGTCTACAAGGTGCAAGTGTGAGTGCACGTCACGGTCGACACACTTACGTCAAACAGCTTCTCGATGTACATCTCCTCGTTGACGCGGTCTCGCAGGATGTCCTGGTTCTGCCGCACAAACGTTATGTAGGTATCAGCCAGGTCCATCCCTGGCTTCTGAGAGCGGATAGAGAGAGGAGACAGGGAGAAGAAGAAGAGAGATGAAAAACCACAAGGAGGTGATAGATAGGGTTAAACATGGGGAGCGTAATAGGAAAGACACTATTTGTGGACTGGTGTGTTCGACTTTAACACCTAAACAGAGAATGGCCATATTCATTGCCTTAAAGTGGACATCAGCAGTTGAAACAATAACAAAGCAAACTCCCCCCACCTGTTTCGCTAAAAAGCTGAGGGGTTGGAAAAATGTAACCACTCTCAAATTATGATGCAAGGGCTAACCATCCATGATATCAAAATTATAGTTTTAACCATGTTTTGAGGCTATACATTTACTTCATTTGCAAACATTGGAGTAAAATAAGCTTATATTTTGGGTTCTGACGGGGTACAGCAGTTGAACTAAGCTCACGATGCATTTATAAGTTATATTCTTCAAGAATCAATGGGTACATATCATTAGTAAGGTCAAAAATTGATGTCGCTATGGCAGATTTCCCCTTAAAAGTGATATTTTCATTGGAAAACATGGATACTGAGTTTCAACTGCTGCACTCTAACACATCCCATTCTCTTCGAGAGATGTGTTAAAGGTACGACCCTGCACACTTGCTGTCAGAATAACAAGCGGTGGAGCTGTTACCAACTAAACATTTAGTGAATGTCAAAGCAATCGTGGCGCCAGAGGAGAGAGGCCAGAGGCAGAAAAAAGGGTTAACCCTCTTCCATTCACACTCTCTATGTCAGTTGGAGATTACACTGTAATGCTATTGTAATTGCTTTGACATCTTTCACACCCGCTTCTCAGGGCCTTAGATAGCCCCTGGGGCCTGCTCTCCTGCTACAGTGCTGAACACGACACGCCAACTCCCCTGTGGAAAAGGAGCTTCTGCATGTGCAAATAAAATAAAAACCTGAGCACAGAAAACCCCTTTGACTGATGTTCTTCCACAGAGATGGAAGAGAAGACTGTGATTACCAACTGTAATTGTGGCATCCGAAGCAGAAGGTGGGTAACTGACCAAGTGGGGTAACTTGCCTCTGTGTGTGTGGCATTACCTTAGTTTGAGGTAGTCATTAGAGCAAGTCAACAGGGGCCAACTCTACCCAGTCAGCTTTGCCGTGACAGAGGCGATTATGACGTGACAGGGATGACCCTGATGTGTCAAAGCGACTTACAGTAGTGAGTACATACAATTCCCATACTTTTTCCAATTGGTCCCCAGTGGGAATCGAACACGCAACTCTGGCGTTGCAAGTGCCATGCTCTACCAACTGAGCCACACGATGTATGTGACCCAACATCGATAACAACTTAAATCAAACCCTGTACAAATACAACTACATTCAACCCAGCAACCCAGCAAAGCATCATAATATCCTGTATATTTCAAACAAAGATGTTGTTCATTCATTGTCACATAACTGGGGTCCATTGTTTTTGGTTTAAATCGTTTTTATTTCCTGAAAAATAAATGCTCCCTTAAAAAGGATTGAACCGACCACAAATGTGTTTGCAGCTACCGTCATTTATGTGATTTTGCCGCTTAGTTGGATAAAGAAGACGCTGGAGAGGAAAACCTGAGGCACACAATAGTAGATGGTGCTGAGGACTCACCTCTGCTCATGCATCCAAATAGATATTTGTTGCTTGACTGAATGGCTTATTTTCAGTTGCCTAGCAGCAAAACAGCCATCCTAAAATGTGTTAAAAATAAATACTGATTGACTCTCAAATCCATAAACTCATATTCCCCTCAAAATATCCCTACATTTCCTCTATAAAACACATTTCACTTAAATAAAAACCTGAAACAATGAGTAGAGCTTCTTTATAGATCACATTTTCCTTTGTGATCCATGCTGTTCCTAAATTCATAAAATAGGGCATCCAATATAAAGTGTAGAAATATGTTTCTCACAAAGAAATTATTTCATACTGTAAAAATGATGTAATACAAAGTGACATGAATGTATTTAATCGAAGGTTACATTCAATTCACAGTAATTCATATGGACCTTTGATGAGCTGTACTTCAGTGTCACAGGGGCTAAAGTACAATAAGGGTGAGGAGGGTGAGATGTGAGGTCAGAGGGAGGGGGGGGGGGGGGGGGGGGGGCATGATGATGATTGACAGGGCTGTCAAAAAACTGTAATCCAGTGGGTGGAGATGTTAAATCCGCCACTTCCTGCGCTGCAGTGAGTGACAGTGTGAATTGGACAGGTGTGGGGCTGTGTGTGTGTGTGTGTGTGTGTGAGTGTGTGTATCAGGATTATTGGGAGTATATCACTGCCCCCCCACTGCCCCACCTCACACCCCCAAGGGAGGGCCCTCTCTATTCCTCTCTTTCTATCCCCCTTTCCATCTCTTTCAGTAGCTCTCTCCTTCTCTCCCTCTGTGACAAGGTGACAAAGCAGTGTGACAGGGAAGCATGGTAGAGATACAGACAGAGGCCAGGTTCCAACACTGCTACAGTCCAGATTGGGGCCTCGCACAAAATACACACTGGTCGCCCTCTGTCACGCTCTGCCCTCTTTCAAAGAATAAACTTTAGTTCTGTACTTGACTTGTAGCCAAACACGCCAGACACATACCCGCACACACACACAGGCTGTTCCAGACCGTCAACAATCCAGTGTGAAATGGCATCATGTCAAAGGGAAGGAGAAAGAGAAATGTGTGTGTGGTGGAGGTGGTGGAGATAGACAGAGGGTGTGGGAGTGCAGAAGAGGGTGAAGGAGGAGAGGGAGTGTGGAGCCAGGCCAAGTGGTGGCTGAATGAGAGGTGTACAGTTAGGGCGAGGCAGCCCGGTTAACCTGATGGGGATAAGCGCTGGGAGCTGTGGAGACAAAAGAGAGAGAGAGGGGACAAAATGTGTTGCTGTTAATTATACACTGCCAGTTCGGTTTCCTACCCTGGATCGGTTTCCCCCAGGTGCAGTTGGGTGTGTGTGTGTGTGTGTGTGTGTGTGTGTGTGTGTGTGTGTGTGTGTGTGTGCGCGCGCGCGCGTGCATGTGTGTGAACCAGTAGGGTGCACTGCCAACACGAGGCCCTTGAACAGCAGTCTTCACAAAAAAGGGAGGGACCGAAAAGAGTTTCCTGCTAAAGGCCCCAGCGACACAACCCTCCTCTTCTCTTTAGCCCACCTGTAACCGGGGCGTAGCAGCTTTCGGTTCCCTCCACACAAAAGCGCAAGGTGGAGGTTACATTCTAATTTCAGGTGAAGGGAGGAGGAGGAGAGGAGATTTGACAGGCTCAGAGCTCTGGGAAAAAGTGCCAATAGGACACGTGGGATTTGCTGAGTCAAGGACAGGCGGGAGGGGGAGGACTGAAGAGAACCACAAAGGTTTGGCAAAAGGCTTTTGCGAGGCTCTAGCTTGGCTGTCTTTATCAAACGTTTACAGACTTTTACAAACTAATGGCCAAGGCTCTACTCATGGATTCTGAAAAGAGCTTGGTTATGATAGAGTGAAACCACCTCTTGCTTTGGGTTAAAAGTAGGATTTGTGGACCGAAACAGAACTAAACTCAGCCCACGATGGTGAATGGACTGAATCTTGAACAGGACAAAGCTTTTGATGGCTTAAGAACAAGAGTATGTCACAATTAACCTTGTACTGCAGCAGGCTAAATCAGGGTCACACAGAGTGTTTTTCTTGGTAGTCTTAAACAAATCTACTTTGAAACAAAAGTATACACCTCACACACATGGTTAACACCAGCCGCCACTGGTGGAATGTTATTCATATTTTTCATAATTTTGTAATTAATAAACATTATTTCAAAAACCCTGACGGAAATCTGGTGTTTCTATGTCAAACGGTTTTGTTATATTTCAGTCTTCTGTTTTATATATATATATAATACATATTCACTCTATATCTGACATGGTACAAGTGTCTTTTTTTGTAAGCCATAGCAGGACGGGCTCATTGTAATGGCTGGAATGTAATTCATGGAACGGTATCAAACACAGCAAACATATGGAAACCACATCTTTGACTCTGTTCCATTTATTCTATTCCATCCATTACAATGAGCCTGTCCTCCTATAGCTCCTCCCACCAGCCTCCCCTGCATTCCACCCATGAGGCCACTAGGTCATTTGACTGCAGGAAAGGGCTACGTGTCTAAACTGACCAAGTAATGACAACCTGGCCCAAATTTGAACAACCTACCTCAACATTCTACTTTAACTTTACAATCCCTGACCAATGGAGAGTAGGCGTAATGTGCATGTCCTTCAGTATGTGTTTTTGCGTCTCTCTTTTGGTAATTGGAGGCCTTTCCTCATCGCTGTTTGTCATCTTTCTGTCTGCTGATATAGAGCTCCTGCTCCCTGCCATGGCGCTGTCACTCAGTGTTGCTGTGGCGTGTGGTGACCGCCCATGACCGACACCTTGGTGAATCGCTCCAAAAAGTTTTCATTAGACAACTGTGCCAATAATTAGCCCCGCACGCCGCCTCAACTTTGAACGCTCTGACACACCATGGTGGTACGAGGTGAAATGTTAAAATATTTCACCCACGTTTAACATCAGCGTTTGATGACAAATCTTGAACAATATGATCCCACTCAATGCCAGCTCCGAGCGATGTTTCTTTTAGACAGTAATAAATTGTGCAAACAGGTTCATATGAGAAAGTAAGACATCTTTAGAAACAAAGGAGAAACAATACTCACTGGCACATCCACATACTTGGCAGCCGCTTTCACCTTCGAGGCAAAGGAAAGACACAAAAAAGTTCAACTGAGCAGATTTGGTTGCAACAAATAAAACGTGGCTTTTGTTAGCACTGAATGCACTGACAGCGCTGCTACTTACCGTGAAAGAGAAGATCGAAGAAAATAATGTCCCTTCGTCATATCTGGAGAGCTTGGAGAGAACGGCGTCTAGAGGTCCAGCAAACTCCAGGGAAGAAGACAATCAGACATGTTAGTTTGCCATTTGTAAAGGAATATGGGGTATGAGTGCACAGCCTGAATGACTTTCTCCTGTTCAAATGATCTATGTGTTCCTGTCATCGTTTAATTAGAACATATTCTATCATATTTTGCATAGAATATGAAAATAAAAAGCAGGTGTAATAAAACTGGGTAAGGTTAGGATCAAGTTTCTGTAGAACGGAGAAGGAATGATAGTGATTCTTAGCAAAATGGACATTTGATTTGAGGTGGGCTGACATATACTGCATCTATAGGGAGGATGGTGTCATTGAGCCTGTGGAGGATGTGCAGTAACATACTGTACCTTTGAGACCAGGGAGGAAATCATGTCTTTAAACGTGTCATCGATCAGGTCGTCGATTTTCGAATGGTACTGTTGCTGAGAAGATGGCAAGGAAACAAACAAACAAGCATTTTACAAATCTATGAGGGAGATAAGGTGAAAATGATTCCTTCATCCTGTCACGCACGCACAAACACACAAGGCACGCATGGACGACCACACTCTCTCTCCTTCTCTCTACCCCGCCTCCCCACCCCAAACATTCAGCAGAGAAAATCTTCCCATGTATCGCCGCTGAGTTAAGCAGCTAATAGGGCCATTATGTTGCTGAATGGCATTCCCGCTCTCGTTGGAAGGCAAAGGAATTCGAAGGATACTTTTTGTGCTTCCCCACAATTAGAGCAGCCTTGTGTTTCTGTAAAGCACCGGTCCAGCTGCGGGGACCAAAGACTCTCACTAGATTCAATTAATCCGCCATTTCATGTCTCATAACCCCCATATTCATGGGACTTTTTTCCCCTCCCCAAAAAACCAATGGCGCAGCCAGAAAGAGGTATTGATAGAAAAGAGTGAGAAAGAGAGAGATGGAGGGAGACGGTGGAGAGAAGAGGGAGGGAGAACCTCCATTTGCAGCGTTGAATGGCTGGCTGCCTTCGACGCTCGCACAGCAGCCAGAGAGTTCATCTCTTAGCGACAATGCCCTTTCACGGTGCGTCTAAAGAACACCCAAATTAAAAATTTCAATCAACAAAGCCCGCAGATCAGTGACAAATTGAGGGTGCATGGAGGTCACTATCGGCAGCCCTAATTTTCTTTTCACCTTTTTCTCCATCCCACGAAATGGCAGCTTCTTTCATAAACTGAATTTGAAGCGAATCTTAAGGACTTTTTACCTCAATTAACATTGCTGTGTTTTCTTTCTATTTTACAGAGGGGGCCTAATTGTGAGGTTCTTCTTCACATTAAAGAATATTAAATTGTGAGGTTTTTGCCACACCCAAAAGAACAATAATTTATTTTAAAAACATTTATCTGGTAGCAGACCACTAAGAGTCACTTCAGCCAGTTTTTTTTTCTTCCAAGGCCCAACTGTCATTTTCAAATGCAAGTGCCTCATTCCAATAACAATACCACCGACCACATAGTCAACAGCTGATCATCCCTTAGACATAACAATCCTGGGGATAAATTGGTATACAGCAAGACAGTCCTAATTTGCAGAGATGCTTTTGATGAAGATATTCGATTATACGCTGGGGAATGATTAATTGGAAAATCACAAAGGAGGACATTTTTGGTCTCGTAAAAGTTTATGACGACTCCTCCATTCAATGGTTTGAATAGGAAGTATGATGAAGCAGGCAATGGCAGACACCATTCAATGCACAAGCATCTGAAATGCCAGGATCTCTTTTGTGTCGATCAAAAGCGAGCACTCTGGCACAGACTGCTATACCCAAAGACATTCTCTGGTGAATGTGCAACAGAATGTTAGGATGTAGTTCACATTGAGGTCCCTTTGAGACAAGTCAGAAGTTAGACAAATTGCTTAATGCATTTACAAGGATCAGAGGGAACTTAAATGTGTGTGTGTGTGTGTGGGGGGGGGGGGTTCTACAAAGCTACATCATTTATCTATTTGATTATGAATTTTAGGATCGCTTTAGTTCTAAAAACATATATAAAAAATATTATTTGATGAAACATTGAATTTGGCCTTACTGCTTTTAGCCCATAGAAACACATTGAATAACAGATTCATACATGGGAAAACAGATAGTCAAAAACAAATCAAAAGGAAGTCTGTTTTAAAGTGTTTGTCCTAAATCTGGGAGATGTAAGATTTTATATGAAATTTCTTTCAGGAATTTTAATTAATTGATTCTTCACCCATATTTAACCTCTTTTTTTTGCATGAAACTACTTCCATATATACTGTACTTCCATAATTTATTAAAACGGGTCCCGGTCTTCAGACGAGTCCGACATGTACGTGTTCTTGAGAGTCTCACCTTTCCATAGAGGGTCATATTAGTGTGTAGCCCAAACTGATCGGACGCTACAGACGTTTTCGTAAGAAGAACGATTTTTGGGATGTCTCATGGTCTGATAAACATCGCTATAGCTTGGCCACCTTCCACCGCATACGCAGACAGCAGATTGTGATGCAGCCCATTGAAAAAAACAAATCTATAGCTTAAACAGATGATTGGGATTTTCTTATTATGCTAATTAGATTTCCATTCATTTCCATTCACAAAGCCTAAAACATCTAGTTTTCACCGATTTTTTTGTTGTTGATGAAAACATTGACTCTAGAGTAACTTTCATGAAAAAGATACAGTTCAAGTCGGAAGTTTACATACACCTTAGCCAAATACATTTAAACTCAGTTTTTTTTTTTTTTTTTTACAATCCCTGACATTTAATCCAACTTAAAATTCCCTGTTTTAGGTCAGTTAGGATCACCACTTTATTTTAAGAATGTGAAATGTCAGAATAATAGTAGAGATAATGATTTCTTTCATCACATTCCCAGTGGTTCAGAAGTTTACATACACTCAAATAGTATTTGGTAGCATTGCCTTTAAATTGTTTAACTTGGGTGAAACGTTTTGGGTAGTCTTCCACAAGCTTCCCACAATAAATTGGGTGAATTTTGGCCCATTCCTCCTGACAGAGCTGGTGTAACTGAGTCAGGTTTGTAGGCCTCCTTACTCGCACACACTTTTTCAGTTCTGCCAACAAATTTTCTATAGGATTGAGGTCAGGGCTTTGTGATGGCCACTTTAATTCCTTGACTTTGTTGTCCTTAAGCCATTTTGTCACAACTTTGGAAGTATGCTTGGGGTCATTGTCCATTTGGAAGACCCATTTGTGACCAAGCTTTAACTACCTGACTGATGTCTTGAGATGTTGCTTCGATATATACACATAATTTTCCATCCTCGTGATGCCATCTATTTTGTGAAGTGTACCAGTCCCTCCTGCAGCAAAGCACCCCCACAACATGATGCTGCCACCTCCGTGCTTCACGGTTGGTATGGTGTTCTTCGGCTTGCAAGTCTCCCACTTTTTCCTCCAAACATAATGATGGTCATTAGGAGGACAAAAAGTACGATCTTTGTCCCCATGTGCAGTTGCAAACCGTAGACTGGCTTTTTTATGCCAGTTTTGGAGCAGTTTACTTCTTCCTTGCTGACCGGCCCTTCAGGTTATGTTGATATAGGACTCGTTTTACTGTGGATATAGATACTTTTGTACCTGTTTCCTCCAGCATCTTCACAAGGTCCTTTGCTGTTGTTCTGGGATTGATTTGCAATTTTTTCACCAAAGTGCGTTCATCTCTAGCAGACAAAACACATCTTCTTCCTGAGCGGTATGATGGCTGCGTGGTCCCATGGTGTTTATACTTGCGTACTATTGTTTTTACAGATGAACGTGCTACCTTCAGGCATTTAGAAATTGCTCCCAAGGATGAACCAGGCTTGTGGAGGTCTATAATCTTTTTTCTGAGGTCTTGGCTGATTTATTTAGATTTTCCCATGATGTCAAGCAAAGAGGCACTGAGTTTGAAGGTAGGCCTTGAAATACATCCACAGGTACACCTCCAATTGACTCAAATGATGTCAATTAGCCTATCAGAAGCTTCTAAAGCCATGACATCATTTTCTGGATTTTTCCAAGCTGTTTAATGGCACAGTCAACTTAGTGTATTTAAACTTCTGACCCACTGGAATTGTGATACAGTGAATTATAAGTGAAATAATCTGTCTGTAAACAATTGTTGGAAAAATTACTTGTGTCATGCACAAAGTAGATGTCCTAACCGACATGCCAAAACTATAGTTTGTTAACAAGAAATTTGTGGAGTGGTTGAAAAACGAGTTTTAATGACTCCAACCTAAGTGTATGTAAACTTCCGACTTCAACTGTATTGTCACTCCATTTCTTGAGAATTGTTTTTACAAAGTCCTTTATTACAGCTAATTACCTTTGTGCATTTCAAGTGTGAGATACATTTTTTAAATCTAAAACCAGGCACATTTTTTGATGGGATGGTTTACACTAATTTATTCTAAAATTATCTTCGTTTTTTTTTCTAAAAGTCACTTGGCGGAGTAAAAACAGACCAAAAAAAACACAACCAATCTGTAAATTCTTCATATGCAATTCACAGTTCAGCTTCTCCGTTTCGACTTCCGACTTCAACTGTATATAACGACTAGCTATTGTAAGTTCAGAGTCACTCGCCCCAACAGTGCGTGTGTGCTGGAGGCAAGTGAAAGCTCGGGAGAGAGGGGGAGTGTGGTGAGGGTACCTGTACCAGACAGGCCAGGGCAGACGGTGAACAGATCGCCAAGTAAAATCCAAGAAGCCTGTGCATCAGGCAACAGGAGTAGGTGTCACACCCACTCGGGAGAAGCTTTTATTTCTGGAGGCAGATTTCTTATAGAAAATGCCTCTGGATGGTCTTTGAACAGGGCTTCAAAGGGGGCTTCAAAGACCCCTGCCACTTGTTGGGCCCAAAGGCCTCGCCACATCTCACTTCACACCTCCGTGCTAATTGAAGTTGTATCTGGTCTGTCCTAGCAAGCATAGCAGCCTTAACTCAGCATGCAGTCCCCATAAAGGAAAATATTTCATTGTAATGTACTTTATTTTTATTCTTGGATTTCAAAATAGCATCAGACCAAACACTACTCACTCAGTTCCAGGTTGGATGGTGTCCTCAGGTCTCTGCTGTTTGTTTGCTAGAGCACCCTCTGTATATATTGGAAAAAATAATCCTTGGTAGCAGTAATCCCTCCAGGTAATTTTGGCCAAAATTAGGATATAAGTTTGGAGTTTTGATCTGGAGTGAAGGCTATGCTGTGGAGGGTAGCATCCTGCATATGTCCCTGCCGAAAAATCTAAGTTTAAGTTTTACTCCAAATCTATCCTTTTGTAAAAAACATGTTGAAAAATGTGAGAGCTCACATGCAGCTGTGTGTCTCTCTCTCTCATGCATGGTGAAGTTATTAATTACACTTTGGATGGTGTATTAATACACCCAGTCACTACAAAGATACAGGCGTCCTTCCAAACTCAGTTACTGGAGAGGAAGGAAACCGCAAAGGGATTTCACCATGAGGCCAACAGATACTGAGTTCTGGTATCTAGTATTTTATTAGGAACCCCATTAGCTGTTACGAAAGCAGCAGCTACTCTTCCTCGAGTCCACACCAAACATGAAACAAGACATATTACAGAACATTAATAGACAAGAACAGTTCAAGGACAGAACTACATACAGTACCAGTCAAAAGTTTGGACACATCTACTTATTCCAGGGTTTTTCTTTTTTATAACTATTTTCTACATTGTAGAATAATAGTGAAGACATCAAAACTATGAAATAACACACATGGAATCATGTAGTAACCAAAAAAGTGTTAAACAAATATATTTGAGATTCTTCAAAGTAGGTACCCTTTGCCTTGATGACAGCTTTGCACACTCTTGGCATTCTCTCAACCATTAACAGATGTGCCATCTTAAAAGTTAATTTGTGTACTTTCTTTCCTTCTTAATGCGTTTGAGCCAAGATAGCCCTATTTGGTAAAAGACCAAGTCCATATTATGGCAAGAACAGCTAAAAAAAAGCAAAGAGAAACGACAGTCCATCATTACTTTAAGAAATGAAGGCCAGTCAATCTGGAATATTTCAAGAACTTTGAACGTTTCTTCAAGTGCAGTCGCAAAAACCATCAAGTGCTATAATGACATTGGCTCTCATGAGGACCCAGAGTTACCTCTGCTGCAGAGGATAAGTTCATTAGAGTTAGCAGCCTCAGAAATTCCAGCCCAAATACATGCCTCACAAGTAACAGACACATCTCAAAATCAACTGTTCAGAGGAGACTGCGTGAATCAGGCCTTCATGGTCGAATTGCAGCAACAAAAAAAACACTACTAAAGGACACCAATAAGTAGAAGAGACTTGCTTTGGCCAAGAAACACGAGCCATGGACATGAGACTGTTGTAAATATGTGCTTTGGTCTGATGAGTCCAATTTTTTTATATATTTTTGGTTCCAACCACTGTGTCTTTGTGAGATGCCGAGTTGGTGAACGGATGATCTCCGCATGTGTGGTTCCCACCGTGAAGCATGGAGGAGTAGGTGTGATGGTGTGGGGGTGCTTTGCTGGTGAAACTGTCAGAGATTTATTTAGAATTCAAGGCACACTTAACCAGCATGGCTACCAAAGCATTCTGCTTCCGGACTATCATTTGTTTTTCAACAGGATAATGACACAACACACCTCCAGGATATGTAAGGGCTATTTGACCAAGAAGGAGAGTGATGGAGTGCTGCGATAGAGTGCTGCATCAGATGACCTGGCCTCCACAATCCCCCGACTTCAACCCAATTGAGATGGTTTGGGATGAGTTGGACCGCAGAGTGAAGGAAAAGCAACCAACAAGTGCTCAGCATATGTGGGAACTCCTTCAAGACTGTTGGAAAAACATTCCTCACAAAGCTGGTTGAGAGAATGCCAAGAGTGTGCAAAGCTGTCATATAAAATATATTTTGATTTGTTTAACACTTTTTTGGATACTACATGTTTCCATATGTGTTATTTCATAGTTTTGTAGAAAATAGTCCAAATAAAGAAAAACCTGTTACGAGAATTTTGTTCTCAATGTTCTTAAACTGAACTTCAATTAAACTACTCAGTCTGCAACCCAGAGTTTGTAAGATTCTGGTTGAATGAAACAGACAAGAGTCCCAGCTTACAATAGTCAGAATGTTTATTAACGAGAGCGCTCTAAAATCCAAAATGCAACACAGTCTTTATAACACACACAAACAAGTTCAAATCTTAAATTACGCCTTGCTCAGACAGTCAGTGTTTTCCCACTACACAGATACATTGTTTCTTTAATCTGCAACATGTTTCATAATCTTCTGCAAGCCTAACCAGTTTCTCCCCTCCACGGATGGAGACAGAATGTCCTGTAAGGAACATAGTACACCTGTCTGTCGATAGCTCCTCTTATCATTTGTTTATTACTTGCACCTTGCTTACATACTAAAAAGGAACAAAAGGTCCTTGTTCTAATTCTGACTAAAACTACACACATCATCAGATTATAGTTTTATGATTCTAATACATGTCATACATTATACAGTGACAGGGTGGAATACTTTTAGTCATTATCTTAACATTACCTTAAACATATAAATAATTTTGTCATTATCTTACCATTACCTTAAACATATAAATCATATGAATGTCTATTATATCAAAACCATTGAATGAGTAGGTGTGTCCAAACCTTTGATTGGTACTGTACATTTAGAAATTGCACAGATAGCCTACATATTAATACATACACACAACAAATCTAGGTCGATTAGGAGAGAGGCATTGTGCAGTGAGGTGTTGCTTTATCTGTTTTTTGAAACCAGGTTTGCTAGTTTTCCCATCATTCTTTAAATCATTGATCTTGGCTTCATAATACAGTTTTCTTCTTTTTGTTGAGTTTAGTCACATCATTTCTCAATTTGCAGTAAGTCAGCCAGTCAGGTACATGTTTATCAATAATTGGAAGAAGCAATTTCATAGATTCATCAAGTGCATAGTCTGAATGCTCCATATTAAATCCCATCAAAACAAGTATTTTTAACATCATCCACATAAGAGTCACAACAAAATCTTACGCACTATTTTAGGCCCAGCTTTTGGAACTTTGGCTTTCCTAGCTATAGGCACTATATCGCGATCACTGCATCCAAGTTGAATGGCTGTCATAGGAGAAAACCGAGAAAATAGAGGATGGATCAACAACATTGTAGTTACTCCACAATACTAACCTAATTGACATAGTGAAAAGAAGGACGACGGGTATACAGAGATGACCAGTTTACAGAGGAGTGTAGAGTGCAGTGATTTGTCCTACAAGGAGCATTGGTGGCAAATCTGATGGCCGAATGGTAAAGAACATCTAGCCGCTCGAGAGCACCCTTACCTTCCGATCTATTAATTATGTCTCCATAATCTAGCATGGGAAGGATGGTCATCTGAATCAGGATTAGTTTGGCAGCTGGGGTGAAAGAGTAGCGATTACAATACAGGAAACCAAGTCTAGATTTAACTTTAGCCTGCAGCTTTGATATGTGCTGAGAGAAGGACAGTGTACCATGTAGCCATACTCCCAAGTACTTGTATTGACTCAGGGGTGTGAATACTTATGTAAATTAGATATTTCTGTATTTAATATTCAATACATTTGCAAAAAAATGTCATTATGGGGTATTGTGTGTAGATGGGTAAGAAACAAAATCTATTTAACTCATTTGAGGTTAGGCTGTAACACAACAAAATGTTGAAAAAAGTCAAGGGGTATGAATACTTTCTGAATGCATGACACACTATCGTACACGTAGATCCAGAGCATCCCAAACATGCTCAATGGGTGACATGTCTGGTGGGTATGCAGGCCATGGAAGAACTGGGACATTTTCAGCTTCCAGGAATTGTGTACAGATTCAGGCTGAAACATGAGGTGATGGCGGCGGATGAATGGCACAACAATGGGCCTCAGGATCTCGTCACGGTATCTCAGTGCATTCAAATTGCCATTAGGGCTGTCCCCGACAAAACATAAATCTACGTCGACCAAGAGTCCTCTGGTCTTTTAAAAAATGTTAAAACGTGTTATTTTCCATATATTGACACATCCTATGTGTTTTAATCAAAGCAACTATATTCACTGAGCTTGTCTGATGCTTTAAGCACACTGTTTGATAAAAATAATTAAGACACAAATGACCAGCAATTGATTTGATTGTGTCGGGCTGGGCTAAGACATGCTGCGCTGTGTTAAAAAAAAAGCGAGTGACTGTGACTAGCCCCCGTTGTCTCTCTCTCCTCCCTGCTGCAGCGACCACCACAGAATATCAAAGTGATTATCACGCTGTCCATGTTGCTAAACCGGCAACATAATTTCAGCCATTTCTGACTGAAAAGTTCTGTTACCGAAATCAATCAATCAAATGTATTTATGAAGCCCTTTTTACATCAGCCGATGTCACAAAGAGCTGTACAGAAACCCAGCCTAAAACCCCAAACAGCAAGCAATGCAGATGTAGAAGCACGGTGGCTAGGAAAAACTCCCTAGAAAGGCGGGAACCTAGGAAGAAACTTAGAGAGGAACCAGGCTCTGAGGGGTGGCCAGTCCTCTTCTGGCTGTGCAGGGTGGAGATTATAAGAGTACATAGCCATTAAGACCAGATTGTTGTTCAAGATGTTCAAACGTTCATAGATGACCAGCAGGGTCAAATAATAATCACAGTGGTTGTAGAGGGTGCAACAAGTCAGTACCTCAGGAATAAATGTCAGTTGGCTTTTCATAGCCAAGCATTCAGAGGTCAAGACAACAGGTGTGGTAGAGAGAGAGAGAGTCGAAAAACACCAGGTCCGGGACAAGGTAGTACGTCCGGTGAACAGGTCAGGGTTCCATAGCCGCAGGCAGAACAGTTGAAACTGGAGCAGCAGCACGACCAGGTGGACTGGGGACAGACAGGAGTCATCAGGCCAGGTAGTCCTGAGGCATGATCTTAGGGCTCAGGTCCTCCGGGAGGGGAGGGAGAGCGGGCAAGAGAGAGAATTAGAGGGAGCATACTTAAATTCACACAGGACACCAGATAAGACAGGAGAATTACGCCAGATATAACAGACTGACTCTAGCCCCCCGGCACATAGACTATTGCAGCATAGGTACTGGAGGCTGAGACAGGGGTGGGTCAGGGGACACTGTGGCCCCGTCCGATGATACCCCCAGACAGGGCCAACCAGGCAGGATATAACCCCACCCACTTGCCAAAGCAAAGCCCCCAAACCACTAGAGGGATATCAACAGACCACCAACTTACTACCCTAAGACAAGGCTTAAAATAGCCTACGAAAGATCTCCTCCACAGCACAAGCCCGAGGGGGGCGCAAAACCGGACAGGAAGGTCAACCCACTCAGGTGACGCACCCCTCCTAGGGACGGCATGGAAGAGCACTAGTAAGCGAGTGACTCAGCCCCCATAATAGGGTCAGAGGCAGAGAATCCCAGTGGAGAGTGGAGCCGGTCAGGCAGAGAATCCCAGAAGAGAGAGGGGAGCCAGCCAGGCAGAGACAGCAAGGGTGGTTCGTCTCTCAATTGCCTTGCCGTTCACCTTCGCACCACTGGGCCAGACTACACTCAATCATAGGACCTACTGAAGAGATGAGTCTTCAGCAAAGACTTAAAAGTTGAGACCGAGTCTGCTTCTCTCACATGGATAGGCAGACCATTCCATAAAAATGTTGCTCTATAGGAGAAAGCCCTGCCTCCAGCTGTTTGCTTAGAAATTCTAGGGACAATAAGGAGGCCTGCGTCTTGTGACTGTAGCGTTCGTGTAGGTACAGTGCATTCTGAAAATATTCAGACCCCTTGATTTTTTCCACATTTTGTTACGTAACAGCCTTATTCTAAAATGGATTAAATAAAAAAATTTCCACATAAATCTACACACAATGCCTCCTAATGACAAAGAGAAAACCGGTTTTTAGAATATATAATCAAAAAATACTTTATTTACATAAATATTCAGACCCATTGCTAAGAGACTCGAAATTGAGCTCAAGTGCATCCTGTTTCCATGAATCATCCATGAGATGTTTGTACAACTTCATTGGAGTCCACCTGTGGTAAATTCAATTGATTGGACATGATTTGGAAAGGCACACACCTGTCTATGTAAGGTCCCACAGTAGACAGTTAATGTCAGAGCAAAAACCAAGTCATGAGGTTGAAGGAATTGTCCGTATAACTCAGAGACAGGATTGTGTCGAGGCACAGATCTGGGGAAGGATACCAAAACATTTCTGTGGAGTTAAAGGTCCCCAAGAACAAAGTGGCCTCCATCATTCTTAAATGGAAGAAGTTTGGAACCACCAAGACTCTTCCTAGAGCTGGCCGCCCGGCAAACTGAGCAATCGGCGGAGAAGGGCCTTGGTCAGGGAGGTGACCAAGAACACAATGGTCACTCTGACAGAGCTCCAGAGTTCCTCTGTGGAGATGGGAGAACCCTTGCGAAGGACAACCATCTCTGCAGCACTCCACCAATCAGGCATTTATGGTAGCCAGTCAGCCAGACGGAATTCACTCGTCATTAAAAGGCACATTACATCCCACTTGGAATTTGCAAAAAGGCACCTAAAGGACTCTCAGAACATAAATAACAAGATTCTCTGGTATGATGAAACCAAGATTGAACTCTTTGGCCTGAATGCCAAGCGTCACTCTGGAGGAAACCTGGCACCATCTCCACGGTGAAGCCCGGTGGTGGCAGCATCATACTGTTGGGATTTTTTTCAGTGGCAGGGACTGGGAGACTAGTCAGGATCGAGGGAAAGATGAACAGAGACAAGTACAGAGAGATCCTTGATGAAAATCTGCTCCAGAGTGCTCAGGACCACAGACGGTGGTGAAGGTTCACCTTCCAACAGGTCAACGACCCTAAGCAGACAGCCAAGACAACGCAGGGTTGGCTTCGGGACAAGTCTCTGAATGTCCTTGAGTGGCCCAGCCAGAGCCCGGACTTGAACCCAATCGAACATCACTGGAGAGACCTGAAAATAGCTGTGCAACGAGTCTCCCCATCCAACCGGACAGGGCTTGAGAGAATCTGCAGAGAAGAATTGGTGAAACTCCCCAAATACAGGTGTGCCAAGCTTGTAGCGTCATACCCAAGAAGACCCAAGGCTGTAATTGCTGCCAAAGATGCTTCAACAAAGTATTGAGTAATGGGTCTGAAAACTTATGTAAATGTAATATTTTTTAGATATTTGCAAAAATGTCAAAAAACTGTTTTTTCTTTGTCATTATTTTTTTAAAATTTTATTTAACCGTTATTTAACCAGGTAGGCAAGTTGAGAACAAGTTCTCATTTACAATTGCGACCTGGCCAAGAAAAAGCAAAGCAGTTCGACACATACAACAACACAGAGTTACACATGGAGTAAAACAAACATACAGTCAATAATACAGTAGAAAAAAAATAAGTATATACAATGTGAGCAAATGAGGTGAGATAAGGGAGGTAAAGGAAAAAAAAGGCCATGGTGGCGAAGTAAATACAATATAGCAAGTAAAACACTGGAATGGTAGATTTGCAGTGGAAGAATGTGCAAAGTAAAGATAGAAATAATGGGGTGCAAAGGAGCAAAATAAATAAATAAATAAATACAGTAGGTGGAGAGGTAGTTGTTAGGGCTAAATTATAGATGGGCTATGTACAGGTGCAGTAATCTGTGAGCTGCTCTGACAGCTGGTGCTTAAAGCTAGTGAGGGAGAAAAGTGTTTCCAGTTTCAGAGATTTTTGTAGTTCATTCCAGTCATTGGCAGCAGAGAACTGGAAGGAGAGGCGGCCAAAGGAAGAATTGGTTTTGGGGGTGACCAGAGAGATATACCTACTGGAGCGCGTGCTACAGGTGGGTGCTGCTATGGTGACCAGCTAGCTGAGATAAGGGGGATTTACCTAGCAGGGTCTTGTAGATGACCTGGAGCCAGTGGGTTTGGCAACGAGTATGAAGCGAGGGCCAGCCAACGAGAGCGTACAGGTCGCAGTAGTGGGTAGTATATGGGGCTTTGGTGACAAAACGGATGGCACTGTGATAGACTGCATCCAATTTATTGAGTAGGGTATTGGAGGCTATTTTGTAAATGACATCGCCGAAGTCGAGGATCGGTAGGATGGTCAGTTTTACAAGGGTATGTTTGGCAGCATGAGTGAAGGATGCTTTGTTGCGAAATAGGAGGCCAATTCTAGATTTAACTTTGGATTGGAGATGTTTGAGTCTGAGTCTGAAAGGAGAGTTTACAGTCTAACCAGACACCTAGGTATTTGTAGTTGT
This sequence comes from Salvelinus namaycush, assembly GCF_016432855.1. Taxonomy (NCBI): domain Eukaryota; kingdom Metazoa; phylum Chordata; class Actinopteri; order Salmoniformes; family Salmonidae; genus Salvelinus; species Salvelinus namaycush. Next base: position 16,365,398 of record NC_052327.1, on the reverse strand, counting down.
CCACATATTGTAAGTCAGAACCGTCCAGAGTAGTGATGTTGGACGGGCGGGCAGGTGCAGGCAGCGATCGGTTGAAGAGCATGCATTTAGTTTTACTTGCATTTAAGAGCAGTTGGAGGCCACGGAAGGAGAGTTGTATGGCATTGAAACTCGTCTGGAGGGTTGTTAACACAGTGTCCAAAGAAGGGCCAGAAGTATACAGAATGGTGTCGTCTGCGTAGAGGTGGATCAGAGACTTACCAGCAGCAAGAGCGACATCATTGATGTATACAGAGAAGAGAGTCGGTCCAAGAATTGAACACTGTGGCACCCCCATAGAGACTGCCAGAGGCCCGGACAACAGGCCCTCCGATTTGACACACTGAACTCTATCAGAGAAGTAGTTGGTGAACCTGGCGAGGCAATCATTTGAGAAACCAAGGCTACCGAGTCTGCCGATGAGGTTGTGGTGATTGACAGAGTCGAAAGCCTTGGCCAGGTCGATGAATACGGGTGCACAGTATTGTTTCTTATCGATGGCGGTTAGGATATCGTTTAGGACCTTGAGCGTGGCTGAGGTGCACCCATGACCAGCTCTGAAACCAGATTACATAGCGGAGAAGGTATGGTGGGATTCGAAATGGTCGGTAATCTGTTTGTTGACTTGGCTTTCAAAGACCTTAGAAAGGCAGGGTAGAAGAGATATAGGTCTGTAGCAGTTTGGGTCTAGAGTGTCTCCCCCTTTGAAGAGGGGGATGACCGCAGCTGCTTTCCAATCTTTGGGAATCTCAGACGACACGAAAGAGAGGCTAGAACAGGCTAGTAATAGGGGTTGCAACAATTTCAGCAGATAATTTTAGAAAGAAAGGGTCCAGATTGTCTAGCCCGGCTGATTTTTAGGGGTCCAGATTTTGCAGCTCTTTCAGAACAGCAGCTGACTGGATTTGGGAGAAGGAGAAATGGGGAAGGCTTGGGCGAGTTGCTGTGGGGGGTGCAGTGCTGTTGACCGGGGTAGGGGTAGCCAGGTGGAAATCATGGCCAGCCGTAGAAAAATGCTTATTGAAATTCTCAATTATAGTGGATTTATCGGTGGTGACAGTGTTTCCTGTCCTCAGTGCAGTGGGCAGCTGGGAAGAGGTGTTCTTATTCTCCATGGACTTTACAGTGTCCCAGAACTTTTTTGAGTTTGTGTTGCAGGAAGCAAATTTCTGCTTGAAAAAGCTAGCCTTGGCTTTTCTAACTGCCTGTGTATATTGGTTTCTAGGTTCCCTGAAAAGTTGCATATCACGGGGGCTGTTCGATGCTAATGCAGAACGCCATAGGATGTTTTTGTGTTGGTTAAGGGCAGTCATGTCTGGAGAGAACCAAGGGCTATATCTGTTCCTGGTTCTACATTTCTTGAATGGGGCATGCTTATTTAAGATGGTGAGGAAGGCATTTAAAAAAAATAACCAGGCATCCTCTACTGACGGGATGAGCTCAATATCCTTCCAGGATACCCCGGCCAGGTTGATTAGAAAGGCCTGATCGCTGAAGTGTTTCAGGGAGTGTTTGACAGTGATGAGTGGAGGTCGTTTGACCGCTGATCCATTACGGATGCAGGCAATGAGGCAGTGATCGCTGAGATCTTGGTTGAAAACAGCAGAGGTATATTTAGAGGGCAAGTTGGTTAGGATGATATCTATGAGGGTGCCCGTGTTTACAGCTTTGGGGTGATACCTGGTAGGTTCATTGATAATTTGTGTGAGATTGATGGCATCAAGCTTAGATTGTAGGATGGCTGGGGAGTTAAGCATGTTCCAGTTTAGGTCGCCTAGCAGCACGAGCTCTGAAGATAGATGGGGGGCAATCAGTTCACATATGTCAAGAGCACAGCTGGAGGCAAAGGGTGGTCTATAGCAGGCGGCAACAGTGAGAGACTTGCTTTTAGAGAGGTGGATTTTTAAAAGTAGAAGTTCAAATTGCTTGGGTACAGACCTGGATAGTAGGACAGAACTCTGCAGGCTATCTTTGCAGTAGATTGCAACACCGCCCCCTTTGGCCGTTCTATCTTGTCTGAAAATGTTGTAGTTAGGGATGGATATTTCAGAATATTTGGTGGTCTTCCTATGCCAGGATTCAGACACGGCTAGAACATCCGGGTTGGCAGTGTGTGCTAAAGCAGTGAATAAAACAAACTTAGCGAGGAGGCTTCTAATGTTAACATGCATGAAACCAAGGCTATTACGGTTACAGAAGTCATCAAATGAGAGCGCCTGGGAAATAGGAGTGGAGCTAGGCACTGCAGGGCATGGATTCACCTCTACATCACCAGAGGAACAGAGGAGGAGTACGATAAGGGTACGGCTAAAAGCTATGAGAATTGGTCGTCTAGAACGTCCGGAACAGAGAGTAAAAGGAGGTTTCTGGGGGCGATAAAATAGCGTCAAGGTATAATGTAGACAAAGGTATGGTAGGATGTGAATACAGTGGAGGTAAACCTAGGTATTGAGTGATGATGAGAGAGATATTGTCTCTAGAAACATCATTGAAACCAGGTGATGTCATCGCATGTGTGGGTGGTGGAACTGAAAGGTTGTATAAGGTATAATGAGCAGGGCTAGAGGCTCTACAGTGAAATAAGCCAATAAACACTAACCAGAACAGCAATGGATAAGGCATATTGACATTAAGGAGAGGCATGCTTAGTCGAGTGATCATAATGGTCCAGTGAGTAGTGAGGTTTGGCAGTGTTATCCATGTCGGCACCAACGAAGTTAGGATGAAACAGTCAGAGGTCATGAAGCGTAACAGCTTCAGCGTGTAAATCAGCTAGAAAGATTTGTCGGCATCGAGTGATTGTCTCCGGTCCCCTCCCAGTTAGGGGGAGTGATGAGCTCTACAGCAGAGTCTCACAACTCAATCGCTGGTTGAAAACTGTTTTCTGCCCCTCCCAAAAGATAGAATTTGTAGATAATTGACCCTCTTTCTGGGACTCACCCACGCTTCGTGACCTCTGACTGTTTCATCCTAACTTCGTTGGTGCCGACATGGATAACAATATCCCTATACTCTCTACACTCGCCAGTTTTAGCCTTAGCCAGCACCACCTTCAGATTAGCCTTAACGTCGGTTGCCCTGCCCCCTAGTAAACAGTGTATGATCGCTGGATAATCATATTTAAGACTAATACTGCGGGTAATGGAGTCAGTTGTGTTGTGAAAAAGTAGGGTTGGTATACAGAAGATAGACCTACTTGGTAAAAGACCAAGTCCATATTATGGCAAGAACAGCTAAAATAAGCAAAGAGAAACGACAGTCCATAATACTTTATGACATGAAGGTCAGTCAATCCGGTAAATTTCAAGAACTTTGAGTGATTCTTCAAGTGCAGTTGCAAAAAGCATCAAGCGCTATGATGAAACTGGCTCTCATGAGGACCTCCACAGGAAAGAAAGAACCAGAGTTACCTCTGCTACAGAGGAAAAATCCACAGACCCACTCCAAAAGGCTTTCGGAGCCATCATCAACTCAGTGGGTTTTGTCCAACATGTCTCCGGACCTACTCACTGCCACAGTCATACTCTGGACCTAGTTTTGTCCCATGGAATAAATGTTGTGGATCTTAATGTTTTTCCTCATAAGCCTGGACTATCGGACCACCATTTTATTACGTTTGCAATCGCAACAAATAATCTGCTCAGACCCCAACCAAGGATTATCAAAAGTCGTGCTATAAATTCTCAGACAACCCAAAGATTCCTAGATGCCCTTCCAGACTTCCTCCACCTACTCAAGGACGTCAGAGTACAAAAATTGGTTAACCATCTAACCGAGGAACTAAATTTTACCTTGTGTAATACCCTAGATGCAGTCGCACCCCTAAAACAAAAAACATTTGTCATAAGAAACTAGCTCCCTGGTATACAGAAAATACCCAAGCCCAGAAGCAAACTTCCAGAAAATTGGAACGGAAATGGCGCTACACCAAACTGGAAGTCTTACGATTAGCTTGGAAAGACAGTACTGTGCAGTATCGAAGAGCCCTCACTGCTGGCTCGATTATCCTATATTTCCAAATTAATTGAGGAGAATAAGAACAATCCAACATTTATTTTTGATACTGTTGCAAAGCTAACTAAAAAGCAGTATTCCCCAAGAGAGGATGGCTTTCACTTCAGCAGTGATAAATTCATTAACTTCATTGACGAAAAGATCATGTTCATTAGAAAGCAAATTACGGACTCCTCTTTAAATCTGCGTATTTCTCAAAAGCTCAGAGTCTGCACAACACTGCCAGGACCTAGGATCAAGGGAGACACTCAAGTTTTTAAATATTATATCTCTTGACACAGTGATGAAAACAGTCATGGCCTCTAAACCTTCAAGCTACATACTGGACCCTATTCCAACTAAACTACTGAAAGAGCTGCTTCCTGTGCTTGGCCCTCCTATGTTGAACATTATAAACGCCTCCGTCTCCACCGGATGTTTACCAAACTCACTAAAAGTGGCAGTAAGTGTCTCTCTTGAAAAAGCCAAAGCCAAAACTATCGGCCCGTATCGAATCTCCCATTTCTCAAAATGTTTTGAAAAATCTGTTGCGCAGCAACTCACTGCCTTCCTGAAGACAAACAATGTATACGAAATGCTTCAGTCTGGTTTTAGACTCCATCATAGCACAGAGACTGCACTTGTGAAGGTGGTAAATGACCTTTTAATGGCTTAGTGTTGCTTTTGATACCATCGATCACCATATTCTTTTGGAGAGATTGGAAACCCAAAATGGTCGACACAAACAAGTTCTGGCCCGGTTTAGATCTTATCTGTCGGAAAGATATCAGTTTGTCTCCGTGGATGGTTTGTACTCTGACAAGTCAACTGTAAATTTCGGTGTTTCTCAAGGTTCCGTTTTAGGACCACTATTGTTTTCACAATATATTTTACCTATTGGTGATGTCATTCGGAAACACAATGTTAACTTTCACTGCTATGCGGACGATACACAGCTGTACATTTCGATGAAACATGGTGAAGCCCCAAAACTGCCATCCCTGGAAACCTGTGTTTCAGACATAAGGAAGTGGATGGCGGTTAAACTTGGACAAAACAGAGATGCTTGTTCTAGGTCCCAAGAAACAAAGAGATCTTCTGTTGGATCTGACAATTAATCTTGAAGGTTATACAGTTGTCTCAAATAAAACTGTGTAGGACCTCGGCGTTACTCTTTGATCATATTACTCCAGTGCTAGCCTCTCAGTCCACCGGGCTTACTGTTAAGGCTAGGGCTGATTTCAAGGTTTTACTGCTAATCTACAAAGCATTACATGGGCTTGCTCCTACCTATCTCTCCGATTTAGTCCTGCCGTACACACCTACACGTACGCTACGGTCACAAGACGCAGGCCTCCTTATTGTCCCTAGAATTTCTAAGCAAACAGCTGGAGGCAGGGCTTTCTCCAATAGAGCTCAATTTTTATGGAATGGTCTGCCTATCCATGTGAGAGACGCAGACTCGGCCTCGACCTTTAAATCTTTATTGAAGACTAATCTCTTCAGTAGGTCCTATGATTGAGTAGTCTGGCCCAGGGGTGTGAAGGTGAACGGAAAGGCACTGGAGCGACGAACTGCCCTTGCTGTCTCTGCCTGGCCGGTTCCCCTCTCTCCACTGGGATTCTCTGCCTCTAACCCTATTACGGGGGCTGAGTCACTGGCGTACTGGTGCTTTCATTGCCGTCCCAAGGAGGGGTGCATCACTTGAGTGGGTTGAGTCACTGAGGTGATCTTCCTGTCTGGGTTGGCGCCCCCCTCGGGTTCGTGCCGTGGGGGAGATCTTCATAGCCTATACTCGGCCTTGTCTCAGGGTAGTAAGTTGGTGGTTTGAAGATATCCCTCTAGTGGTGTGGGGGCTGTGCTTTGCATAGTGGGTGGGGTTATATCTTGCCTGGTTGGCCCTGTCCGGGGATATCGTTGGACAGGGCCACAGTGTCTCCCTGAACCTTCCTGTCTCAGCCTTCAGTATTTATGCTGCAATAGTTTGTGTCGGGGGGCTAGTATCAGTCTGTTATATCTGGAGTATTTCTCATGTCTTATCCGGTGTCCTGTGTGAATTCAAGTATGCTGCCTCTAACTCTCTCTCTCTCTCTCTCTCTCTCTCTCTCTTCTCTCGGAGGACCTGAGCTGTCGGACCATGCCTCAGCTCTACCTGGCCTGATGACTCCTGGCTGTCCCCAGTCCACCTGGTCGTGCTGCTGCTCCAGTTTCAACTGTTCTGCCTGCGGCTATGGAACCCTGACCTGTTCACCGGATGTGGTACCTTGTCCCGGACCTGCTGTTTTCAACTCTCTCTCTCTCTACCGCACCTGCTGTCTCTAACTCTGAATGATAGGCTATGAAAAGCCAACTGACATTACGTCTTGAGGCGCTGACCTGTTGCACCCTCTACAACCACTGTGATTATTATTATTTGAGCCTGCTGGTCATCTATGAACGTTTGAACATCTTAGCCATGTAATGTTAATAATCTCCACCCGGCTCAGCCAGAAGAGGACTGGCGACACCTCAGAGCCTGGTTCCTCTCTAGGTTTCTTCCTAGGTTCCTGCCTTCATAAATACATTTGATTGATTGAACTTATTGGCTCAAACGCATTGAGAAGGAAATAAATTCCACAAATTAACTTTTAACAAGGCACACCTGTTAATTGAAATGTTTCCCAGGTGACTACCTCATCAAGCTGGAAGAGCGAATGCCAAGAGTGTAGATTATATATATAAATTATATTTTGATTTGTTTAACACTTTTCTGGTTACTACATGATTCCATATGTGTTATTTCATAGTTTTGATGTCTTCACTATTATTCTAAAATGTAGAAAATAGTAAAAAAATAAAGAAAAACCTGGAATGAGTAGGAATGTCCAAACTTTAGACTGGTACTGTACACACACATGTACACACACATATATATACAGTGGGGAGAACAAGTATTTGATACACTGCCGATTCTGCAGGTTTTCCTACTTACAAAGCATGTAGAGGTCTGTAATTTTTTATCATAGGTACACTTCAACTGTGAGAGACGGAATCTAAAACAAAAATCCAGAAAATCACATTGTATGATTTTTAAGTAATTAATTTGCATTTTATTGCATGACATAAGTATTTGATACATCAGAAGAGCAGAACTTAATATTTGGTACAGAAACCTTTGGTTGCAATTACAGAGATCATACGTTTCCTGTAGTTCTTGACCAGGTTTGCACACACTGCAGCAGGGATTTTGGCCCACTCCTCCATACAGACCTTCTCCAGATCCTTCAGGTTTCGGGGCTGTCGCTGGGCAATACGGTCTTTCAGCTCCCTCCAAAGATTTTCTATTGGGTTCAGGTCTGGAGACTGACTAGGCCACTCCAGGACCTTGAGATGCTTCTTACGGAGCCACTCCTTAGTTGCCCTGGTTGTGTGTTTCGGGTCGTTGTCATGCTGGAAGACCCAGCCACGACCCATCTTCAATGCTCTTACTGAGGGAAGGAGGTTGTTGGCCAAGATCTCGCGATACATGGCCCCATCCATCCTCCCCTCAATACGGTGCAGTCGTCCTGTCCCCTTTGCAGAAAAGCATCCCAAAGAATGATGTTTCCACCTCCGTGCTTCACGGTAGGGTTGGTGTTCTTGGGGTTGTACTCATCCTTCTCCTTCCTCCAAACACGGCGAGTGGAGTTTAGACCAAAAAGCTCTATTTTTGTCTCATCAGACCACATGACCTTCTCCCATTCCTCCTCTTGATCATCCAGATGGTCATTGGCAAACTTCAGACGGGCCTGGACAGGCGCTGGCTTGAGCAGGGGGACCTTGCGTGCGCTGCAGGATTTTAATCCATGATGGCGTAGTGTGTTAATGGTTTTCTTTGAGACTGTGGTCCCAGCTCTCTTCAGGTCATTGACCAGGTCCTGCCGTGTAGTTCTGGGCTGATCCCTCACCTTCCTCATGATCATTGATGCCCCACGAGGTGAGATCTTGCATGGAGCCCCAGACCGAGGGTGATTGACCATCATCTTGAACTTCTTCCATTTTATAATAATTGCGCCAACAGTTGTTGCCTTCTCACCAAGCTGCTTGCCTATTGTCCTGTAGCCCATCCCAGCCTTGTGCAGGTCTACAATTTTACCCTGATGTCCTTACACAGCTCTCTGGTCTTGGCCATTGTGGAGAGGTTGGAGTCTGTTTGATTGAGTGTGTGGACAGGTGTCTTTTATACAGGTAACGGGTTAAAACAGGTGCAGTTAATACAGGTAATGAGTGGAGAACAGGAGGGCTTCTTAAAGAAAAACTAACAGGTCTGTGAGAGCCGGAATTCTTACTGGTTGGTTGGTGATCAAATACTTATGTCATGCAATAAAATGCAAATTAATTACTTAAAAATCATACAATGTGATTTTCTGGATTTCTGTTTTAGATTCCGTCTCTCACAGTTGAAGTGTACCTATGATAAAAATTACAGACCTCTACATGCTTTGTAAGTAGGAAAACCTGCAAAATCGGCAGTGTATCAAATACTTGTTCTGCCCACTGTATATATATGTGTGTGTGTGTTATGGGCCAGTTTCCCGGATCTCGATTAGACTTAAACATACTACTAAAAAGCATGCTTAAAGGAGAATTACCATTGAAAGTACTTTTTAGCACAATACTTAATCTGTGTCAGGGACAACAGCCTTTGATATATCAGTATATGCTAACTTTATACATGTCAAAATCAACTAATTACATACATTTCGGTGGAAAAATTTGTGATAGGTATGATTTTGCACTGGAGAGTCCACTTAAATGCAGGGATGTGACAAAAGCACTTATAACATCTCAAAGGAAGGCATAAATTGAAAAATAAATAATTTTCTTTGTAAGGAATAAATGCAGAAAAGTGCTTTTTGATCCTTGAAGAGTTTCACTACAACATCATTTGTTCTAACAAAGGCTTCTTAAAAAATACCCTCAAAATAATTTAATAGCCTCCCGAGTGGCACAGCTCGCAATGTGCTAGAATTCCTTAAAAAAATTAATTTACAAGTAATCTGCATTTTAAAAACCAGGAATTTAACACATTTCATGTAAATGATCCAAGGTGAGTGGATAAATACATTTTTTTGACACGTAGCTAGATCAAAAATAACATTTTAATCCACTACGCTAAATCCTCAATGGTTCAGACGCTGTATAGATAATGATCTTGAACTGTATTTTGCACAGGTGAAACAACACCTTATGACATCATAACCACATCAACTGTAGATAATTAATGCACGAACTCAATTAGTTCCAATCCAAATTGGAATCTGTAGAGTACACTGAGTGTACAAACCTGAGTGTGTCTGTTCGGCAATGAATAAACATCCTCAGGGACTTGTGGAGCTGAAGGTTAAAGGGACAGTGAGCTTAGCTCTCTGTAGAGACACTGTAAATGGTTGCAGGGTAGCGGAGGGTTAGCCTTTAGCATCGTGAAATGCTGTAATGGAGAGATTGAGTGCTCGTTCAGAAGCATCAATTTAGAGCAGCCACTGCACTTTACCACTGATCTGGACGTGATATGAATGTGCCCATCGCAATGAATGTTTTAGCTGTCAAGGAAATATTACTAAATCTGCCACAGACAAAGGGAAACAAAAGTTATTGAGTTCTTTAGGGAAACCCAAGCAAGGTAGGGAACAATATTTGCTTCTGTTGTTGTGGTGGTTCAGTGTACTTATAGCTGATTAGGGCATGTAGGGTTTAAAAAACAAATGAGGCTCTGCCCATTCTTTTAACAACAGTATACCCATTGTTTGCTACACTCAATAGTTGAATACCGAAATCAAATCAAAGTTTATTTGTCACATGCGCCGAATACAACAGGTGTTTCACCTTACAGAGAAATGCTTACTTAACAACAGTGCAATTTTTAAGGAAGAAATTGGTATTAGGTAAACAATAGATAAGTAAAGAAATAAAAAAACTGTAAAATGACAGTGAAAATAACTGTAGCGAGGCTATATACAGGTGGTACCGGTACAGAGTCAATGTGCGGGGGTTAGTCAGGCTAATTGAGGTAATATGTACATGTAAACAACCACGACTGACGTTAGTAGGGTTTGTGGTGGTTTTGCATCGATGGAAATGTGTGGTCAGTTTGTGTGGTCAAAGAACAGAGAATAGCAGTTGAATGCGATCGTACCTCTAGACCGGAGTCCAGCACACAGAGTTTGGAGCACTGCTTCTTGGCGTCAATGAGCACATTGAACATGGTGCATACCGACAACGACACCCGGAAGTCCGTTGACTTGCTGGCCTTCTGCATCTTGGAGTCGAAAGCCGCTTTCGTTCTTTGGGTAAAAAAGATAGCTTTATTTAGGTTTTATGATATGGTTAATTCCTAGGGGGCTATGGAAAACACTGTTCAGAACTCAATCACTAACTTCAGGAGCGGACTGGCCATCTGGCATTTCGCTCCATTTTTTGACCTGTGGGCCTGTCTAACTTGTTTTTGTTCTGCGCAAAATGGCCGGTGTGAGGCCTCCAGGGAAAAAATGGGCCGGTGTGTTAGAAATGCCAGGGCGGATTTCTGGTCCCAGTCCGCCCCTGACTAACCTCATTCTCATTATCCTCAGTAATATCTCAATTATAAACCAGGAATGCCGTGTCAAAAAATAGGGTGGGTAAACGCTGAACCCCAACCCATCCCAGGTGGTGACCGTCTCCTGCCCTCTGACCTTTTGACACAGGCCTCCATCATGTTGCTGGCCATGAGCTTCAGCCTCTGCTCCAGATGTTTGGCAAACTCAGGCTCGGACCAGTGCAGGTCCAGGACAAACATCTGGAGGGCGTCCAACTTCCAGAAGAGGTCCTCGGAGGTCTCTGAGCCGTTACTAGGGGTTTGGGTGGGAAGAAGCCAAAATAACAAAATCAGAGTATAAATACTTGGTCTTCTTCTCAGACATGGAATACATGGGAGAAAACATCCAATACCCCCCCAAAATTGCATGCACACACACAGACACACAAACAATTAAAAACATCTGCAGTGTGCATTCACAGACACAAACTGTGATCTATTCACAGCTTAGTTACACCTCTACACAATTTTCCCTAAATTGGTGTTCAGCCTCCAGATATAAAGGAGTGAATAACACAGTCTTTAGAATGGCTTTAGCCCTTAGAATGGCATGTCTGCTGTGGTATAAAGTAGTTCAGTAAAAATATTTTTAAGTACAAAGTATTTTTTTGCAGTACTTTACGATTCATAATTTTGAAATTTTTTACTTTTCTTCACTATATTCGTAAAGAAATAGTGTACTTTTTACTCCATACATTTTCCCTGACACCCAAAAGTACTTGTTACATTTTGAATGCTTAGCAGGACAGGAAAATGGTCCAATTCAGACACTTATCAAGAGAACATCCCTGGTCATCTCTACTGCCTCTGATCTGGTGGAATTACTAAACACAAAAGCTTCATTTGTAAATGGTGTCTGAGTGTTGGAGTGTGCCCCTGGCTATCCATAAATAAAAACAAGACAAGAAATGTTACTCGTTTGCTTAATATAAGGAATTGGAAATTATTTATACTTTTACATTTGATATTTAAGTATATTATAGCAATTACATTTACTTTTTATACTTAAGTATATTTAAAACCAAATACTTTAAAACTTTTACTCAGTAGTATTTTACTGGGTGGCTTTCACTTTTACTTGAGTCATTTTCTATTAAGGTATCTTTACTTTTACTGAAGTATGACAATTGGGTACTTTTCCCACTACTACATGTCTGGATGCATGAAGAAATAGGTAAACACCTCAATTGAAATGCCAATGTTCTGTCAGCTGTCAATAAACATTATCAAATGAAGACTGAGGGCTTTGTGTAAGACGTCTTTAAAGGGATACATCGGGATTTTGGCAATGAAGTCCTTTATCTACTACCCTAGAGTCAGATGAACTCATGGATGCCATTTTTATGTCTCTGTGTGAAGGAAGTTAGAGTTAGTTTCTCAAGCCAATCCTAACTAGCCTTAGTGCAATGACTGGAAGTCTAGAGTATCTAATAGCATGCTAGCAGTTACCACATTACTTAGCACTTGCGCTAACGCTAGTTAGCAACTTCCTTCAAACTGCACGCAGAGACATAAAAATTATATCTACGAGTTCATCTGACTCTTGACTCTTAGTAGAAAAAGGGCTTCATTGCCCAAATCCTGAAGTATTCCTTTAAGTGAAGTGCTGATGTTTTCTTGTATTACTGCTCAGTCCCTGAACACATTCAACAATTAACATGGTCCACAGTTAACATGTCACAGTTATAGTGCCTTCAGAAAGGATTCACGTCCTTGACTTGTGACACATTTTGTTGTGTTACAGCCTGAATTTAAATGGATTAAATTTAGATTTTTTTTATTCCACTGGCCTACACACAATACCCCATAATGACAAAATGGAATTTATCTTTTAGACATTTTTACAAATTAATTAAAAATGAAAAGCTGAAATGTCATGAGTCAATAAGTATTCAACCCCTTTGTTATGGCAAGCCTAAATAAGTTCAGGAGTAAACATTTGCATGGACTCAATCTGTGTGCAATAATAGTGTATACAATTATTTTTTAATGACTACCTCATCTCTGTACCCCACACATACAATTATCTGTAAGGTCCCTCAGTGAATTTCAAACACAGGCTCAATCACAATGACCAGGGAGTTTTTCCAATTTTGTATTTTTGTTAATTTATCTGTTATTTTACCAGGTAAGTTGACTGAGAACACGTTCTCATTTACAGCAACGACCTGGGGAATAGTTACAGGGGAGAGGAGGGGGATGAATGAGCCAATTGTAAACTGCCTCACAAAGGGCACCGATGGCAACAAAAAAAAGCAGACATTGAATATCCCTTTGAGCATGGTGAAGTTATTAATTACACTTCAGACAGTGTCTCAATATACCCAGTTACTACAAAGATACATGCATCCTTCCTAACTCAGTTGCCAGACAGGAAGGAAACCCGCTCATCGATTTCACAATGAGGCCAATGGTGACTTTAAGCAGTTACAGAGTTTAATGGCTGTCATAGCAGAAACCTGAGGATAGATCTACAACATTGTAGTTAGTCCACAATACTAACCTAATTGAGAGTGAAAATAAGGAAGCCTGTACAGAATACAAATATTCTAAAACATGCATCCTGTTTGCAACAAGGCATTAAATAAATACTGCAAAAAATATGTCAAAGCAATTAACATTTTGTCCTGAATACAAATTGTTATGTTTGGGGAAAATCCAATACAACACATTACGGAGTACCATCCTCCATATTTTCAAGCATTGTGGTGGCTGCATCATGTTACGGGTATGCTTGTAATCGTTAACTGGGGACTGGGGAGTTTTTCAGGATAAAATCCTAGAGGGAAACCTGGTTCAGTCTGCTTTCCACCAAACACTGGGAGCTGAATTCACCTTTCAGCAGTACAATAACCTAAAACACAAGGCCAAATCTACATTGGAGTTTCTTACCAAAAAGACAGCGAATGTTCCTGAGTGGCCGAGTTACAGTGTTGACAAAGGAAAGTCAACACTGTCTAGCAATAATCAACAACCAATTTGACCGAGCTTGACTTTTTTTTAAAATAATACAAGGCAAATGTTGCACAATCCAGGTGTGGAGAATTCTTAGAGACTTACCCAGAAAGACTTACAGCTGTAATGGCAGCCAAAGGTGATTCTACAAAGTATCGACTCAGAGGTGTGAATACTTATGTAAATGAGATAAAGTATTTCTGTATTTAATTTTCAATACATTTGCAAAAATGTCTAAAAACATGTTTTCACTTTGTCATTATGGGGTATTGTGTGTGGATGGGTGAGATAAAACGAAATATTTAACCCATTTTGAACTCAGGCTGTAAAACAACAAAATGTAGTCAACCAACAAAATGTGGAATAAGTCAAGGGGTATGAATACTTTCTGAAGGCATGACATGTTCCTAAGATAGTTAACATGTCTCATAATTACTAAACACACCCAACAGTTCCTTTTCACATCCGGCTGTCAAGCAGACTGTGACTAAGGAGACTCTAAGCACACAGCCAGATGGGTCTCCATCGCCACCTTCTCCCCGGTGTCTACCAGAGGTTACACGGAAACACATGGCAACCGGTGGCAGCAACCAGCATCCAAGTGTACAGCGAACCAGAGAGAGCGAGGTAGAGAGTGAGGGGTGGGTGAAGCGCATTCACTTCCTCACTTTTCTCACTTTGCCTTTAAAAGACTGTTACATTCACAAGTGGTGCGCGGGAATAAATAGTTTGGGCAAAATCCGTGTTGCAATTAAACGCTCGCTCATATCCCCCCCTCAGGACTAATTAGGAGCTCTCTTCTCCGAGCGTCCCCTCTCCCGGGGGAATGGAACAATCCCCCACGCCCGTCTGTGCTCGCTAACGAAGTGCCAGTTTTTTTTAATCTTAAGCAAGAAAGGGGAGGTGGGTGGGTGGGGGCGTCCCGTAGGGGGGACATGGAGAGTGTGTGAGAAGCCTTTCCCAAACATCACAACTCAGCCTCCCTCCAGAGATGGGCACCCCTCGGGTGGCCCCATTACTGCCACTGTTTCTACGGGGCCCTCAGAAGCCACGTTGTTGAGTCTTCACTGTTCACTCAAATATCATCTGGTGGTCATACCAATGACTATACTACTCACTAGTTGTTGATCAAATGCTATATGTTGTTTTACAACCACAAACACAGGAAAATTACTCCTGGTAGGCCATCTAAATTACGCTTAATAATCTTGCTTGCGGGGGATCATGTCTGCTCAAGTATGACAAACGTTTGAGGAGAAAAGGGTCACTTGACAAGTTCTAAAAACTGTTTCATAAGAGTCACAAAGACCAGCACTGAGGTTTAGAAAAACATATTCACTTAAATCCGCAAAATGGCTAAGCCGTCTTACAAAATATCAGGTAAATTAATTCCTTGCAAGCTGAAATAAATAAGAAAGAATACAATTTCTCATTCAACATTCATTAGGCATGTTAAACTCCACAATTCAGTCCTTAGTTGAGCTGTGAATTGACTAGCACACCTTAAGATCATAATTAAAGGAGGCAAAAACAGGTATCTCTTTGATACTCTCCATGTACAATAAAATGTATATACTATATATACAAATTAAAATACCTGAAATATGATTGGATGTGGGAACAAAAACATGTCATACATATTCCAAAACTGTTCCTGAAGAAGGAGGCAGGCTCCACAAACACAACATACATTTCACAATAGAGATGATGCTGTGCCACAGAAAAGAACCATGCTGGGGAACAATGCGCCACAGAAGACAACAATTTTCACAAGACAACCATGCTTTTATCTTGGTATTACAGAAGGTATCAGTTTGAGGTCATCAAAAGGGGGCAACCAGTCCCAGGAAAATGTGGGTAGTGATGACAAAAGCCACCTGGATTGCACAGTTAAAAGGATCAGTGGTAGAGAACAAAAACTGGTTTTACTATAAACTTAGAAATTGAAATGTGAGAGCACATTTTCGAGCTCATCTTTCCTCCCGGTTTCTCTCAGAACTTTCACATTTCAATTTTCTTTTAAATAAACTAGTTCAATACTTAATTGCACATAATTGGCAAAGGAAAGTAACATAATTGAAAGTTGTTTTCTTGAATAGGATAAGTTTGACAATTTCACAACAACCACAGCACAGTCCATGCCACATCGCCCCACTAGGTCTCGCGGCAGCCCATACACACGTGCTGTCACACAGTGGGCCCATCCAGGAGGGTGCTGAGAACCTGGGCATCTGTGGGAGATTGACTTTGGGCAGAGGCACGCTCGGTAGGTTGTTGGCTATTGTCCTGAAAATAAATCAATGCCAAACCAAACCAAACAACGACAAAAAAGATACGACAGAGACAAAAGACAACAGAGTGTTGATTTTTCACCTCCATCTGGTGATAGCATGATTTAGTGCCTTGTCAGTGGATGTTATCTAGCCTACACTCATGGAAAATAAGGTGTTACCTAGAACCATAAAGGGTTCTTTAATTGTCTCCATAGAAGAACCCGCTAAAAATAACTATTTTTGGTTCTAAGTGTAAAAGCCCATCTCTTAGACATAGAGCTTTAAATAGCAAAACAGAATGCAACTAATGACAACAGGGGCCATTTTGGTTTGCCGCCTTAGATTCCAATAGCAGAGTGTTACCATATTTCTTACACTTATCCAGTAATTTCAGATCTAGGTGCCTCGAGCCATGAAGGGGTAGGTTGCTCAGGGGAAGTGCACTTACTTGACAGACTGCCATGTTTCCTGCTCGAAGCCGCAGTGGATGGACTGGGCGATGGAGGACTCCATAAGGTCTATGTAGCGCACCACCAGTGGGATGAACAGGTCTTGCAGGTGCTTGTGGAACATGCCATTGCACAGGTGAGCTGGGGGGGAGAGAGGAAGGAAGGAATTCAAAGCTTAAGGTCGTGAATTTGGGCTTGAACATCTTTATACAGTTCCAGTCCTTGATAAGTTAAATTGCTGTCCTTCCCTCCCGCAGTCCATGTTATGATATTTGCATACAAATTCCATTCCAAATTCCAATTCCATCTTCAAGTAGGAAAAAAGAGAGGAGGAAAGAGACAACAAAGAGAGACACACAGATAGACAGAGGAAGACACAAACAGAGAAAGAGAGACAAATAGAAAATGAGAGACAAATAGAAAAAGAGAGAGAGACAAAGAAAGAGAGCGTAGGCCTCCTGCTGGTCTCTCAGGGCTTCATTAGTCCTAATTCCCCATCACTCTGTTCCTTCATGATTAACACTAGCCTTTTTACCCTCCTGAGAGACCACGGCTCCTCTCCCAACAAGTTCCCATCCCGCAACACATGCAGACACTAAAGTGAGCAAGTGAGCATTTAGTTAATCCTTAGAATACGTGGATATTAAGACCTGGTGTGATAAATTAAATATGTTTTGTTCACGCTACAAAACAATAATTAAAATGTGGCATTACAAACAACTAACGCTTCAATTCTGAATATCACGTACAGTATTTGTTCATTTATCAGACGATATCAACATAGCCTCTTTTCAGCTTTTGTGTGTTTTTTTCTTCTCTTTTTTACTCACATATCTCAAAGCATCTGGCAACATTGACAACGTGGACATCCTGAATGAGGTAGGAAACTGTCAAATCATAAAAGGCAGACTTGACCATGCAGGTCTATAGCTAAGCAACTAAGAAAAATAGTTTTTTAAATTTTATCCTAACAATATCATCAGCTTTGACGTTTTCATCCATTTTACCTGATTTAATTGACACCTAGATCCTATCACTTAAGAGATCATTATCAAAAACAGGGGGCCTCATTTGCATTAATAGTCAAAACGATAATTTTATTTTGTCTAGATTTTGCTCAGCCGATATTCTCATTACCTTACTCTTCAAATCAAAAAATTGTTATGACAGTTGGAATAATTGCAAGATTAATGGAGAATGGTAATAACAGAAAATGAATGAAAAAATAATGATCTTTGCCTATGCCTCACATAGAGAGTTTTATTTTGAACATTACTGCCCTTAAGCTGTCTGTCTGCTCTGTGTGAGGCTTGCATAGACAATGTAAAACAACACTTCAGATGTAGCCAACTCTCAGCTGGCAATGAAACAAAGGCTCAGAGCTAAGAGTGAATCAGGGAGAAGAGAGAAGAAGAAAACTGAAGTATGAGAGAGAGAGAGAGAGAGAGAGAGAGAAAGAGAGAGGAAGTTTGATAGTACACAAGCGCACGCAAGGGCAAACACCAGTGACATTGGCCGTGCACGAAATCGGCCTTGTTTACTACTTACTAAAATGACATACTCATCATACTACATACTATTTAGAACGTACTGTTTAGTATAAATGTATGCAGTAAGCAACAAATATAAAGATACTAGACTCATCCATACTTAGAATGCATCCTCTAAATCGCAATTGCGCTATTTCCCGCCATTTGTTCATTTTGGTAGAGCCCATTCTCTCAGCTGATTATCAGCTGTTGCCAAACACATGTGGGTCTGAAAAGATGCCTCTCTTCCCCCTCCATAGTGTGCAGCGAATTCTACTAGATGAAAAGCCAAAATGAGTATGACATCCTGACATTTAAATAATACTACATTTTCAAAATGTCACATTCTATGAAATTTGATATTTTCACAATACCAATCAGCATATAACATTTAGAAACCAATTACGGGTTTTCGGACACAGACACTGACTTCACACATGGTGGGGGTGGGTAGCAAGTTAAATTAAAACTAAATGAGATTAATGTTTCGGTCTATAACCTTTTATCAGAGTACCCTTTGCTTGTTTACGAGCTGCAAGTTATGTTCAAAGTACATTTACAAAAATGGGAAACTACACATTTCTGTTTCCTGTTCATTGAGCAAAGAACTCAAAATGGAGGACAGCTTGGTGAGACAGGTGCCTCAAACCGTGCTAATGCTCTCCTGTCTGTGTGACACGGCTCCTCGCATTACAGGAAGTGAAAGGTAGTCTTCAGCTGACAGATGGCGTAAGGTCAGCGCCACACCAGGCCACTGACTTTACAATTGTGTTCTGACATCAGGTCCTAGCCTTTCTCCACATTACCCCACTGATGCTGATGTTAATTATTGTGTTGCCGACGCAGAAGTGCAGGAGCTTTTAAGTTAACCTCTTCTTCTAACGAGTCTTGTTTTCTGCAGCACTGCTGGTGTTAATTAGTGCTCTTAGTGGTGCGTACATTCACTGTGAAGTATGGGACGTGCTCTTGAAGACAGCTCAGGACTGGGAGGTGCCGTAGTCCGTGCTTTAAATACGGACAAGCACAAAACGGAGGGTCAGGGGACAAGACATGGGAGGAGGTGGGGGAGGGGGCAACAAAATAATTAGAGGGAACAGTATAAGGAAGGGACGCACGCCACTCACGGTTACTAAACTGGAAGTTGAACTGTGCTCATGAATCAGTGATGTGTTGTAGGCTACGCTTTAAATCAGTATTGGAAGGCGAAGCAGAGGGTCAGAGGTGGAAGAAGAGGGGCACAGGGAGAACGGCGAACTCACGGTCACATCGCAGGAAGTTGTTAAGCAGCTGGAATAAGGGGAAGCTATCCCATGAGTCAACGGGCTGGACTTGCAGCGCACCATCCATGTCGACGGTGTAGAGAGACATGAACGTTTCTGCGTGCTCCGCCATCATCTCCGGCCACCATGAAAAGGCCTAGAAAAGAGAAGGAAGGAGTAAGAGCAGGGTGGAAAAGGCAGAGAGAGAGAGGACAAAAAGAAAGAAAGGAAGAAAGAAAAAGAGGGAGAAGGTGAAATAAGGAAATATTATTTTTTTTATGAAAAAGCACAAGTCTGCACAAACCACTATCTCTAGTTTACGTGAGAGGCTCTGGTGAAGAATATATAGACAAAATGTAAAATGACACAATCAGAGGAAGATGGGAAAAAGTGACAGATGGATGGCGAGAAGACTGCTCTGAAAAAGAAAATGCCATGTGCAAATCAAAGCAATCTAATGAATGGAACCAACAGAGAAACAGCCAAATGGGTGATGGGTAGCATAAAGAGAGGACCTTGAGCGCACAATGGACTCCAACACTGAGGAAGAGATGCGAGCAGCATCATGACATCAGCCCAGGAGTAAGCTGCAATAGTACTCTTCCCCAATAAAGATAAATTGCATATTGGTAATTACATTCTGCTTTCATATTAAGCTTTAATCTCCAAGCTGAGGCTATAAAAAGTTATTAAAAGGCACAGACAGACATAATGCATTTTTAAACTGCAATCAAATCAAAATCAAATCCAATTTTATTGGTCACATACATATTTAGCAGATCTTATTGCAGGTGTAGGGAAATGCTTGTGTTCCTAGCACCAACAGTGCAGTAGTATATAGCAATTTACAACAATACACAAATCTAAAAGTAAATAATGGAATTAAGAAATATATAAATATTAGGACGAGCAATGTCGGAGTGGCATTGACAAAATTACAGTATATTCAGTACATATGAAATGTAAAACATATGTAAAACAGTATAAAACATTATTAATGTGACTAGTGTTCCATTTAAAAAAGTGGCCAGTGATTTCATGTCTATGTAAATAGGGCAGCAGCCTCTAAGGTGCAGGGTTGAGTAGCCGGGTGGTAGCCGGCTAGTGATGGCTATTTAACAGTCTGATGACCTTGAGATAGAAGCTGTTTTTCAGTCTCTCGGTCCCAGCTTTGATGCACCTGTACTGACATCGCCTCCTGGATGATAGCAGGGTGAACAGGCCATGGCTCGGGTGGTTGATGTTCTTGATGATTTCTCTGGCCTTCCTGTGACATCGGGTACTGTAGGTGTCCTGGAGGGCAGGCAGTGTGGCCCCAACTGCACCACCCCCTGGAGAGGCCTGCGGGGCGGAGCAGTTTCCGTACCAGGCGGTGATAAAGCCCGACAGGATGCTCTCAATTGTGCATCTGTAAACGTTGAGCGTGAGGGTCTTAGGGGCAGAGTAGAAATTTCTTCAGCCTCCTGAGGTTGAAGAGGAGCTGTTGCGCTTTATTCACCACTCTGTCTGTGTGGGTGGACCATTTCACATTGTCAGTGATGTGTACACCAAGGAACTTGAAGCTTTTTATTTGAAGCTTTTTTACTTGAGTTGGGGTGGTGGTTTGAAAGGATGATTAAAGTAAACCTTGAGCTTATTGCAGTTAGGTGGTCACACAGACATAACTTTCTAGCCAAACTGGACAGGGGTTAGCCCATTATGAACTGTCAATAAATACTAACTAGCAATATGCTAGCAGTTGGTGCCTGGTTCAAGACGGGCTTGCTTACAAACTTTTTGATTGTTACATAATACAAATACAATAGAAATGTAATGAAAAAGTATTCTAACTAAGCTATTACAGTCAATAGTACTACAGTGATACAGCGATCACCACATTCTTTTGGAGAGATTGGAAACCCAAATTGGTCTACACGGACAAGTTCTGACCTGGTTTAGATCTTATCTGTTGGAAAGATATCAGTTTGTCTCTGTGAATGGTTTGTCCTCTGACAAATCAACTGTACATTTCGGTGTTCCTCAAGGTTCCGTTTTAGGACCACTATTGTTTTCACTATATATTTTACCTCTTGGGGATGTCATTCGAAAACATAATGTTAACTTTCACTGCTATGCGGATGACACACAGCTGTACATTTGAAACATGGTGAAGCCCCAAAATTGCCCTCGCTAGAAGCCTGTGTTTCAGACATAAGGAAGTGGATGGCTGAAAACGTTCTACTTTTAAACTCGGACAAAACAAAGATGCTTGTTCTAGGTCCCAAGAAACAAAGAGATCTTCTGTTGAATCTGACAATTAATCTTGATGGTTGTAAAGTCGTCTAAAATAAAACTGTGAAGGACCTCGGCGTTACTCTGGACCCTGATCTCTCTTTTGACGAACATATCAAGACTGTTTCAAGGACAGCTTTTTTCCATCTACGTAACATTGAAAAATCAGAAACTTTCTGTCCAAAAATGATGCGGAAAAATTAATCCATGCTTTTATTACTTCTTGGTTAGACTACTGCAATTTTCTACTTTCCGGCTACCCGGATAAAGCACTAAATAAACTTCAGTTAGTGCTAAATACGGCTGCTAGAATCCTGACTAGAACCAAAAAATGTGATCATATTACTCCAGTGCTAGTCTCCTTACACTGGCTTCCTGTTAAGGCAAGGGCTGATTTCAAGGTTTTACTGCTAACCTACAAAGCATACATGGGCTTGCTCCTACCTATCTCTCCGATTTGGTCCTGCCGTACATACCTACACGTACGCTACGGTCACAAGACGCAGGCCTCCTAATTGTCCCTAGAATTTCTAAGCAAACAGCTGGAGGCAGGGCCTTCTCCTATAGAGCTCCATTTTTATGGAATGGTCTGCCTACCCATGTGAGAGACGCAGACTCGGTCTCAACTTTTAAGTCTTTAATGAAGACTCATCTCTTCAGTGGGTCATATGATTGAGTGTAGTCTGGCCCAGGAGTGTGAAGGTGAACGGAAAGGCTCTGGAGCAACGAACCGCCCTTGCTGTCTCTGCCTGGCCGGTTCCCCTCTCTCCACTGGGATTCTCTGCCTCTAACCCTATTACAGGGGCTGAGTCACTGGCTTACTGGTGCTCTTTCATGCCGTCCCTAGGAGGGGTGCGTCACTTGAGTGGGTTGAGTCATTGACGTGATCTTCCTGTCTGGGTTGGCGCCCCCCCTTGGGTTGTGCCGTGGGTGAGATCTTTGTGGGCTATACTCGGCCTTGTCTCAGGATGGTAAGTTGGTGGTTGAAGATATCCCTCTAGTGGTGTGGGGGCTGTGCTTAGGCAAAGTGGGTGGGGTTATATCCTTCCTGTTTGGCCCTGTCCGGGGGTATCATCGGATGGGGCCACAGTGTCTCCTGACCCCTCCTGTCTCAGCCTCCAGTATTTATGCTGCAGTAGTTTATGTGTCGGGGGGCTAGGGTCAGTTTGTTATATCTGGAGTACTTCTCCTGTCTTATCCGGTGTCCTGTGTGAATTTAAGTATGCTCTCTCTAATTCTCTCCTTCTCTCTTTCTTTCTCTCTCTCGGAGGACCTGAGCCCTAGGACCATGCCTCAGGACTACCTGGCATGATGACTCCTTGCTGTCCCCAGTCCACCTGGCCGTGCTGCTGCTCCAGTTTCAACTGTTCTGCCTGCGGCTATGGAACTCTGACCTGTTCACTGTCATTACTATAATTTGACCATGCTGGTCATTTATGAACATTTGAACATCTTGGCCATGTTCTGTTATAATCTCCACCCGGCACAGCCAGAAGAGGACTGGCCACCCCTCATAGCCTGGTTCCTCTCTAGGTTTCTTCCTAGGTTTTGGCCTTTCTAGGGAGTTTTTCCTAGCCACCGTGCTTCTACACCTGCATTGCTTGCTGTTTGGGGTTTTAGGCTGTGTTTCTGTACAGCACTTTGAGATATCAGCTGATGTACGAAGGGCTATATAAATAAATTTGATTTGATTTGATTTGAATATCATTGGTGGTAACTAGGCTATCATTAGTGCAACTATACTTTATTTACCTGTGACTTACTTTTTTTAACAAATAAAATGTCAAATTACAATAACAAATAAACATAGGACATCATTACAAGTATATTTTCTTCTTCAGACACATAAAATAACATTAAAGTAAAGCAAATAAACAAAAATAAGAAATACAAATCACTACACATTAATTGCCAGTGGCAACAGTTTAAAAAGATAAAGTACCTCAAATAAAATAAACAGAAAAAGGTCAGGCTCCACATTTGTATAAACCCATGATGTAAGAATACATCATTTTTTTCCATTATTGACTAATTCTAGAGATTTAATAAAATATTTGATTTCAAGAAAAAAATATATGGCATTTGGGGACAGATTTCAAATATGAGTTTCTACACCATTCATTTTTCCCATAGGGAATTCTAGAAACACTTCAAACAAGGGCCACGTTTCATGTAGGCCCACCCTGGTACGACCCCCCCCAACAACCGTGTACATCTCTCCAAGACACGGTAACTTCCATCAATATTCTCAACTGTACTCCCCCCCCCCAAAACAAATTCTAATTAGCTGATAATATGGCTATCATAAAGAACTACAAATGCTTTGATGATGATCTGGACGAGACTGCCGAATCGAGGCAAAGGTAAGAATCTCTGGATTAACTATCTAATGTTAGCTAAATGTAGTAATGCATAAATTGGCAACATTTCTTTAAATGGACAATTCTGTGAACGGTCTTGTGCAAGTTTTAAATTGACACAATACCTGTTAGAAAAGGTGTCAGCTAGAGATGACGTGCAGGAGCTTTCAGGGATTTGTAGTTTTGTATGATGTCTACTTTGATGCAATTTTTTAAAATTATTATCTGAGAGTGTATAGAGCCTAACATACTGACAAAAGTCACCCAGTCCGAGAGAGATCCACATGGCTATCAAAACATCACGCCAGGGCAAGCCCAAACAAAACACAGCCCCTATTTCAAGTGTTTCCAAAATCCCCTATGGAAAAAAGAATAGTGGAAAAACGATTGGAACCATTTCCCTGTTTGAACGCTAGGTTTTATGGATATTATGACACCTCTACTGTGGGGCTCTATAAGGCACAAGGAGCAGTGCTGTATCATGAATACAGTCACAGGTAAATGGTGTTGTTTGGCCGACACAATAGCGGCCACCGACCACTACCCTAGGGTCTGGCAAAACACTGTTGAGGGTAGTGCACCACATGATGCAGTCCACACCATGTATCATTCACATCATCAGCCTTCATATACTGAGCGTTTGGAGCTTTGCCAGCCACACTGCCCTCCACACCACCCTCCTCAATTCCCCCTACAACCTCCCTCCCAGGCTAGTTTTGGTTACCCTCCCTACTCCCATCCCCAGGAAAGGCTTGGGACACTCCTGCCCCCCATGGCTGCCCCAACCCTGCAACAGGAGCCACACCAAGATCTCCTCTGCACATCATTTAGTTGTCATACCATCAGAAACAAATATCTTTAATAGCATAATAGAATGTGGTAAACATATAGCACAGTATATGTGCATATGTTGGTGAGTTATCAAGAATATACGTCAATTCCAATCAAACGAATTGGACAAACGAATTGGAATTTCTCCAATGCAGTGTGATTCAATTCCTGAATTGACTGGAATTGTATGGACTGCAGCAGTAGAGTGAGAGAGAAATTGTATAATTTATGCTGCTGCTCTTTGCTTTTCACGAGAGTGGCACGCCTAGCTTGTTGTTGGTCAATCATAAGTCATCAAAGAGGCAATAGGTGCAAAACCTAGGACATATCTAATCAATGGTAGATGGAATTAAAATTATAGAATTAAAAGTTAAAGGAGAAAGATAGGCTTCAACGACCAACAGGTAGGCTGCTACTTTCTATTCGGAATGGAGTTGTTGTTTGTAATTGTTTAGGACGAGAAAGAGTATGCAGCCTCAATTAGCCTAGCTAGCTAGCTTACATAAAGTAGCTTCTCCCAGTTCGATGCAGTCAAGACAGGTACTAGTATGTAATCCTATTGGATGATAAATAGCGAGGTTATGACAGCTATTGGTTTACTATAGGGCGAGTCGGCATGGATGGTTGCTGTCTCTCCCTCCCTTCTCCTTGTTCCGTGTCACTCGCTCACACTCACAGTAGCCAACACACACAGCACAGCCCCTGCTAGAGCATCACCTCTCTCTACCTCCTCTCCATCACACTTCATCTGCTCCAGTTAATAAAGTAGCTTAAAAATGTACTTTTTTGCTGCTGCACTCACTCGAATCGGGCCAGGTCTGGATCCGATCAGGTCTATAAGGAACGGGTCTAGTTGTCCTCGGCTTCATTCAGAATGGGTCTCTATATTTTTAAAATGTATTTATGCATATCGGCACCGGATGGGAAAGCCCCAGGTCTATTTTTGAAAGAAGGCCTTTACAGCAGAGCCCACGGTGGGTCAGCACATACGTTTTTATTGACTGCTACACTTAGGGATGGTACATTTCATGCTAACACCATGCTTTTATTTGTGTTTGGAGCACATTATCAGTTTATAAGTTAGAATATTAGCGAGCTAAATGTCCCTTATCTTGAGCTAAGAGGTACATTTGTTCCATACTCGATTATATTTAGAACAGGATAGCAACCTACATGAAATAACTTGTAATATTGGACGTAACCATCTGGATGTCACCGTGATACAGTCTACTGTTGCTCAATGGGGAGAGTTTGCACTACAAATTAGCAAAACAACACAAGGCACAGTGTATCCTTCGCTCCTGAGTCCCGCTTGCCCGGCGCACTGCTGTCCTGCAGTAACTAACTTAGAAGGAAGTAGCTTGAAAGTGTAGCTAATATCAGGCCAGGGATTTTGCAGTCCAATAAAAACGGAATGATTCTGAACACTCCCAAGTCCCAGTTTCTAGACACAAGCATAAACTAGCTAACTGGGGAGGGCTCATTACGACAACTGACTGAACCGATTCCGTTTGTCCCCCACTCATCTCTTGCTGCTCGACATACAGCATACATTTTAGGCACCAGGCGTGCCTGTATAGCCTCTCCCTCTTGTGAGCTAGTTAGTTAGGTAGTCTTGTTAACTAGATAGCTAGCTAGTTTGTTAACTATGCTGGTTGTTAGCTTGCATAACTGATATGTGTATAATTGTAAGGGACATTTCATGTTTTATGGATAATATTAAAATATACAGCGTGGGTGAGCTCCATTCCTGACAGGCTGATCAGTTTCAATCAGCCTGCCAGCTAGTGTCAGGCATCATTCAGAGCTTAAATGCCCCATGAGCGCATTGCGATCAACGCAGCCACAGGGCTCCTTGATGAGGTGGTTATCGTGCATCTGAACAAATGAATGGATGATGCGTGTTACTTTTGATAATCTAGTGACAAAACGTTTTTGTTATGTAGTGATCACGAGATAAATCAATCGTAATCTCAACTAAATGAGGGAATTATCCACTTTTTCACATGTATCTCTGGACCACCGTAGAATTGAGAAGAATGTGAGCCCAACCCTGAAGTTGTTGGATCAGAGGTTTGATCTACATCACACAAAATATGAAAAGGTTGAAACATTTCCAAAACATTGGACTGTTTGGTCTAGGATTCTGTCTGCAGTGCAAGGGGTTTACAAATGTATAGGCCAAATAAGTTGTGATACAACCGGAAATTCAGTGTTTGTCTTGGGCGGTGCAGAAAAAGGTAATGGGCTTGCTTTCATCTACAGTGTTTTTTTTTGTCTGTGCCAAGTTGGATGTGCCCTAACACTCTTTCCATGTCTTGGTAGGTCTAGCCATCATACATGTAGTTACAAACCAAATCATTTACAGTGACTCTTCAACACAATCTTTGCTTAAAGTTCAGACCGGTAATTGAATATTGTTGCTGTGTGTCAGTGCGGTCACATACCGGTATGAATTGTTTGTGTCAATATCGTGTGCGACTCCATCTATAAGACATTTTATGTCATAATGGAACTTGACAAAGTCATGTTCTTAACTCTAAATCGAGGGGACATTTAGCAGTGCTGCAGTTGCTTCTCAAAGACTCCATCATCGCCATAGATGAGCTAGAGCATAATAAGAGCCAGTTCGCGCCCATTTTTCTTGCCCACCCAAGAGAGATGCTTCCTAGCCTACTCAATAGCAGTGGTCGCCAGGTGAGGTGAGCGAAAAGTGCAACTAGCCCAATGAAACCCTCGAAAACAGCAATGTGACAGATTGATTGAAGGAGGTTGGTGTTCCTGTGTGTGTGTGTCTCTGTCCGTCTGTGAGTGTGTCCCTGTCTGTGTGTGTGATTGTGTGTGTGCTAGTGGGCGCTTGTGGCAAACAAAACACTAGGCTGGCGGTCAGAGACAGTATATGTCCCACAGCTATACCTGGCCTTGAGGGCTATTGTCATCAGCCTTTTCAGATGTGTCTTTTAAGTGCACTGTGACAAAAAACACAATTAAAGAGTGCCTTTGCGCCATACGCTTCGTTACCTATCGCCTTTCTCCTCCATTCGCACATTCACACCAACAGGCATCCTCACATAACTGTTGTCTCTAAGTGAGAGAGCGAGATTCCGATAAAGAGATGGAAGAAGAAAAATGAAAGGTATGTGACTGAAAGCAAGAGAGAACAAGAGGACAAGAGAGACAGACAGAGAAATGGAAGGAGAGCGGGATTGAGTGTGAGGTGATGCAGCATGACTAGGGTTGCAACATTCTGTGAAGTTTCTTCCAGAAATCCTGGTTGGAGGATTCTGGATTTCCAGCTTATTCCCTCCTGATTCCGGGAAACCTCCAACCAGGATTACAGGAAAACCAGGGAATTTATTGAAAGTTCCTGGAATTTTGCAACCTTAAGCGTGACAAGTGCTTTGCATTCATCATATAAATATGAAGGACATTGCTCCTCCAGGAGTCTGTGCTTTTAATTTAGGCTTAGCAAGGGATGGGAACAGTCTCAATTCAGTAAAAAAGAAACAGCTCTCTGTCTCTGTGTGTGTGTGTGTGGTGCGTGCGTGCGCCAATGATATCTATTCAAGGGCCAGGGCGGGCCTTGATTGTGATCAGTATAATGGTTTGGTTATCATGATGTGAATAATAACATAGCTGAATAAATGGATCTACTATGATTTCCTTTCCTTGAATCCATGAATTGGTGCTGCTTTCTATTGACACAGTTAATGGTTGTAATACTTCAGTTTCCTTCACACCAAGGAGGGCAAACGAAGGGCAGATGATATGGGTACATGTCAAGAAAGACTGACTGAAATGAATTGTACCATAAATTGTGGTACAATAATCACCCAAAAAACTCAATCATTAGATACAATGGGACATAATATTCAGCAGTCCACCAGGACCACAACCTGTAGTGGGTACACCACGCTGCACTGTTTCTCAGTATCAACCATCTCCTCAATGTGAACCATGAACAGAGGTTTACGGGGTATGAGTGAGATGTGGTATATGACTGACAGATGTTGACAGGCTTTGGGATGTAACACAATTTGATGGAAGTGGACATGACAGACATGAAGCTGGAGTTTTCATGAGATAAGCTTACCTCTCTTCCCTTTTTCCAATTCATAAAAGAGGGAAAGTGAGACAGAAATGAGAGAAATTGAGGGCATCTCTGGAATTTTCACTTAGCATAAAACACTGAAGAGGGTCATCACCGGTTTGATTTACACAAATGGCGAAAACATGGAAAGCAATCGTAATTCAACGTTTTGCCTTTGACAGCGTGTGGGATGCGCTACCGTGACTGGCCACCCACTAAAACTCCCAACGCTGGGCTCCTACCACAAAAGGCCTTATCTCATATGTGGTCGTGACAGATGCAGTTTTGCATCCAGTTATAAATAGCTTTGTCGCTCAGAAACAGATGTCTGAATCCGCGCTGCCACTTATTAGGCAAATGTATGGTGTTTGTGGACGTCGCACCACTTCTAATTGATCAGTTGTACACCGTACCATAAGAGTGACGTGTGCGTATGGGCTGTGGCCGTTGTTTTGATCTCTTCTCGCCAGAGACATTACTACAGTGTTGGCACTTGATGTATCATCTTCCACTTTGGCACACAGCGGCCATCGCAGACACAGGATAGGAATGGGCATCGCTACAATAAGTGGTCACTAGTTCTCAGTGAAATGATCAAGCAATTCCTTCTGGTGTGGCACGGGCAAGAATCATTCAAAAATAGTTATCCAATACAGCATTTAAGGTTGCATTTCAACTGAAATATTTATCTGTGACAAGAGTTAAGTTGTTCTGGCCGGATGCATGCACACGGACTTCGGTCGCCAGCTGTACAGTGTTTCCTCCGACACATTGGTGCAGCTGGCTTCCGGGTTAAGCGAGCAGTCTGTCAAGAAGCAGTGCGGCTTGGCGGGGTCGTGTTTCAGAGGACGCATGGCTCTCGACCTTCGCCTCTCCCGAGTCCGCATGGGAGTTGCAGCGATGGGACAAGACTAACTACCAATTGGATATCACGAAATTGGGGAGAAAATGGGGTAAAACGTTTTTTTTTTTAAAGAGTTAAGTCGTTGTGTTATTGAAGCATCCAAGCCATTGGATGAGGCCTATACTGACTGCAAAATTGTATTGTTGAAAGTCACTGAGATTAGTGACATTTGCATGAAAAAATCCTTTCTTTCTGATCTGTATATTATGTTTTGTGACTTAAAGTGCCTTCAGAAAGTATTCATACCTCTTGACTTATTGCATATTTTGTTGTGTTACAGCCTGAATTTAAGATGGATTAAAATCACATTTTTCTCACCCATCTGCACACGACCGGAGGTTGGTGGCACCTTAATTGGAGAGAATGGGCTTATGGTAATGACTGGAGCGGAATCAGTGGAATGATATCAAATACACTACCGTTCAAAAGTTTGGGATCACTTAGAAATGTCCTTGTGTTTGAAAGAAAAGCTAATTTTTTGCCCATTAAAATAACATCAAATTGATCAGAAATACAGTGTAGACATTGCTAATGTTGTAAATGACTATTGTAGCTGGAAACGGATTTTGAATGGAATATCTACATAGGCGTACAGAGGCCCATTATCAGCAACCATCACTCCTGTGTTCCAATGGCACGATGTGTTAGCTAATCCAAGTTAAGCATTTTAATCGGCTAATTGATCATTAGAAAACCCTTTTGCAATTATGTTAACACAGCCGAAAACTGTTGTTCTGATTAACTTCTTATGGCTGGGGGGGCTATTTTCACGTTCGGATGAAAAGCATGCCCAGAGTAAACTGCCTGCTACTCAGGCCCAGAAGCTAAGATATGCATAGTATTAGTAGATTTGGATAGAAAACACTCTGAAGTTTCTAAAACTGTTTGAATGATGTCTGAGTATAACATAACTCATATGGCAGGCAAAAACCTGAGAAAAATCCAACCAGGAAGTGGGAAATCTGAGGTTTGTAGTTTAAGTGAATGCCTATCCAATATACAGTGTAAAATTTGGTCCGATTGCACTTCCTAAGGCTTCCACTAGATGTCAACAGTCTTTATAACTTTGTTTCAGGCTTCTACTGTGATTGGGGAGCGAAAAAGAGCTGTTTGAACCAGGGGTCTGGCAGAATGCCATTAGTTTAGTCAGGCGTGCGGCCTTGAGCACGAGCTCTGTTCCTTTTTCATTTCTAAAGACAAAGGAATTGTCCATTTGAAACATTATTGAAGATTTATGATAAAAACATCCTAAAGATTGATTCTATACATCGTTTGACATGTTTCTACAAACTGTAATAGAACTTTTTTGACTTTTCGTCTGGACCTAGTGCCTGCACCTTGTGCATTTGGATTACTGGACTAAACGCGCAAACAAAAAGGATGGACTTTATCGAACAAAACAAACATTTATTGTGGAACTGGGATTCCTGGGAGTGCAGTCCGATGAAGATCATCAAAGGTAAGTGAATATTTATAATGCTATTTCTGGCTTTTGTTGACTCCACAACATGGCGGGTATCAGTTTGGTGGCTGAGCTATGTACTCAGATTATCGCATGGTGTGCTTTTGCCGTAAAGCTGTTTTGAAATCTGACACAGCGGTTGCATTAAGGAGAAGTATATCTTTAATTCTATGCATAACACTTGTATCTTTCATCAACGTTTATGATGAGTATTCCTGTAAATTGATGTGGCTCTCTGCAAAATCACAGGATATTTTGGAGGCAAAACATTACTGAACATAACGCGCCAATGTAAACTGAGATTTTTGGATATAAATATGAACTTTATGGAACAACACATACATGTATTGTGTAACATGAAGTCCTATGAGTGCCATCTGATGAAGATCATCAAAGGTTAGTGATTCATTTTATCTCTATTTCTGCTTTTTGTGACTCCTCTCTTTGGCTGGAAAATGGCTATGTTTTTGTGACCAGGCGCTGACCTAACATAATCGCATGGTATGCTTTCGTCGTAAAGCCTTTTTGAAATCGGACACTGTGGTGGGATTAACAACAAGTGTATCTTTAAAATGGTGTAAAATACTTGTATGTTTGAGGAATTTTAATTATGAGATTTCTGTTGTTTGTATTTGGCGCCCTGCACTTTCACTGGCTGTTGTCAAATCGATCCCGTTAATGGGATTTCAGCCGTAAGAAGTGGTATTGGTAACCATACGTGACGTCAAAATAAACAGTACTATGGTGATGTGTATAATGAATAAACGGTGTGTGTGTGTTGTGAGGGTGATGCTGTTAGTGTCACACCGTGATCTGTTTCACCTGTCTTTGTGATTGTCTTCACCCCCCTCCAGGTGTCGCCCATCTTCCCCATTATCCCCTGTGTATTTATACCTGTGTTCTCTGTTTGTCTGTTGCCAGTTTGTTTTGTTTCGTCAAGCCTACCAGTGTTTTTCACTCTGTTCCGTTCTCTTGAGTGTTCCTGTTTTCTAGTTTTCGCGGTGTTGACCATTTCGCCCTGCACCCTGCCTGCCTGCCTTCCTGTACCTTTGCCCCACCTATATGGATTACTGACCTCTGCCTACGCTGACCCTGACTGTCATCCTGTACCTTTGCCCCACCTATATGGATTACTGACCTCTGCCTACCCTGACCCTGAGCCTGCCTGTCATCCTGTACCTTTGCCCCACCTATCTGGATTATTGACCCCTGCCTGCCCTTGACCTGTCTTTGCCTGCCCCTGTTGGATTAATAAACTGTTGTTAATTCAATGTTGTCTGCATCTGGGTCTTACCTTGAAACGTGATATTACGAACTGGCCATGACTGACCTAGCAGACCCGGGCCAGCTGCGCAACACCATCTCCTCCCAAGGAGCCACCATCGTTAGGCACGAGGAATTGCTTCGTGAGCTTATGGAGGGGGTCCAAACGTTTGCTGAACGCCATGACCGGGCGTTGGACATTTTGCTGGAGCAATTCCGCAGGTTGTCTGGGAGGCAGCCTACCACGGTGGTAACTCCACAGCCCCTCAGTAAATCAGCTGCTAGCAGCGCCGTCTCATCGGTCACTCTACCTTCTCGGGAGCCCCGCTTACCTCACCCGGAACTCTTCAATGGAGAGCCAAGCACCTGTCGGGCGTTTCTAGCTCAGTATGCCCTCGTTTGAGAGCTTCAGCCCTCCTCCTTCACCTTGGATTGCTCCAAGATAGATAGATTTATGTTTTGTTCGAAAATGTGCATATTTAGAGCTGCAAATCGTGGTTATACATTGTGAATACGTAGCAACATTTCCCCAGAATGTCCGGAGATATTTTGGACACTCACCTAATCTGACCAAAGAACTCATCATAAACTTTACATAAAAATACTTGTTGTATGGCAAATGAAAGATACACTGGTTCTTAATGCAACCGCTGTGTTAGATTTTTAAAAATAATTTTACCACAACATACAGCTTGGGTAATTGTGAGACAGCGCTCACCAACACGGCGGAGAATAGACATATCAACATATTACACAGAAATACGAAATAACATCATAAATGTTTTCTTACTTTTGCTGAGCTTCCATCAGAATGTTGTACAAGGAGTCCTATTTCCAGAATAAATCGTTGTTTGGTTTTAGAATGTCCATTTCTTCTGTCGAATTAGCAACCTTGGCTAGCATTGTGGCGCGAACATTCCCATCCTCTCTTGGCGCAAAGAACGGAAAATTCCAAAAGTACCATTAAACGTTGAATAAACTGATAAAACTCGGTTGAAAAAACCTACTTTATGATGTTTTTCTCATATGTATCAAATAAAATCAGAGCCGGAGATATTCGCCGTGTATACCGAACGCTTTTCAGAAGTTAATGTCGAGCTCCCCCGCGCGCCGTCGAAGACAAAGAAAATACCGGACCTGTCACTCCAAAAGCTCTTATTCGGCCTCAGATCAAGCTAGACACCCCATTCAACCTTCCACTGCCTGTTGACATCTAGTGGAAGGCGTATGAAGTGCATACATATCGATAAATAAAAGCCAGTTGAATAGGCAGGCCCTGAAACAGAGCCTCGTTTTCAGATTTTTCACTTCCTGTATGGAAGTTTGCTGCCAAATGAGTTCTGTTTTACTCACAGATATAATTCAAACAGTTTTAGAAACTTCAGAGTGTTTTCTATCCAACAGTAATAATAATATGCATATTGTATGATCTAGAACAGAGTACGAGGCCGTTTAAATTGGGCACGATTTTTTCCAAAGTGAAAACAGCGCCCCCCCTATTGACTTAAGCTGCATCCCTGCACCTTCTTCTCCCACCGCCTCAACGCCACGGAGAAGAACTACGATGTGGGGAATCGGGAGCTTCTCGCGGTGAAGATAGAGTTGGAGAAATGGAGGTACTGGCTGGAAGGGGCGGAATATCCGATCATTGTGTGGACCGACCACAAAAAAACCTGGAGTATCTCCACACCGCCAAGCGCCTTAACTCCAGGCAAGCGAGATGGGCCCTGCTGTTTACCCAGTTCAACTTTTCCCTCTCTTACCGGCTGGGGTCCAAGAACGTCAAGCCAGATGCCCTGTCTGGCCACTATAGCCCCACGGTTACCACCCCGGAGCCCGATACCATCCTTCCCACCTCATTCCTGTTGACGGCACTCAGCTGGGGTATAGGGAAACATGTCCGGGAGGCGCAGAGGTCCCAGCCGAACCCTGGGGGAGGGGGCCCAAATAACCGAATGTTTGTGCCGGAAGCTGTCTGCTCCACAGTCCTGGAGTGGACCCATTCCTCTAGGCTTGCCTGTCACACGGGTTCCCGTCGGACCCTGGCCTTCGTGCGACAACGCTTTTGGTGGCCTGCTATGGTCGCCACGTGCACAGTCTGTGCTCAGAACAAGACTCCTCGGCAAGCTCCGGCTGGTCTTCTACAACCACTGCCTGTCCCTCACCGTCCCTTGTCCCACATATCCCTGGATTTCGTCACGCCCCCCCCCCCCCCCCCCCCCCCCCCCCCCGTCTGAGGGCAACACTGCCATCCTGACTGTGTTCGACCGGTTTTCCAAAGCCGCCCACTTCATTCCTCTCCCCAAACAAACTACCGTCGGCCAAGGAGACGGCCCAGCTCAGGGTGCAGCCATCTTCCAGATCCATGGACTGCCCGTGGACATGGTCTGCCGACCGGGGGCATCAGTTCTCATCCCGGTTCTGGAAGGCGTTCTGCAGTCGGAGCGAGCCAACCAGGACCTCGAGACTACTCTGCGCTGCCTGGTCTCCGCCAACCCCATCACCTGGAGCCAGCAACTTGTGTGGGTGGAATACGCCCACTACACCTTTCTCTGCTCTGCCACTGGCCTATTGCCATTTGAGTGTTCCTTGGGATATCAGCCCCCGCTCTTCCCCGAGCAAGAAGAAGAGGTCGGCATACCTTCTGCCCAGATGTTTGTCCGCCACTGTCGTCGTAGCCCGGATGGCCCTCCTCAAGACCACCTCCAGGTATCGACGACAAGCGGACCACCATCGGACCCCGGCATCATCTCGGGCAGAAGGTATGGCTATCCACCGGGATCTGCCCCTCCGGGAGGAATCCCGCAAACTCTCACACCGGTTTATCGGCCCGTTTCTCATCTCTAAAATTATTAGCCCTCTGCTGTTCGTCTTCTGTTGCCCTGTACCCTTCGTATACACCCAACTTTCATGTGTCCAGAGTTAAACCCATGTCTCACAGCCCTTTGTCTCCTGTTTCCAGGCCCACCCCTCTCGCCCGTCTCATCGACGGCCAACCGGCATACACGGTGAGGCGTCTCCTGAAGGTTCAACCTCTGGGCAGGGGTTTCCAGTTCTTGTTAACTGGGAGGGTTATGGCCCGGAGGAGAGGTGCTGGGTCCCCGCCAGGGACATCCTGGACCCAGGCCCCATCCGGATTTCCAACGCTGACACCACGGTCAACCAGGTATGCGCCCAGGTAAGATGCCAGGTGGGGTACTGTCACACACTGATCTGTTTCACCTGTCTTTGTAATTGCCTCCACCCCCTCCAGGTGTCGCCCATCTTCCACATTATCCCCTGTGTATTTATACCTGTGTTCTCTGTTTGTCTATTGCCAGTTCGCTTTAATTCATCAAGCCTACCAGCGTTTTTCCCTCTGTTCCTGTCTCTTGAGTGTTCCTGTTTTCTAGTTTTTCCGGTGTTGACCATTTCTGCCTGCCCTGACCCTGAGCCTGCCTGCCATCCTGTAACTTTGCCCCAACTATCTGGATTATTGACATCTGCCTGACCTTGACCTGTCGTTGCCTGCCCCTGTTGGATTAATAAAATGTTGTTAATTCGACATTGTCTGCATCTGGGTCTTACCTTGAAACGTGATAGTTAATCTGGCGGAATGGTCCTACCTCTGAATGGTGCTCATCATTCTGCTGCAGGACCTCAATACAAAGTTCTCCCAGTCGCATCATGTCCTCCAACCTCTTTTCCGTGGCAGCTTGAGCATCAGCTGTTACATTAGCACACAAACATGCCAGCACTGTGACACCAGCACACGGATTCACTTAAACACTAATTGGCACCCTGTATACTGTATTAGGAACACTGACAAACACTGCATATACTTTAACAAAACCAAACGAGGAGACATGACAGTGAAATATGACACAGTAACATCACCACACGTGAGCCGGGCTGCACATACCCTCGATCTGAGCGTATTCGGTCAGCTGGGAGTAGTTGACAAGGGCAGCTTTCTCCAAACATTTCTGGACCACCTTCTTCATCTCATCAGGAGGAACCGGTGTGGTGATGTCCTTCATCAAAACCTAGAATTATCCAAACACAGTCATAAGCCTAATGCCAAACACAACAAAACTGACTTCTAGATCCTTAAAAGAGTGACCCAAAACCTGTTTAGAGTGGAAGGCCACAAGGATATCCCAACACATTCTGGTCTACACAACCGTCTGCAGTATGAAAAATACAGATACAATGTAGACTCAAAAGAATAACAACAGACTTAGACAGCAGACATAGCTTTTCAAGCACAACATACCCTTTCTAGTAGGGAGAGTGTCGCTTTAAGGGCCCCATCTGGTCGTCCAAAGGGGAAACAGTACCTGTGGATACAAGCGTGAGTGGACATCGCATCTACACCATTTTCAAGAAAGATACTGTGGGAATGCTTGATGTACGAAAGGACGCCAATGCACTACATTGCACAAAAAAACATTTATTGACTATAGCCTACTGCATTCTTTGATTAGACAATGACCGGCACAAATATGTAGGTCAAACTGCTGGTGATCAAAATCAAATAAAATTGTATTTGTCACATGCTTCTTAAACAACAGGTGTGGACTAACATTGAAATGCTAGTCCTTAACAAAGTAGAGGTCAGAAGTGGGAGGCAAACGCCCATGACCACACATGTATTGCCTGCATAGTAGAGGTCGACCGATTATGATTTTTCAACACCGATACCGATTAATCGGACAATTTTTATTATTTAATTGTAATAATGACAATTACAACAACTGAATGAACACTTATTTTAACTTAATATAATACATCAATAAAATCAATTTAGCCTCAAATAAATAATGAAACATGTTCAATTTGGTTTAAATAATGCAAAAACAAAGTGTTGAAGAAGAAAGTAAAAGTGCAATATGTGCCATGTAAGAAAGCTAACGTTTAAGTTCCTTGCAAAGAACATGAGAACATATGAAAGCTGGTGGTTCCTTTTAACATGAGTCTTCAATATTCCCAGGTAAGAAGTTTTAGGTTGTAGTTATTATAGGAATTATAGGACTATTTCACTCTATACGATTTGTATTTCATATACCTTTGACTATTGGATGTTCTTATAGGCACTTTAGTATTGCCAGTCTAACAGTATAGCTTCCGTCCCTCTCCTCGCTCCTACCTGGGCTCGAACCAGGAACACATCGACAACAGCCACCCTCGAAGCAGTGTTACCCATGCAGAGCAAGGGGAACAACTACTCCAAGTCTCAAAAAGAGTGACGTTTGAAACGCTATTAGCGCGCACCCCGCTAACTAGCTAGCCATTTCACATCGGTTACACCAGCCTAATCTCGGGAGTTGATAGGCTTGAAGTCATAAACAGCGCAATGCTTGAAGCACAGCGACGAGCTGCTGACAAAACGCACAAAAGTGCTGTTTGAATGAATGCTTACGAGCCTGCTGGTGCCTACCATCGCTCAGTCAGACTGCTCTATCAAATCATAGACTTAATTATAACATAATAACACACAGAAATACGAGCCTTAGGTCATTAATATGGTCGATTCCAGAAACTATCATCTCGAAAACAAAACGTTTATTCTTTCAGTGAAATACGGAACCGTTCTGTATTTTATCTAACGGGTGGCATCCATAAGTCTAAATATTCCTGTTAAATTGCACAACCTTCAATGTTATGTCATAATTACGTCAAATTCTGGCAAATTAGTTCGCAACGAGCCAGGCGGCCCAAACTGTTGCATATACCCTGACTCTGCGTGCAATGAACGCAAGAGAAGTGACACAATTTCACCTGGTTAATATTGCCTGCTAACCTGGATTTCTTTTATCTAAATGCAGGTTTAAAAATATATACTTCTGTGTATTGATTTTAAGAAAGGCATTGATGTTTATGGTTAGGTACAGTCGTGCAACGATTGTGCTTTTTTCGCAAATGTGCTTTTGTTAAATCATCCCCCGTTTGGCGAAGTTGGCTGTCTTGGTTAGGAAGAAAAATTCTTCACACAGTTTGCAATGAGCTAGGCGGCCCAAACTGCTGCATATACCCTGACTCTGTTGCAAGAGAAGTGACACCATTTTTCCTAGTTAAAATAAGTTAACCTCTAATTCCTCCCAAACCCGGATCCGGGTCTTTGTTAGGAAGAAAAATTCTTCACACAGTTTGCAATGAGCTAGGCGGCCCAAACTGCTGCATATACCCTGACTCTGTTGCAAGAGAAGTGACACCATTTTTCCTAGTTAAAATAAGTTATTGTTAGCAGGCAATATTAGCTAAATATGCAGGTTTAAAAATATATACTTGTGTATTGATTTTAAGAAAAGCATTGATGTTTATGGTTAGGTACACGTTGGAGCAACGACAGTCCTTTTTCGCGAATGCCACCGCATCGATTATATGCAACGCAGGACACGCTAGATAAACTAGTAATATCATCAACCATGTGTAGTTAACTAGTGATTATGATTGATTGATTGATTGTTTTTTATAAGATAAGTTTAATGCGAGCTAACAACTTACCTTGGCTTCTTATTGCATTCGCGTAACAGGCAGGCTCCTCGTGGAGTGCAATGTAATCAGGTGGTTAGAGCGTTGGACTAGTTAACCGTAAGGTTGCAAGATTGAATCTCCGAGCTGACAAGGTAAAAATCTGTCGTTCTGCCCATGAACAAGGCCGTTAACCCACCATTCCTAGGCCGTCATTGAAAATAAGAATGTGTTCTTAACTGACTTACCTAGTTAAATAAAGGTGTAAAAAAATAAATATATAATTAAAAATATATATTTTAAAACTCGGCCAAATCGGTGTCCAAAAATAGCGATTTCCGATTGTTATGAAAACTTGAAATCGGCCATTCCGATCAATCGGTCGACCTCTACTGCATAGCTCTCGGAACTCTGGTGATCTTGATTTGTCCTGTAATAATGGACTGGAAACCAGCAAATAGATGCTGACCTACAGGGCAATATCTCTCCCAAATAGGTATATCATATTTTAAGTGGATTTGAGGTGGTCCCTGTCAAACATGTCCCTTCGTGCATGGTGAGGAATTACCAAACAACTCTTATAGCCCTTAATCAACTTCGCTGTGGTCCCCCTTAATCCTGAACTATA
Source organism: Salvelinus namaycush (assembly GCF_016432855.1). Classification (NCBI taxonomy): domain Eukaryota; kingdom Metazoa; phylum Chordata; class Actinopteri; order Salmoniformes; family Salmonidae; genus Salvelinus; species Salvelinus namaycush. Next base: position 16,326,068 of record NC_052327.1, on the reverse strand, counting down.
TGCACCCCGTTCCTGTCTGCTGCATATTAGCATAATCCCAACATTGTCTAGGCTATTGTTTACTGCCTAGACAATGCCTATCGTTGAGGAGTGTTGCTATTGACCCCCGATGCTTTCAACTGCCCCCTCCCAACTTCTTGTCCCCATCTACCCTCTTTCCTCCTTGGGACCAGATGGAGGGCCCTTCACAGGCGTTGAACAAACCATCCTTCAAGGTCTGGGTCTGTTTCCATGGCCCTGACAATAAGGCCATATAACGCAATAATGGTGAATAGCAGCTCACAGATAATAACAATAATAATTTGGTGGGTGCTTATAGTTTTCCTATTTCAAGTTAGTATTGATATGGGAATTGGAAATGTTTTTTTTGCATATCTCAACTCTCCTGAGACACCATCGGAGAATGGGGTCATGACTAGGGTCTGCCATTATGAACAGCAACCCTGGACCAATTATGGTTAAGTGTCTTGCTCAAGGGCACATCAACAAATGTTTCACCTTGTCAGCTCTGGGATTTGAACTAGCAACCTTTCAGTTACTGGCCCAAAGCTCTAACTGCTAGGCTTACTGTATATTGGACCAAAAATCCAATATACAGTATTCGTTCTTATTATACTCAGTTACTAGTGCATTACTGACAAATGTTATGACATACCATCGTGTGTAATCACGTCAATCGTAGAGGAAGTAGTACCTAAAATGGATGATCTGGTTGTCCAATAGACTCAGGAGACGGCCTCTTATGTCCTCAAACTGTTCTCTCTCTTCCTCAGTCACTGTGCCCATTCCATCCGGCCTAAAAAAAAAATACACATACAAATGTTTGATGAGCATTTCATTAAAGGGGCAATCTGCAGTTCAGACAACAACAAAATACACCCGACACTTTTTGGGGCAAATGGCTTAGGGATGGGGTTGGAGAAAACGAACCAATCTCAAATTCATAGACTGACCATAAATTTGATCAAAATTATAGTTTTAACCGTGTTTTGAAGCTATACAGGGTTTGTTTACAAACAATAGAATAAAACAAGCTTATATTGTGTGGTTCTGATGGGGTTAGACAGTTGAACTAAGCTCATGAGGCATTTATAAGTAATATTCAAGAATGGCTATATTTCATTCATTTTAAAGTCTGAAAATGGATGTAGCAATTGCAGATTGCCCTTTTAATGTTTGCAATGTACCCATTCCCTTCTTGCCTCTTCATGAATAGGCACTCTGGGGAAAGAGAAGAAAATGCAATCACTACCCAGACTGCTAGCCTTGACTTCCAGGGCTTTTTTCAGATGAACGATAAAGGCGCGCCCTCAAAACGACACTCACTTTCACCGGGAAGAGTGGGGGAGAGGTTGTCTGTGTTGTGCTTATAAAAGCCTATGCAGTGAGCTCCTGACCATGATGTATTAGCCTCTAGCAGGGGAGAATGACACGCATCTGCAACAATATTCCTGACTTGAAGATTAAAATGAAAACTAAGTCGAAACGGAGAAGCTGAACTGTGAATTGCATATGAAGAATTTACTGATTGTTTGTGTTTTTTTTGGTCTGTTTTTACTCCGCCAAGTGACTTTTAGATCAGATAATTCTAGAATAAATTAGTGTAAACCATTCCATCAAAAATGTGCCTGGTTTTAGAGTAAAAAAAATGTATCTCACATTTGAAATGCACAAAGGTAATTAGCTGTAATAAAGGACTTTGTAAAAAAAAAATCTCAAGAAATGGATTGACAATACAGTTGAATTCGGAAGTTTATATACACTTAGTTTGGATTAATTAAAACTCGTTTTTCAACCACTCCATAAATTTATTGTTAACAAACTATAGTTTTGGCAAGTCGGTTAGGATATCTACTTTGTGCATGACAAGTCATTTTTCCAACAATTGTTTACAGACAGATTATTTCCCTGTATCACAATTCCAGTGGGTCAGAAGTTTACATACACTAAATTGACTGTACCTTTAAACAGCTTGAAAAATTCCAGAAAATGATGTCATGGCTTTAGAAGCTTCTTATAGGCTAATTGACATCATTTGAGTCAATTGGAGGTGTACCTGTGGATGTATTTCAAGGCCTACCTTCAAACTCTGTGCCTCTTTGCTTGACATCATCGAAAAATCTAAAGGAATCAGCCAAGGCCTCATAAAAAAAATTGTCTGGTTCATCCTTGGGAGCAATTTTCAAACACCTGAAGGTACCACGTTCATCTGTACAAACAATAGTGCACAAGTATAAACACCATGGGACCAAGCTGCAGTCATACCCTCAGGAAGGAGACGCGTTCTGTCTCCTAGAGATGAACGTACATTGGTGCGAAGTGCACAAATCAATCCCAGAACAACAGCAAAGGACCTTGTGAAGATGCTGGAGGAAACAGGTACAAAAGTATCTTTATTCACAGTAAAACGAGTCCTATATCGACATAACCTGAAAGGCTGCTCAGCAAGGAAAAAGCCACTGCTCCAAAAACGCTATAAAAAAGCCAGACTACGGTTTGCAACTGCACATGGGGACAAAGATTGTACTTTTTGGAGAAATGTCCTCTGGTCTGATGAAACAAAAATAGAACTGTTTGGCCATAATGACCATCGTTATGTTTGTATGAAAAAGGGGGAGGCTTGCAAGCCAAAGAACACCATCCCAACCGTGAAGCACGGGGGTGGCAGCATCATGTTGTGGGGGTGCTTTGCTGCAGGAGGGACTGGTGCTCGTCACAAAATAGATGGCATCATGAGGAGGAAAATGATGTGGATATATTGGAGCAACATCTCAAGACATCAGTCAGGAAGTTAAAGCTTGGTCTCAAATGGGTATTCCAAATGGACAATGACTCCATGCATACTTCCAAAGTTGTGGCAAAATGGCATAAGGAGAACAAATTCAAGGTATTGGAGTGGCCATCACAAAGCCCTGACCTCAATCCCATAGAACATTTTTGGGCAGAACTGAAAAAGCGTTTGCGAGCAAGGAGGCCTACAAATCTGACTCAGTAACACCAGCTATATCAGGAGGAATGGGCCAAAATTCACCCAACTTATTGTGGGAAGCTTGTGAAAGGCTACCCAAAACGTTTGACCCAAGTTAAGCAATTTAAAGGCAATGCTGCCAAATACTAATCGAGTGTATGTGAACTTCTGACCCACTGGGAATGTGATGAAAGAAAAAGAAGCTGAAATAAATAATTCTCTCTACTATTATTCTGACATTTCACATTCTTAAAATAAAGTGGTGATCCTAACTGACCTAAGACAGGGCATTTTTACTGGGATTAAATGTCAGGAATTGTGAAAAACAATTTAAATGTATTTGGCTAAGGTGTATGTAAACTTCTGACTTCAACTGTAGAAGCTTGTAGTCTCTATCTCCCTATTAACTCCTTATTTGAATACATTGCTTACAAATAATCCTGCTCCATGACCACTAGCCTTGTGTACCGTCCCCCTAAAGTTAATTAATCATTCCTGTCTGAACAACTCACCATTGCTGTCCCACTCTCCCCCCGCTTACTGTTGCTTGGCGATATGAATATTCACGTGGACTTATCTAACTCAAAACTTGCCTCCGATTTCATTGCTGATCTAAACAGTTTCAATATTACCCAACATGTCAATTTTCCCACTCACACTAACGGACAATAACTTGATCTTATCTGCTCTGTTGGCCTCAACCTACGTCATATTTCTCCATAAAGTCCTGCTCAACAGACTGGAGGGCCTGGATGTTGAGGGCACAGCAGTCTCCTGGCTACAATCATACCTCACCAACCAGAACCACTACATATCCCTCAATGGCCATACCTCTGACTCCACTGCTCACACAGGGTGTCCCTCAGTGCTCTGTGCTGGGCCCTTTACTCTTCATCATCTACATCCTCCCCCTTGGTCAGATCCTCCACCACTTCAACCTTGACTTCCACTGCTACGCCGACGATACCCAGATCACCACCAAATCCCTCATCAGACCCACCTCAGTCAACCTCACCATTGATGACGCAATTGTCTCTCCCTCATCGCACGCACCTTGGCGTCATCCTGGACCCTCTCCTTCGACCCGCACATCCGACAGTCTGTCAAAACCTAATTATTCCATCCAACGCAATATTGCCAAAGTCAGGTCCTCCCTCTCCTGTCCGCCTGCTGAAAACCTCATCCACGCATGTATCTTCTCCGGTCTCGACTACTGCAACTGACTACTCTCCGGCATAAGGAGAAATGGTTCAGAACTCTGCAGCCCAACTCCTTAGCCACACTAAGTCCTGGCAAAAAAATCACCCCATCTGCTGTGAACTCCACTGGCTCCCTGTCTCCCACCGCATTATGACAAGACCTACAAAGCTCTTCACCACCTTGTCCCCCCTTACCTCTCTGACCTTCATCTACCAAACCATACGCTCACTCCGTTCCACCACAGCAGGCCACCTTGCCTTTCTCAGGTCCAAGCTCCAGAGCTTTGGCAACAGAGCCTTCTCCAGGTTTGCTCCAAAGCTTTGCAACTCCCTCTCTCCAGCAATCCGTGACTCTGAGTCCATCTTTCAGTCCCTCCTAAAGCATCTCACTCTCTCTCACACACACACACACACACACACACACACACACACACACACACACACACACACACACACACACACACACACACACACACACACACACACACACACACACACACACACACACACACACACACACACACACACACACACACACACACACACACACACACACACAATGACACATCACACTTTCCCCTTCATTAGCCCTACCCCCTTCTCTTTGTTTCATGTTTCTATCACTTCATGATGGAAATGCCTGGCGTTGTTTTTTGTTTAGTTTCCACAATTGTAAAGTGACCCTGGGTCAATGAAAAGCGCTATTTAAGTCCCATGTATTATTATTATTATGAACATAAGGCCTTCACTTCAACTCCGCTTAATTACCAAAAGGCACTAGTCTACAATGAGAAGCAGCCCTCTCTTCACAACCACACTTGTAAGGACAACTTGTAAACCCTGTTGTTCCCTAAATCTGTCAATTCATTAACCCCCCCTGCTGCCACCCCCTTTAACAAGCACCAGCTAATCGCAAAGGAACACAAAAAGGATAGCGCTAGGAGGGGTGGGTGAGTGTGCTCACTCATGTGATGGCAAGGACATTTTCTTTCATGGCGAGGTAAAAAGAAGGCAGTGGATTTCTTGTTCAGTTCCTCCCTCACACTCCAGCCCAAATGTCCAGCTGAAGATAAGGGTCATGTTTTGCAGCTTCCCCATCTTCAGCCTTTGGCCATACACTAAGCCTCACACACTCGACCTTAGTCCCAGCCCAAGCCCATGGATCCTGAGAGCTGACCAGTTGCTGAAAATGAATTATACAAATATAGTCACATTAACACAAGCAAAACACCAGATTGCAAGGTTGGTCAATACTGACAGTTTTGTAGTATGGAGTCAGATAAGAAATAGACTATCACTTCAGTTGTTCAGTCCTCTGATACATAACATCTCTATGTTGACATCCTTGTCACATTCAAAGTGTACCAGCATTCTAAGCCAGCGTTGTTACCCAAAAATGGTTGGCAACAGGCCAAATTGAAAATACCCGGATAGGCCATTCAAATATAAAGTACAACCCCTGTGCTTGTAACTGGCTTTCCCATAATAGCTTTTCTCTGACTGCTATCAAATCCAATCAAACGTCCCTTCATGCTTGGCCGCACACGTCAGAGTTGGATGCAGTGCAACAGCTTGTCGAGGGCAGAGGCATTGTTGCTGCTAAATGAAGCGAGCGTGTTTGAGTGGAGGCTAAACGCTGACCCCCACTCACAAAGGGTTAACAGGCTCCAGGATGGGGCTGTAGGTTACTGTCAGGGTGTTTACAGTGGATATGGCTCATCTGTAAGTGTTGACTGTCATGTTCGAACACGCTCCAAACCTCAGGATCTCTGGGTTAATCACATCCGACGGAGTGGGCGTCATCTGACGGTGAGGCAGCGGCCATGCGTGGCAGGGCACCGTGTGTGTGTGTGTGTGTCTCCTCCCTTTAGCAGCATGGGGAACAGGGATGGGTGACAGTTAGGAGACACAGGGGATGGGTGGCATGGGGGAGTCGGGGTTGCAGAAGTAAAAGCTCCTGTCACATTCCGAGCTCATGAGAGCCGGACATCTCTGAGAAACGTGGGATAGGAAGTGACAGGTAAGAGGGAGGTGAGCAGAAGATGATGTGTCCACTGTCACTTTCCACACGGCTCATAACAGCTCACAGTGCTGCCCTTTGGCCCTCCTTGCCATGGACTCCTTTAACCTTGCTCTGCTCCCAAACACACCTGTCTCCATGAAGATGGACGCCAAACCTGCACGAACCCATGGCGGTGGCAAAGCTCAACGAGTCAATCAAAACCAGTGATCCACAAAAGTTGTTGCAAAGTTAGCATGTGTCTGCTTTTCAAGGACAACTTTTTTTCCAGAAATCACAAGCCACATTCACAACCATTGTACAAAGAGTGTGACTGTGAAAGACTTACATTATCTGGCAGAAATTGAATTTTGTTCAACAGCCTCTAACTAAATAACTGAGAAGCCGAAAATGACAGCTCTGATAAGGAAATAGTACCCTCAAATCAACCAGTTCTTTGACAACTATTGGTCTCCAAGTGCAAAGGCTAATCCCAAAATGCAGGGGTACGCACCCACACATCACAAAAAAGGGCATGGGTTTTGTACACAGTAGATCTGACAGATTTCATATAATTTATATATTTTTAAATAAAGTATACATTCGCCAAGGTCCATCCCCTTCATTTAGAAACAGGCCCAGCAGTTTTGACAAGACAATTTACAGATTGCTTAAAGCTGTTGCATAAAACTACCTCCATTCTCTCTGTCTGTGGCCTCATGCTACTCAATGCCTCCACTCCATTCCGCAACCCCTCAGGCAACATCGAGAGTACTGAATAGGCATCAATTATTCAAATTAGGGCTCCAACTGACAAAAAGCCAGTTCCAGCAATCTCTCACGTTTATACGTGGTGATTACCCAGAGAGGCTAATCATTACTGTTCTAATTTGCTAAATTACTGAGCAAAGAGAGAAAGCACATATATTAGCATTTATCACAGGGGAAGTCAAGCAGGGGTTATTTGAGGTAAGTGGGGAAACTATTAGCCGTAAGAGAACAGTAAGTAGGAAACAGAGTGGAGCTGTTAAGCCGACAAGTGGCCAAGGTATACTGCTCATATCGGACTAAATACAATAAACGAATAACTTGCGTGTTAGTGTTAAACGTCCTGAAAATATGATTATAACTATTTGTTGGATGTGAAACATTTTTGGGATGTAAAAACCTTAGATATTTAGTTCAATCTAAATGATAAAACTCAACCATATATGGTTGAAGAAATTGTGTGTAGAAATGAATCATGATCAACAACAACAAAGAGAGAAAACAAGTAGGGAGGAATGGGAACAATTATCATTACCTATTAAAAGCTGATGCAGAACCTATAATTATGTTCTAATCATATTATGCTCTGATGCAGAGTTAAAAGTTAAGTAGTCATTTGTGAAAGTCTCTGTACACGTTCTCCCTCCTCAAATAATTGAGAAAAGAGGCCCAACATAGCCACTGCAAAGAAGGAGCCAAACCGGGTGGTTACTATTATGGCACTGTCAAGTCCCTTTGCAAGACTCGTCTTCACATTACACAAAAGCCCCCAGTTTTTCTTTGAAATATTCTTTTAGCCAGGACACAAATAAAATCCTTGATTTCTGAAAGGAGAAATCCTGAAATGTGAAATAATAGGTATACACGCTTTTCTATATGTGTATGACAGCCTATGCATGAAAAAAAATCTATTTGTTGCATGCGCCGAATATACAACAGGTGTAGACTTTACTGTGAAATGCTTACTTACCAGCCCTTTCCCAACAATGCAAAGTTAAAAAGTAAGAACATTTTCAAATAAAAATAGATAACAATAATGAGATCATATACAAGGACAACCGGTACTGAGTCAAAGTTCACACACACTTAGGTTGGGGTCATTAAAACTTTTTTTACAACCACTCCACAAATTTCTTGTTAACAAACTATAGTTTTGGTAAGTCGGTCAAGACATCTACTTTGTGCATGACACAAGTCATTTTTCCAAGAATTGTTTACAGACAGATTATTTCACGTAACTCACTGTATCACAATTCCAGTGGGTCAGAAGTCTACATACACTTAGTTGACAGTGCCTTTAAACAGCTTGGAAAATTCCAGAAAATTCCGTCTTGGCTTTAGAAGCTTCTGATAGGCTAATTGACATAATTTGAGTCAATTGGAGGTGTACCTGTGGATGTATTTCAAGGTCTACCTTCAAACTCAGTGCCTCTTTGCTTGACATCATGGGAAAATCTAAAGAAATCAACCAAGACCTCATAAAAAACATTGAGACCTCCACAAGTCTGGTTCATCCTTGGGAGCAATTTCCAAACGCCTGAAGGTACCACGTTCATCTGTACAAACAATAGTACGCAAGTATAAACACCATGGGACCACACAGCCGTCATACCGCTGAGGAAGGAGACGTGTTCTGTCTACTTGAGATGAACGTACTTTGGTGCGAAAAGTGCAAATCATTCCCAGAACAACAGCAAAGGACCTTGTGAAGATGCTGGAGAAAACAGGTACAAAAGTATCTATATCCACAATAAAAATAGTTCTATATCGACATAACCTGATAGGGCGCTCAGCAAGGAAGAAGCCACTGCTCCAAAACCGCCATTAAAAAGACAGACTACGGTTTGCAACTGCACATGGGGACAAAGATCATACTTTTTGTAGAAATACGACCATCCTTATGTTTGGAGGAAAAAGGGGGAGGCTTGCCGAAGAACACCATCCCAAACGTGAAGCACGGGGGGTGGCAGCATCATGTTGTGGGGGTTCTTTAATGCAGGAGGGACTGATGCACTTCACAAAATAGATGGCATCATGAGGCAGGAAAATTATGTGGATATATTGAAGCAACATCTCAAGACATCAGTCAGGAAGTTAAAGCTTGGTCGCAAATGGGTCTTCCCAATGGACATTGACCCCAAGCATATTTCCAAAGTTGTGTCAAAATGGCTTAAGGACAACAAAGTCAAGGTATTGGAGTGGCCATCACAAAGCCCTGACCTCAATCCTTTAGAACATTTGTGGGCAGAACTGAAAAAGCATGTGCGAGCAAGGAGGCCTACAAACCTGACTCAGTTACACCAGCTCTGTCAGGAGGAATGGGCCAAAATTCAACAAACTTATTGTGGGAAGCTTATGGAAGAATACCCGAAACGTTTGACCCAAGTTAAAAAATGTAAAAGGCAATGCTACCAAATACTAATTGAGTATATGTAAACTTCTGACGCACTTGGAATGTGATGAAAGAAATAAAAGCTGAAATAAATCATTCTCTCTGCTATTATTCTGACTTTTCACATTCTTAAGATAAAGTGGTGATCCTAACTGACCTAAGACAGGGAATTTTTACTAGGATTAAATGTCAGGAATTGTGAAAAACTGAGTTTAAATGTATTTGGCTAAGGTGTATGCAAACTTCCGACTTCAACTGTACGTGTGAAATTCCTTTGTTCGTCATTTATCTCGGTCGGAACCAAGCCTTCTCGGAAAGTTGTTGGCCTTCCGGCTGTATGACTCTGATTGTCCGAAAGGGGTCTCCCCTTTCCCGTCTTCTGTGGTTGTTCACTCTGGAAGATAACCAGCCATGCCGACGATTCCCATTGGTGACGAGCGTAGTAGGATAGTCTCACTTAGATTCGCTTTTCTCAATATCTGACTTAAGACAGCTAACCAGCTATACCAGTGATTGTCTGAGGTGAGCTTCTCGCCTCTTCCTCCTTGTGTTGGTATTTAGGATTCGGACCAGGATGGACATGAGCTACAGCTACATTAAAATATGTAGCTCTCGCCTCACGTTTCCTGGTCTAATGTTAATTTCGTTACAAAGGCTTTTTATGTACTCTGGCCAAAAGGGGTGTTCCGTCATGCTGACAAGCTCTCTGACCTCACTCGGGGCGTGGCTATTTATTGTGCCAAGGATATGTTTAGAAGTTATCTCTTATGACTCCTAAAATCACATTCCTCTCTTAACAGAAATACTCTCCTCATTTTTCATATTATATGTACAACATATTGGATGGAAACTTGACAGATAAAGGGGGTATTCTTTCCAAGTTACAGTATTTGGTCCATAGTTTTTTAATAACATCACAAAATGAAAAACAATATGACATTAATTGTCTACATCTCCCCACTGACCATTTCCCACATTCCCCATGTTAGAATCATTGTTCCATTATCCACTTTTGGACGTTAGAATTTTGGGCGGCAAAAGTGTCTGTGGCAAAGGCATTCCTTTAGTTGATACCAAAGGGTAAAGAGAGAGTTCTCTGCAGCTTAATTTACGACCGAGTGTGAATGGTCGACCATCCAGCAGCTCTCCTTCCCCTCTGTGGGAGAGAGAGAGGCCTGATTACTGTTACCCTCCCACCAGTCTGATCTGACCCATTCTGATCCACACAGGACAGTCATGACAGTCACCCACCTGACCAAGGCCCTTTTCCCCCGATTGCTCAGTTTGGCCATGCGGCCAGCTCTATGGAGAGTCTTGGTGGTTCCAAACTTCTTCCATTTAAGAACGATGGAGGCCACTGTGTTCTTGGGGACCTTCAATGCTGCAGATTTTTTTTTTGTACCCTTCCCCAGATCTGTGCCTCGACACAATCCTGTCTCGGAGCTCTACGGATAATTCCTTCGACCTCATGGCTTGGTTTTTGCTCTGACATACACTGTCATCTGTGGGACCTTATATAGACAGGCATGTGCCTATCCAAATCATGGTGGACTCCAATCAAGTTGTAGGAACATCTCAAGGATAAGCAATGGAAACAGGATGCACCTGAGCACAATTTCAAGTCTCATAGCAAAGGGTCTGAATACTTATGTAAATAAGGTATTTCTGTATATAAAAAAAATATATATAATAATGTTTTCGCTTTGTCATTATGGGGTATAGTGTGTAGATTGATCCATTTTAGAAAAAGGCTGTAACGTAACAAAATTAGGAAAAAGGAAATGGGTCTGAATACTTTCCAAATGCACTGTCTGTGTGGAGGGACAATGAATGGAAGTGTATGAACAACATTGAGTCTTTTTACTAGTTATTGATATTTTCTTCTTGAATGGAACCGTCTGAGCTCCGGACACAACATTTCAGTTAATCAAACAGTAAAAGCAAAAACCCGTAGTTGATGTAGTACAACACAGTATACAACACTTTTGTAACTTGTTTGTGGAGCTTGTCAATGTATGTACCTATTGCCATGAATGTGGGAGGCGCAGAAAGCATAGCTGTAATGCAGGAGGGTGGGGTCGACCAAGATGTTGTCCCCAGAGTACTCCATCAGGTCCCGGAGGTAGCTGAGGTGGCGGTGGCAGCCCCTCACACCGTATCGGGCGCAGTACTCATCCAGCACAAACACCTGACCTGGACTGAACCATCCCTGTGGACACAAACAGAAGACAGGCTAGAGAGGACAGCTTTGAGTTATTGGGGAGCCTGCCACTGATTGTCTCTGACTGGAATCTGTTGAAAACTATTGATAGATAATTACGGCTTCTTTTTTGGGGGGGCGGAGATTGTAATTCCGAACTACTTACACATTTTAATTTACTTGTAAAAGGATGGGAGCAGATAAGTAGGGGGAAGAATAAAGGGATTCGACAAGTGTAGGGCTGATGTGGGTATCGAACCATGATCCTCACCGCAGCGGGGGATGTACAGTGCATTCAGGAGGTATTCAGACCCCTTGAGTTTTTTCACATTTTGTTACATTACAGCCTTATTCTAAAATGGATTAAATAGTTTTTTTCCTCATCAATCTACGCACAATAACCCATAATGACAAAGCAAAAATTGGTTTTTAGAAATGTTTGCTAATTTATACAAAATTGAAAATGGAAATATGACATTTACATAAGTATTCAGACCCTTTACTCAGTACTTTGTTGAAGTACCTTCGGAAGAGATTACAGCCTTAAGTCTTTTTGGGTATGACGCTACAAGCTTGGCACACCTGTATTTGGGGAGATTCTCCTATTCTTCTCCGCAGATCCTCTAAAGCTCTGTCAGGTTGGATGGGGAGCGTTGCTGCACAGCTATTTTCAGGTCTCTCCAGAGATGTTAGATCGGGTTGAAGTCCAGGCTCTGGCTGGGCCACTCAAGGACATCCAGAGACTTGTTCCAAAGCCATTCCAGCGTTGTCTTGGCTGTGTGCTTTGGGACGTTGTCCTGTTGGAAGGGGAAACATTCGCCCCAGTCTGAGGTCATGAGCGCTCTGGAGCAGGGTTTCATCAAAAATCTCTCTGTAATTTGCTCCATTCATCTTTGCCTCGATCCTGACTAGTCTCCCAGTCCCTGCTGCTGAAAAACATCCCCACAGCATGATGCTGCCACCACCAAGCTTCATCGTAGGGAGGGTGCCAGGTTTCCTCCAGACGTGACGCTTGGCATTCAGGCCAAAGATTTCAATATTGGTTTCATCAGACCAGAGAATCTTGTTTCTCATGGTCTGAGAGTCTTTAGATGCCTTTTGGCAAACTCCAAGTGGGCTATGATGTACCTTTTACTGAGGAGTAGCTCCCACTCAGTTATGCCGAGCAGCCAGCTCTAGGAAGAGTCTTGGTAGTTCCAAACATCTTCCATTTAAGAATGATGGAGGCCACTGCGTTATTGGGGACCCTCAATGATGCATACATTTTTTGGTACCCTTCCCCAGATCTGTGGCTCGACACAATCCTGTCTCGGAGCTCTACGGACAATTCCTTCGACATCATGGCTTGGTTTTTGCTCTGACATGCACGGTCAACTGTGGAACATTATATAGCCAGATGTGTGCCATTTCAAATCATGTCCAATCAATTGAATTTACCACAGGTGGACTCCAATGAAGTTATAGAAACATCTCAAGGATGATCAATGGAAATAGGATGTAGCTGAGCTCAATTTCAAGTCTCATAGCAAAGGGTTAGAATACTTATGTAAATAAGGTATTTCTGTTTATTTTATTTTAAATGCAAACATTTCTAAAAAACTGTTTTCCCTTTGTCATTAAAGGGTATTGTGTATAGATTGCTGAGGATTTTTTTTATATTTTTTATCCATTTTGGAATAAGGCTGTAATGTATCAAAATGTGGGAAAAGTCAAGTGGTCTGAATACTTTCCATAGAAGAGAGCATTACTGCTCGACCAGACTATGGGCCATAGTTATGCCTTTTATGCCAACATTCTATTGATTGGAAACTAGATGATTTTTATTTAATTGAACAACTTGATTATGTTAAAAACTAAAGTACACATTGATTTTCAAAACTAGAGTACACATTTTCAAACAAAAAATAAAGGCAATCTATGAGTTTAAAGCAGGAGCTATGACAGAAGCTCAATTATCACTGTAAAGTACAGCATACAGATAAGATATAACCCTCTGCAATAAGCTGTTAAAGGAAAGATTCACCCATTTTGAATGTTATATTGTTTTGTGCATCTCAGAGATGTTCTATTGATTCCCTGGGTCATTTCATGTTTTCATGTGTATCAGAACTATTGCTGTTCAAGCAGGCAGAAATTTGGCCGGTATGACATAGCATTGCGATAAAGCAGCTCTCACTACACTGGAAGTTAATAGGAAAACTACTTTTCGATTGCGAAATTGTCTATCATACATGTCAGATTTCAATACTGATCATATTTTTGCGATATTCCTACCTTGAGAAACGTGTAATTTAGCAGAGCGTCCACCACATTTATCCTATTTGTCTGCCTCTTCAGTCCAGGGTGCATTGCATGGTGCCGTTGCATGGCCATTACAAATGTCAGACCTCACTCTGTGAGGCACATCGATCTGCAGGTTGAACATGGTGAGATTCTAGACTAAATTGATAGCTGTATTATCGCCTAAACAAACTGCACTAACTAGCTACTTCACATGCTGATATTGACTTTGGTATTATTGTGTCTCCCTACTGTACGTTTGCTAGCTAGCTACCTAGCTAGCCAGCCAGCCAACCCATAGAGAGCATTGCAGTGGGTTTTGTAATTGACTTCAGCAGCAACAGATTTTCACATGTTGCTACCAACCTTACCAATGACAAAATGAAACATTTGTTCACCAAAAATTGTGTTCTCACATATGAGTGTTATTTAACACTGTAAATTATAAGAATGAGTGGTTTTCAGTGGATTTATAATTTAAAGAGAAACTCCCAGACTATTTCCAACAAATAAACAAAGGAGCGTAAGGTTAACAACAAACAATTAATTCATTGGCAAAAAATGTCACGCGTGAAATAGGAAGTTTGGAGCGATCTGAAATCCTGGAACATTCATTAGTTCATTCATACTGCGCATAATAACAAAATTAGGCATGAATCTTACAAACCTAATTAAGACTCCTCTCGGAAGAAATATTAACAAATTAGCACCTCCGCTGAGCAGTCGCCCACGACAACGCCAATAGATCCCTGGCATAGCAACCGAGACTCTTTGGGTGGCTATGGTTGACTTGGGAGCAACCCAGACATGCGCAATACTGTGCCCCCTGTCTGAGTTTGGCTAGTTTCTATTTCCACATTAATGATGCTCTTGATATACTTTTACATGGAAGGCTGAATAAATATAAAATACTTTTTTCATATTTTGTGTCAGAAACAAAATGCCGATGGATACAAATGATAATACGCTGCCCACACCGCTTGCGTCAAATTGCAAAATAAATGTACACATACATGTTATTCAATCATTGCACCCACACTGCTCTCGTGCGCCAACGAGCGTCTGCGCAGCCAGCGCTAAAATAGAACTTGGTTCTATTTGGGATGCTTGACACGCTGCAAGTCCCGCCTCTCCCATCTCCTCATTGGTTTTTAGGAGCATATACTCACGTGCCATCTCCTCATTGGTTTTGAGGAGCATATACCCACGTGGGTGATTGAAAGATGAACTGAGGTCCACACTCCAGTCCAGTTGGTAGTGGTAATGCACCTTAAAGTTGGTTGCCAACTGCTATATAATGTCCAAAAAAGAAGAAGAAGCATGAAGGAGGAGAGAGTACTAGAAACAAACTTGGTTTACCCTTTTATCTGTGGATTAATTGTCGGAGTAGAAGAGTTTGTGCATTTCAGGTAAAATAACAACCCAATGTTTATATCCCAGGACAAGTTAGCTAGAAACAGCAAGCTAGTTAAATAACCATAAATGTTTAATGCTTTTCGACATGTCTCCAAATTAATATAGTTGGTTCAGAGTTCGTTTTGATATTTCATCCTGCGTGTCCTGATCGCGTCTGGTGTGGGTAGACAAAATCCACGCGGACACACGCGGTCTGGTCAGCATGTAAGCAGCTCCAATTCTCGGTCTTCCTCAAACTGAAAATAAAAGCAACCTTGAGCCATCCTAATAGGGACTGGGATACAATAGGATTCCTTCATGTCTTAATGTACTGGCAGCCTCTTTGTACAGTCAATCAAAACAGGCTCCACTAAGACAGTTGGATATGACCTGACTAGGAGGCATTCACCACACATTTCCTTTTAGGCATTCTTTCTCTCATTTCCTTTTCTATCGCTCTGTCACTCCTACCTCTCCAATTCTCCCTCCCCCTTTAGTTATTCATTCTCTCTTTCTCCCTCTCTCCATCTGAATCGTTCCCTCTCTCTCTCTTTCTCCCTCTCTCCATCTGAATCGTTCCCTCTCTCTCTTTCTCCCTCTCTCCATCTGAATCGTTCTCGCTCTCTCTTTCTATCTGAATCGTTCTCTCTTTCTCTGTTGGATCTATTAATATCACACTACAAAAGAATACAGCCGAGCGCCCTGCAGCCTGGCAGCATGTGACAAGATGTTCCACTGTGACAAACAGATGGCCCACTCAAGTCTTGGCGCTGACCGCTCAATTAGCCATTAACGAGCTGACTGCCTCGTTAGCTCTCTCTAACGAACATGGTTCCTGTGTGCTGAGTGACAGGGGATCTGCTTGGCCTGGTCTTGGTCAACTCTGTGTCATGGCTCTTGTAAATGTGACCCCTTGCAAAATGGAACCAGCTGGAATTAAAGTTGTCATGTCACTTTTTGAAAAACCTAACCTGCTGAACATAGGCTGTTTTGTGCACATTGTTTTGTGTGGAAGAGTATTGTTGTCCATCAACAATTTCCTTTTTTATTTATTTCACCTTTATTTAACCAGGTAAGCTAGTTGAGAAGAAGTTTTCATTTACAACTGCGACCTGGCCAAGATAAAGCAAAGCAGTGCAACACAAACAACACAGAGTTACACATGGAATAAACAAGCATACAGTCAATAACACAATAGAAAAAAAGAAAGTCTATATACAGTGTGTGCAAATGACGTGAGGAGGTAGGCAATAAATAGGCCATAGTAGTGAAATAATTACAATTTAGCAGATTAACACTGGAGTGATAAATGAGCAGATGATGATGTGCAGGTAGAGATACTGGTGTGCAAAAGAGCAGAAAAGTAAATAAAAACAATATGGGGATGAGGTAGGTAGATTGGGTGGGCTATTTACAGATGGACTATGTACAGTTGCAGAGACCGGTTAGCTGCTCAGATAGCTGATGTTTAAAGTTAGTGAGGGAAACAGCTTCAGCGATGTTTGCAATTCGTTCCAGTCACTAACATGCAGAGAACTGGAAGGAAAGGCGGCCAAAGGAGGTGTTGGCTTTGGGGATGACCAGTGAGATATACCTGCTGGAGCGAGTGCTACGGGTGGGTGTTGTTATCGTGACCAGTGAGCTGAGATAAGGCGGAGCTTTACCTAGCATAGACTTATAGATGACCTGGAGCCAGTGAGTCTGGAGACGAATATGTAGCAAGGGCCAGCCGACTAGAGCATACAGGTCGTAGTGGTGGGTGGTATAAGGGGCTTTGGTATCAAAACGGATGGCACTGTGATAGACTGCATCCGGTTTGCTGAGTAGAGTATTGGAAGCTATTTTGTAGATGACATCGCCGAAGTCGAGGATCGGTAGGATAGTCAGTTTTACGAGGGTAAGATTGGCGGCGTGAGTGAAGGAGGCTTTGTTGCGAAATAGAAAGCCGATTCTAGATTTGATTTTGGATTGGAGATGCTTAATATGAGTCTGGAAGGAGAGTTTACAGTCTAGCCAGACACCTAGGTATTTGTAGTTGTCCACATATTCTAGGTCAGAACCGTCCAGGGTAGTGATGCTAGTTTCAGACATTCTCAAATATCAAAATAGCCTTTTATAGAAGATTAAAACAACTACTAAAGACAGTAGGAACACAGAAAACCCATGCTCCTCCTTGCGTAAACATCTTTACTCAACGGGATAGAAAGAAGCTAAGCAAATCCTTGCTCGATTCATTTTTTGTGGGTGCGGGTGTGGGCAGCGAACGGTTGAAAAGCATGCATTTGGTTTTACTAGCGTTTAAGAGCAGTTGGAGGCCACGGAAGGAGTGTTGTATGGCATTGAAGCTCATTTGGAGGTTAGTTAACCTTTTATGGCTGCCATCCCGCTACCGGGATGATATGACAACAGCGAGTGAAAGTGCAGGGCGAAATCTCATAATTAAAATTCCTCAAACATACATGTGTCCTATATCATTTTAAAGGTAATCTTGTTGTTAATCCCACCAAAGTGTCCGATTTCAAATATGCTTTTCAGCGAAAGCACTACAAACGATTATGTTAGGTCACCACAAAACCACAATAAGCACAGCCATTTTTCCAGCAAAAGATAGCTTTCACAAAAACCAGAAATAGAGAAAATTAATCACTAACCTTTGATTATCTTCATCAGATGACACTCATAGGACTTCATGTTACACAATACATGCATGTTTTGTTTGATTAAGTTCATATTTATATCAAAAAATCAGAGTTTACATTGGCGCGTTAGATTCACTAGTTGCAAAAACATCAAGTGATTTTGCATAGCCACATCGTTTCAACAGAAATACTCATCATAAATGTAGATGATATACACATGGAATTATAGATATACCTCTCCTTAATGCAACCGCTGTGTCAGATTTCAAAAAAACTTTACGGAAAAATAAACCATGCAATAATCTGAGACGGAGCTCAGAACAATAGCCAAATTAGTCGCCATGTTGGACTCAACAGAAACCAGAAAATACATGATAAATGTTTCCTTACCTTTGATGAACTTCATCAGAATGCAGTCCTAGGAATCCCAGGTCCACAATAAATGCTTGATTTGTTCGATAATGTCCGTTATTTATGTCCAATTAGCTACTTTGGAATTGTTTACCAAACGCCTTAACCAAAGTCACAAAGCGCGACCACTATAACGTGACGAAATGTCCAAAAATTCCGTTACAGTCAGTAGAAACATGTCAAACGATGTACTGAATCAATCTTTAGAATGTTGTTAACATATATCTTGAATAACGTTCCAACCGGAGAATTACATTGACTTCAGTTGACCGATGGAACGGAGCTCCCTCTCACGTGAACGCGCCTCTTCAATGCGTGATCACCTCGTGGCAGTGGTGACTAATTCCTGTCTCCTTCGGCCCCCTTCACATTAGAGTCATCAGGCAAAGTTCTATTGACTGTTGACATCTAGTGGAAGCCGTAGGAAGTGAAAACTCATTAATATCTCGCTGTAATTTCAATGAGAGCTTGGTTGAAAATCTAGCACCCCCAGAAAAAATCCAAACAGGAAGTGGAACTTCTCAGGTTTTTGCCTGCCATATGAGTTCTGTTATACTCACAGATATAATTCAAACAGTTTTAAAAACTTCAGAGTGTTTTCTATCCAATACTAATAATAATATGCATATATTAGTAACTGGGACTGAGGAGCAGGCCGTTTACTTTTGGCACCTTTCATCCAAGCTACTCAATACTGCCCCTGCAGCCATAAGAAGTTAACACAGTGTCCAAAGAAGGGCCAGATGTATACAGAATGGTGTCGTCTGCGTAGAAGTGAATCAGGGAATCAACCACAGCAAGAGCGACATCATTGATATATACAGAGAAAAGAGTCGGCCCGAGAATTGAACCCTGTGGTACCCCCATAGAGACTGCCAGAGGTCCGGACAACAGTTTCTCCGATTTGACACACTGAACTCTGTCTGGTGAACCAGGCGAGGCAGTCATCTGAGAAACCAAGGCTATTGAGTCTGCCAATAAGAATACGGTGATTGACAGAGTCGAAAGCCTTGGCCAGGTCGATGAAGACGGCTGCACAGTACTGTCTTTTATCGATGGCGGTTATGATATCGTTTAGTACCTTGAGCGTGGCTGAGGTGCACCCGTGACCAGCTCGGAAACCAGATTGCACAGCGGAGAAGGTACGGTGGGATTCGAAATGGTCAGTGATCTGTTTATTAATGTGGCTTTCGAATACAAATTGCAGACACAAAATAGGAAGGAGCGAGATGTTGATTAAAAAAAGTTTTACTTTAAAATTGACATTTTATTTGCTTTAGATTAGAACAACCATCTACACCATTTTAACCAAGAGTCCATGATGTTGGTTTATTACTTTCCGTTAAAATCAAATGATTCAATAAATGTATGTAATCTTTTTTTTTTTTTTTTAAACACTGCTTCATGTCACTAGATGATGAACTGCTCATTTACATTATTCATTTACACTACAGTTGACTTACAGCACCCTCAGAAAGTGTTCACAACCCTTGACTTTTCCCAAAAATAATTGCATTACTGCCTGAATTTAAAATAGATTTTTTTTGTCACTGGACTACTCACAATACCCCATAATGTCAAAGTGTAATTATATTTTACAATTTTCTTTACAAATTCATAAAAAATGAAAAGCTGAAATGTCTGGAGTTAATAAGTATTCAACCCCTTTGTTATGGCAAGCCTAAATACATTCAGGAGTAAATATTTGCTTAATAAGTTCCATGGACTCAATAATAGTGCAATAATAGTGTTTAACATGATTTTTGACTACCTCATTTCTCACTGAATTTCAACCACAAAGACCAGGGAGGTTTTCCAATGCCTAGCAAAGAAGGGCACCTATTGGTAGATGAAAATAGAAAAAAACACACACCCATTGAATATCCCTTTGAGCATAGTGAAGTTATTAATTACACTTTGGATGGTGTGTCAATATACCCAGTCACTACAAAAATACAGGCATCCTCAGTTGCCAGAGAGGAAGGAAACCACTCAGGGATTTCACCATGAGGCCAATAGTGACTTTAAAACAGTTGCAGAGAAGGAAGCCTGTACAGAATACATCCTGTTAGCAACAAGGCACTAAAGCAATACGGAAAAAATGTGGCAACGCAATTCACTTTTTGTCCTGAATACAGAGAAAGTGTAACGTCCAGCAAATCCAATAGTGGTGGCTGATTCATGTTATGGGTATGCTCATAATCATTAACTTCTTTGGGACAGGGGGGCAGTATTGAGTAGCTTGGATAAAAAGGTGCCCAGAGTAAACTGCCTGCTACTCAGTCCTAAAAGCTAGAATATGCATATTATTAGTATATTTGGATAGAAAACACTCTGAAGTTTCTAAAACTGTTTGAATGATGTATGTGAGTATAACAGAACTCATATGGCAGGCAAAAACCTGAGAAAAAATCCAACCAGAAAGTGGGAAATCTGAGGTTTGTAGTTTTTCAACTCGTTGCCTATCCAAGATACAGTGGAAATGGGGTCATATTGCACTTCCTAAGGCTTCCACTAGATGTCAACAGTCTTTAGAACCTTGTTTGATGCTTCTACTGTGAAGGAGGGGGGAATGGGAGCTTGAATGAGTCAGAGGTCTGCCAGAGTGGCATGAGCTTGTCACGCGCGTTCACGTGAGAGGTAGCTTGCGTTCCATTGCAATTCTAGAGACAAAGGAATTCTCCGGTTGGAACATTATTGAAGATTTATGATAAAAACATCCTAAAGATTGATTCTATACTTAGTTTGACATGTTTCTACGAACTGTAATATGACTTTTCGTCTGAACTTTCACCTGGACCTGCCCGCGCGTCGTGAGTTTGGATTGTGTACTAAACGCGCAAACAAAAAGGAGGTATTTGGACATAAATGATGGACTTTATCGAACAAATCAAACATTTATTGTGGAACTGGGATTCCTGGGAGTGCATTCTGATGAAGATCATCAAAGGTAAGTTAATATTTATAATGCTATTTCTGACTTTGTTGACTCCACAACATGGCGGATATCTGTATGGCTTGTTTGGGCTCTGAGCGCTGTACTCAGATTATTGCATGGTGTGCTTTTTCGGTAAAGCTTTTTTGAAATCTGACACAGCGGTTGTATTAAGGAGAAGTTTATCTAAAGTTCCATGCATAACACTTGTATTTTCATCAACATGTATGATGAGTATTTCTGTAAATTGATGTGGCTCTGCAAAATCACCGGATGTTTTGGAAGTAAAACATTACTGAACGTAACGCGCCAATGTAAACTGAGAGTTTACTTTATCGAACAAAACATACATATATTGTGTAACATGAAGTCCTATGAGTGTCATCTGATGAAGATCATCAAAGGTTAGTGATTCATTTTATCTCTATTTCTGCTTTTTGTGACTCTCTTTGGCTGGAAAAATGGCTGTGTTTTTCTGTGACTATGTACTTACCTAACATAATCGTTTGGTGTGCTTTTGTCATAAAGCCTTTTTGAAATCTGACACATTGGCTGGATTCACAACAAGTGTAGCTTTAATTTGGTGTATTGCATGTGTGATTTCATGAAAGTTTAATTTCTATAGTAATTTATTTGAATTTGACCCTCTGCATTTTCACTGGATGTTGGACGATTTCGTCCCACATATCCCAGAGAGGTTTTAAGGACTGTGGAGTTTTTCAGGATAAAAATGTAAAGGAATGGAGCTAAGGACAGGCAAAATCCTAGAGGAAAACCTGGTTCAGTCTGCTTTCCACCAGACACTGGGAGATTAATTCACCTTTCAGCGGGACAATAACCTAAAACACAAAGCCAAATCTACACTAGAGTTGCTTACCAAGAAGACAGTGAATGTTCCTGAGTGGCCGAGTTACAATTTTGACTTAAACGACACCTATTTTCACCTATTTTGAATGTTATTTTGTTTTTGTGCATCTCTGAGTGATGTTCTATCGATTCCCTGGGTCATTTAATGTTTTCAGGAGTATCTGAGTTTCTTGCCGTTTAAGCAGGCAGAAATCTGGACGGTAAGTCACTCTCACTACACTGGAAGTTAATAGGAAAATACATTTTAGATCACGAAATTGTCTATCATACATGTCAGATTTCAATACTGGCCGATGTCATAACTCGGGAGGATGTCTTCTCTTGAAAGCCATTGATAATATTTTTGCAATATTCTGACCTCGAGAAATGTGTAATTTAACGGAGGGTCTAGGACATTTTACTCTTTAGTCCAGAGTGCATTACATAGTGCCGTTGCCAAAGATATTATAGAAAGGAGATATGAATCCAATGAATGAAGGAGCGTATAACGCCCCACCCAGCAGAATGTCGACCAATCGCGTTCATGTTGTCATGCCGCGTCACGCGGGTTGCTAAGCTAATCGTCACTCAATCCCTTCTCAAAGTCAGTGTATATGGTGTATTCGGAAAGTATTCAGACCCCTCGACTTTTTCCACATATTGTTACGTTACACCCTCATTCTAAAGATGTGTTTTTTTTAATTCTCCAAATCAATCTACACACATTACCCCATAAATACAAAGCGAAAATAGGTTTTTAGAAAAACAGAAATCCCTTATTTACATACAGTTGATGTCAGAAGTTTACATACACTTAGGTTGGAGTCATTAAAACTCATTTTTCAACCATTCCACACATTTCTTGTGAACAAACTAAAGTTTTGGTATTTTTCCAACAACTGTTTACAGACAGATTATTTCACTGTATCACAATTCCAGTGGGTCAGAAGTTACATACACTAAATTGACTGAAAGCATTGTTTGTACAGATGAACGTGGTACCTTCAGGCGTTTGGAAATTGCTCCCAAGGATGAACCAGACTTTTTTCAGACTTTTTCCAACAGCTTGGAAAATTCCAGAAATTATGTCATGGCTTTAGAAGCTTCTGATAGGCTAATTGACATCATTTGAGTTAATTGGAGGTGTACCTGTGGATGTATTTCAAGGCCTACCTTCAAACTCAGTGCCTCTTTGCTTGATATCATGGGAAAATCAAAATAAATCAGCCAAGACCTCAGATAAAAATAATTTGTAGACCACAAATTCATCCTTGGGAGCAATTTCCAAATGCCTGAAGGTACCACGTTCATCTGTACAAACAATAGTACGCAAGTGTAAACACCATGGGACCATGCAGCCGTCATACCGCTCAGGAAGGAGACACGTTCTGTCTCCTAGAGATGAAAGTACTTTGGTGCGAAAAGTGCAAATCAATCCCAGAACAACAGCAATGGACCTTGTGATTATGCTGGAGGAAACGGGTACAAAAGTATCGATATCCACAGTAAAACGAGTCCTATATCGACATAACCTGAAAGGCCGCTCAACAAGGAAAAAGCCACTGCTCCAAAACCGCCATAAAAAAAGCCAGACTTCAGTTTGCAACTGCACATGGGGACAAAGATTGTACTTTTGGAGAAATGTGCTCTGGACTGATGAAACAAAAATATAACTGTTTGGCCATAATGACCATCGTTATGTTTGGAGGAAAAAGGGGGAGGCTTGCAAGCTGAAGAACAACATCCCAACCGTGAAGCACAGGGGGTGGCAGCATCATGTTGTGGGGGTGCTTTGCTGCAGCAGGGACTGGTGCACTTCACAAAATAGATGGCATCACAAGGAAAGAAAATGATGTGGTTATATTGAAGCAACATCTCAAGACATCAGTCAGGAAGTTAAAGCTTGGTCACAAATGGGTCTTCCAAATGGACAATGACGCCAAGCATACTTCCAAAGTTGTGTCAAAATGGCTTAAGGACAACAAATTCAAAGTATTGGAGTGGCCATCACAAAGCCCTGACCTCAATCCTTTAGAACATTTGTGGGCAGAACTGAAAAAGCATGTGTGAGCAAGGAGGCCTACAAACCTGACTCAGTTACACCAGCTCTGTCAGGAGGAATGGGCCAAAATTCAACAAACTTATTGTGGGAAGCTTGTGGAAGGCAACCCGAAACATTTGACCCAAGTTAAACAATTTACAGGCAATGCTACCAAATACTAATTGAGTGTATGTAAACTTCTGACCCACTGGGAATGTGATGAAAGAAATAAAAGCTGAAATAAATAATTATCTCTACTATTATTCTGACATTTCACATTCTTAAAATAAAGTGGTGATCCTAACTGACCTAAGACAGGGAATTTTTACTTGGATTCAATGTCAGGAATTGTGAAAAACTGAGTTTAAATGTATTTGGCTAAGGTGTATGTAAACTTCCAACTTCAACTGTAGGTACTAAGATTCTTTGCTATGAGCTCAGGTGAGCTCAGGTGCATCCTGTTTCCATTGATCATCCTTGAGATGTGTCTACAGCTTGATTAGAGTCCACCTGTAGTAAATTTAATTGATTGGATATGATTTGCAAAGGCACACACCTGTCTATATAAGGTCCCACAGTTGACAGTGCATGTCAGAGAAAAAAACCAAGCCATGAGGTCGAAGGAATTATCCGTAGAGCTCTGAGACAGGATTGTGTCAAGGCACAGATCTGGGGAAGGGCCTTGATCAGGGATGTGACCAAGAACCTGATGGTCACTCTGACAGAGCTCCTCTACGGAGATGGGAGAAACTTCCAGAACGACAACCATCTCTGCAGCACTCTACCAATCAAGCCTTTATGGTAGAGTGGCCAGACAGAAGCCACTCCTCAGTAAAATGCACATGACAGCCCGCTTGGAATTTGCCAAAAGACACCTAAAGGACTTTCAAACCATGACAAACAAGATTCTCTTGTCTGATAAAACCAAGATTGAACGATTTGGCCTGACTGGAGCGAAGGTTCACCTTCCAACAAGGACAACAACTCTAAATTGATAGCTGTAAAATTGCCTAAGCAAAATGCACTAACTATCTACGTTACATGTTAAAATTGTCTTCGGTATTATTGTGATAGCTACGTTTGCTAGCCAGCCTATAGAGAGAGCATTGCATTGTGGATTTTGATGTTGACTTGAGCTGTAACAGATTTCTACTATGATTTTCCATGTTGCTACCAACCTTATTATAATGCCAAAATTAAACATTTGTTCACTAAAAATATTGTTCTCACATATCAGTGTTAACACTGTAAATTAGAGGTTTTGGCTGGATTTTCCCTTTAAATCTGATTGGAAAACTATGTCAAGACTTGAAAATGGTTGTCTAGCAATGATCCTCAACCAATTTGACAGATCTTGAAACATTTTCAAAATGATAAATGGGCAAATATGGTAAAATCCAGGTGTGCAAAGCTCATAGAGACTTACCCAGAAAGACTCACAGCTGTAATCAATGCCAAAGGTGAATCTAACATGTATTGACTCAGGGGTGTGAATACATTTGCTAAAATGTCTAAAAACATCTTTTCACTTTGTAATTATGGAGTACTGTGTGTAGATGGGTGAGGGAAAAAAACGATTTAATCAATTTGGAATTCAGGCTGTAACAACAAAATGTGTAATAAGTCATACTTTCTGAAGGAACAATATGCTCTGTCAAACAGAGGTTTTGACAGAGCAAATTGTTTTCTGAGCATTGTTCTCAAGGCCTCATTCAAGTGTATTCTCTCATGTGACTAGCGCAAAGCAATTAAGAGCTATTCGTCAGCGGTGATATTTCTAATTAAAATGATCTTAATTGCTTTGCTAGGGCTAAGGAGGAGGTGTGTCGTGGTGAGAGGAGGGTGTGTGTGTGCGTGTGTGTGGGCGTGTGTGTGTCTGAATAATAATTCGGTTTCAGCATGACTGGCCATTCCACCTACTAGTTTGGCAACACTTTCACACTGATGAGGAAGAATCTTAGTATATGTGTATTAGAGAGTCTTCATGCATGTGTGTGTGTGTGTGTGGTGTCACAAGCCTCAACCTTAACCTTTTTAACATGACTCATTTTTCAAGAGTGGCCTTTACATGTATACAAACACACAGACAAGAAAACGTGTGTTAAATATACAGTACCAGTCAAAAGTTTGGACTCACCTACTCATTCCAGGGTTTTTCTTTATTTTGACTGTTTTCTACATTGTAGAATAATAGTGAAGACATCAAAACTATGAAATAACACATATGGAATCATGTAGTAGCCAAAAAAGTGTTAAACAAATCAAACATATTTTATATTTGAGATTCTTCAAAGTAGCCACCCTTTGCATTGATGACAGCTTTGCACACTCTTGGCATTCTCTCAACCAGCTTCACCTGGAATACTTTTCCAACAGTCTTGAAGGGGTTCCCACATATGCTGAGCACTTGTTGGCTGCTTTTCCTTCACTCAGCAGTCCAACTCATCCTAAACCATCTCAACTAGGTTGAGGTTGGGTGATTGTGGAGGCCAGGTCATCTGATGCAGCACTGCATCACTCTCGCTCTTGGTCAAATAGCCCTTACACACCCCTTACACACTGGAGGTGTGTTGGGTCATTGTCCTGTTGAAAAGCAAATTATAATCCAACTAAGCGCAAACAAGATGGGATGGCGTATCGCTGCAGAATGCTGGGGTAGCCATGCTGGTTAAGTGTGCCTTGAATTCTAAATAAATCACAGACAGTGTCACCAGCAACACACCCCCACACCATCACACCTCCTCCTGCATGCTCCATGGTGAGAACCACACATGCAGATATAATCCGTTCAACTACTCTGTGTCTCACAAAGACACGGCGGTTGGAACCAAAAATCAAAAATTTAGATTTATCAGACCAAGCAAGTCTCTTCTTATTAGTGTCCTTTAGTACTGGTTTCTTTGCAGCAATTCGACCATGAAGGCCTGATTCACAGTCTTCTCTGAACAGTGGATGTTGAGATGTGTCTGTTACTCTATGAAGCGTTTTATTTGGGCTGCAATTTCTGAGACTGGTAACACTAATGAACTTATCCCCTGCAGCAGAGGTAACTCTGGGTCTTTCATTCCTGTGGCGGTCCTCATGAGAGCCAGTTTCAACATAGCGCTTTATGGTTTTTGAGACTGCACTGAAGAAACTTTCAAAGTTTTTGAAATGTTCCGTATTGACTGACCTTCATGTCTTAAAGTAATGATGGACTGTCATTTCTCTTTGCTGATTTGAGCTGATCTTGCCATAATACGGACTTGGTCTTTTACCAAATACGGCAATCTTCTGTATACCACCCCTACTTTGTCACAACACAACTGATTGGCTCAAATGCATTAAGAAGGAAAGAAATTCCACAAATTAACTTGGAACAAGGCACACCTGTTAATTGACTACCCCATGAAGCTGATTGAGAGAATGCCAAGAGTATGCAGGTGTTATCAAGGCAAAGGGTGTCTACTTTGAAGAATCTAAAATATATTTTGATTTGTTTAACACTTTTTTGGCTACTACATGATTCCATATGTGTTATTTCATTGTTTTGATGTCTTCACCATTATTCTACAATGTAGAAAGTTGTAAAAAATAAAGAAAAACCCTGGAATGAGTAGGTGTGTCCAAACTTTTGACTGGTACTGTAGTTTTTCACATAATATCCAGTTTAGTGGTTAGTATATGATCCTATGTTAAAGCTTGACCACAGGATTATTTTATGTCTTGACACCCATCCAGACTTTTTTCTAAAGACCTACATGTGTGCATATACTCCAGGTTGGCTATAGTCCAAGATTCTGCTTGGTTCATCTGCTGTTCGATGACAGGACATAGCAGCCACACTGTTTGATTGTATCAAAGTGTTGATGTACAGTAGGATTCTATTTTACTTCAAATAAAACCAACAACATCCTGGGCATATGGAAAATTCAATAAGTACCACAACCTTTTGACAACCCAAATCTGATTTACCATCAAAAGGGCTAACCCTACTTCTTAACAGAAGTCATTCTGAATGTGGTTACAACGGGGACTACAAGTTGATACACAAAGCCCTCGTCAATAACAAAGGCATTCACATGGCAAAGACACAGGGTGGTTGAGGTTGACTATATAAGTCTAAATACTATCTTCTCGTGGAAGATAAAGGGAAGTCCTTATGAGTCAGGTAGGAAAATAAAAGAGGCACGGGTGTCAGTATGGAGGGAGCTCATCCCTCATTAGTCTGATTTGAATGAGGAATCGTTAGTTGGACCATATGCTCATAAACTCTTTTTAATCTCAACTCAATAGCAGTATATAAAGGGATTGGATCTGATTTTGAATCTGAAAGATGGCCTATTTATACTATTTCACATTCAAAATCTGCGTATAGCTGAATTCCTGAAATTGAAAGGGAATTGACCACTAGCGCACATATGGCCAAGTACACCCCCCCCCCCCCTTCTCTGTGCCATGCATGGCTTTTGGCTTCCTTTCCACTGAATAGGCCCAGCAGTTGTCTGTGGGGGTCATGTTTCTATTTGGGAAGTATTGATTAGTACCGTTTATCCCCCTTCATTGAGTGTGAGAGTTCCCAAAACCCCGAGGCATGAGATTCTTGCTGCACGCAGAGTCCTAAAGCTAGGCCGAGCAGAGGCTTTCTCTCCCACTCTCTCTCCCCCTCCCAAAATTGGAGGCCTGTCTCCTTTTTTTCAGAAATGTCTGGCATATAGACAAAAAAAACAATCAATTAAGGACAATCTTACTCTGCCCCTCTCTCACTTTCTCTCACCAGGCAGGAGAAGGAGTCATTCATCCGGTGCTGTAGGGTCTGTTTCTGCAGAAAAGGGAATAAGGCGGCGTGGTCGAACCGACAGGGCACCGCAGAGATCAACTCCTCTACCCCCTGCCTCTGAGAGCAATCCAGACCTGAGAGAGCAGGAGAGAGAGAAAAAAAGAGAGTGAGCGAGAGTGTGAGTGAAAGAGAGAGAGTAAAAGCAGACAGAGAGAGGGTAAGAGGCCGAATGAGTATAAGAGCTATAGAGAAACGGTCGACCAAAAAAATCCATTCCATCCTGCATCTCCATCAATGAAAATAGATCATTTTACTGAACAATGGAGCGCAACTTTGCAAGCCCCGACAGCACAGACTCCTCCTGTTCAAATCAAATCCCAGCATACAGGCAGACAGAATGATGGAACATCTGCTCACAGCAATTCACACCTTTGAGTACAACCGTGAAACGGAGTGTAAAAAGGAGGGAACTCTATTCGACTGCATTGGCATCATCAGTTTTCGCTGCTTTGGTTATTAGTTCCCACCTCCATTGGCTTGAGATACTCTGTGAAATCCAGTTTCCAAATTTCAGCTGTAAATATGAGAAACTGACAGAAACTCTTGCAACAAGCGGGAGTATGTGAGGAAAAACAGTGACACAAACACAAGCATGTAACGCGTCTCGTCACAACACTGATATACTTAGTCTTGGTAAAGCACCACTTGAAAAAAGGTAAGTAATTTGGTCAGTGGTGGAAAAGCCTTGAACATGAAACTTAAGGGTCACCTTTTCAGTGGACCTTCCTAATGACTGTTCCTACATAGAGCCTGTGTATGTGTGTTTGTGTCCTACATCTCATTGTCTGTCTCTAAGGCTGGATATTTTCAATGTCACACAAAGAGTCAGTGAATGGACAGGGAAGGGAGAGAACATCGTTGAAAAGAACACATCAACCCACATACAGTTGAATTCAGAAGTTTACACACACTTAGGTTGGAGTCATTAAAACTTGTTTTTCAACCACTCCACAAATTTCCTGTTAACAAACTATAGTTTTGGGAAGTCGGTTAGGACATCTACTTTGTGCATGACACAAGTAATTTTTCCAACAATTGTTTACAGACAGATTATTTCACTTATAATTCACTGTATCACAATTCCAGTGGGTCAGAAGTGTACATACACTATGTTGACTGTGCCTTTAAACAGCTTGGAAAATTCCAGAAAATGATGTCATGGCTTTAGAAGCTTCTGATAGGCTAATTGACATAATTTGAGTCAATTGGAGGTGTACCTGTAGATGTATTTCAAGGCCTACCTTCAAACTCAGTGCCTCTTTGCTTGATATAATGGGAAAATCAAAAGAAATCAGCCAAGACCTCAGAAAGAAATGGTAGACCTCTACAAGTCTGGTTCATCCTTGGGAGCAATTTCCAAATGCCTGAAGGTACCACATTCTGTACAAACAATCGTACGCAAGTGTAAACACCATGGGACCATGCAGCCGTCATACCGCTCAGGAAGGAGACATGTTCTGTCTCCTAGACGTACTTTGGTGCGAAAAGTGCAAATCAATCCCAGAACAACAGCAAAGGACCTTGTGAAGATGCTGGAGGAAACAGGTACAAAAGTATCTATATCCACAGTAAAACGAGTCCTATATTGACATAACCTGAAAGGCCGCTCAGCAAGGAAAAAGCCACTGTTCCAAAACCACCTTAAAGAAAGCCAAACTACGGTTTGCAACTGCACATGGGGAGAAAGATCGTACTTTTGGAGAAATGTCCTCTGGACTGATGAAACAAAAATAGAACTGTTAGAACTGCCATAATGGCCATCGTTATGTTTGGGGGGAAAAGGGGGAGGCTTGCAAGCCAAAGAACACCATCCCAACTGTGAAGCACAGGGGTGGCAGCATCATGTTGAGGGAGTACTTTACTGCAGGAGGGACTGGTGCACGTCACAAAATAGATGGCATCATGAGGCAGGAAAATTATGTGGATATATTGGAGCAACATCTCAAGACATCAGTCAGGAAGTTAAAGCTTGGTCTCAAATGGGTATTCCAAATGGACAATGACTTCATGCATACTTCCAAAGTTGTGGCAAAATGGCTTAAGGTGAACAAAATCAAGGTATTAGAGTGGCCGTCACAAAGCTCTGACCTCCATCATATAGAACATTTGTGGGCAGAACTGAAAAAGCGTGTGCGAGCAAGGAGGCCTACAAACCTGACTCAGTTACACCAGCTCTGTCAGGAGGAATGGGCCAAAATTCAACAAACTTATTGTGGGAAGCTTGTGGACGGCTACCCAAAATGTTTGACCCAAGTTAAACAACTTAAAGGCAATGCTACCAAATACTAATTGAGTGTATGTAAACTTCTGACCCACTGGGAATGTGATGAAAGAAATAAAAGCTGAAATAAATCACTCTCTACTATTATTCTGACATTTCACATTCTTAAAATAAAGTGGTGATACTAACTGACCTAAGACAGGGAATTTTTACTAGGATTAAAATGTCAGGAATTGTGAAAAACTGAGTTTTAATGTATTTGGCTAAGGTGTATGTAAACTTCCGACTTCAACTGTACCATCCATAAACAGCTAGAAGCAATGATGCCAGGTCAGAGAAAGAAATAAGGAAAAAACACTGAAAGGAAAAAAGGAGAAGGTGAAAGAGATAAAGAGAGGATGAGGGCAGATACGACAGCCCTGTATGTGCCCAGGTTCACTTCCAGTCCTTTCAGACTCGTCCCAGTTAATGGCTGGTGTCGAGCAGAACGAGCAACCCCCATGAAAAGCCTAACACTCTCTCTTTTTCCATATTGTAGAAATACATTTGGGACCGACTTTTCTTCACATGACACATGGTCCCACAAAAGACCAAGGCTGTAGAGAAAATAATCTTTGCCCCCACGCCTCCAATGCCCGCGGCTTCACACCCGAGACAAGCAATAGTGATAGCTTTTTATTAACGCTGCAATTTCTGTCTCGTCCACCACTCTTGTATGAATGGAGAAAAGCCCCGTGCTTTGCCTGCAAGCGCTCTCTCAGACATTTGCGTCTCCCCCTCCACCCTCCTCTGTCGCTTTTGTAAAAAAAAAGGCAGCAGAAGTGCAATCCCCACAATCAACTCGGAATCGAAGCTCTCCCTTTTCTTTCCTTCTTTCTTTCACTTGCTTTTTCTGTACTCCTGCCCTTTGGCCCCCTTTTTCTTTAATTCTGATGTAGGTCATTTTACATTTGTTACCCTAAATGCGGAGTGTCCTTAATGTAATTTGGTTTAAGGCGTGGAGAAAGGGAGGAACAAGAAGATTCTAAAGAACACAAGACAAAGGGATATAGATTAAAGCTGATGATGAGACGGGGAGGGAGAGACACTATTGATTTAGGGGCAGCAGGAGGAGGCGTGATGTTAATTTATCCAGTCACTAGGAGAAATCCTATTGATCCGTGTCATCTTTAACTTCCAGCTACAGTATTATCTGTAGATGAGGGGAGGGGGGATGTTAATGTATCCAGACACTAGGAGAAATCCTATTGATCCGTGTCATCTTTAACATCCAGCTACAGTATTATCTGTAGATGAGGGGAGGGGGGATGTTAGAATATGTGTTTGTGTCTGTGTCTGTGTGTGTGTGTGTGTGTGTGTGTGTGTGTGTGTGTGTGTGTGTGTGTGTGTGTGTGTGTGTGTGTCTAGACAGGGAGTGTTGGAGTCGGGTCAGTTAGAGTGTGTGTATAATGTGTGTGTGTGGGGGGGTATGTGGATGAATGGGGTATGTTGGCGTGTGTGTTGGGTGAATGTGGCTAGACAGGTTGAAAGGGGTATGTACTGTGATGTGTGTGTGTTACAAAGAAAAACTTATGTGTGTCTCTGGAGTTATTGAATTGTAGCTGAAGGAGTATATCCCTTACGCCTGGTGTGGTACTAGGGAAGAGAATATGGATACAGGGGGAGGTGCAGGGGGTTGGCGCTCATTCTCTTCATATCCCTCTCTTTGAAGCCCCATCAGCGTTGTCACGGCAGCAGTCATATCCATGTGGCATGTCTCCCAGTGAGGTGGCAGATACGATGATGACAGGTTATCAACGTGGGCGAAGAGAGACACCGAGCGCTAACATCTCAGGTATACCAGGCGGAGTGATTTGATTTGTTCGAGCGAGCCCGGCATGGGAACTGAGGGGAGTGACAGATGCGGATGGACAGGTTATCGGAGTCTCAGCATCGCTCCTTGCCACATATGCACACACACACACACACACACAGACACCTTAAGTAGAACTCTGCTCAGAGGTCTCAGCTGTCCTGGTAGACTTGGCTGTCAATTAAAATATGAGAAAGGCTAAAACTATGAGACAGGTTGGACTTTAGTCCTAAACTTCAAACACTTGCTTTTCAAAACAGAAACTGACAAGAACCTTGACAGAGATCAGCATGATGAATGTGTCACAAATCAGTGAATCACAGAAGGGAAAAGATATGCGAGTCAAGAGCGACTTCTCTTCTAAGTTCACAATAGATTATTGGAAATGACAATCTGTTAAAACTACCTTCATGCATACAACAAAAGTGGTCGAACACTTTTGAACTAATCTTATACTATATCTATATGGTCAGCATGGCCTTTTTATGACGAAAACATATATACCGATAACAGCTCCATACAACATTAAATCCAGGTCAATAACGTCTGACTATACATATTAAAATGGTGTTGTTTCACGCAAACGATGAATGAATGATTGAAGGCCAGCTGAACAAAAACATGTTTACTACAGTGTCTTAGTGTTCATTTACTGAAACTAATGCTCAAATGCAGCATTTCAAGCAACGCAAGGATATTATTAATGGTGTAGCAACCTGGCATTCTCTAATGGGCTCAAATCTCCTTGAGGATAACGCTGACCTTCAACAAACACCCACGTTGCAAAACACCTATGCTGTGTGTGTGTGTAGGTTTGTGTGTGTGTGTGTGTGTGTGTGTCTGAGAGGAGGAGTGTGAAGATGACAAGGAAGACTGGTATACAGTGTAATTTTAGTGTGTGTGTGTGTGATTATTAGCTCGTTTTTTAACCTTTAAATCACACTACAGGAAAATTCTTCCAGGGTGCGTGAAGAGACATGAGCTCTGAGACACCATCATTAGAGAGGACTGCACACACGCATGTACACGCACACACACAATCATAACAACACTTAGCACTTCTGATTGTTCCCAGCTGAAGAGCTATTTCAAAGAGCCCTTCAAATTCCATAGCGTAATGCTGACAAAAAGAGAGAAAAAATTACAGTATAAAAATACAGAACAGACTCAATAAACCCCACGAACGTACGTGCATTTTAATTATCAAAATGATTCTGGTGTCAGAAAACACACTCTCTCTCTATCTCTCTTTCTCTCAACTGATGGGAGAAAAGTGTGTTGCCACACACACACAGCGGCTCGACATGCTCATGCTAACGGTCTCAATCAGCCCCACGCTGGCGTGTGTGTTCCAGCGAGCGCTCAGTCGATCAATGTCCTATCTCTGGCTACAGCACTGAACACTTTGCCTTGTCATAGACTCTCATCTCCTCTCCAGTCAAGTGAGTGGGTTAGACATTCATCTGTTTGAATTTGTTCAGTCACTCATTGCCTTTATTTATTTTCTTTCTGTGAACAATTGATGTAAAAAAAAATAGGAAATGTTTCACATCACCACAATCTTATTTTGGTGATGCTTATACACAAGGTGAGCGCACAATACCGATGTCTCAGTTGGTTGGACCTTGGGACTTGCTACAGTTGTGGGTTTGATTCAATTTGAAGACCTGTATGCGGTCAAATATATTATCAGCCTTGAACTTTACAATGGAGTGCAATGGAGCAGAATGTCCTGTTTTCTCTTTTCAAAACTGGTTGAATGGCTATTTTTACCCGGTGTACACCTGCAACTTACCACAGGAGAGATAAATTACACAGTAAACCAGATAACTTGCCTCCAACCAAATTAATTTTAATATTGGATGGTCCTGTGCAGTTCAATCAATCAAATGTGTGAACATTCAATTTCAACATATTTTAGATGAAATACTGAATCTT
This sequence comes from Salvelinus namaycush, assembly GCF_016432855.1. Taxonomy (NCBI): domain Eukaryota; kingdom Metazoa; phylum Chordata; class Actinopteri; order Salmoniformes; family Salmonidae; genus Salvelinus; species Salvelinus namaycush. The sequence goes on along the minus strand of NC_052327.1, from coordinate 16,291,165 downwards.
GCAAGGGTGTCAATAATTTTGTCAACTGTAAACTGAACATTCGTTAATTGTAAGTAAAAAATGTCAGCCAAATGACCATTTATATGATCTTATTTTTCAAGAATAAAGGAATAAATGCTGTTGAAGTGAACCTACTGAGCAGTGAGATTGGTGCGAATGGCTGGGAGTTCCCTGCTCTGCAGTTCTGGGTGGGTGGAATTGGTTTGTATGATTGGCCTGTAGCGCGGTACATGGCCTGAACCCACAGCATCCGGTCCTGCTCGTCATCATTGGCAAACACGACCAGGTCACCCTCCTTGACCGCATTGAAGAACACTCGACCACCCTGGAGACCTGAGAGAGAGAGAGAGAGACGAGGTATGTGGTGCAGATGGTCATAACAGAAGAGACAAGATGGATGGATAGATAAGGTATGGTATAGTGTCTTAACACAGCGTTAGTGTGAGTGTTGTAACAAGTGAGTTACCTGTGTGTGTGTGTGTACCAGGCTGGGGGTCGGAGTAGTCCACAGTGTAACCTTCTAGTTGCATCAGTTCATGGGGCTCAGACTTCTTCTCTCTATAGCTGCACATTGCAAAGGTGTATTGGCTGACCTGCAACAGTTATCAAGGGTTCACACACTCTGTATAAAATGGCATTATAATTAGTAAAAACAAATATTACGCTATGTTTTTAAAAAATATGGGAATCAGGTGATATAGTATAAGAGATTGTAATGTCCAGAAAATATCTTTGCATTACACAACCGTTTTTTTCGTCTCCCTTTTATAGATTGCTGCATATTTCTCTACATGGTCAACATGTGTTGCTTCATGATTCAAACAAACCTTTTTTTGTCTCTCTGTCAATTAAAACCACAAAAATATGCAGCAATAACAAAAACTGATAAGTCCCATAACATATTAACAGTTAATTCAAACATTTTGTGAAAAGACTCAAAGGTATGTGTATGAAGTGCAAAGGAGGGTCAACAAAAATGTATAAAACACACCCAAGAAAAACCACTGTGCAAAGAAAAGTCCACTAGGAAGAAACAATGTTAGAAGTTATACATTTGGCGAGTATACCTTAAAATATTGTATTGTTCTCAATGAAACACGTGTCAATGAATCAAGACATTTAGCCTACCTGGACAAGAACGAAATATCTTCTTTTCCAACGTTTCCAAACTCTCTGTCCCAACGCATAAAGGTACCTACAAATACAGAAAGATCAAGAGTCTTTATTGAAACATCTAATGCTAACTGTGTTTTATTACCGTGACGCTGGAACTCAAACTCATTTACCACTATTGGGATTATAGATTTGAAGAACTATTAACCCAAAGCAAATTCAATTGAATATAAATGTAATATATTATTTATAAAACACGAGTTGCATCTAAAAATGACACAACAAGACACAGCTCCAGTATATGCTAAATTTTTTGGTCATTGTGGAGTCAATGAGCAGCTCTTTTACAAAATTATTTCCAAGAATATAGACTATTTTATCATTCACTGAGAACATAAGAAATGTTCTTATAAAAAAAGACATTATTACCAGCACAGTGAGAAATTATAGGTTTACAACATTTTATTGAGGTTTATGCTGCAAATATTGTGACAAAGGGTAGGCCTAATTTATGAATTGCAAATACCAACTGTGATAGGCCAAATTGTAGAAGCATATTGCCTCGTGATTGATAATAATTACGGCCATGACACAACCAAGCAAATGTTCTCTCTGAGTCTCTTCCCTTGGAAAACTTTACCATTGTCAGAAATCGAATGATTCAAATCTGGAAGCTCCATAATCAAATCGCCAATTCATGGAAGTCAAACAATGGGAAATAACACGTGTGGGATATGGGAAAGTGGAAGGGGGAAATCCATAGATTGTGAAAACACTATAACGAGGAGGGGCTGCCCGTTACGAAAAGGCCTCCAGTCCAGGTTGGGAGCCCTTGTGAATGTGGATCTGAAAGCCTGGGCCATTCTCCGGGAGTTGGGTTAACATGTGGCAGAAGTAATCATCCACTTGTGAAAATTACTTTCTGTTCATACTCAAACACCTTTCAGCCACTCATGATCCCATTTGCGACCCCAGAGGTGCGGACCAATAAACACGCGGCCGCAGGAACATTTTCTGTCCTTGATACAATGCATGCTGATCATGCACTTCCTAAAGCCAAGTACACGCGTTTACATTTCCATTAGTAGGTCTAGTCTATACAAAATTAGAACAGCAGTTACATATATTCAAGCAACGCTTTGGCAATTTTTTAATTAATCAAATTAACTCAACAAAGAGAGAGCAGCCACAGTAGATTAAACTGTCACTTGTAAGAGAAAAGCAAGTGCTTACCAGGGCAAAGAGAGCCATTGATGGAGATTGCTAGGGTGAACCAAATAAAACATAATAAGTGATAAACAAAATATCTTCAGAAATGACATTGTCAAAAGGGGGTTAAGTTTACATTAAAAGAAGGTTATAATCAAAAAGGATAACAAGGCAACTAGATAGAAAAGACTACCCTGTACTCAATCAAGCATTTTTCAAGCATTTTTTTTCAGATTTGTCCTAATAGTTACCATCTACCAATTTTCCCAATTGTTTAAAATGTTAAAGACAGTATATTAATTTTGAAATATTAATATTGAAAAAAACTAAAACTGGACAATAACTAAAGAAACAGGCTGCAACATCAACCCTGCAGCTACTTCAAGTTTTGGAGTAACAATGCACCTGTGTGGACATTTGTTAGAACTGCACCTAGATGTTGCGAAGTACTATGCACGTTTTACATTCTCAAGCTTTCTCAATGTCCACACAAACCCCTTAGCCAAAAACACACGCACATACACCCTGGTGGTGTCTGTCCTGACTCCATTGTCTTCCGGTCATTATTAGTAGCCCCTCGGCCCCCTTCAAAAGGCTCTTAACACCAGTAGAGATTGTTTTATTTAAATTGAACCTTTATTTAACTAGGCAAGTCAGTTAAGAACACATTCTTATTTACAATGACTGTAGTGACGCCTCAAGCACTGAGGTGCAGTGCCTTAGACCACTGCGCCCGACAGACAGACACAGACAGACAGACAGACAGACAGACAGACAGACAGACAGACAGAGAGACAGAGACAGAGACAGACAGAGATTTTGTAAGATTCTTCTACATGTCCGGGGGAAAACTACAAGATCTGAGCAACAAACAAAAAAGAATCCCCTCATCCAGCTGATCCTGGGGCTGAGTTCACAAACCTGTTTAACTAACACACTAAAGCCTCAGGACCAGAGCACCAAATTACAACACAGTCAAAATTACCTATTGGCAAACAAGAACAAAGCAAAATGCAGTGCTATCTGGCCCTAAATCAACAGTACAGCATGGCAAACTATTTGAACATGGTTACTGATCAAAACCTTTGAGAGTCTGTACTTTGTCAAGGTTTTTCTGAGCACAGCTTTGCCATTGAGAAAGGTAGATGCAGGAAAACCTGGCTCTCTGTAGAAGAAAGGCTGTGCAACCACAGAACCACAGCAGAACCTGAGACAGAGCTGCATTTCCTGACAAAATCTTAAAATATATATAAAACAATTAGAAATGTGTCATTTCCCCAAATTTGAAACCCTTATTTAAGTTTTCAAAGACCTCTCTGATGAAAATAGGCTACCCGTCCTGTTGGGGGAAGACGCAGAGAGCTGTGGGTTGGCAGCGCACTACTATGCTGCCTGCCATAAAATGAGGGACAGTGTCTGACAGACCAACCAACCTGCACATGTCCTCTATGCCATTGCTATTGCCGACTGCATGGTTATTTTTACCCTTGATTATTGTTGTTACTGATTGTCCCGTTGACAATATGGATTATTATTATTTTAATTATGTTAATATTGTAAATGTATCAAAGTACAGTACTTTGACAATATGTACATTGTTACGTCATGCCAATAAAGCAAATTAAATATAATTTAAATTGAGAGAGAGGGGGGAGAGAAAAACACAGGAACAACAACAGTAAGACCAGAGTGGATGGAGCCCATTCACTCACACATTTGTACCCAAAAAGAAATAAAGGGGGTGAAGAGAGAGAGAGAGAGAAAGAGAGAGAGGCAGAAAAAGGAGGGGGGGTCTGAATGCAAGGGACTGAGAAAAGGGAGGGGTGGGAGAAGAGGAGAGCAAGAGATCTTAACTCTTTCCATCTTAGTGAATTGAAAGTGTGAGAGAGGATGAAGAGAGTGGGATATAGAGACATAGATAGGAAAGGTGAGCAGGGAGGTAGACAGAGATGGGGAGGAAGGCAGACAGAGGGAGAGAGAGTAAATGGGCTGAATGACCATAAATCACAACTTTGTTTTAAGTGAAGAGTAGAGAGAAAGAGAGAGGAGACAGAGCGAGCATGAAAGCGCTCCTCTGTGTATGTATGTACTGTATATCAGGGTTGTGGTCAATTCTGAATTGAGTTGTGAATTGATCTTAAATTCCAATTGAATTTTGGAATTTGAATTGCATTGGTCACACCCGACAGGAAGCATAACTTGAATTGAATTTGAAATAAAGAAAGTAGGCTGTAGGCTGTCATATCCGGTCACAACTTGCAGACTTGTTTACGTGCTGCTGTGCGTTTTGTTGCTAACCTTACTTTGCTACCTGACAACTTTACAGTTTTTACTTTTTAATTACCGTTTATATTTTTAGTTTTTCCCTCACTCAATTTTTTCACTCCGGATGCTTTATCTGGACATGATTCGTCAAGACCTCCAACAGCCGAACCTAAGTAGTAACATTAATTAACATGATGCCTTCTAATTGCAGTCGCTGTACTCATAATATACAGGATAATGATCGCCTTACGGCGAGGATAGCTGTGCTGCAAGCCCAGTTTCACACGCAATCGTTAGGCAAGGGTTATTTCAGTGTAGGAAAGGATGAAACAGCGTATGTGCCACCAGAAAGTACAGATAGTAGTATAAATCCCCTCGCACGGTCCCCGCAGCCAGACAACTTTCTCATGGCTTCTGGAGGGAAATGCTGTAGGAATGCTCAACCGGTGTCGCTCATTCAGCCGACAGAAACTTTCAACCGGTTCTCCCCATAAAGCAGCGAGTCGGAGTCTGAGGCCGAGCCTTCTCTGGTCTCTACTCCTCCCGTTACGGGGTCTGAGACGCCGAAGGCTCCCACCATTAGCTCTGACAAATTGAAAACCCTAGTCATTTGCATCCCGCAAAGGCGGAGGTGTTGCTAACATCTACGATAGATTTCATGACTAGAAAATTTGCTATGAAGCCTACTCAATCACTTTTTTATAGCTACTGTTTACAGGCCTCCTGGGCCATATACAGCGTTCCTCACTGAGTTCCCTGAATTCCTATCGGACCTTGTAGTCATAGCAGATACTATTCTAATTTTTGGTAACTTTAATATTCACATGGAAAAGTCCACAGACCCACTCCAAAAGGCTTTCAAAGCCATCATCGACTCAGTGGGTTTTGTCCAACATGTCTCCGGACCTACTCACTGCCCCAATCATACTCTGGACCTAGTTTTGTCCCATGGAATAAATGTTGTGGATCTTAATGTTTTTCCTCATAATCCTGGACTATAGGACCACCATTTTATTACGTTTGCATTCGCAACAACTAAATTCTCAGACAACCCAAAGATTCCTTGATGCCCTTCCTGTCACGACTTCAACCGAGGCAGGCTCTCCTTCCCGTTCGGGTGGCGCTCGGCGGTCGTCGTCACCGGCCTACTAGCTGCCACTGACTCTTTTTCCTCCCCCTCCTTATGTGTTTATTTGTATCACCTGGGTTTAGGTAATTGGCAATTAGTGTGGCTTTATTAGTCAGCCAGCCCGTACGCTTCTTTGTGCGGGATTGTTCATTTGTACTTTTGGATTCGGGAGTGGATGTATGTATTGTGGACTGGGTTTTGTCTTTCATGTTTGGACGTTTGTTTTATGACACCCAGTAAGTCCGTGTTGGACATTGGTATGCCGGTTGTGCATTAAAAAGTAAGCACCGTATTGAAGCTCTGTTGTTCCTGCGTCTGACTTCACACCCCCCGACACCCAGATCGTTACACTTCCAGACTCCCTCTGCCTACCCAAGGACATCAGAGGACAAAAATCAGTTAACCACCTAACTGAGGAACTCAATTTAACCTTGCGCAATACCCTAGATGCAGTTGCACCCCTAAAAACGAAAAACATTTGTCATAAAAAACTATCTCCCTGGTATACAGAAAACTCTAAACCTTCAAGCTGCATACTGGACCCTATTCCAACTAAACTACTGAAAGAGCTGCTTCCTGTGCTTGGCCCTCCTATGTTGAACATAATAAACGGCTCTCTATCCACCGGATGTGTACCAAACTCACTAAAAGTGGCAGTAATAAAGCCTCTCTTGAAAAAGCCAAACCTTGACCCAGAAAATATAAAGAACTATCGGCCTATATCGAATCTCCAATTCCTCTCAAACATTTTAGAAAAAGCTGTTGCGCAGCAACTCACTGCCTTCCTGAAGACAAACAATGTACACGAAATGCTTCAGTCTGGTTTTAGACCCCATCATAGCACTGAGACTGCACTTGTGAAGGTGGTAAATTACCTTTTAATGGCGTCAGACCGAGGCTCTGCATCTGTCCTCGTGCTCCTAGACCTTAGTGCTGCTTTTGATACCATCGATCACCACATTCTTTTGGAGAGATTGGAAACCCAAATTGGTCTACATGGACAAGTTCTGGCCTGGTTCAGATCTTATCTGTCGGAAAGATATGTTTGTCTCTGAATGGTTTGTCCTCTGACAAATCAACTGTAAATGTTGGTGTTCCTCAAGGTTCCATTTTAGGATCACTATTGTTTTCACTATATATTTTACCTCTTGGGGATGTCATTCGAAAACATAATGTTAACTTTCACTGCTATGTGGATGACACACAGCTGTACATTTCAATGAAACATGGTGAAGCCCCAAAATTGCCCTCGCTAGAAGCCTGTGTTTCAGACATAAGGAAGTGGATGGCTGCAAACTTTCTACTTTTAAACTCGGACAAAACAGAGATGCTTGTTCTAGGTCCCAAGAAACAAAGAGATCTTCTGTTGAATCTGACAATTAATCTTGATTTTTTGATTATGATTTTATTTGGATCTCTTTTAGTCCCCATTTGGACTAATCTTCCAAGAGTCCTTAAACATTAAAATACAATTTATAATCGGAACACATTTCCACATATAACACACTATTACAAACATACATCATATACTAACATAATGACCCAATAAATACTCAATCTAAAAAAATATTGATTCTTCATCTACTATAGTCCCACAACATTTCTATGTATTATATTGAAATCGTTTTAAAATAATTTATATATTGAAAGGTTTCTGGTTTGCTCAGTTAATTTATTCCATTTCTTTATTGCTCTAAATCGAAATGTTCTTATGCCTATTTCTCTTTTCTGTCTGGATAACGCATAGATGGTGGACAATCTATTCCTAGTATTTACGGAATGTCTGTCTCTTACCATCTGAATACCGTTGTGAATAGAACTTGGCCGTTTTAAATAATGTATATTATGAAATAAAATAAGCATGTTCCTTTCAATTATCTTATCGATTGATGACCAACCGAGAACATTGCGTATGACTGCAACAGAAGAACCATATCTCCACCTTAAAACGATCCTTGCTGCTTTGTTCTGTGCATTCTGCAGCCTCCTAACTTCACTTGATGATGCATTTCCCCAGACCACAGCACAGTAGTTCACCTGACTCTCAATTAATGCTTGTGTTATTTGCTGAAGAATTTTTCCTGGTAAATATTTAGCTATCCTTCTGATTATGCATGCTGTTTTAATATTTTTTTTTACATAGATTAGTTATTTGAGACGACCATGATAAGCAGTTGTCTAGTTGCACTCCCAATAGTTTGGTTTCTGCCACTTCTTCAATTTGTACTCCTCCCATACTAAATTGTATCCCATGCTGTTTTGGCCTTTTCCTAGTGGAACAGACCAACATAACTTTGGTTTTCTTGGTGTTTAAAACAAGTTAGTTTTGGCAAAACCACTCCCTAAAATTCTCCAAATCTCCTTGTAAAGCTTGCCGTACCTGTTGAACCGATTGTCTTGCTGTATAAATTGTAGTATCATCTGCAAATATAGTAGCTTGAGTTTCAGCTAAGGCATAGGGAAGGTCGTTGGTATATATTAAATAGAGAAGTGGCCCAAGGCAGCTGTCCTGCGGTATTCCACAGTTTAAAACATGAGGGGAAGAAAATGAACCATTGATATAGGTGGACTGTTTCCTGTCAGTTAGATATGACTGTACCCAATTCAATGCTACCTCCTTAAAACCATAATGCATTATTATGGTTGTACAGTCGTCTCAAATAAAACTGTGAAGGACCTGATCTCTCTTTTGACGAACATATCAAGATTGTTACAAGGACAGCTTTTTTCCATCTACGTAACATTGCAAAAATCAGAAATTTTCTGTCAAAAATGTATGCAGAAAAATGTATCCATGCTTTTGTTACTTCTAGGTTAGACTACTGCAATGCTCTACTTTCCGGCTACCCGGATAAAGCACTAAATAAACTTCAGTTAGTGATAAATACGGCTGCTAGAATCCTGACTAGAACCAAAACATTTGATCATATTACTCCAGTGTTAGCCTCCCTACACTGGCTTCCTGTTAAGGCAAGGGCTGATTTCAAGGTTTTACTGCTAACCTACAAAGCATTACATGGGCTTGCTCCTACCTATCTTTCCGATTTGGTCCTGCCGTACATACCTACATGTACGCTATGGTCACAAGACGCAGGCCTCCTAATTGTCCCTAGAATTTCTAAGCAAACAGCAGGGCTTTCTCCTATAGAGCTCCATTTTTATGGAATGGTCTGCCTACCCATGTGAGAGACGCAGACTCAGTCTCAACCTTTAAGTCTTTGTTGAAGACTCATCTCTTCAGTAGGTCATATGATTGAGTGTAGTCTGGCCCAGGAGTGTGAAGGTGAACGGAAAGGCACTGGAGCAACGAACCGCCCTTGCTGTCTCTGCCTAGCCGGTTCCCATCTCTCCACTGGGATTCTCTGCCTCTAACCATATTACAGGGGCTGAGTCACTGGCTTACTGGTGCTCTTCCATGCCGTCCTTAGGAGGGGAGCGTCACTTGAGTGGGTTGAGTCACTGACGTGGTCTTCCTGTCTGGGTTTGCGCCCCCCCTTGGGTTGTGCCGTGGCGGAGATCTTTGTGGGCTATACTCGGCCTTGTCTCAGGATGGTAAGTTGGTGGTTGAAGACATCCCTCTAGTGGTGTGGGGGCTGTGCTTTGGCAAAGTGGGTGGGGTTATATCCTGCCTGTTTGGCCCTGTCCAGGGGTATCATCGGATGGGGCCACAGTGTCTCCTGACCCCTCCTGTCTCAGCCTCCAGTATTTATGCTGCAGTAGTTTATGTGTCAGGGGGCTAGGGTCAGTCTGTTATATCTGGAGTATTTCTCCTGTCTTATCCGGTGTCCTGTGTGAATTTAAGTATGCACTCTCTAATGCTCTCTCTCTCGGAGGACCTGAGCCCTAGGACCATGCCTCAGGACTACCTGGCATGATGACTCCTTGTTGTCCCCAGTCCACCTGGCCGTGCTGCTGCTCCAGTTTCAACTGTTCTGCCTGCGGCTATGGAACTCTGACCTGTTCACTGTCATTACTATAATTTGACCATGCTGGTCATTTATGAACATTTGAACATCTTGGTCATGTTCTGTTATAATCTCCACCCGGCACAGCCAGAGGAGGACTGGCCACCCCTCATAGCCTGGTTCCTCTCTAGGTTTCTTCCTAGGTTTTGGCCTTTCTAGGGAGTTTTTCCTAGCCACCGTGCTCCTACACCTGCATTGCTTGCTGTTTTGGGGTTTTAGGCTGGGTTTCTGTACAGCACTTTGATATATCAGCTGATGTAAGAAGGGCTATATAAATAAATTTGGTTTTGATTTTGAAATGCCTTATTTATTCTACACATCAATATACCAACATGTATGTTGACATCATGCATGGTTACCAATGCCATGTAGCAGCTGGTTGAAACATTTTAAACAATTAAGGCATTCTTCTATGGGACAGATCAAAGTTTACTGGTGGAGGGGTGGTCCAAAATAGGGGATGGTTGTCAAACATATTTTTTTGCTTTGGGGAGAGTTGCGTTTTTTAAAATTATGGGTACAGGGGAGGGTAGTGCATTTTTTTCACTGGTTTACATTTGCTATTCTGCTTGTATTTTCCCTATAAACAATGCTTGACTTACTTTTGATATTACCCTGATAAAGTTTAGAAATGTTGGTGAAGGTTTGGTATGGTGTGGCTATTATTAAGCTTCAGCTACTGCAGGCCTCTGACATGAAGGCAGAAGGTGCTCCAACTGACTCCAACAGTTGAACTTGATATGTGTTATTTCATAGTTTTGATATCTTCACTATTATTCTACAATGTAGAAAATAATCAAAATAAAGAAAGACCCTTGAATGAGTAGGTGTTCTAAAAACTTTTGACCGGTTGTGTGTGTGTGTGTGTGTGTGTGTGTGTGTGTGTATATATATATATATATATATATATATATATATATATATATATATATATATATATATATATATATATATATATATATATATATATATATATATATATATATATATATACACACACACATATATACACACACACACACACACACACATACACACACACACACACACACACACACACACACACACACACACACAACTGACTGTGCAAAGGTTTTAGGCAGGTGTGAAAAAATGCTGTAAAGTAAGAATGCTTTCAAAAATAGACATGTTAATAGATGATGTTTATCAATTAACTAAATGCAAAGTGAGTGAACAGAAGAAAAATCTAAATCAACTCCATATTTGGTGTGACCAGCTTTTGCCTTCAAAACAGAATCAATTCTTCTAGGTACACTTGCACAAAGTCAGGGATTTTGTAGGTATATAGTCAGGTATACGATTAAACAATTACATTAAACAGGTGCTAATGATCATCAATGAAATATGTAGGTTGAAACACAATCATTAACTGAAACAGAAACAACAGTGTAGGAGGAATAAAACTGGGTGAGGAACAGCCAAACGCCGTTAACAAGGTGAGGTTGCTGAAGACAGTTTCCTGTCAAAAGCCATACACCATGACAAGACTGAGCACAGCAACAAGACACAAGGTAGTTATACTGCATCAGCAAGGTCTCTCCCAGGCAGAATTTAAGGCAGACAGGGGTTTCCAGATGTGCTGTCTAAGCTCTTTTGAAGAAGCACAAAGAAACGGGCAACGTTGAGGACCGTAGACACAGTGGTCGACCTAGGAAACTTACTGCAGCAGATGAAAGACAGATCATGCTTACTTCCCTTCATAATCGGAAGATGTCCAGTAGTGCCATCAGCTCAGAATTGGCAGAAAACAGTGGGACCCTGGTACACCCATCTACTGTCCGGAGGTCTGGTCAGAAGTGGCCTTCATCGAAGACTTGCGGCCAAAAAGCAATGCCTCCGACGTGGACACAAGGCCAAGCGACTTAACTATGCACGAAAACACAGGAACTGGGGAGTAGAAAAATGGCAGCAGGTGCTCTGGACTGATGAGTCAAAATTTGAAATATTTGGCTGTAGCAGAAGGGAGTTTGTTTGCCGAAGGGCTGGAGAGCGGTACACGAATGAGTGTCTGCAGGCAACAGTGAAGCATGGTGGAGGTTCCTTGCAAGTTTGGGGCTGAATTTCTGCAAATGGAGTTGGGGATTTGGTCAGAATGAATGGTCTCCTCAATGCTGAGAAGTACAGCCAGATACTTATCCATCCTGCAATACCATCAGGGAGGCATCTGATTGGCCCCAAATTTATTCTGCAGCATGACAACGACCCCAAACATACAACGAAAGTCATTAATAACTATCTTCAGCGTAAAGAAGAACAAGGAGTCCTGGAAGTGATGGTATGGCCCCCACAGAGCCCTGATCTCAACATCATCGAGTCTGTCTGGGATTACATGAAGAGAGAGAAGCACCTGAGGCTGCCTAAATCCACATAAGAACTGTGGTTAGTTCTCCAAGATGTTTGGGCCAACCTACCTGCCGAGTTCCTTCAAAAACTGTGTGCAGTGAACCTGGAAGAATTGATGCTGTTTTGGAGGCAAAGAGTGGTCACACCAAATATTGATTTAATGTAGATTTTTCTTCTGTTCACTCACTTTATATTTATCAATTAGCAAAATGCAAACTATGAACATGTCTATTTTTGAAAGCATTCTTACTTTACAGCATTTTTCACACCTGCCTAAAACTTTTGCACAGTACTGTATATAATTAGTTTGATTTATTTTGATATTAATATCATTCAGTGGACACCTAAGCCTATCAGCCTATGCATGCAACGCCCTGATACATTTAGTGCTCAAATCTCTGCGGTTGACAATTATTGTTTTAAGAAAGTAGCCAAACCCCTCCCCTCCATCCCACAATGACTGCCTCGCCTGGTTCACTAACTACTTCTCAGATAGAGTTCAGTGTGTCAAATCGGAGGGCCTGTTGTCCGGACCTCTGGCAGTGTCTATGGGGGTGCCACAAGGTTCAATTCTCGGGCCGATTCTCTTCTCTGTATATATCAATGTCGTCGCTCTTGCTGCGGGTGATTCTTTGATCCACCTCTACGCAGACGACACCATTCTGTATACATCTGGCCCTTCTTAGGACACTGTGTTAACTTCTTTGGTATAGGGGGCAGCATTTTCACTTTTGGATGAATTTCGTGCCCATAGGGAACTGCCTCCTACTCTGTCCCACATGCTAATATATGCATATTATGAAGTTTATGAAGTCTCTGAAGTTTCTAAAACTGTTTGAATGATGTCTGTGAGTATAACAGAACTCATATGGCAGGCAAAAACCTGAGAAAAAATCCAAACAGGAAGTGAAAAATCTGAGAGTGGTCGTTGTTAAAGTCATCGCCTATTCAATTCCCTGTAATATATGGATCTGTTTGCACTTCATAGGCCTTCCACTAGATGTCAACAGTCAGTAGAACCTGGAATGAAGCTTATGCTGTGTTGTGGGACCGGATGGGAGGGGAATGAGTCAGTGGTCTGGCAGATTGCCAGTTCTTGGTCGCGCGCTTTCCTCATTATATTGTCTTGCGTTCCATTACTTATAGAGACTGAAAAGAATTCTCCGGTTGGAACCTTATTGGATATAAATGATAATAACATCCTGAAGATTGATTCCCTACTTACTTTGACCAGTTTATTCGACCTGGAATATAACTTTTTGAAGTTTTCGTCCGACGTTTGCCTGCATCTGCGCGAGCGTTTGGACACGTGCACTACACATGCTAGTAAAATTAGCTAATTGGACATACGTAATGGACATTATCGAACAAAACAACAATTTATTGTGGAACTAGGATTCCTGGCACTGCATTCTGATGAAGATAATCAAAGGTAAGGGAATATTTATGATGTAATTTCGTATTTCTGTTGACTCCAACATGGCGGAGAAATGTTGTTACTATCTGAGCGCCGTCTCAGATTATTGCATGGTGTGCTTTTTACGTAAAGTTTTTTTTTAAATCTGACACAGCCGTTGCATTAGGAACAAGTGTATCTTTAATTATATGTAAAACATGTATCTTTCATCAAAGTTTATGATGAGTATTTCTGTTATTTGACGTGGCTCTCTATAATTACTCCGGATATTTTGGAGGCATTTCTGAACATGGCGCCAATGTAAACCGAGATTTGTGGATATAAAATATGCACATTATCGAACTAAACATAAATGTATTGTGTAACATGATGTCATATATGAGTGTCATCTGATGAAGATTTTCAAAGGTTAGTGATGAATTTTATCTCTATTTCTGTTTTTTTTTACTACTATCTTTTGCTGGGAAAATGGCTATGTTTTTCTGTGGCTATGTACTGAGCTAACAATTGTTTGGTGTGCTTTCCCCATAAATCCTTTTTGAAATCAGACATGTTGGCTGGATTCACAACATGTGTAGCTTTAATTTGGTGTCTTTCATGTGTGAATTCATGAAAGATAGATTTTTATAGTAATATATTTGAATTTGGCGCGCTACATTTTTTTCTGGATTTTGGCCAAGTGGGACGCTATCGTCCCACCTATCCTAGAGGGATAGAGAGATACAAACCTCCAGACGAGCTTCAACGCCATACAACACTCCTTCAGTGGCCTTCAACTGCTCTTAAATGCTAGTAAAACTAAATGCATGCTCTTAAACCGATCGCTGCCCCGCACCCACCCGCCCGACAACTATAAATACCTAGGTCTCTGGCTAGACTGTAAACTCTCCTTCCAGACTCACAATAAGCATCTCCAATCCAAAGTTAGATCTAGAATCGGCCTCCTTCACTCATGCTGCCAAACTTACCCTCGTAAAACTGACTATCCTACCGATCCTTGACTTCGGCAATGCCATTTACAAATTAGCCTCCAACACTCCTCCACAAAATGGATGCAGTCTATCACAGTGCCATCTGTTTTGTCACCAAAGCCACATATACCACCCACCACTGAGACCTGTATGCTCTCGTTGGCTGATCCTCGCTACATATTCATCGCCAAACCCACTGGCTCCAGGTTATCTATAAGCCTTTGCTAGGTATAGCTTCGCCTTATCTCAGCTCACTGGTCACCATAGCAACACCCATCCATAGCACACGCTCCAGCAGGTATATTTCACTGGTCATCCCCAAAGCCATCTCCTCTTTGGCCGCCTTTCCTTCCAGTTCTCTGCTGCCAATGACTGGACTGAATTGCAAAAATCCCTGAAGTTGGAGACTTATATCTCCCTCACTAACTTTAAGTGTCATCTATCAGAGCAGCTTACCAATCGCTGCAGCTGTACACAGCCCATCTGTAAATAGCCCATCCAACCAACTACCTACCTCATCCGCATATTTGTTTTTCTGCTCTTTTGCACACCAGTATTTCTACTTGCACATCCTCATCTGCACATATTTCACTCCAGTGTAAATTTCTAAATTGTAATTACTTCGCCACTGTTGGCCTATTTATTGCCTTACCTCCTTACTTCATTTGCACACAACGTGTACAGTTTTTCTATTGTGTTATTGACTGTACGTTTGTTTATCCCATGTGTAAATCTGTGTTGTTCGTTTTGTCGCACTGCTTTGCTTTATCTTGGCCAGGTTGCAGTTGTAAATGAGAACTTGTTCTCAACTGGCCTACCTGGTTAAATAAAGGTGAAATAAAAAATGAAAATAGGCTATAAAGTTTTGCATATTCTACACATCGAAACACAAGGTGTTTTTGTCATTTGTTATAGGCTGTTTTTAAGGACACATAAAATGTCCAATATCCCTTGTTTATTGATGGCGCTGGCTGCTCCATGTTGGATCTGAATGCATATGGATGTCCGTGAAATTTCTCAAATGTCCCGTAAATTAAAATCTTCACTGTCATGTTGTCCAGCGCCAAATTCTACTGAAGGAAACTCTGAAATTGTATATTGTTTTTAATTAAGATTTTTGAATATTCACACAAAAATCTGTCGTCAATTCAATGGAAACCTAGCTACAGACACCATAAAGTCTCAAGTGCGCTTGTCCAGTGTCACTTTGATTATGCCTGTACATCATGGTTCACCAGCAGCCCCAGGCATCTAAAGAATAAGCTACCAGCCAAACAAGCTTGTAAGAATTGTACTTAAACTTCCCTCTCATACTCATCTGGAGGTTGAGCATTTTTCCATCTCCATCTCTGTAATGTGTCTTTATTTATGTAATCGTATGTGTTTTATGTCAAATAAAATAGGGACCACGATGGACATAAGTCCCCGACTTTATTGTGCAATCCCCATCCCTTTAAAAAATCTTTGTGTATATATGTATTTTATTTACCGACAAATAAAAATCTAGCAACCAATCAATCAATCCAAACTGTGCAGTGGCCAATTGATGACGGGAAAGAGACATCTGTTTCAAAACACCAAAAAGTGTGTCATACTAGACATAGTTTATTTATTGTCGTGTTGGAAACGCAAACCATGATATTGAAGTGCCTGAAGTCAGAATGCATTGATTATTGGTAGTGTGGTGCATCGGTACAGAAACCTGTTGGTGGAAAATGACTGACTTTATTCTCCCCATGGGGAAATGTTGTTGTAGTGTCATGTACACGTTTAAAGTGGCGTTTAAATACAAAACAATAGAACTTTCATAACAGTTACATACCAATAAAACATTTTTCTTTTAAATGAAAGAAAAAAAGACTAGCCTGCTGGCCTTACTGAGTCGATAGGAACATTAGCCCAAGCTATTTAGGAGGGATATCACACCTGGCACAAATTATTGTCTAGTTCTGTTTTTCCTGCTGAGGGGTGCCCTATACCTGCGCCCAGAGGGGAGTAGTTCAAAGTCCAGGTACAGAGGGTGGCTTGGGTCTAAAATTATTTTGTGAGCTTTGCGGAGTGCCCTGACCTTAAAGATCTCATTCAGGCCTGTCTGTTTGACTCCAAGTACCTTGCTTGCTGTGGTGATAATCCTTCTCAGCATATTTCTCTGGCTGACAGTGGCATTGCCAAACCAACAAACAATACAAAAAGTTAAAATACTCAATGAAAGATTTGTAAAACAGAGTCAGTAGTACAGTCTACATTAAAAGATCCCAGCTTTTTGAGAAAGCAGTCTCTGTTGGCTCTTTTTGTAGATCAGGTCTGTACATTTACTCCACTGAAGCTTATTGTCCAAGAGGACACCCAGGTATTTGTATTCCTCTACAATCTCTATATTCTGACCTCTGATAGATGTTGCAGAGGTAGGTGTTGTACACTTCCTGTAGTCTATGCACATCTCTTTGGTCTTGTTGATATTGAGGACCAAGTGTGATTCCTCACACCACTCTACAAAGTCATCTTGGACCGGGCCATGATGTTCCTCATCATCATGCAACAGGCTGATCAAGGCAATGTCATCAGTGAACTTAATGAGGTGTCTGTCAGGATGGGAACTAGGACACCTATTAGTGTTTATTATTACTATTACTATTATTATTATATACAGTACCAGTCAAAAGTTTGGACACACCTACTCAATCAAGGGTTTTTCATTATTTTTACTATTTTCTACATTGTGGAATAATAGTGAAGACATCAAAACTATGAATAAGATATGGAATCATGTAGTAACCAAAAATATTGTTAAACATATAAAAACATATTTCATATTTGAGATTCTTCAAAGTAGCCACCCTTTGCCTTGATGACAGCTTTGCACACTCTTCGCATTCTCTCAACCAGCTTCACCTGGAATGCTTTTCCAACAGTCTTGAATGAGTTCCCACATTTTGCTGAGCATGTGTTGGCTGCTTTTCCTTCCCTCTGTGGTCCAACTCATCCCAAAATATCGCAAATTGAGTCGGTTGATTGTGGAGGCCATGTCATCTGATGCTGCACTCCATCCCTCTCCTTATCGGTCAAATAGCCCTTACACAGCCTTGAGGTGCGTTTTGGGTCATTGTCCCATTGAAAAACAAATGATAGTCCCACTAAGCGCAAACCAGATGGGATGGCATATTGATACAGAATGATGTGGTAGCCATGCTGGTTAAGTGTGCCTTGAATTCTAAATAAATCACTGACATTGTCACCAGCAACACACCCCCACACCTCCTCCTCTTTGCTTCATGGTGAGAACCACACATGCGGATATAATCCGCCCAAGCAAGTCTCTTCTTATTATTGGTGTCCATTAGTAATGGTTTCTTTGCAGCAATTCAACCACGTAGACCTGATTCACGCAGTCCCCTCTGAAAAGTTGAAGTGGAGATGTGTCTGTTACTTGAACTCTGTTACTATCCTTTGCAGCAGAGGTAACTCTGGGTCTTCCTTTCCTGTGGCGGTCCTTATGAGAGTCAGTTTCATCATAGTGCTTGATGGTTTTTGCGACTGCACTTGACCAACCTTAAAGGTTCTTGAAATGTTCCGTATTGACTGACCTTAAGTCTTTTACCAAATAGGGCTATTTTCTGTATACCATCCCTACCTTGTCACAACACAACTGATTGGCTCAAACGCATTAAGAAGGAAAGAAATTCCACAAATTCACTTTTAACAAGGAACACCTGTTAATTGAAATCCATTACAGGTGACTACCTCATGAAGCTGGTTGAGAGAATGCCAAGAGTGTGCAAAGCTGGGCAAAGGGTGGCTACTTTTCAAGGCAAAGGGTGGCTACTTTGAAGAATCTCAAATATAGAAAATATATTGATTTGTTTAACACCTTTTGGGGTAATACATGATTCCATATGTGTTATTTCATAGTTTTGATGTCTTCACTATTATTCTACAATGTAGAAAATAGTAAAAAATAAAAAAAATAAAAAAAATGGAATGAGTAGGTGTGTCCAAACTTTGACTGGTACTATATTTTATATATTTATAAATATGGCATCAAAAATGTTGGGAATATGATTTCCCCCTAGCTGATCATTGTCTGCTCTGATTGTTGTGTAATGAAACAGGCAGGGAGACTGAGCTCGTCCGTGGTGGTCGGTGAACCCTCAACCTTGTGGCCTGTAGCCTTGCGTGGCATCGACTGTGCCACAAAAGCATGCTGAAGTGGCAAAGTCGATATACACATTTAGAAACACAGGGTCGCTACAGTTATTGTTATTTGTGGTCGTAAACATTATCTGAGTTAATTCTATGAGGGGGGAGGTTGTTCGATATATTTTACAGTACAAGGGGAGGGTCATGTGAAAATATTATTAACGTTGGGGAGGGGGGCGCATTTTTTTTTTATAACACTTTGAGATGGACCAGCCCCACCCCCCACTGAATTTCGATCTGTCCCTAAAACTATTTTAAATAATTACAGTGGTCTCTAAATATTCTAAGGATATGTGGGTTGTCTATAATTCCCTCAATGTTTCAAATATCAGAAACAAATACATTTATTTTTACAATGAAAAATACTGTTTGACATCTGAGATATAATCAAACAAATATTTGAAATGGTATTTGTATTCTTTGCATTAATAAGTGTCCGATTTGTCAAATGAATGAGACTTCATGTTTTATGTCTTGGTTGAATGGCTTTGAATTTCTTTGAATTAAATTATACTTCCTTCAATTCAAATTCTGCTTCCTGTGGGGTGTGGCCAACTCTCTCTCGCTAATGTTGGTGTCAGATTGCAGTCTTTCAGTCTGAGGGTGGGTTCTGGCTCAGTTCTCCCAGTGTCTCTTCTCTCTCTCCCCCTCTCTTTAACTCACTCCCTCGCACTTCCCCCTTCTCCCCTTTTTCTGGTAGGTTGGAGGTGGTGGCAGATTGCAGTCTTTGGGAGAGCTGAGACAGAGCTCCATCTTCTCTTCTCTGTCTCTTCAGCTCCCATCAACAGATGGCTGCTTTTAATGGTGACGCACTCAACCTGAAAATCCAACCTCTCCATCTCTCTGTATGTCTGTCAGTCTGTCTCACTTTCTCCCCCTCCTCTCAGTCTCTCTCCCCCTTTGCTCGCTTTCTTTCTTATTTCCTAGAATGGACAAACCTCAGGTGTGCCTAGTGTGTTTATGTGTGCGTGCGTGTGCGCGCGCGCGCGTGTGTGTGTGTGTATGCCTTGGTGTCCTCCTTGACACTCCAAGGGTCAGCTGAGATCGTAATAAACTTTTGAAGGCACTAGCCAATTAGGGGGAGCCACTTACCAACCAGATAGACTGACACACACACACTTGCAAGAGTGTGCATGCGCAAATGCGAACACATACTTCACTCAGCACCCCGATTCTCTTCCTTAATTAGCAGAGCCATAGTTATGAGGTGATCTCACAATGCTGCCCACCAGGGAGGTGGGGACACTGTTGTAGACCTCAGCCAATCCTCCCAGGGGAATTGCACGAGAGGTCTTCACAGGTTTAAAAAGATGGACCTGGGGCTTTCCTACCGGGATCCGATATACATAAAACCTGTTTTTATTATATCGAGTCCTTCCAAATGGACCCGAGGACAACTAGACCAGTTCCGTACAGACCTGGGCGGATACAGACCCAATCCGAGTGAGGGAAGCAGAAGAAAATATATGTTTTAAGCTACTTTATTAACCGGAGCTGATAAATGGAGAGGTGCCACTCTAGTCAGTGGGGGACGGGCTGTAATGTGATCTAGGGAGCAGCAATGTTGCCATGTTTGCGGTTTTCGAGCTGAATTGGGCCACTTTGAAAACGATGTCGCGGGTGAAAATGTATTGGTTGCGGGTTTTTGGCCTATTTCTAAGTTGCACCGCGGCCGCCATGGCATTTCTCTTAAAAAAGATATATTTCACTGTGACCTGCTGCTGACTGTCAGGCAGTGAGGCAGGCTGTTGCTGAGTGAGGAGGAGTGTGTGTGTGTGTTGAGAGAGCACAATAGTTATTGGCTGAGTCACGTGAGTGAGAGGAGACAGAGCAGCACGCATGTTGTGGTAACTTTTTACCAGTTGTAGGTAGGCAATTTAGATTGTGAAGACACCTATTTTCAACCCTTTTTCCATAAAACATTAATACGCTAGAACTGATGCACATCAATAAATAATGCGGACAATGCACTGGAAAACGACTTTGGGCGCACTAGAGCGTACTACATAAATACGCTCGGAGGTGGTTTAAACTGCATTCTAATTGCTTATAGTAAACGGTATCAAGCGAAGTGCTTTATGCGTGCTCAGTTCTTGGGTCTGGAGTAGACATTTGAAATGGAAGTTATGGAACTCCCTCGCGTGGTTCTTTGAAACTGACATTAGGCTAAATGTGGAGAGTAATACATTTGCATCTGTTGGCCATCAAGTAGTTTATTAATTGATATGCCATTGCAGGCTACCATTTGATACAATACATATGTTGAAATGACGATATCACTGGACTGATTGCAAATCAATTTGTGCCACTTGTGTAGCCTACCTGGAGCTAGCAAACCAATTTAATAAATAACCTATAACTTCAGTTTATAGTTGTTGTAGCCTTGTGTTATTATGAACGCATTAGATTGACGGTAACAGTAGTCAGATTAGGCTACAGGTAAAACTAATTCTAAAAAATAAACACTGACTGTTGTTGACAAGCATATTCAATTCATATACATATTATTAATATTTAATTCAGTGATTGAAATTATGACCACATCCTCAGTAGCCTATTCCAGCGGGCTAATGGGAAACACAAGCACTTCTTATTGCGAAATCACCTCGCTCATGTTGAATAAATTAGTCTGTTCATTTGAACTAAGCAAGCTGCTAAATTGTTCTGTTTACATCTAGCCTACATCTTGTCTAGGCTACTGTAGACTATATTAAATGAGATGTTGACCTATCAGGGGCTATAGGCTACCTGCCTTTATCCAAGAAAACTATGGCAAATTTTATTAGAATCATAAACCCAGATTTTTGACAGTAGCCTATGTCTATTGAAAAGACAAGTCAATCTCGCAAATGGGCAATTTATCACGGTTTGTAGTCTTAACATCTGGCACATAATAACAGCACAATTACCAGAAAATGGCCTAACAGTGTTTTTTATGTTCATCCAAGTGTTTCTTGCTCAGAGTTTGAGGTCCTCTGTCCAACTTTTATCACTCAAACTCTGCTGTCAGATTTATCTATAGTTATGCACATGCACAAAGTGGATTTATTTACAATTATAAACTGGTTGGGTCGAGCCCTGAATGCTGATTGGCTGACAGCCGGGGTATATCAGACTGCATACCACAGGTATGACAAAACATTTACTTGTACTGCTCTAATTATGTTGGTAACCAGTTTATAATAGCAATAAGGCACCTCTGGGGTTTGTGGTATATGGCCAATATACCACGGCTAAGGGCTGTGTCCAGGCACTCCGCAATGCGTCGTGTGCATAAGAACAGCCCTTAGCCGTGGTATATTGGCGATATACCACACCTCCTCAGGCCTTATTGCTTAATTATAAACCTGGTTCGAACCCAGAATGCTGATTGGCTGAAAGCCGTGGTATATCAGACCATATACCATGGATATGACAAAACATAACTTTTTACTGTTCTAATTACGTTGGTAATCAGTTTATAATAGCAATAACGCCCCCTGGGGGTTTGTGGTATATGGCCAATATACCACGGCTAACAGCTGTATTCAGGCACTCTGCTTTGCGTCGTGCAGAGAACATCCCTTAGCCGTGGTATATTGGCCATATACCATAACCTGTGCCTTATTGCTTAATCATAGGAGTCAAGCGAGTTAAATCGACATCCATTGATGGAACATGATATGGTGAATTTAATAAGGGCAAATGATCTTTTCTCTTGCCACATATTCAAAATGTCCTTTATTATGTAATATCATATCTAGCAAGAATTATTATTTTGAGGAAACCCGAATTTAGCTTCTAATGTCGTTACAAGTTACTATGAGTATGGATATGGAAACTCCTCTCTTTTGGTCATTGTAGCCTATCCTTCTCCTTTACCTTTTAATTCCATCATTTTAATTTCACCATCCATTGATTAGATATATCCTAATTTTTGCCACACACGGACGCTCTATGACTGTAGCCTATTGTCGATTTGATAACTTATGATTGGCCAACAACAACAAGCTACATTCGCCACTCTCGTGAAAAGTACGAGAAATCTCTCTCTCTCTCTTTACTGCATCAGTCGTGTTTGGATCTGTAGGGACTTTCCAGACAAGTCATTTAAAATTACACATACCCCAGACCTGTGACAATCATATCAGAACCGACCCAGACCTGTGACATTATTTACAATTCTGGATCCAGACCCACTCGGGTATTCGGGTACAGGTGGATCCGTGAAGACCTCTACCTTGCACTGACATTGGAGTGCCATGATCCACCAAAGTATAGTACATGGATAATTTCAGAAGTCTGTTGGTTTTCTATCTGTTCAGAAGAAATGTAGGCAATGCAAAGTCAAAAAGTCAACTTGTTACTTTGCAGTCCATGGTGCATGAACTGAAGAACAAACTGGAATTTGATTTTTTTTCACTGAAAAGTAGAAGGATTGGTTCAATTAGGCTTAGATTGAGTATCCCTAGACATTTTCTAGCCAGATAAGGCCAGTCTTGCTATTCCACTGATTTGACTGATGGCATGAATGTCATTGGGTTTAAAAATGGAGCTGGGCTGCCCTCTGTTGGAGTGAAGGAAGCCCAACATGAAATACATTCAATATCATCAAAATGTACCTGAAATAATGCATTCCAATCAAATAGACAAGGCAGAATGACTTGAACACACACATACTTCTCATATAAAAAAAGTTCTGTCCGCATACGGACAGACAGAAGTTACCCGTGCCTCTGCTCCTTAGCTCATCATCTCCCTCTCTTCCCCTTTCTTTCTCTCCATCACCTCTATCAGCCACCACTAGGGGGTGCTGCTATCCTTTCTTTGCCTTGTAATGACAGTTTCTATTACAGCCTAACCCTTAAACGTTAGTCACTTTGCTGTTTTTCATTATATCTCCATACAAAACATACATATCCCATACAAATAAATCCTAGTAAACTCTAGGGTCCTATAAAATTATTTATAGTGTGACCTAAGCTTGCCTGCTCTTCCTGACCTCCACTGTCACCTAACATCATACCAACTGGGTAGTGTATTTCATACCCTCAGTATGACTGGGTAGTGTAGTTCATACCCTCAGTATGTCTGGGTAGTGTAGTTCATACCCTCAGTATGACTGGGTAGTGTATTTCATACCCTCAGTATGACTGGGTAGTGTATTTCATACCCTCAGTATGACTGGGTAGTGTATTTCATACCCTCAGTATGACTGGGTAGTGTATTTCATACCCTCAGTATGACTGGGTAGTGTAGTTCATACCCTCAGTATGACTGGGTAGTGAAGTTCATACCCTCAGTATGACTGGGTAGTGAAGTTCATACCCTCAGTATGACTGGGTAGTGTAGTTCATACCCTCAGTATGACTGGGTAGTGTAGTTCATACCCTCAGTATGACTGGGTAGTGTAGTTCATACCCTCAGTATGACTGGGTAGTGTAGTTCATACCCCCAGTATGACTGTGTAGTGTAGTTCTTACCCTCAGTATGACTGGGTAGTGTAGTTCTTACCCTCAGTGTGACTGGGAAGTGTAGTTCTTACCCTCAGTATGACTGGGTAGTGTAGTTCTTACCCGCTGTGCTTCATGTTGGGGGGTTTGTCCATGCGGACAGCAAGTTGGATCTTTAGCTCTACGTCCTGACTGTTCTTGGACACCACCATCTTGTGGAGCTCAGCCTGCTTGGGTCCGTTGGTGGTGGGGTTCAGGATCACCTGGGAATGGGAGAGAGGGAAAGGAAAGGATGGGGTGACAAAGGGCGAGTGCACAGGAGAGATAATAAACTATTTTACAGAAGGTGAAGTAATGATGGCTTCTGGCTTCTCCACCACCAAAATATACAAACAGTCTCTCTCATCAGACAGTTAGTCAGTGACAGACAGACGTACACATCCTCATACTTTGTGACTTTGATGGGAACAGACAGGTGAAGGACATCACAAAACCATGGCTGTCTGGGGAAGACACAAACAAGTCAGACTTTCTTTTAATATCACAACCCCCTCTGTAGTTGCTCCATATTGTTATGGAAAAGGTTAGGTAGTTCAGACTAATTTTTCTCAAACCTTTCCTCGGGGACCCCCAGAAGTTTCACAATTTAGTTTTAGCCCTGAACTTGCTCACCTGATTCACCTAGTCAAGGACTTGATGATTAGTTGCCTTAGGGGTGCTAGTGGTGGAATAGTTCAAATACATGAAACAGTTGGAGATCTCCGAGGGGAGGTTTGAGAACCACTGGTTTAGACCGCTCACTACCACTACACCATCTCCCAGGAGGCATCACCCCCCCCCCCCCCAGGGGGCCGCAGCAACATATTTGCCCATTGTAGAAGTAGTCAGAATGTAACTCTTTGGACCTGAATGGCAAAACATTTAGGAGATCGAGGTGTGCTCACAGTTTACCCATTTTGCATACTCCATCCTACCATAAGACATCCATGTCTTCATCAATGGAAAGGGTAAACGGTTGAGTTTGATATAATTTAAAGGCTTACAAACAGGGTTGTGAAACTATTTTATAATTTCTTGAGATTTTCTTTTAACATTGAAATTTTGCTCAAAAACCTTTCATGTCAATTACCAAAAAATGTGATGGCGGGCATAACACAAACACCTCAGATGATGTAAAATAGGTTCTAAGCCTCAACATATGCACAAATACTGTATTTATAGATCATTTACGATAAAGGATAAACAATGGCAATAAAAATATATATATATTCAAGAAATTCTAAAGTAGTTTGAGAACACTGTATGCTTTTAAATGATATCAAACTCTACTGTTGATCTTTTCCACTGATAGATAAGTCTCATACTAGGGTGGGGTACGCAAAACGGGTCAACTTTAAGCATCTGTCTCCTAAATGTTTTGGCATTCGAATCCAAAGAGTAACTTTCTGACCACTTCTACCATGTATGGAAAGTTTTGTTCAAATCAAAAGGTCAAAAAGTGATTGAAATCAAATAGAACGACCCTGATCGGTTTCAGAACTGTATTCAGGTAGAGACTAAATCTGTGGCAATGAAATCCTCATCTGTATATAGACCCCATAGACATACTCACCATGCTTCAATTACTTTTAGAGACAAAGAGTGCTTTGAGTTGTTAGACACAAGTGTGTGTTTGTTTGTGCGTTTGTGTGTGTGAGAGAGAGAAATAGACAGAGAGAAAGAGGGGGGGGAGGGAGAGAGATAGAGAAGGAGGCAGAAACAGAGATTAGAGAGGGTGAGGAAAACGAGAGAGAAGGAGAAAAACAGGATTAATGGAGGGGGACAGACTTTTTAGAGCAATTACTTTTGACCAAAGAGAGAAGAAAATGGAGAATGAAAGAGGAAAAATGAAAGACAATAAGTTGGCAGAATGTGTGTGTATGCACGCTGTCACTTGTTTGTATTCCGCATGTGTGTGTGTACACAGTATGTTTGTTGCATGCGTGTGGCACACCCACTAACACTGACTGGGAGAGAGATCTTAGTGGTGCTCATTGTTTTGTTAGTGTCGCAGTGTTATCAGTGTCTCAAAGGGAGTCTCCATCTGTTTCTCAGAGAGAAGAAGAGGAAGAGATAGTGATGGGGAGAAGAGAGAGGGGGCTCTTCCGGTAGGATAACAGCTCCAGCTCTTGCACATTCTATACAATGCATGTCTCAAATATTTCAATGGCATCCATGTCATGGGAAAAACTAGTCTAGGTACATTACTGTTTGGCCTACATTGTTACATTGCCAAGCCAATGAATGATTGGGTCATTCTAATTGCTAGTATCTGATATAAATACTAACTGATATCAAGTGGCTGATATTGATAGTGAATTATATCAATCTTAATCTTGTCAATATAGGGGGTGCTGTTTCAACTTTGTAAAATATCGTTCTCAAATTAAACTGCCTCGTACTCAATTCTTGCTCATACAATATGCATATTATTATTACTATTGGATAGAAAACACTCTCTAGTTTCTAAAACCGTTTGAATTATTTCTCTGAGTGAAACAGAACTCATTCTGCAGCACTTTTCCTGTCAGGGAGTGAGATTTCAGAAATCGAGGTCCCTGTTCTGAGGTCAGTTTATAAGTCCCCATGTAAGCCATCGGGCTACATGCACTGCATACGTCTTCCTCTAGATGTCAGTAAGCGGGGAGAATTTGAATGGAGTGGATTGCGCAATCTGGGACCTTATATAAGACCGTGGAACGGAAGTACCGTCCTTTTCAACAGTGCGCCTGACGCAAGAAGACATCACAATGGCGTCCTGCAAACGCTTTCGTTTTAGTAGTTCTATATCTCCGGTCATGTTTTTATTCGTTATAGGTGTTAAAGACATCATAAGGTAGTTAATTTAAACCGACTTATAGCAGTTTATAGCAGTTTATTGCGATTTTCTGGGATTTCTTTGTCATGCGCTTTCACGAGTTGGACACCTCTCCAGTTGGTGGCTAACATTAGCGGCTATTTCGACCGGACAAGAGGACATCTTTCAACCCAAAGACGATTGTTCTGGAGAAAGGACACCTTGCCCAAGATTCTGATGGAAGCTCAGCTAATAGTAAGCAGTCTTTATGCTGTTAATTCGTACTTATGTTGACAAATGTTAAATAATAATTCCGCCATGAATTATGGGGCGGTCTCGCTTTAGCGCACGCTGTATTGCGCAGTAACGTTAATTTTAAAAATCTAACCCAGCGATTGCATTAAGAACTAATTTATCTTTCATTTGCTGTCCAACTTGTATTTTTTAGTCAAGTTTATGAATAGTTTTCGATTAGAATAGGTGCCTTTCCCAAGATTTCTCCTGACATTTTCTTTGCAGCTTGGCTACTTTTCTCATTGTATAACCACGATTTGTGCCGCTAAATATGCAAATTTTCGAACAAACTCTATATGCATTGTGTAATATGATGTTATAGGACTGTCATCTGAAGAATTCTGAGAAGGTTAGTGAAAAAATTAATATCTTTTGGTGGTTTATACGTAATCGCTATGTTTGGCTTGAATCAATGCTGTTGTGATGTTTGCTATTGTGGTATGCTAATATAACGCTATATTGTGTTTTCGCTGTAAAACACTTAGAAAATCTGAAATATTGTCTGGATTCACAAGATCTGTGTCTTTCAATTGCTGTACGCTGTGTATTTTTAAGAAATGTTTTATGATGAGTAATTAGGTAATACACGTTGCTCTCTGTAGTTATTCTAGTCGCTTTGGTGAGAGTTGTGATGGTGGCTGCAATGGTAAACTATGATTTATACCTGAAATATGCACATTTTTCTAACAAAACATATGCTATACAATAAATATGTTATCAGACTGTCATCTGATGAAGTTGTTTCTTGGTTAGTGGCTATTTATATCTTTATTTGGTCGAATTTGTGATAGCTACTGATGGAGTAAAAAAATGGTGGAGTAAAAAAAGTGGTGTCTTTTGCTAACGTGGTTAGCTAATAGATTTACATATTGTGTCTTCCCTGTAAAACATTTTAAAAATCAGAAATGATGGCTGGATTCACAAGATGTGTATCTTTCATCTGGTGTCTTGGACTTGTGATTTAATGATATTTAGATGCTAGTATTTACTTGTGACGCTATGCTAGGCTATGCTAGTCAGCTTTTTTACTGACGGGGGTGCTCCCGGATCCGGGATTGGGAGGAACTAGAAGTTAATAGGTTGATGTACAGTATGTACTGGTGTCTTACCCTCCCCAGCTCCTTGTCTTCAAGGGCCAGTACCCCCGTGCTCTCTGTAAACAGCTTCACTTTGACCATGGGTAACGGGTGCGTCGTAGTGAAGTCCCCCTGAGTGCCCCACCTGAAAGACACATAGGTTCCAACCCTCAGGATTAAACATCAAATCAAAGTGTATTTGTCACATGCACAGGATACAACAGGTGTAAACAGTACAGTGAAATGCTTACTTGCAAGCTCTTCCTCAACAATGCAGTGTTCAATATCAAAGTTAAGACATAGAGAATCCAGAATAGGATCTTAAAGCTAGAGTCCTTAAAGTCCTACTCCAGGCTCCTTTTCACTTCATTCATCACCTAATTTACTGAACAAAAGGCAGATAGGTGGTCCAGGTATCCTCATGACATGGCACAAGTACTTTTGTCCTCTATTGTTACCGCATGCAAGGAGGGAGTCCGATGACATCAGAGGGCACCATCAGATCAACTCCTTGAATGGTCTACTCCTTGAAGTTTGCAGTAGTCTAAAAAAACACAAATTTTCTCAAAACATATTTTTTACCCTTAATTGTGTTTACATTTCTGTATTTATACGTGAGCTATTGTTTATCTACAGGAAAAGTTCAAATAGATGGAGTGCGTCTTTAAATGAGACAATAACAAAGCGCCCCCCACCCCCGCCTCTGTTTTGGTAAAAAGCTGAGGGATGGGACTGGAGAAATGTAACCACTCTCAAATTCATAGACAGAGCCATGGATGCAAGGACTGACCATCCATGATATACAAATTATAGTTTTAACCATGTTTGGAGGTTATACAGTGTTTGTTCACATTTACATTGTTTACAAACATTGGAGTAAAACAAGCTTATATTCTGTTCTGATATGACAGTTAAACTAAGCTCATGAGGCATTTATAAGTTATATTCTTCAAGAATCAATGAGTATATATCATACATTTATAATCCAAAAAATAGACGTAGCAACTAAGGATTGTAGCTTTCAAAGAGCACAGAATCAATATTAGGTCGGGGAAACAAAATGAAAAACACACGAGAAATAAAACAAACAAGAATGTGCACTATATACAAGGTCAGTACCAGTTTAGGGCTGTTATGGTGACCATATTACCGCCACACTGGCGGCCAGGAGTTTCCCTGTACTTCGCTCCATACCATTACTTTTTATCCTGAAAAACTCCCCAGTACTTGCCAATGTGAAGCATACCCATACCATGATGCAGCCACCACATTACATAGAAAATAAGGAGGCAGTTACTTAGTGATATGTTGGACTTACCCCAAACAAAGGCTTTGTGTTTAGGTAAAAAAGTGCTTTTTGTTTGTTGCAGTATTACTTTAGTGCCTTTTTGCATACAAGATGCATATTTTGGAATATTGTTATTCTGTATATTTGTATTCCTCTTTTCACTCTGTCATTTAGATCATTATTCTTTAGTCAATAAAATGTTGTTGATCCATCCACAGTTTTCTCCCATCACAGCCATTGAATTCTGTAGCGGTTTAAAAAAAAATCACCAATGACCTCATGGTGACATCCCTGAGCAGTTGAATTCCTGTCCTGCAGCTCAGTTCAGAAGGACGCCTGTATCTTTGATGTGTCTGGGTGTTTTAATACATAATCCACAGCATAATTATTAACTTGACCATGCTTAAAGATATATTCAATGTCTGATTTATTATTGTTACCCATCTACCAATCACTGCCCTTCTTCATGAGGCTTTCAAAGAGCTCCATGGTCTTTGTAGTTGAATCTGTGCTTGAAATTCAATACTTGACTGAGGGACCTTACATGTGTTGTATGTATGGGGTACAAAGGAAGGGTTAGTCATTCAAAAATCATGTCAACCCCTATTATTTCACACAGAGTGAGTCCATGTCACTTATGTGATTTTTTTAAGTAAAATTTTACTCCTGAACTAATTTAGGCTTGCCTAAACAAAGGGGCTGAATACTTATGCAACAACTATATATTAGTTATGAATTTGTTATTTATCTTTAAAAAAAAAAAATATTCTTCCGCTTTGACACGAGTATATTGTGTAGATTGTTTAAAAAAATACATCATTTTAATCCCACTTTGTAACACAATAAAATGTGAAGAAATCCAAAGGGTCTGAATACTTTTACAAGGCACTGTAGATGGATATAACTCGTTTTAGTATAGACATTCCTATTGAGGGCTTTGTAGTATATTAATTTAACAATGTTTGTTATTGCCTTGGATTGAATAAAATGAAAATACATGTCCTAAGTTTGAAGACTTAACAATGTTTTAAAATAGTTTTTAGGGGGTGGGGTTGCAATTTGCAACACTTCTGTAAAATCACTCATATACAATTTCAATATATCTATGCCAATAACACATTGTGGGTAGAGGTCTTATTGGGGCCAAAAAGTTGGACCAGTCTCGAAATGGACCCAGGGCTTCCCCCCCCCCCCCCCCCCGGAGCCTAACCCAGATAATTACTGTAAAAATAATTGAGACCCAGTCTGAAAGGACCCGAGGACAACCAGACCCGTCCCCATATAGACCCGGTCTGGTCCAGACCAGGTCTGATCCGATCCGAGTGAGGGAAGCAGCAGAAAAGCATTTTTTTTTAGCTAGCTACATTATTAAGGCGGGGAAGGGGCCGTGCGGTGTGTGTGAGTGGCGCTAGGTGCAAGAAGCGGGCAGGAGAGAGAGAGGCAGCATAGGCTGCTCTTTACCCCATCCTACACAATTACAACAACAACTCAATTTAGAGTATTAAGTAAATCAAATCAAATTGTATTTGTCACAGTAGCAGCCTTCCTGTTGCTGTTGGCTCTTGGTCGTTGTAGCCTATCCTTCTCATTAAAGTCTTATTTTAATTCCATCTTCCATTGTTCTCCTAATTTGCACACATAGAACCAGAGGCTAGTGCCGCTTTGATGACTTGTAATTGGCTAACAACAACAAGCAACACGCACCACTCTCGCGAAATGTAATTAGATACTTTCTCTCTTTCTCTACTGCAGCAGTCACGTTCAGGTCTGTATAGGTCCTTACCGGCAAATCAGTTATAATTACACATCCTCGAGACAATCAGATCTGACCCAGATCCGAGAGTCACCTACAGAATTTCAGTTTTGGGTGGACCCGTGAAGACCTCTAGGTCTGTACTCTCCTGGAAGCTTCTGATTTGAGTTTAAGGTGGAGGATGAGCATGGTGGGTGGTTCATTTATCCCACTAGGCACAAACGGATTGTTGGAAACAATGGTTATTCATTGTCATTTCAACAAAATAAATGTATGTGATTATGTTAAATCAGTGTGGAAAACTGATAGGATTTGCAAAAAGTCATCAACGTAAAGGGATTTCGGGAATGTCTGTACTTTCTTCACCTAAATCCACCGTTACCCTAAAACCAATGAGATGGTTAAAATGTTTGTTGGTTTTACAATCAAATTGAATTAAAACTAGCATTGAACTGATGTCTGTGCCCAGTGGGATAACACCTGCATGACATGTCACAAGTGTGTGCTAGTATGTGTGTGTATTTATTATTTCCCAGTTGCCAAGACAACGTGTGGATTGCATTCAAAACTGTCTGTTCCTTTAAATTGCGAGAGACAAAAGAAATATGAACTAATTCACAGAGGAGGGTAAAGGAAAAGATCAGTTCAAACAAGAAGTGTCTATTGTTTGTCTCGTGTTATTTTATCACGGTACACAAAGAAAATGGACACTGGAGATAACCGTTAGCAGACTTTACCCAACACTGACCTGTCTTTGTTTGCCCCTCTTAGGAAAGTCAACAGTTAAGGATGTCATGTGAGGTAGGGAAGTTAACTATGTGTGGTGTATTTTCCAAAGATGGTTTCTGTCTTAGATACATTATCTGACAAGGTATAGAATAGCAACAAATACCTACCTGGCTGAAGCAAAACATTTACTTAATTTCTTCCTTGACAAGAGAGTGAGTATGTGGGAAGGAAGGTCTTTCCCATCTCTGCTGAAGGACAAGTATTGTCTGTCTATGCATAAAATACTTAGAAATGCACTGATTCATTCAGTCAAGTAACTACCCTCTAATCCAACTAAGATGCAAGACGATGACAATCATTGGTCTTGCAGTCAGCCTACACAAAGGCGTATAATGACTTCAAATTGAATGGAGCATCCAATGGTAAGGAAAAAGAACAGAAAATGTCACTTTTTAATTATTTTTTAATTTCACCTTTATTTATTTAACCAGGTAGGCCAGTTGAGAACAAGTTCTCATTTATAACTGCGACCTGGCCAAGATAAAGCAAAGCAGTGCGCCACAAACAACACAGTTACACGTGGGATAAACAAACGTACAGTCAATAACACAATATAAATATCTATATACAGTGTGTGCAAATGTAGTAAGATTAGGGAGGTAAGGCAAATAGGCCATAGTGGTAAAGAATTACAATTTAGCAATTAACACAGTGATAGATGTGCAGAAGATGAATGTGCAAGTAGAGATAATGGGGTGCAAAGGAGCAAAAAAAATAATAACAATAGGGGGATGAGGTAGTTGGGTGGGCTATTTACAGATGGGCTGTGTACAGGTGCAATGATCGGTAAGCTGCTCTGACAGCTGATGCTTAAAGTTATTGGAGGGAGATGTATAAGACTCCAGCTTCAGTGATTTTTGCAATTCGTTCCAGTCATTGGCAGCAGAGAACTGGAAGGAAAGGCAGCCAAAGGAGGAGTTGGCTTTGGGGATGACCAGTGAAATATACCTGCTGGAGCGCTTGCTACGGGTGGGTGCTGCTACGGTGACCAGTGAGCTGAGATAAGGGGCTAAACCTAGCAAAGACTTATTTATAGATGACCTGGATCCAGTGGGTTTGGCGATGAATATGAAGCGAGGGCCAGCCAACGAGAGCATACAGGTCGCAGTGGTGGGTAGTATATGGGGCTTTGGTGACACGGATGGCACTGTGATAGACTACATCCAATTTGCTGAGTAGAGTGTTGGAGGCTAATTTGTAAATAACATTCCGAAGTCAAGGATCGGTAGGATACTCAGTTTTACGAGGGTATGTTTGGCAGCATGCGTGAAGGATGCTTTGTTGCGAAATAGGAAGCCAATTCTAGATTTCATTTTGGATTGGAGATGCTTAATGTGAGTCTGGAATGAGAGTTTACAGTCTAACCAGACACCTAGGTATTTGTAGATGTACACATATTCTAAGTCAGAAGCGTCCAGAGTAGTGATGATAGTCGGGCGGGTGGGTGCGGACAGCGATCGGTTGAAGAGCATGCATTTAGTTTTACTTGCATTTAAGAGCAGTTGGAAGCCACGGAAGGAGTGTTATATGGCATTGAAGCTCTTCTGGAGGTTTGTTAACACAGTGTCCAAAGAAGGGCCAGAAGTATACAGAGAATCACCAGCAGCAAGCGCGTCAGTCATTACAGTCATTAACTTGTTATGCATAGGGGGCAGCCTTTTCACGTTTGGATGAAAAGCGTGCCAAGAGTAAACTGCCTGCTACTTAGGCACAGTTGCTAATATATGCATATTATTAGTAGTATTGGATAGAAAACACTCTGACGTTTCTAAAACTGTTTGAATGATGTCTGTGAGTATAACAGAACTCATATGACAGGCAAAAACCTGAGAAAAAAATCCAACCAGGAAGTGGGAAATCTGAGGTTGGTCATTTTTCAACTCATTCCCTATTAAAGATACAGTGGGATATGGGACATGTTGCACTTCCTAATGCTTCCACTAGATGTAACCAGTCTTTAGAACCTTGTCTGATGCTTCTGCTGTGAAGTGGGGCCAAATGAGAGGGGAATGAGTCAGAGGTCTGGCAGAATGCTTTGAGCTCGTGACGCTCGTTCACGTGAGAGCGAGCTCTGTTCCATAGCTTTTCTACAGACAAAGGAATTCTCCGGTTGGAACATTATTGACGATTTATGTTAAAAACATCCTAAAGATTGATTATTTTCTTCGTTTGACATGTTTCTACGGACTGTAATATGACTTTTCATCTGAACTTTTGCCTGGACCTGCACGGACAACAAGGAGGAATTTAGACATAAATGATGGACTTTATGGAACAAATCAAACATTTATTGTGGAACTGGGATTCCTGGGAGTGCATTCTGATGAAGAATATCAAAAGTTAGTGATTCATTTTATCAGTATTTCTGCTTTTTGTGACTCCTCTCTTTGCTTGGAATATCGCTGTATGCTTTCTGTGACTAGTTGCTGACCTAACATAATGATATGTTCTGCTTTCACCGAAAAGCTTTTTTGAAATCGGACACTGTGGTTGGATTAACGAGATATTTATCTTTAAAATGGTGTCTAATACTTGTATGTTTGAGAAAATTGAATTATGAGATTTCTGTTGATTGAATTTGGCGCCCTGCTAGCGGAACCCCAGTCCTAGACAGGTTAAGAGCAGTTGGAGGCCACGGAAGGAGAGTTGTATGGCATTGAAACTCGTCTGGAGGTTAGTTAACACAGTGTCCAAAGAGGGGCCAGAAGTATACAGAATGGTGTCGTCTGCGTAGAGGTGTATCAGAGAATCACCAGCAGCAAGAGCAACATCATTGATGTATACAGAGAAGAGAGTCGGCCCGAGGATTGAACCCTGTGGCACCCCCATAGAGACTGCCAGAGGTCCGGACAACAGTCCCTCCGATTTGACACACTGAACTCTATCTGAGAAGTAGTTGGTGAACCAGGCGAGACAATCATTTGAGAAACCAAGGCTGTCGAGTCTGCCAATAAGAATGTGGTGATTGACAGAGTCGAAAGCCTTGGCCAGGTCGATGAATACGGCTGCACAGTAATGTCTCTCGATGGCGGTTATGATGTTGTTTATGACCTTGAGTGTGGCTGAGGTGCACCGATGACCAGCTCTGAAACCAGATTGCATAGCGGAGAAGGTACGGTGGGATTCAAAATGGTCGGTAATCTGTTTGTTAACTTGGCTTTCAAAGACCTTAGAAAGACAGGGTAGGATAGATATAGGTCTGTAGCAGTTTGGGTCTAGAGTGTCACCCCCTTTGAAGGGGGGGATGACCGCGGCAGCTTTCCAATCTTTGGGAATCTCAGACGATACGAAAGAGAGGTTGAACAGGCTAGTAATAGGGGCTGCAACAATTTCGGCAGATAATTTTAGAAAGAGAGGGTCCAGAGTGTCTAGCCCGGCTGATTTGTAGGGGTCCAGATTTTGCAACTCTTTCAGAACATCCGCTATCTGGATTTGGGTTAAGGAGAAATGGCGGAGGCTTTGGCGGGTTGCTGTGGAGTGTGCCGGGCAGTTGACCGGGGTAGGGGTAGCCAGGTGGAAAGCATGGCCAGCCGTAGAGAAATGCTTATTGAAATTCTCATCTATAGTGGATTTATCGGTGGTGACAGTGTTTCCTAGCCTCAGAGCAGTGGGCAGTGTGCTGTGCTGTCTATTCACCTATGCTGAAAAACAAGTGAAGTGGAAAGCGGAGGAAAACTCACCACTCGAAAAGGAAGTTAAGAGTTGGCGAGGCTTTACTCTGTGGATCCAGAACTGTCGTTGGCACTGTGTCATGATGATTCAGATGGGAGAAGACTGCAGAGCTATCAAGGGTGCTCACTACCATCCAACCTCCCTTGCATTACATAACAAAGCAAAGCAAAGCTTTAATAGGCGCCATCCGCAACATTAAACAATGCTCTGGTCAAGCAGCGGTGCTCTATAGCCTTAGATGTTAAAACTAGGAGTCTGTGTTACATGGAACGTCTGTGTTTTACTCTCATTAGCTCAGTAATGCAGCACATTGTTAGCATTTCAAAGCTAAGGTCTGAGTGTATTACCATCATCAGTATATTACCATCAGGTATGGTTGCCATGTGTACGCGTGGGTACGTTTATTTAATCTTCAAAAGATGACATGCCAAGACCAGGGATAATCCAATTAGACCTAAACAGGCACGAAATGTGTTTATTTGTTTATTAGGCTACTGTGCAGTCTACAATAAATACTGTAGTAAACATGGGAAAGTGCCCAATTCCTTACATAATGGAGAGCAGGCCATGTCTGTACTACAGAATGCAGGGCATGCGTTATTTCATAGTTGTGATGTCTTCACTATTATTCTACAATGTAGAAAATTGTCAAAATAAAGAAAAATCCTGGAATGAGTAGTCCAAACTTTTGACTGGTACTTGCTTAATTCATTAGATTAATATTATGATGATTAATACTATTTCATGAAAAATGAAATACCCTCTGGGTTTCTGTTAGAATGGAACTGAAAATATGGCGCTGTACAATGTGATTCCATATGTGTCATTTCATAGTTGTGATGTCTGTCTAATTCTGTAGTAGACATTACTCAACACTAGCGAGACTCTTTTCGCCTATGGTAGGCCTACAGTATATCGAAAAAGATTTTATTCAATGATGTGACTCTCCGCCAATAATTACATTTAGAGATTTGGAGGACTCTAAATTAATATCTAAGGGGCATTTTCCGTTGGGATCTGTGAGAATATCTGAGAATATCCAAGTTTTTTAAAATATAATTCTAAATTAATTAATAACAATCGCTTTGTTTAAAAAGTAACAATATTTTGGAGATTTGTTTTCATTTAACCTAGAGTGAGCGAGAAATAGGCCATTCTTGAACATGGGTTGAGACATTCTCACTAATTTCTAAATAAAGCCAGTACAATGTGACGTCGGGAGTAGGCTACAGGATGGGAGGATTCTAAATTGTTTGCCTTCATCAGACATTACTCAACACTAGTGAGACTCAATTCGCCTATGGTAGGCCTGCAGTATATCGAAAAAAACATTTTCTTCAAATGATGAGAGACTCTCCGCCAATAATTACATTTAGAGGATTGGAGGACTCTAAATTAATATCCAAGGGGCATTTTCCGTTAGATATTCTCACAGATCCTAAGGGGCTTTTATATAATTCTAAATGAATTAATAATAATCACTTTGTTTAAAAAGTAACGATATTTTGGAGATTTCGTTTCATTTAACCTAGAGTGAGCGAGAAAAAGGCCAAAAAGCAGACATCACTTGCTTATATTCAGTCAACACATATCTCAAGAATATCATGGCATATTTGAACGAGCAATTCGTTATAGACCCATAACAAATTTGTATTTATTTTTTATTTTTCATTAACAGCTCGTTTTTGAATGGTAACTGTGTTAAGGGTGGAGTTTTGGGCGGGGTGAGGTAAGGCGTGACTTTAAGGTTACAATAGGCTATAAGTATACAGCAGATTGACAATTTTCCTCACTTTGATTATATTGTAGCACCATGACCATGATCTCTATTCATTTAAGTGAGCAGATTAAGGCTTTCAGGAGGAACGGAAAATCGGAAAATCTAAAAGTAATTAGACCTTTGTAGTAAAAAAGTAATTAGACCTTTGTAGTAAAATAAAGCTTAAATAAAAATAAATAAATAAAAGACCTACAACACCTTCGGTAGGCCTACAGTATATCTAAAAATATATTTTTTCACCTCTACATGTAGGTCTCCTGATTTAAACCCGATCAAACTTGTTTGGCATCAACTGAGAACATTCATCTGCAAATCTGCCAAGACGACAAGCAAAGATGAACTGGTCAAGGCCATCAAGAGGTTTTGTCTAGAGAAATTGACGATACAACAATGCAACAAATACATTGATCATCTCAGCAAGGTTTTACCTGTGGTCGTTGGTATCATCGGATGGGGCCACAGTGTCTCCTGACCCCTCCTGCCTCAGCCTCCAGTATTTATGCCGCAGTAGTTTATGTGTCGGGGGGCTAGAGTCAGTCTGTTATATCTGGAGTACTTCTCCTGTCTGATCCGGTGTCCTGTGTGAATTTAAGTATGCTCGCTCTAATTCTCCCTTTCTTTCTCTCTCTCGGAGGACCTGAGCCCTAGGACCATGCCTCAGGACTACCTGGCATGATGACTCCTTGCTGTCCCCAGTCCACCTGGCCGTGCTGCTGCTCCAGTTTCAACTGCTCTGCCTGCGGCTATGGAACCCTGACCTGTTCACCGGACGTTCTACCTTGTCCCGGACCTGTTGTTTTCGACTCTCTCTCTCTACCGCACCTGCTGTCTCTAACTCTGAATGATCGGCTATGAAAAGCCAACTGACATTTACTCATGAGGTGCTGACCTGTTGCACCCTCTACAGCCACTGTGATTATTATTATTATTTGACCCTGCTGGTCATCTATGAACATTTGAACATCTTGGCCATGTACTGTTATAATCTCCACCCAGCACAGCCAGAAGAGGACTGGCCACCCCTCAGAGCCTTGTTCCTCTCTAGGTTTCTTCCTAGGTCCCTGCCTTTCTAGGGATTTTTTCCTAGCCAACGTGCTTCTACATCTGCATTGCTTGCTGTTTGGGGTTTTAGGCTGTGTTTCTGTACAGCACTTTGTAACATCAGCTGATGATAAAAGGGCTTTAGAAATACATTTTATTGATTGATTGATTCTGTGAAGTTTCATGACTCTAGGACTAAAATAAGTTACTGAAAATGCCTTGTGAACTTCCATTAATATATGGCAATAAATAAAAAATAAAAACAACGTATTACTCGGTTCCTGAAAAGGTTACTTGGAAGGTTTTTTCAAGACACCGCATGAACAGTCATTATTAAACAGACACTCTTATCTGGAGTGAACAACAGTGAACACAGTCAATAAATGATGTGGCTGCTGCAGTGATTGAACACGCAACCTTGTTGTTGACTTACTGTGGTCTGGAGGCTTCTGCCTGGTCTGTCTGCAGTTTCTCTCCTCCCTCCACCTCCATGGTGCAGTACACAATCCTGTTAGGAGCCACCGACTTCAGGCCCTGCACTTCCACTATCACTATCTGCAAACAGCAACAGAGAGAGGACATGGTCAGCTCCACACTTATGCAGCATTAGAAGCATTAGACGTGGAGTCACTGGGTCGTGTAAGTCCAGTCGAGGCACTATCACAATGTCAACCTGCAGCCACAGCGGGAACATTCACAGGCATGTAGGAACACGCACACGCACACACAGACACACAGACACACAGACACAGACACAGACACAGACACAGACACACACACACACACAAAGCAACATCAAAGAGCAGATAATTCTTGTTTCTTTTGTCTGGCCCCTTAGTAGACAGAATAACCCTCAAGCTGACCCCAGAATAGATAAAACTACTACCAGACTAATGTAAATAAAATGTCAAATACACATTGATCTTTCTTTCAAAAGTCAACCAGAACAATTAACACATCAATTATCTTGACAGAGCAAGCAATCTGAGCGTACCGCAAAACATTTACTGGGCAAGATTACAAGATGAAATCACCACACACACCTCCAGTGCGAAGGAGAGGACCACGTCGGACTTGGAAAGGAATTCTGTCTCGTCGCCCATGTCCAGGAAGGAGTTGTTCATGGAGGAGCGTTTTAGCTTCTGTTTGAAGTCGGGGCCTCCCTTGGACACAGGTAGGCTCTCCAGGTTAGCCATGAGCAGATTGACAGACGAGCGCGTCTCCTCGATGTACATGGTCTCCATGTCTTTAGACACAAACTTGGGGTAATTCCTCTCCTGAGAGGGAGTCAGTGTTAGAGGAAGAGTTGTGCATCCATCGTTGTAGCAGTTTATAACTACAGTGACCACAAGATATTATTTTAAGTATTCTGAAACAGTTGTCAACAATCACCGGCCCAGTGAGCTACACGGTGTCCATCCAACTTTAACAAAGTTGATTTAACTAATCAATGTGTAGTTGACTAGTTGATTCAGGTGTGAAAGTACCTGACTGAAGAAGAAAAAAAACATCTGGACACCTGGTAGCCCTCATGACCAGAGCTGATTACCACTGTGCGTGGCTTACACCGCATTGTTAGTTTGAGGGCTATAGGTGTAGGACTTACCCTGGCGATCTTCTCTGCAAGCTGTAGTCTTCCATCCAGCTCCCGGCGGATCTGGGCTGCCTGTTCGTCCACATTGTCCAGCTACAAACCACAGACCAGGAAGGCGAGTGTTAATCAACCAATCAACAGATTGTTGAGTACCAATCAACAGATTGATCAAGAAAGTAAGACAATAAATGAAAAGATATGGGGTGTTGACCAAATAATGTTTTTTAATTTGGCAAATAAAAGGTATAGGTCTAAGCACACATGATAGGATTTCCTTTTGTGGACTGACAGAAATGTGCATGCACTAGGTAGTTTCCCAAGCGCACATTCATTGATATTCTAAGGTAAACTTCTTCTCTAGAGACGGGGGAATGGCTGGCACAGACACACAGAAATATGTGCAACTGGGGCATTCACTGGCCAGGATTTCATTACCCACTCACAAACACACATGCAGACATAAACCATTACACACACACTCACACCACAATTCTGTTTCCACTCGATAAGTCTTAACTCCGAGCTCTAATGTCATTTTAAAGAGTGGCACAACTGCTTCAAACTTAACAAGTGACATTTTTAAGGCGCAGTCCAACGGTCATTTCATGTACTTATTGCAGGAAAAATCTGTGTGGGATCGGAAAGGTGGAGTTTGATCGAAGCAGAGAAACACACAAAGCTAATCTCTACCTGTTGGTGAGCCAATGTCATCTCATTTGATAAAAAGTTATGAGTTATATTTCATGGAACATCCTTAGTATAAATGCTTTCCAGTATGTTGCTGTGTGTACTGACTGAATCAGCTGAAACCAGCCACAAAGTCATCATTAGCCACACTTTTCCTTTGACAACCAAAAACAAAACATCTCCCCACAGGATATCGGCGAAACAATTTGGAATAACTCAAAATCTTGAAGTCCTAATGTGGTGGCTGTCGCTGCATACGAGCGCCACAAAGAGTTCAGTTACCCCCAATTAGGTTGTTATGGTGTCTGGTCATCTAGAGACTTGTATTGGTAGCGTAGCTCCTCCATAGTGGCTGACCCCCCTTCGCCTGATCAACCCTGATTGGCTGCGTTTACACAGGCAGCCCAATTCTGATCTTTCGTACAATTATTGCCAAAAGATATCTCAAAAATTAAAAGCATAATTTTTTGGACAAATCACTCGCTCAACGCTAAACCTTGTTTAGATATATTATTGAATAATGTGGCTATTGAGCAAGTTGAGGAGACTAAACTGCTGGGTGTAACTCTACATACTATGGAAGAGGCTCATTTTTTCATTGTCGATCAACAATGCCAAACCACCGGGGTCTGACAACTTGAATGGAAAATTACTAAGGATAATAGCAGATGATATTGCCACTCCCATTTGCCATATCTTCAATTTAAGCCTACTAGAAAGTGTGTGCCCTCACGCCTGTAGGGAAGCAAAAGTTATTCCCCTACCTAAGAATAGTAAAGCCCACTTACCTGGCTCAAACAACCAACCAATCAGCTTGCTACCAACCCTTAGTAAACTTTTGGAAAAAATTGTGGCCAGATAAAATGTTATTTTACAGTAAACAAATTGACAACAGAATATCAGAATGCTTATAGGGATAGAACATTCAACAAGCACAGCACTTACACAAATGACTGATGATTGGCTGACAGAAATTTATGATAAAAAGATCGTGGGGGCTGTTTTGTTAGACTTTATTACAAATGTTGATATTATCGATCACTGTCTGTTGCTGGAAAAACATATTTGTTATGGCTTTACACCCCCTGCTATATTGTGGATGAAGAGTTACCTGTCTAACAGAACACAGAGGGTGTTCTTTAATGGAAGCCTATCAAACAGTGAAGCAACACAAACAGACACATGCATACAAATATACAATAACGAATGCACTACGCACACATGTACACATGGGTTTAGTGCTATAGATATGTGGTAGTAGAGTAGAGGCCTGAGGGCACACACTTAATATGTTGTGAAATTTGTTGTGAATGTATTGTAATGTTTTTCAAATGTATTGTAATGTTTTTCAAATGTATAACTGCCTTCATTTTGCTGGACCCCAGGAAGAGTAGCTGCTGTCTTGGCAGCAGCTAATGGGGATCCATAATAAATACAAATACAAATAGCAAGCTGTCATGGTCAAAATATATGGACTCCACAGGAGATTGGTGGCACCTTACCACAGTCAGAGGCTGGCACTAAGATAGCATTGAATGGGCTGTATTCCACCATAAGCAAACAAGAAAACACTCAGCCAGAGGCGGCGCTCCTAGTAGCCAGGGACTTTAATGCAGGAAAACTTAAAATCAGTTTTACCTCATTTCTAAAAACATGTTGAATGTGCAACAAGAGGGAAAAGAACTCTGGACTACCTATACTCCACACACAGAGATGCATATAAAGCTCGCCCTCCATTTGGCAAATCTGAAGAATTCTATCCTCCTGATTCCTGCTTACAAGCAACAATTAAAGCAGGAAGCACCAGTGACTAGATCAATAAAAAAAGTGGTCAGATGAAGCAGATGCTAAGCTACAGGACTGTTTTGCGAGCACAGACTGGAATATGTTCCGGGATTCATCCAATGGCATTGAGGAGTACACCACATCTATCATTGGCTTCATCAATACGTGCATCGATGACGTCGTCCCCACAGTGACCGTACGTACATACTAGAGGTCGACCGATTATGATTTTTCAACGCCGATACCGATACTGATTATTGGAGGACAAAAAAAGCCGGTACCAATTAATCGGACGATTTATTTAAACAAATGTTTTATATATATATATATATATATATACAGTGGGGCAAAAAAGTATTTAGTCAGCCACCAATTGTGCAAGTTCTCCCACTTAAAAAGATGAGAGAGGCCTGTAATTTTCATCATAGGTACACTTCAACTATGACAGACAAAATGAGAAAAAAAAGATTTTTAATGAATTTATTTGCAAATTATGGTGGAAAATAAGTATTTGGTCAATAACAAAAGTTTATCTCAATACTTTGTTATATACCCTTTGTTGGCAATGACAGAGGTCAAACGTTTTCTGTAAGTCTTCACAAGGTTTTCACATGGTTTCCATGTGTTTGATGCCATTCCATTTGCTCCGTCCTAGCTATTATTATGAGCCGTCCTCCCCTCAGCAGCCTCCGCTGATAAACTCAATGGTTGCTAAAATGGGAAGTAGTCTGTCCATAATAGGGAATTGTTCTGCCTTCATGACATCTCAATCAACCAGACCGGTCCTACAGGCCCTAGTTTTGTCGCACCTGGACTACTGCCCAGCTGTGTGGTCATGTGCAGCAAAGAAGGACATAGGCAAATTGCAGTTGGTCCAGAACAAAAATGCACATATCACACTTCGATGTACACAGAGGGTAAGTGTCAGTAACATGCATGTCAGTCTCTCCTGGCTCAAAGTTGAGAGATTGACTGCATCACTATTGGTCTTTGTGTGAGGTATTGATGTGTTGAAGGTACCCAACTGTCTTTTCAAGCAGTTGGCACACAGTTCAGACACTCATCGGTACAACTCAAGACATGCAGGTCCAGAACATAGGCTGGGAAACACAGTATTAAATAGAGCCATGACAAGGGCTGTGGCTGTCACAGCATTTCATCAGCCGGTGATTGTCAAGCAAATAACTGTCAGTCTCATGGTAATTGACCGTTAATTAACAAACACATTTAGCATCTCCTGGCTTTCTACAAGTCACTTATGCAGACCTTTGGAACATCTACATTTTAAAAAGTCTAATAAATCCATGTAATATAGCCTACACCTTCACAATAAATCCATTATTTATATTAGACAGGTCTAAAGAAACATGATATGAGGAAAATGTAGTCTATATCAGAAGAACAGAATAGCATATTCTGAGTTGTCCTTATGTTAGGTGCTGATCTGGCTATGCCTTATGGCTGTGGGCCACACTAGTTCATTTAGCAGACAGGATTTGCTTAGAATTCCGTACCATTATTTTATAGTATGAAGAATACAATTGAACAAAGTTGAATAAAATAGAAAGGATATGATCTCCAAACGATTTGAGGGAGTGCGCACATGTGGCTTTTCTGTGTCGAGCGGTTATCAAAGAAATAGGTACTCCTATATGCTTAATTTAGGGTTATTTATGTAACTTTAGTTGTTCAACAAATGCTGGGCTTGTTACACGGAGTGGAACAGGGAACCCAAGAGCAGACTCAGACGAGGAGACTGGGATGAAGTAACCAAGGTATTTATTGAAACACAGGGGGAAGATGGAGTGCAGGTCAGGGGAAACTCGGGCGGGTTGCTGGAAACCAGGTGCGGAGGCTGAGGCTGGAGCGAGAGTGTATGAGACAGGGTAAGCAGGTCCGGAGGGGAATCCAAGGGAGTAGTAGAGTGGGGAA
Organism: Salvelinus namaycush; assembly: GCF_016432855.1. Taxonomy (NCBI): domain Eukaryota; kingdom Metazoa; phylum Chordata; class Actinopteri; order Salmoniformes; family Salmonidae; genus Salvelinus; species Salvelinus namaycush. Next base: position 16,246,576 of record NC_052327.1, on the reverse strand, counting down.
TCCAGGACAGATGACGAGACGTGGGACTGAAGACAGGGACCAGAGTCAGAGCGGGCAGAATGAACAGAGATTATGATCAGGCAGCGCGGAAGTGTCAGGGCTGAGTATTTGTAGAGGTCTTGATTATGGAACAGCTTGCAGCTGGGTGCGGATCTGCCCTGACTCCAGCACACCCGTCTCCGCCCACACAATCACACACACAGAGGTAGAGAGTACTGGGGGAGTGGCGGCAGATGTGTTTTGATTTTTAATACATTGTAATGCTGCATGATGCGACTCTAATGAGGATTTGAAAAAAGCTCTGCTTTGTTTTTTTGCACAGGCTGTACACACTTCATAAGTCTCTCATTCACAATTTGACAAGCACTTGATAATGCCTCGAATTTCCCAGCTGCATCCCCTTTGTGTGGCCGTAATACCCCCTAAAAATAGATATGCCTTTTGCGGTCATTGTGCCCTTGGGCTAAATATAATAACTATAATTCCCTTCTCCCTGACTGCTGCCTGCTCCGAAGCACCTTTCACTCACATGGCTCTCCATCACGTAATCGGGTCTTTCTCACAGGCTACAAGTGAAGACAGACACATCGAGGACGCAACTGCACGCATCCTTATTGCGTGTCTTTGGCTATCATTAATGTGATGATGATTGTTTTATCAAACCAATTAACTATGTTTAATTATTACGATGATTAAATTACTCATGTAACAATTAACTCATCAGCAATTTTGGGGCACCATGGGAAAAAAATATTTAACCTGTTACCGTTTTCCTAATTAACTCTTAGATATAAATATATCTTACATTTCAGTCGTCAATCAGTCATTAATTAATTGTTTACCTTCTTTCAGTCTCATTCTGAATGTCGCAAAATCCTTGGATATCTGCACGAACCCTAGCATCAATGATGAATCAGCAATATACAAATTGGCTTAATTATTTATTTACTAACCAACTAAATAATCACACAGAATTACATAAACACAAACAGAATAGCTTACACATTGAGTACCACATAATGCAATGAAAAGTCCCAAGTGGACTAAACCGATATGACGGCTTGTTACACAAAATGAAAAAGGAGGGGCATGTAAGAAAGAGCGGGAGAAAAGACAAATAACTTCACTATCGTACACACAGCTGATAACTATGCTCATGGAAAATAACTGCAATGTACATATTTACCATTGTATGTCTTTGTTGTCTCTGTTGAAATCTCCGGTCCGTCTGCTGGAGAGAGTCAGTCAACAGAAAGTCTCTGGTTGTGTTGCCCAGAAGTCACAATGACTTTCGTGGTTGTAGCTTATCCTCTGTTATAATGGAAACGTCAGGCGTACCAATGGTCGTTTGATAGGGAAATGTTCTTTAGAATGGATCTTTCAGAGTACCATTCGGTCGTTCGATAGGGAAATGTTATTTTCTCATCTTCAGTCGAGTTTCCTAGACTATTTTACAAAAACAGCTGCAGACTGTGAATGTGTAGTCTTTAGTTTTGTAGATTTCTTAGCCATCCATGACGTGTGGAATGCATCCTCACATCCTCTGCTCTGTATTTAAATTGCCAACCATTTCAACATGTAGCTACAGCTCCATGCTCTCTGGCCTAATGCACATTTTGTCAGAAGTGGGATTTATGCACTCTGGGAAAAGATGGCGTTCCATGACACCGACGTAATGTCTGTGCTCACGTGGGCGTGGCCACTGACTTGGTTAACAGTTCATATGAAAAACAATTCTCTCATTTAGAAGGCTAACATCACATTACATCTTCTAACAAATAGTTTCATATTTAATAATAGAAGTTCCCCCACATTTGGATGTGAATCTGATCACTGGGAAATATACACATTCAGAGACACATTTATGTTGTTCTACTGTCCTTCATGAGATCCCAAAACACAACGGATATGACATAATTGTTCTTCGAGTACCCACAGATCACTCCAACCACTTGGATTTACAGAAATATTGTTTAATTCCCCACTTTTGGATGATGGGAGTTTTGGCGGGAAGAATGTCTTTGTAACAAAGAGGTTTCTTTCCCCTCACTACTCCATGGCAGTGAAGAGAGTTTCTGCAAGGAATTTACGACCGTCATAAAATGGCCAACTTCACCCCTTTTCCCCTCTGCAGGAGAGAGAGGGCGCTGTAGAGCGGACACACTGTAACCTGATCTTTCAGATCTGAACAGGAGAGTACCCTTAGGCTAAATATAATGATTATAATTCCCCTTCTCCCTGAGTGCTGCGTGCGGAGCAACTTTCACTCACATGGCTCTCCTTTACGTGATCTGATCTTTCTCACAGGCTACAAGTGAAGACAGACACATCGGGGACGCAACTGCGCACATCCTTATCCAATTCTGAGGTGCATATTGAAGAAATTGGAAAGAAGAGCTGTCCACATTTACTTTTCGTCAGCCAACAAGATGAGTAGGCCTAACTGCAAAAGCAGTGGCCTATGTCAATCTACTATCCCCTGTAGTACAAAAGTTGACCTATTCTAGGCGAGAAATAAATATTGTAAACATAGTTTGGGACAGTTGTGGGATGCGTTAGATCCCAAATTAATACAACCACTAGCATCAAAAAACCTTTTTTACACAATGAGGCTGACAGATCAGAACGTTTTGCTTAAAATGTTGCTAAAATATCAGGCTATTTCTTCACATTATAAAGCACAGCAAAGCGCACACGGCAGTAAGCTATAAACGCAAATGTTACATTAGCGGGAAAACATCCTTATCAAAAGTGACAGCAAATGTGATTATGCATGTGATGCTTTTATTATAAAGGTGTAACGGCAGTCTACTTCGTCCTCCTCCTCAGACGAGGAGAGGCGAGAAGGATCAGAGGACCAATGTGCAGCGTGGTAATTTGACATAATGAATTTAATTAAACAAAAACAAGACACTATACAAACTGACAAAACACACTAACCGTCACAGTCCCGTGTAGCACCAACACTGACACAGGAACAATCACCCACAAACAAACAGTGAGAACAACCTACCTTAATATGGTTCTCAATCAGAGGAAACGTCAAACACCTGCCTCTAATTGAGAACCATATCAGGCCACACATTAACCCCAACATAGAAACACAACACATAGAATACCCACCCCAACTCACGCCCTGACCAACTAAACACATACAAAACAACAGAAAACAGGTCAGGACCGTGACAAAAGGTGCATTTTTAATGGTGAAAATTATCTTTCCCAAACATTAAACTCAAGTGCTGCTTATGTATGCCAGTTAGTCTCTAGACTTCTTGTAAAGCAGATTAATGTGTTTAACTTAAAAAAGTTATTTAGCCACTATAGATGTGATATAAACCTTAGCAAAACATATAGGCATATGGGCTAGGCTACATGAGGTGTACGACTATTGTTTCGACTATTGCATTGTTTCTTACCTTACCCTGGGCATCATTCACAATTGACAATATATAATTCACAAGTGATAGGCTAATATTGTCACCTATCAGACTATTCTTGATTTAATCTTGTCTTTACATATACTAAATAATAAATGTGTGAAATTTGTTTTGATTTAGCATGGACCATTATCCTGCACCTGTCTCGAAACAGGGGCAGGGGGAAAAAACATGTCAGCTATGCTTTTTACGTGGTTCATTTTCATGCCAGCCAGGTAGGCTATGTTCCTGTTGTAAAGATAACCAATGTGCTTAATATTAGGAAAGTTGAGAAATAAATAAGTTGGCCTAGATTAGAGAAAGCTGATGGGATCTTTTTAATAGAAGCCATCACTCTGTTTTCTCACGCAATTGCATAGCCTATAGAAATGTTGCGCAACATGAGCTCTCTAAGGACAGACGCTGGGAGAGGAGAAGCAATTACAGGGAGTGAACATTTAAGAAACAACGAACATAAAACAGAACACGGACAGCGTCTGGACAGGGGAAACAAAATTACAATATGCTGACACGGGGATCAAACTAAGGAACAGACAGATATAGGAGAGGCAATCAACAAAGTAATGGAGTCCAGGTGAGTCCAAAGATGCGCTAGTGCGCGTAACAATGGTGACAGGTGTGCGTAATGATAGGCAGACTGGCGACCTCGAGCGCCAAGGATGGGGAGCGGGGGAAGGCGTGACACTCTCATGAAGTGTTTGATTCGATTTTCGATTACATTTGCCTTGATATCAGAGTGATTAGAGGAACAATAGAGTGCTGAGTACCAGGCAGTTATTAATGACCATCAGCAGCGTCAGAGCTTGGAGAATCCTAATTACCGTGACTAAACGGTCACGTGGAATTTGACTGCCTTCATGACTCGTGACTGCCGGTGTGGTGGTAATATGTTCACCGTAACAGCCCTAGCCATGACTACGTGGAACTCTCTGCCAACAGCCAGGTAACTCAAGCTAGCAATAAAACCAGTTAAAAAAAAACAGATCAAATAACACCTTACTGCACAAAGGGGACTGTGAAGACACACAGCCATTTTATATATCTTGTATTGTAATTTGCACTGCACTATGTATTAGACCAGTCCTTCTCAAATAGTGGGGCGCGCCCCCCTGGGGGGGCTCGGAGCGATGCCAGGGCGTGTGACCCCGGGGAACATGCTTTTTATTGCCGCAGGGAGTATTTTTTTTGTTGCACCGAACAAGAGCACACAGCACCGAGCATGAGATATGAAGTGCAGATAACACACCCTTAAGAGACACCATGGAAAAATATTTAACAGCGATGAAAAGAAAGGCGGAGAGAAGACGGAGATAATGAGACAAACGTCTCCCGAAAGCTAAGACGAGGAAATATGACGACGCGTATGTAGCGCTTGGCTTCACTGTGACTACGGTGGGAGACGAGGAAAGACCGGTATGTTTACTGTGTCTAAAAATGTTGGCAGCGGACAGCATGAAGCCAAATAAATTAAGGCGTCACTTAAAGACATTACACGCTGATAAACCGCTTGAGTTTTTTCAGCGAAAACGTGCCGAATATTGCCAACAATCGTCCCGCTTTGTGAATGCTACTTCAGTAAACCAGCGAGCACTGTTAGCATCATATAAGGTGGCGTACCAAATTGCTCAGTGCAACAAAAAAAACACTCCATAGCAGAGGAGCTGATACTGCCTGCAGCATTAGACATGGTCTCTGTCATCAGGTCCCAGCTAAACATTGAGCAGGAGCTGAGAGTTGCAGTATCATGCTTCAAACCCCACTTCGAAAAGCTGTGCTCTGCAAAACGTGCTCATTGTAGCCATTAATCCTGACTTCCTCATTTAGATTTTTTTTAAATCAGCACAAATTGTTTTATTCAATTTTGTTTTAAAGGTCAAAGTGTTTCATATATTGTGCTCCTGAGTTAATGTTGCTGATCAATTTGAATTTATTTATTGATTATATTTTATTTTTCAGTATCAAATGGTCAAAAAATGTTTACAGTTTAAATAAGGCTTGATTTTTTTTTTTTTACATTTCCGGCAAATTGATGCACTTTAAGTCTTTTCTGTTACAGACTAAAAAACAATGTTAATAAAGTTATTCTTTGTTGTAAGTTGATCTATATTTCTTTTTTCTTTAATGTTAATAAGGATACAATGTTATGCAGAGGTGTACTTATAACAATTTTATAGACAAATGATACTATTTAAAGTCGTTGGGGGGCGCGAAATGTTTACTTCTTCCTAGGGGGGGGCGTAACAGAAAATAATTGAGAAGCACTGTATTAGACCAAGATAGTGTGTATGTACTGATATGTAGGCTATGTATGATGTTTTAAATTGATGTATTTCAGTCCTTGATAATGTTCTGTACTATGTATTGTCATGTTTCATGAGCACCCCAGGAAGAGTAGCTGACGTTTTTGCAGCGATAGAAAGGGGATCTTAATAAATACCAACAAGCCTATTTCTTAAAAAATAAATAATAATCACATCTTTAACTTCAAAGGTAAAATCTTACCTCAGATTGACATACCAAAATCTGAGGACACATTAGGAAGTACAGTATATCAGCTAGTATTAGCCATTGGCTGAGAATTGATTAGAAATAATTACATGACCTATATCCATGCCTGATATTTAATTAGACATATGAAACAGAAAATCAACAGCTCTCATTGATAATGTATGGCTAATTAGTAAATAAGGCAGTTGTATTTTCATTCCATCCAGGAAATGTAATCGTCACAATAACTTGTCATGTGCAGCGACACAGCATAAATATGGCTTAATTACGAAAACATCGTACTGTTTGCAACCAATGAAATGAAATTTGCCCATTCATCTGAAAGGGATTCTCTAATTAGTAGCTTCAGATGTAAAACTCAGCCATACATAATGACATTAATTTACAAGTACTAGTCTTGACACAAAACATCCAAAAATGTCAACAGCCCCCCCCATCGTTTGTATGCCATAAAGATGGCATACAAACGAGAAGGATATATGGTCTCTGTCTGTCATTAACCTTCAGCATGAAAAACGTATATATTGCTAATTCAATTACATGTTGCTTCTGGCATCGGTCAATTCCAACAAAACAAGAAACATCAGACAGAAAGGCAAGATTTTAAGCAGTCATTTCCCTTTTGGCTGCATGCCTAAATCCTCGGGTTACAGGGGTGGGGATGGCTGTGAATAACGATTGACTAAATAACACAGGCAGAAGGACAGGCATTGGGGCACACACAGTTTAAATCCAACATGGTAACTGAGGCACCTGGGGTTGCAATAAATAATTATGGAAAAGATCACTTAGTGAATTTCAGCCATAATACAACAAAAAACACAGTTTCACTGCAGTACTGTATGCTCCGTTCACACGTGGTTCCTGAGTTCATGACCAGTAAGTCAATAAATAGGTTCCCTTGACCAAAATTGGTTTGAACTTGAGGTTTGACAATGTTAAAAGTTTGTCCCGTGTGAGGTCACACTTCCTCTAAAACACAGCTGTAATGTGATTACAGGTGTTCTAGTGCCAACACGTTCCCACTGTTTCTCTCTTTCTTTACAAATCCACCTAGGGCTGACTTAAGTGGTGTTGTATCCATTTTAAAACTAGGTTCAATTGGGAGGCTTATCTACCTCTTCACTGTCATCACCTCATTGTGTTATCTTATCAGCTTGGAGAGTTCCACTTTTCTCTTTGGTTTTTGGGTTTCCGTCAGCACTCCTATCTGACAGAACATAATTTACAGCCTTAAAATACCTATACCTTACTGGGATCTACTTCAAAAGGCACTGGAATTATGCACTGCAAGCTAGGGATGTGACAAATGTAAAACATTTCTTAACATTGAAACAGTTATTTAGATTTTTTACATTTAAAAGTTTATAAAAAAAAAAACCACACAATTCATGAATTCACAATTCAGATATGGTCGTGCGTATGACCGCTAAGGGACAGTGCAGTTCAATCTACCGCAGTCCTGGCTGCCTTTTTCCAGATTGACTGAGCTTCATGTCTTAAAGTAATGATGGACTGTCCTTTCTTTTTGCTTATTTGAGCTGTTCTTGCCATAATATGGACTTGGTCTTTTACCAAATAGGGATATCTTCTGTATAACAACCCTACCTTGTCACAACACAACTGATTGGCTCAAACGCAAAATAGGAAAGAAGGAAAGAAATTCCACAAATTAACTTTTAACAAAGCACACCTGTTCATTTAAATTAATTCCAGGTGACTACCTCATGAAGCTGGTTGAGAGAATGCCAAGAGGGGCCAAAGCTGTCATCAAGGCAAAGGGTGACTACATATATGTGTTATTTCATAGTCTTGATGTCTTCACTATTATTCTACAATGTAGAAAATAGTCAAAATAAAGAAAAACCCTTGAATAAGTAGGTGTGTCCAAACTTTTGACTGGTACTGTATATTAAGTGTAATATTGGGATGCAAACTCAAAATTGAATACATTTCAACTCTATATCTGACACCTGGTACAGGTGTCTTCTTTTTTAAACCCATAACCATGTGTGTGAGGTGTATACTTTTGTTTCAAAATAGATTTGTTTCAAACACTGTGTGACTCTTATTTAGCCAACTGCAGTAAAAGGTTTTAATGTCCCGTTGATAGGATAGTCTCGAACGGATCTCGTCTAGTTTGTTCTCCAGCGATTGCACATTCGCCAATAGAACAGAGGGTAGGGGTGGCTTATTCAATCGTCGCCGTAGTCTCATCAATGTGCCTGCACGGCGACGTCTATAGCGACATCTTTTCCTCTTCCTAGTGTCGGGATTAGGGCCTAGTCCGAGGTGAGCAGTATGTCCTGTGCCGAAGACTCACTGTAGTAAAAGTAGATGTTCAGATCAAGGTGAATGATTGCTGTTCTGATGTCCAGAAGCTTTTTTCGGTCAGGTAAAAAAAGTTATGATCAGCACAACAAAAAAAACATATAAATAGCAGAATTGGTCAGGAACCTGTAAAACGACGGCTATGCATCCTAGCGTCATCTTAGACTCAGCACAGCTATTTCTGGATGCCTCTCTCTTGATCAATGCTCTGTAGAGAGACCCATTGATTAGGCTCTCCCAGCTATTGATCTGGCAACCCTGCATTAATGTGTGGAAATGGAGCAAGAGAGGCGAGAGCTCTGATGTGTTTGGAATGGGCAGAGATTGGTCTGGGTGACAATAACCTGATTAAGGATTTGATATGGGTGTGAGGGACTTGTACATTCTATAATACGTTCGATTTGTTTGACTGCCTATAATTGAGCCTCATTCTCTCGCTTGCTCTCTCTCTCATTCTCTCCCTCATAGGCTTACCTTCCCTCCATATTCACACATTAATTCAGAAGGCATTCCGTTTATACGCAAGTCTGTTTTTGGAGTGTTTTGCACAAGCTGTATGAAGACTGAAATGCCTATAGTATCTCTGAGATACTGTACCTCTGATGTGTCTCAGTAATAATCTAAAGCCAGAGAGGGACCTCAATAAAGACAATGACATAAGCCATAAGACTTAAGCCAAATATCTATTGAGGGACAGTGAAAAAGACAGTGGAGTGAAAGAAAGAAATGGAGGGAGAGAGAAACAAAGGGATGAGTTTACTCAGGTGGGTAGGTGGAGGACTGCAGTTGCTCTGAGTGGGTGGCAACCCCCGGTGAAGTGACAGACAGCAGGCGGACGTGTGTGTGTGTGAGATAGAGAGCGAGTGAGCGGGAGGGAGTGTGTGAACAGATAGCTTGACAATTCCCCCCCCCCATCTCTAATGATCACATCCTTGTGTTTGGCCGTGTTCACCACTGTCGTCTCTCGTTAGTGGTCGGAGGCGGGCGAGTAGGTGAGCTGTCTGTAAAGGCTAATAAATTACCACACGCTGCAAAAGTGCTGCCTCGCCGAGACAGCCGCCGCTAGTCAGCTCTCTTTCTCACTGCTTTCTGTTATTTTCATCCCTCATTCTCTCTTGCTTTCTCTCTCTGCATTTTTCTCTGTTTTTAGATAGCCCTCTTTTTCTTCTTCATCCTCTTATTCACTCACTATTTTTCCTGATTCCATTCTGCTTATAATTTTCTCTCTCCCTCTCCTCTTTCTCTCAGGCACCATGAAGCTGCCCAGACATACATACAGCTGGTCAGCCAACGTAATCAAACCCAGAGTAATATCCAAAGCCTTCCTCCATCAAGGCCCTTGGCCTAACTCCCTCTTCCTACAGTCCACCTTTTGAGTTCAGAAAGTACCTTCAGAGACAGGATTGGCATCCCAGGCCGAATATGATTTAAAGATGGGACCTCAGGATTGTTCCCAGGATTGTAAATTTCCGTGGAGTCTCTGCCGAGTCCTTGACAGAAGGGATCAAAAGTTTAGATGTGTCGACGTCAAACCTGTCTGAAGGCTTTGATTAATAGCTTCATATGCCTTGTTGTCACATAAATGGTGCAAATTAGAAAGGCTGTGTAAGAGGAGACAAGTAATGGGAGCACTGCAAGAAGAATAAATAAAGTTGAGGTACTGTAGGTGTGTGTTCAGATGTAGAATCTTAATTTGATCAATTTTTTTTGCTGAGAATTTTCCTGCACCATATGAATGCAGATGAGCTTCATGATTTACATACATTCACTGAAAATCTGCACTAAGACAAGAATATATTAACAGGATTTCACTTTTTTCATATAGGCTATTTTGGCTAGTTAATAGCCTAACCAAAGATCAAGTAACATTATGGACTAAACAATCAAATCCTGTTGCTGCAGGATTATTTTGCTGCGAGAATACTGGTCAAATTAAGATTAACAGGTGTATTTCTAAATGTTTTATTTAACTCTGATATATTCAGGGGAACCCACTGAGACCAGGGTCTAATTTACAATGGTGCCCCGAGGACAACAATAAAACACATCAAAATGATCAATCAAAATAAAATAAACTACAAATTACAGAATCAACACTACAGCTTCAAACACCACAAATACAATTATTTACATTCAATCTAAACAGTTCTCATTAAATCATTTACCTAGATTGGTACGTACTAGTGGAACCTTGAGAGTTAACCATTCCTGTGAATGGGTTTGGTGTCTCATATTTCTTTATTTTAACAGTGAAGTTAGGTAGGTCAGAAGCTTGTATAGTAGAGCTTTGAAAACAAAAAGGGAGTAATGAAGTGATCTACGGGACTTTAATTAGGACCAGCCACCCTTTTGATACAGGATGGAGTGATGTGTATTAAAACTGTCACCTGTGATAAAGCGACGGGCGCTATGGTAGACGGCATCCAAAGATTTAAGAGTAGTGGCTGCTGCATTCCGATAAATGGTGTCAAGAACTGGCAGGAAAGTTGACTGTACAATCTGCTTCCTGCTGTTTAGGGAGGCATGTTCTATTTCTATAAAAAAAGAAGCCTACTTTGAATCTCAGCTTCTTAAAACCTCTTATGGCTGCGATCCCCGTACAGGGATGAACATCCGGGGAAATTTCAGAGTGACTAACTAAAAATACAACGTCGTAACATTAAACATTCTTGAAAATGCAAGTGTCTTACATCCTTCAAAAGATTAGAATCTTGGTAATCAAACTACGTTTTCCGATGTAAAATAGCTATTACAGAGAACAAATGCTATGCTTTTGTTTGAGAAGAGCGATCAACAACAACAAACATTTTCCGCCATGACAGTTTTGACACATTCACATCTGAAGGTAAAATTATGACTTACATTCTGATATCTTGCTCTTATTTCTCTTCCTGAGGGTCCCAGTGATCAAATGAAGTGTCGTTTCTTTGATAAAATCCATTTTTATAGCCTAAAACGAAACATTTTGTAAACAGTTTGTGTCGCGAATTCCATCTCTATCAACTTTTTACGGAGCATTCGACGTAATTACACACACTAAACAATCGTTTATCTAGTCATAGTTGGTTTCATTGCAATCCTCTGGATGTTTGCAACACAGCCAAACTTGATTGTTTTTTTTGCGGGGAGTATTGACCGAAGTGAACTGATTTGAAGACAACGAGCAATGACTTCATTGCGCACCAATAATATTAGCGAAGCTTCGTTGATTGACTGTATTTCTGCCCAATGACCACTGATCTTCTTGAAATCTAGCTGGGTAGATAGCCAATGAGCTGAGGTAAACGCCAGTAAGTGATGGTTATGGGTTGGACCACCATCCCTAGTTTGTAAACGCACGCGTAACGAACTTCATTCTCGCCATTGACCATCAGACTGGTTGCAGTCACGCTTGTTACGCACAGCAGTGTTTTGGAAAGTAGTATTTTGGAAGCAGTATTTTGGAAAGTGTTTTTTCAACGATTTCATTGAAGACATCATGGCGAATAAATCAGGAAAAGCGAAGTCCAAGTCTAAGTATACAGATTTGCACCAGATTATAGAAGAGATTGATCGGGAAAGTGAGACAGATTTTTTGTTTGAGGAATCTTTGAGTGAACACCGTTATGATTCAAACATTGAGGAGCCGACGTACTTCTGGACTGGTAAGTGCTAATGCCGTTTTATGAAATATAAATAGATATATACTTTTTTGCAAATTTTTTATTTTTTTTGTGCAATTTGCAATGAAATGTGTGATGAAATGTGTAAAGTACACATTGGCTATAGTGTGTGTGTGTGTGTGTATGTATGTGTACGACCCATAACCTCTGTGTGTGTGTGTTTGTTTGTTGGTTTGTTTGGGTGTGTGTGTGTGTGTGTGTGTGTTTGTTTGGGTGTGTGTGTGTATATATATATATATATATATTCCATGTCAGATATATATATTTTCAATTTTTTATTCAAATGGAATGGAGTAGAACAGCAAACACACACATGGCCACTGTGCCTGCTACCCCCCCCCCCCCCCCCCCCCCCCATTTCCATATGAAATAGCCATTGGGTGCAGTTGGGGGGAGGGCACGCCCACAACAATGGCCGGAGTTGAATGGAACAGCACTTCACCTTAGTGACTGTTCCCTCTGCTCTATACAATACATATCTGTTTATTTTATGTGATGATAAAAGGCTCATACAATACAAATATTTTTTATGTTTGCCAAGGTGCCCATCCCCCACTGAAGCGGGTTCATCCAAGACATTGTTTTACCATTTCATTGACATTGCTGTGGTGAATTCCTTCATCCTGCAGAAAGAAATGGCGAAGAGCTGTGGACAGCCCCCCATCTCACAGCTAGCCTTCAGGGAGCTGCTCATCCGGGAGCTTGCTGGCTATAGCAAAAAGTCCACTGCATCACATTCTGCCCCCTCTACCTCTGCCAGCTCTACTCCTGCCTCCAGTGGTGTTCATATGCCACAGTTCATTACTGCAGGCATGACTGTGCCTCAGGGCCAAATGGGCAAAGCATGGAGGCGTCGTTGTGTTCTGTGTCGCATGAAGTCCCCCATCACCTGCACCACTTGTTCAGTTTGCCTCTGCTTTACATCAGAAAGAGACTCTATGGGACATGGCACAGGCAGCAAAATATTGTGTACAGGACTTCCAAAGGGTCTACCCCAGTTTTTATTTTATTTTTATTTTTTCTAATATTTTTTAAAACATTTTTATAATTTTTTTTGTGTGTTAGAATTGCTTTTTGATATGTTGTATATAGTTATTTGCACTGTTGTATATAGTTATAGGTCATTTCACCAATTCGGCCACTTGGGTACATTTGGGCAACTTGTGTGGGACACCTGGGTGACTTCATGCTAAATGTCATGTAGCTCACCCATTCCCGAAGTTATCAGTCTGAAACATTGAACACCTACAGTTGCCCTCTTGTGTTATCCATCAAAAGTATCTCCAGCATCCTATCTGACTGTGTGGCTATTCTAGTACATGTGAAAGATGATGCTACAACAATAAAAAACAGAAAACGTATGCTCTTTCTTTCTCTTTTCTTCCACCAGATCTGTGTTATATTCTCCTACATTCAATTAACATTTCCACAAACTTCAGAATGTTTCCATTCAAATGATACCAATAATATGCATATCCTTGCCTCTGGGGCTGAGCTACAGGAAGTTAGATTAGGGTATGTCTTCAGGCAGAAATTGAGAACAAGGGATGCAGCCATAACAAGAAGCCTACTTTGAATCTCAGCTTCTTAACTAGCTCATCCGTATGTTTTTTTTAAACGTCAAATTATTGTCAATCCAAAAGCCCAGATATTTATAGGTGTGAACCTGCTCGATGAAAGAACCATCCAATGTGTAAGTGTGTAAGTAAGCCTTCTGAAATATTTATACGAGAATTAGAAAACAGCATATATTTAGTTTTTCCAACATTAAGTACAAATGTTCAGTCAACAAGGACTTCCTGCAAGGCGACAAAAACAGATTGCAGCTCCAACATAGCCTGGTCAGCTGTAGGGGCAATAGCGTACACAACAGTGTCATCTGCATACCGATGAGTTTTACAGGTTTTTGCAGATAGACCAATATTATTTATATAAATAGTAAAGAGGACAGGTCCCAAAATCGACCCATGTGGGACACCTTTAGTAATATTGAGGTAACTTGACTTGATACCGTCAGAAAGCGCACATTGTGCCTAAGTCAGACAAATAGTTCCCAAACCACTTGCAAGACACCTGGTCGAGGCCCATTTCAGACAACCTTTGAATGAGTAGAGGATGGTCGACAGTATTAAAGGCCTTCGGGGCAGAAAGCTGCAGTAGAAAGGGATCAAGCGCATCAACTCATGTGGATTTAGTACCTTTTAAGTGCCTTTTTTTGCAAGGCACTTAATAAATAATTGACATAGAAAGTGAATGGCTGGAAGTGCATCATTCTCTGCTATCTGTTTAGAGGTGAACAAAGGGTTTTCTCTAGTGGAATTTGAGGTATTTTCAGAAACCATTCTTTCAAATAGATGGCCAGCTGAGGCAAAATGTGACTTGTTTCAGGAAACTAGGCATATGTCGCAAGTCACTACTTCACAGGAGAGGAGCATTTAAACGTAAACAACAAACTTAAATAACAAACCTGTATGCCATCTGTAAATACAAATAAAATTGTTAAAATTACAAGCCTAGTTGGTTTAGCCACAGAAAAAACAGGAACCTTCCCGCTAGCCATGATTGGCTGAGATAATAGATGGGTTAGACATGCCGAGAGATGAGTTCGGATTGTTCTGCCATGTAGCATGCGTCTGTCTATAACATGAGCTGCTCAGTGTAGATAATCCTTTCTACCACAGATTTCTTGAAAGATATCATGAAAAATTGCAAAAGTGTTGCTACTACTCTCCACTTTCTAGAGGACGATTGTGCTATGCTGACTCTCACTGACTCTGAAAATGAATCAGATGATGAGGAAATCCGTAATTCAGGCCAAATAATTTTCATTCAACCAGACATTGTAGTCTTCTGATGACAGTGATGGGGAAGAAACAGAGATCAACAGTGTTGTTGTCACAGAAGAAGTTGACCAAGTTTTGAAATCAGTGGAATGCCTGGTGGAAGCAGAGTATGATTGCTAAGGAGATGGAGAAAACTCTGGCATTTGATTGCATATATGCAAAGAGATTCGAAAAGAGAACACAGAAGGCTGTTGTACAAAACCCCTGTCTCCTGATTACATCTTCAAACTAAGGGTAACCATGGCATCTGTGACATGAGTCTCGCTAGCTACATTTTCAGATATTATACGTTTCAAATGGTCAGAAAGTTGTTTTAATTGCAAGTTAAAGAGTACTGCTAGCTAGCTAACGTTAGCTCGATGGCTCGCTAGCTAGCATTAAGTGTATGATCTAGTAATATTATTTGTATCTCAGCAAACCATTTACATTGCTAGTTGTAGCCTAATTTTAGCTAGCTAGCTAACATTAAACCTAGTTGGCTAGCTGATTAATGCACGGTGGCTAGCTATGACAATCAGTATAGGTTAGGATTATTGTCGCATTCAAAACAACTGGGAACTCGGAAATTTCTGACTTCCAATTTCAGTGCGTTCAAGACAACTGGGAACTCTGAAAAAAACGAGCGCCGACTGGGAAAAATAGTTGTGTACGGTCATCCAACTCAGAATTCAACTCGGGTACTCGGGCCTCTATCTAGAGTCCCAACTTTCCAACCTGAAGATCACTGACGTCATGATTTGATGTCATAGTATTTTCCCCCACTTTTAGTCTTGAAATCTTTGGTTGTTTACTACACTACCTTACTCACTCTGTTTAGAACATGGCCTCACATGTGAATCCTTAAAGAGATGTGTGGGGTTTATGAGGGTGTGAAAGATGCTGAACAGGTGTAGACAAAGAAGAGCTCTCCAGTATGTACTGTATACCGAAACATTCAAGGGCCATTTTCTCAAATGTGGGGTAACAAATGTATCAACTTTCAAAGCAGAATAACTATCCCATTGTTCCACAACTGCAGTGTTTGATATACAATCCTGTCTCTATGGACAGGACCAGGCAAAAGTTTGGACACACCTACTCATTCCAGGGTTTTTCTTTATTTCTACTATTTTCTACATTGTAGAATAATAGTGAAGACATCAAAACTATGAAATAACACATATGCAATCATGTAGTAACCAAAAAGGTGTTAAACAAATCAAAATATAATTTAGATTTGAGTATGTACATATCCCAACCAGAAGCCATGGATTACAGGCAACATCCACACTGAGCTAAAGGCTAGAGCTGCCGCTTTAACCTTTTCATACGTGAGTTCCAAATATCTCTAACGGTCACCCCAGCGTGAGTTTTTTTATGCACGTGATGTTGTAATGTTGTCACATCCTGACCAGAGTTCTTATGTGTTGTGCTTGTTTTAGTGTTGGTCAGGACGTGAGCTGGGTGGGCATTCTATGTTGTGTGTCTAGTTTGTCTGTTTCTGTGTTCAGCCTAATATGGTTCTCAATCAGAGGCAGCTGTCAATCGTTGTCCCTGATTGAGAATCATATATAGGTGGCTTGTTTTGTGTTGGGATTTTGTGGGTGGTTGTCTTCTGTCTTTGTGTTCTGCACCAGATAGGACTGCTTTCGGTTTTCACATTTTCTTGTTTTGTTGATTGTAGTGTTCTCATATATTCTTTATTAAATCATGTTGAACACTAGCCGCGCTGCGTGTTGGTCCTCTCCTTCATCCCAGGAAGAAAACCGTTACAAATGTTCTCTCCATTCCAGAATGTGATTGTTACGCAACAGCACATTTAATCCGCGCTGCCCTCAAACCAAGGCATGCAGCCTGTTTTTATTCATAGGCTGTTTTCAACTTGTCAATTTCAAATGATTTTCTAGCAAGTTTTTATTTTCTAAGAACAGTTTGAATTGAGGTGTGTTCCGCCTCATTCATTCACATAAAAATTGTCCTTTTAACTTTTGTGGACAATTAATTCTATAGACATTTCTGACCCAGACAAAATTCCCCAAGCACTTCCCAAACATTTGCGCATCTCCCGTCAGAACAGGATCTGCACACACGTGTTCACATTTTTCGTCTGTTTCCCGCATCGCAGTCATTGTTGTTTTCATTACTAATAATAACTTTGAAATGTGTGTCTTTCTATCAAAGTAAGTGCCTTATTGCATTATAATAGTTTATGTATGTCATGTTATGCCGTTTCTACTGTAGCTCACTATGTATGGAGCATAATATAGTTGTGTATATTCCTTATAACCGCGGACACGCAAGGTAATGTTACTCATTTCATAACCTTTATGGTGTTATATTCAATCGTGTTTACGTAGCTAGCTACATTCTTCTATTAGCTCTGTATAACAATGCTAATTGCGTCAGATAAGTATTAGCTTGTGTTGCATTTTGAAGCTACCCTGGCCTTATGACTCCCAAGTGGCGCAGCGGTCTAAGGCACAGCATCTCTGTGCTAGGGGTGTCACTACAGACACCCTGGTTCAAATCCAGGCTGCGTTTCTGTCAAAGTGCCTTATTACGTTATAATAGTTTCTGTATGTGAACTGTATGTCCAATTACAAAAAAATACCTTGTTCAGTAATCATCTCATCCATTAGTTGGTGGTGAACTATGTGGCTATTGAGCACAGCAGTGTCGATCAGATGGAAAAATATCTTCTTATACCACTTGGTTGTTTTCCGAGTGCATTCCACAAAACTGTTTATCATATCTGCTTTATCCAGTGCCCCCATTTTGAGGTTATAGTCAAGCACGCAGTCTGGTTTGATTTTTCTCTCCCGTCAGGTGGTCCACCTTCCCTGTGGCCCGACATGGTTTCTGTATGGACAGTGGAGGGGACATGGACGTCTCGTTTGTCATGCCACTTTACTGCCAGCTGTTGACCATTTTCCTTGAACTCAACCTCCCCCTCTGCATCTTCCTGCATCCGAATGTCGGCATCCCCTTCCTGTTCGACCTGACTGTGACACAGGCCCCTGTGCTGTTGAAGAGCAGTCTGCTGTACCAATTGTCCACATACAAAGTGTGTCCCTTACTGAGATGAGGAGCCAGCATGGTCATCACCACGGACCCAGACACCCCAAGCCTCTCAAAATGTTGGATGTCAGTGGTGGACCCTGTGTAACTATAATGTCCTGGACAAATCCTGTCTTCACGTCGCACATGACAAAGAACTTGACCCCAAACCTGTGCCTGTTGGAGGGAATATATTGACGGAACGCCAGCCTACCTTTTCTTAACATCAGGGACTCATCAATGCATAGGTCCTTGTATGGCACAAAGACCCGACCAAATGCTGATGTCAGGCTGGTAAGAACATTTCTTATTTTGTACAACAGGTCATTTAGGATTGCAGAAGCATTGTTGACAAAATGCAGGAATGGCAGAAGAACTAGGAAGCGGTCTTGGGAAAAGAGGTGGCAAAGAAGGGAGTTGCAAACATAGGGTCTGTGCTCCAGTATTCTCTTAGGGAGTTCTTCTTTACTATCCCCATAAGAAGGACAGTCACTCTCTTTTCCAGTAGCTCCAAGGCGTAGCGATTGGTCTCCTCTACTATGTCTCGCACCAGCTCCTCTGTCAGAAACAACTTGAAGCACTCTGCCTCAGATGGAAATGGCAAGGGGCGTTGCACTCCAGACTGGGGCTCATCAAAGCAAACAGCAGGGCCAGTAGGGGTGAAATGGCTGGCGGCCTTCCAACTACCACAGAACTCCTGTTCTTCATCCACTGTCGGTCTGCCTCCATCACCACCATTTTCAAAGGGACCTGGAATTTTGTCAGTGGACAAGGAGTCCTCAGATGTAGGGTTCTCAATGGCTACAAGGTTGGGGGGCAGCTCCTCACAGTCACTGTCAGAATCTGATTCCTGACTTTCATACTCAGACTCATTGTCAGAATTTTAAAAAATCTCCAGAAATGATGCATTTGTGAGTTGTCTCCTTTTGAAAAGACATTGCTAATGCTACAGCTTATCTCACTAGCTACATACATAAACAACAACACTGAATGGCTCAGAGTGGGAATGAGAGGTTACGTGATTGACTGCCGGCACGCACCACTTGTATCAATAAATCACTAGCAGACTTGTTTACGTGCTGCTGTGCGTTTTGTTGCTAACCTTACTTTGCAACCTGACAACTTTACGGTTTTTACTTTTTAATTACCGTTTATATTTTTAGTATTTCCCTCACTCAACTTTTTCACTCCGGACGCTTTATCTGGACATATTTGTCAGGACCTCCACCAGCCGAAGTTAAGTAGTAACATTAACATGATGCCTTCAAATTGCAGTCGCTGTACTCATAATACAGAGGAGAACGATCGCCTTAACAGCGTGAATAGCTGTGCTGCAAGCCCAGCTTCAGACGCAATGGTTAGGCATGGGTAACTTCAGTGTAGGAAAGGATGAAACAGCATCTTTGCTACCAGTAAGTACAGATAGTAGTATAAATCCCCTCGCACGGTCCACGCAGCCGGACAACTTTCTCATGGCTTCTGGAGGGAAATGCTGTAGGAATGCTCAACCGGTGTCACTCACTCAGCCGACAGAAACTTTCAACCGGTTCTCCACATTAAGCAGCGAGTCGGAGTCAGAGGCCGAGCCTTCTCTGGTCTCTACTCCTCCCGTTACGGGGTCTGAGACGCCGAAGGCTCCCACCATTAGCTCTGACAAATTGAAAACCCTAGTCATTGGCGACTCCATTACCCGCAGTATTAGACTTAAAACGAATCATCCAGCGATCATACACTGTTTACCAGGGGGCAGGGCTACCGACGTTAAGGCCAATCTGAAGATGGTGCTGGATAAAGCTAAATCTGGCAAGTGTAGAGAGAATAGGGATATTGTTATCCACGTCGGCACTAACGATGTTAGGATGAAACAGTCAGAGGTCACCAAGCGCAACATAGCTTCAGCGTGTAAATCAGCTAGAAAGATGTGTCAGCATCGAGTAATTGTCTCTGGCCCCCTCCCAGTTAGGGGGAGTGATGAGCTCTACAGCAGAGTCTCACAACTCAATCGCTGGTTGAAAACTGTTTTCTGCCCCTCCCAAAAGATAGAATTTGTAGATAATTGGCTTTCTTTTTGGGACTCATCCACAAACAGGACCAAGCCTGGCCTGTTGAGGAGTGACGGAATCCATCCTAGCTGGAGGGGTGCTCTCATCTTATCTACGAACATAGACAGGGCTCTAACTCCCCTAGCTCCACAATGAAATAGGGTGCAGGCCAGGCAGCAGGCAGTTAGCCAGCCTGCCAGCTTAGTGGAGTCTGCCACTAGCACAGGCAGTGTAGTCAGCTCAGCTATCCCCATTGAGACCGTGTCTGTGCCTCGACCAAGGTTGGGCAAAACTAAACATGGTGGTGTTCGCCTTAGCAATCTCACTAGAATAAAGACCTCCTCCATTCCTGCCATTATTGAAAGAGATTGTGATATCTCACATCTCAAAATAGGGCTACTTATTGTTAGATCCCTCACTTCCAAGGCAGTTATAGCAAATTAACTAATCACTGATCATAATCTTGATGTGATTGGCTTGATTGAAACAGGGCTCAAGCCAGATGAATTTACTGTGTTAAATGAGGCCTCACCTCCTGGTTACACTAGTGACCATATCCCCCGCGCATCCCGCAAAGGCGGAGGTGTTGCTAACATTTACGATAGCAAATTTCAATTTACAAAAAAAAAAAAAGACGTTTTCGTCTTTTGAGCTTCTAGTCATGAAATCTATGCAGCCTACTCAATCACTTTTTTATAGCTACTGTTTACAGGCCTCCTAGGCCACATACAGCGTTCCACACCGAGTTCCCTGAATTCCTATCGGACCTTGTAGTCATAGCAGATAATATTCTAATTTTAGGTGACTTTAATATTCACATGGAAAAGTCCACAGACCCACTCCAAAAGGCTTTCGGAGCCATCATCGACTCAGTGGGTTTTGTCCAACATGTCTCCGGACCTACTCACTGCCACAGTCATACTCTGGACCTAGTTTTGTCCCATGGAATAAATGTTGTGGATCTTAATGTTTTTCCTCATAATCCTGGACTATCGGACCACCATTTTATTACGTTTGCAATCGCAACAAATAATCTGCTCAGACCCCAACCAAGGATCATCAAAAGTCATGCTATAAATTCTCAGACAACCCAAAGATTCCTTGATGCCCTTCCAGACTCCCTCTGCCTACCCAAGGATGTCAGAGGACAAAAATCAGTTACCACCTAACTGAGGAACTCAATTTAACCTTGCGCAATACCCTAGATGCAGTTGCACCCTAAAAACTAAAGACATTTGTCATAAGAAACTAGCTCCCTGGTATACAGAAAATACCCGAGCTCTGAAGCAACCTTCCAGAAAATTGGAACGGAAATGGAGCCACACCAAACTGGAAGTATCGAAGAGCCCTCACTGCTGCTCGATCATCCTATTCTTCCAACTTAATTGAGGAAAATAAGATCAATCCGAAATTTATTTTTGATACTGTCGCAAAGCTAACTAAAAAGCAGCATTCCCCAAGAGAAGATGGCTTTCACTTCAGCAGTAATAAATTCATGAACTTCTTTGAGGAAAAGATCATGATCATTAGAAAGCAAATTACGGACTCCTCTTTCAATCTGCGTATTTCTCCAAAGATCAGTTGTCCTGAGTCTGCACAACTCTGCCAGGACCTAGGATCAAGGGAGACACTCAAGTGTTTTAGTACTATATCTCTTGACACAATGATGAAAATAATCATGGCCTCTAAACCTTCAAGCTGCATACTGGACCCTATTCCAACTAAACTACTGAAAGAGCTGCTGCCTGTGCTTAGCCCTCCTATGTTAAACATAATAAACGGCTCTCTATCCACCGGATGTGTACCAAACTCACTAAAAATGGCAGTAATAAAGCCTCTCTTGATAAAGCCAAACCGTGACCCAGAAAATATTTGTAAAAACTATCGGCCTATATCAAATCTCCCATTCCTCTCAACAATTTTAGTAAAAGCTGTTGCACAGCAACTCACTGCCTTCCTGAAGACAAACAATGTACACAAATTGCTTCAGTATGGTTTTAGACCCCATCATAGCACTCAGATTGTACTTGTGAAGGTGGTAAATTACCTTTTAATGGCGTCAGACCGAGGCTCTGCATCTGTCCTCGTGCTCCTAGACCTTAGTGCTGCTTTTGATACCATCAATCACCACATTCTTTTGGAGAGATTGGAAACCCAAATTGGTCTACACGGACAAGTTCTGGCCTGGTTCAGATCTTATCTGTCGGAAAGATATCAGTTTGTCTCTGTGAATGGTCTGTTCTCTGACAAATCAACTGTAAATTTCGGTGTTCCTCAAGGTTCTGTTTTAGGACCACTATTGTTTTCACTATATATTTCACCTCTTGGGGATGTCATTCGAAAACATAATGTTAACTTTCACTGCTATGTGGATGACACACAGTTGTACATTTCAATGAAACATGGTGAAGCCCCAAAATTGCCCTCGCTAGAAGCCTGTGTTTCAGACATAAGGAAGTGGATGGCTGCAAACTTTCTACTTTTAAACTTGGACAAAACAGAGATGCTTGTTCTAGGTCCCAAGAAACAAAGAGATCTTCTGTTGAATATGACAATTAATCTTGATGGTTGTACAGTCGTCTCAAATAAAACGGTGAAGGACCTTGGCGTTACTCTGGACCCTGATCTCTCTTTTGACGAACATATCAAGATTGTTACAAGGACAGCTTTTTTTCCCATCTACGTAACATTGCAAAAATCAGAAATGTTCTGTCCAAAATTGATGCAGAAAAATGTATCCATGCTTTTGTTACTTCTAGGTTAGACTACTGCAATGCTCTACCTTCCGGCTACCCGGATAAAGCACTAAATAATCTTCAGTTAGTGCTAAATACGGCTGCTAGAATCCTGACTAGAACCAAAAAATGTGATATTACTCCAGTGTTAGCCTCCCTACACTGGCTTCCTGTTAAGGCAAGGGCTGATTTCAAGGTTTTACTGCTAACCTACAAAGCATTACATGGGCTTGCTCCTACCTATCGTTCCGATTTGGTCCTGCCGTACATACCTACACGTACGCTACGGTCACAAGACGCAGGCCTCCTAATTGTCCCTAGAATTTCTAAGCAAACAGCCTACCCATGTGAGAGACGCAGACTCGGTCTCAACTTTTAAGTCTTTATTGAAGACTCATCTCTTCAGTAGGTCCTATGATTGAGTGTAGTCTGGCCCAGGAGTGTGACTGTGAACGAAAAGGCACTGGAGCAACGAACCGCCCTTGCCGTCTCTGCCTAGCCGGTTCCCCTCTCTCCACTGGGATTCTCTGCCTCTAACCCTATTACAGGGGCTGAGTCACTGGCTTACTGGTGCTCTTCCATGCCGTCCCTAGGTGGGGTGCGTCACTTGAGTGGTTTGAGTCACTGACGTGGTCTTCCTGTCTGGGTTGGCACCCCCCTTGGGTTGTGCCGTGGCGGAGATCTTTGTGGGCTATACTCGGCCTTGTCTCAGGATGGTAAGTTGGTGGTTGAAGATATCCCTCGTGGTGTGGGGGCTGTGCTTTGGCAAAGTGGGTGGGGTTATATCCTGCCTGTTTGGCCCTGTCCGGGGGTATCATCGGATGGGGCCACAGTGTCTCCTGACCCCTCCTGTCTCAGCCTCCAGTATTTATGCTGCAGTAGTTTATGTGTCGGGGGTCTAGGGTCAGTCTGTTATATCTGGAGTATTTCTGCTGTCTTATCCGGTGTCCTGTGTGAATTTAAGTATGCTCTCTCTAATTCTCTCTTTCTCTCAGAGGACCTGAGCCCTAGGACCATGCCTCAGGACTACCTGGTATGATGACTCCTTGTTGTCCCCAGTCCACCTGGCCGTGCTGCTGCTCCAGTTTCAACTGCTCTGCCTGCGGCTATGGAACCCTGACCTGTTCACTGTCATTACTATTATTTGACCATGCTGGTCATTTATTAACATCTTGACCATGTTCTGTTATAATCTCCACCCGGCACAGCCAGAAGAGGACTGGCCACCCCTCATAGCCTGGTTCCTCTCTAGGTTTCTTCCTAGGTTTTGGCCTTTCTATGGAGTTTTTCCTAGCCACCGTGCTTCTACACCTGCATTGCTTGCTATTTGGGGTTTTAGACTGGGTTTCTGTACAGCACTTTGATATATGAGCTGATGTAAGAAGGGCTATATAAATACATTTGATTTGATTAGAAAATGTTTTGTGTGGTAATTGATATATTTACTGTTTAATTCACATGTTTTCAAGTAATATTGACAAATCATGCATTCCGATTCTTGCATAGATTGTAATGGGCACATATGTGTGTAAAATACTTTTTTGAAGGTTGTATTGATTATGATGAGCTAAGCTAATTCCAGCCATGTGTGGAGCCATGTTTGTTGACATACAATTCATTCTGGGTGTCATGTAATCTGTCGGTCCAAAGATGTTATAACAAAATGACGTAAAGGTTCACAAATTCTTCGAGAACTTCCGGAAGTGAATGGTGGGATGTGAATGATGGTAGACAACTCACCCCCTTCAACATGCATACTATAAACAGACCAAACTCATCTTGTCTTCTCTTATTATTCTGGTTTCTGTGAGCAAAAAAAGCATGGCGGAGCGCAGAAACTACCCAACGTCGGATTACTTTCGATTTCTAGATAGTGTTTTACTCAATTATTTCGATCAATGGTGAGCTCACCTGTGATGTGATTAATTATAATAGTAATTGCTATTAGCTAATTCATATTGTAGTTTATGTTAGCCGAGAGATATAAAAATATGACCGATTGTGTTACGTGTATCTTTCCTCAGTTAGCGCTAGGAAAAATGTAGCCTACATTTTTTCGGTTTGGATGATTGTGGTATGCTGTAGATACTTCTGTGAATGTCTGAACATTGCATCCAAAAATACTGCTCACATTCTGGACATAACTTTGTAAGGACTGTGTTTATGGCCAACTCAAATGCTGATTGTTGCGTCATTCGAAACTGGCCGTTCCAAATAAGCATTCTAATCACATCGGTTTGATCGTACGCTACAGGGACCACTGTAGAATGATCACACCCCTGTGTTGGTAAGTGTGAAAAGGTTAAAGGAGCGGGACACTAAACCAGACACTGGAAGAAATCTTGCTACGCCCTCCGATGAACCAATAAAGGTTACACCTGCTCTGACACTCGTCGGATGTGGCAGGCCGTGCAAACTATCACGGATTACAAAAGGAAACCCAGCCGAGAGCCGTGACCCTACCAGACGAGCTAAATGCCTTCTACGCTTGTTTCGAGGCAAGCAACACTGAACCATGCGTGAGAGCATCAGCTGTTCCGGGCAACTGTGTGATCACGCTCTCCGTAGCCAATCTGAGTAAGACCTTTAAACCGGTTAACATTCACAAGGTCAGACGGATTACCAGGACGTGTACTGCGAGCATGCGTTGACCAGCTGGCAAATGTGTCTTCACTGACATTTTCAACCTCTCCCTGACCCAGTCTTTAATACCTACATGTTTTAAGCAGACCATCAAAGTCCCTGTGCCCAAGAATGCCAAGGTAACCTGTCTAAATTACTTCCACCCTGTAGTGTACTCACATCTGTAGCCATGAAATGCTTTGAAAACCTGCTCATGGCTCACATCAACACCATCATGCCAGACACCCTGAACCCACTCCAATTCGCATAATGCCCCAACAGAGCCACAGATGACGCAATCGCTATTGCACTCCACACTGCCCTTTCCCACCTGGACAAAAGGGACACCTATGTGAAAATGCTGTTCATAGACTACAGCTCAATGTTCAAAACCATATTGCCCTCCAAGCTCATCACTAAGCTAAGCTCCCTTGGACTGAACACCTCCCTCTGCAACTGAATCCTGGACTTCCTGATGGGTCACCACCAGGTGGTGAGTAGGCGACAACACATCCGCCACGCTGACCCTCAACACAGGGTCCACTCAGGGGAGGGTGCTTAGTCCCCTCCTGTACTCCCTGTTCACACACGACTGCGTGGCTAAACCCACGACTCCAACACCATCATCAAGTTTGCTGATGACAAAACGGTGGTGCCAGGACAACAACCTCTCCCTCAATGTGGGCAAGACAAAGGAGCTTATCGTGGACTACAGAAAATGAAGGGCCGAACATGCCCCCTTCCACATTGACGGGGCTGTAGTGGAGCGGGCCGAGAGCTTCAAGTTCCTAGGTGTCCACATCGCTAAGGAACTATCATGGTCCAAACACACCAACACAGTTGTGAAGAGGGCACAACAACGCCTCTTCCCTCTCAGGAGGCTGAAAAGATTTGGCCCTCAGATCCTCAAAAATGTCTACAGCTGCACCATTAAGAGCATCTTGACTGGCTGCATCACCGCCTGGTATGGTAACTGCTCAGCATCCATCCGCAATGCGCTAGAGAGGGTAGTGCATATGGCCAAGTATATCACTGGGGCTGAACTCCCTGCCATACAGGACCTCTATACAAGGTGGTGTCAGAAGGAGGACCTAAAAATTGTCAAAGACTCCAGCCACCCAAGTCATAGACTGTTCTCTCTACTACGGCACGGCAAACGGTACCGGAGCGCTACGTCTGGGACCAAAAGGCCCCTGAACAGCTTCTTCCCCTAAACAATAAGATTGCTAAATACACGAAACAAAAATATAAACACAACGTGTGTTGGTCCCATGTTTCATGAGCTGAAATAAAATATCCCAGAAATGTTCCATGAGCACAAAAAGCTTATTTCAAAGCTTATATCAAATGTTGTGCACACATTTGTTTACAAATGTCTACCAAGGTCTAGTGTCTGCAGGTCTCATTATTTGAAATCATTCAAAGTACTACACATGGGAACACTGTCAGCCTTTAAAGCCATTAGGACTGACATTTAAATGCCTAAATCTAATTTACGGGAGGAACTGTATAACAACACATTTTAATGCACATTTCACTGCAGAATGACACTGATAGTAACATGTGTTCTTCACAGCACATTATGGATGATAATAAAAATAATAATAATATACACTAACAGTAAACACTTTGGACAGCAATGGCATGTATTTAAATATACCCTTTAGATGAATGAGCCCAAACCGTTTAGAGTTTACAAATGACTGTAATCACTGATCACACCAACATATGCCAACTAGTTACAGCCATCTCTTACTACTAATTGGTGGCCATGGAAGACCCCCTGGTAAAAGGCAAAGGGGGAGGAAAGACACCCCTGCCTTAGTTGACAGAGCCATGGTGAGGGAGAGCACTCTGATTAAAAAGTCTCATCAGCCACTGACCTTAAAGACATGTCTTCAAAGAGACCTGTGATTAGCTGGTGATTAATAACTTCTTATGGCTGGGGGCAGTATTGAGTAGCTTGGATGAATAAGGTGCCCAGAGTAAACAGCCTGCTACTCAGTCCCAGTTGCTAATATATACATATTATTAGTCAATTTGGATAGAAAACACTCTGAAGTTTCTAAAACTGTTTGAATGATGTCTGTGAGTATAACAGAACTCATATGGCAGGCAAAAACCTGAGAAAAATCCAACCAGGAAATGGCAATTCTGAGTTTGGTCGGTTTTCAACTCAGCCCCTATTGAAGATACAGTGGGATATTGGTCATGTTGCACTTCCTAAGGCTTCCACTAGATGTCAACAGTCTTTAGAACCTTGTCTGATGCTTCTACTGTGAATTGGGGCCGAATGAGAGGGGATTGAGTAAGGTCTACCATGTGCTGAACATGCGCTGACCATGCGCGTTCATGTGAGAGCGAGCTCTGTTCTATCGCATTTCTGAAGACAAAGGAATTCTCCAGTTGGAACATTATTGAAGATTTATGTTAAAAACATCCTAAAGATTGATTCTATACATCGATTGACATGTTTCTACTGACTGTAACGGAACTTTGACATTTCGTCTGCTTTTAGTGAACGCGCTTCGTGACTTTGGATTTGTTTACTAACCGCGCTAACAAAAGTAGCTATTTAGACATAAATTCTGGACATTTTCGAACAAATCAAACATTTATTGTGGAACTGGGATTCCTGGGAGTGCATTCTGATGAAGATCATCAAAGGTAAGTGAATATTTATAATGTTATTTCTGCCTTCTGTTGACTGCACAATATGGCGGATATCTTTTTGTCTTAATTGGGCTCTGAGCGCCGACCTCAGATTATTGCATGGTTTGCTTTTTCAAAATGTGACACAGCGGTTGCATTAAGGAGAAGTGGATCTAAAATTCCATGTATAACACTTGTATCTTTGATCAACGTTTATTATGAGTATTTCTGGAAATTGATGTGGCTCTCTGCAAAATCACCGGATGTTTTGGGAACTACTGAACATAACGCGCTAATGTATACTGAGATTGTTTTGATATAAATGTGAACTTTACCGAACAAAACATACATGTATTGTGTAACATGAAGTCCTATGAGTGTCATCTGATGAAGATCATCAAAGGTTAGTGATTCATTTTATCTCTATTTCTGCTTTTTGTGACTCCTGTCTTTGGCTGGAAAAATGGCTGTGTTTTTCTGTGATTTGGCGGTGACCAAACAATCATTTGTGGTGCTTTCGCTGTAAAGCCTTTTTGGAATCGGACACTGTGGTGGGATTAACAACAAGATTACCTTTAAAATGGTATAAGATACTTGTATGTTTGAGGAATTTTAATTATGAGATTTCTGTTGTTTGAATTTGGCGCCCTGCACTTTCAGTGGCTGTTGTCATATCAATCCGCAGCCATAAGAAGTTTTAAAGGACATTTGACTCCAACATCCCCAATAGTATATTACTTGGGCATTGGGCGCATTGCATCGGAATTATACAATGTATCCTTGCGTGGTTACCTAGACAACACCTCCAACAAACTAGAAATAGATAACAATAAACATTTAGGGGGGGGAAGGTATTTGTGTGTGTGTGTGTGTGTGTGTGTGTGTGTGTGTGTGTGTGTGTGTGTGTGTGTGTGTGTGTGTGTGTGTGTGTGTGTGTTCGTGCATGTGGTCCATCGCTCACCTGACAGGCGTTGTACAGCAGCTGGTGCTCAAACTTCTTGATGCCCAGAATCTGCTGGAACATCTCGTACAGTTGCTCCTTGCTGAGGATCATCTCGGAAACGGCACTGAGGTGCATCCTCTGGGGCTGGCGCCGCTGGTCCTCATCCCCCCTGTAGATGGTGTCATACTTGGCGATCCAGGAGCTCAACACTGTCTCTTTGCTCAGGCCGTCGATTTTGGGCAAGCTGCGCACCCGCCGCTCAATGTTCTTTTTGAAGACATCCCGGAAGTCGCAGGCCGAGCAGCCGCCGCTCTGCACCATCCTGGACACCCGCTCGCTCTTCAGGAAGCCCTGTGCAAGTGGAAACCAGGGATCATAAGGACCCGGAAGAAAATACAACTAATGTAGTGCTGCTAAGTTAATGTAGCTAATTAATGCAGTTGGTTACCGTCATTGCACTTTGTCATAGTTCCTGATAAACTTACCAATGACCCATGACCCCAGAGTCTAATCTCGCCTTTGCATCTCCGGGAAACAGTTATTTTTTGCATCTCGTCGTATGTACAGTAGATACAACCATGAAAATGATAAAGTTGATATAACATACCGAAAAAATGGAACCCACGTAAATCAAGAAATTAAACAATAAAACGATATAGGTTGATTCAGCTCGTGGTAATCTCCTTACATGGGCTCCATTTGTATTAAACATGCAGGTGTTATGCCCAACTCAGGGCAGGCAGCCGCTATTAACCTCTATAATTACACAGAATGGATGTTTCTTCCTCAGGGCTTTAACTACAGACTCACTCAGATTCTGTCTGCTGGTAGTCATGACGTCTGGGAGAGGAGGATGATGGTACATGAAGTCCAGGTATTTAGCCTCACTCAAGGGTCTCATCTGGATGTAGCATTTCCTATTAGTGGAAGCTAATCT
Organism: Salvelinus namaycush; assembly: GCF_016432855.1. Lineage (NCBI taxonomy): Eukaryota > Metazoa > Chordata > Actinopteri > Salmoniformes > Salmonidae > Salvelinus > Salvelinus namaycush. The sequence continues at coordinate 16,216,825 of NC_052327.1, read as the reverse complement.
TTTATTTGGCCCCTCAGTATAACGGGTTAGCTAGCTTGCCTAATACTCCTCAGGGAGAGAGAAGATAATTGGGTTCGGTTTACACCTGTGTACAGGGTCAAGATCTGTGAGGGGGTTGTACTGGCCTCTCTGCCTCCAAGAATCCCCAGACTCTTCACACGGTGTATAAATGATACGCACATCAAACTTTCATAGGCTAGTAAGGACCACTATGAAAGAAAGCCTGCACATGGCATGATGTTCCGTGACGTGTAGGCTTTTGGATGGACAGATAAAATAAGGCACGATCTGAGAATGTTGAAAGCGACATGATATTATTGGACCATCTAAAGCACAGGGGGTATTGGATTCCAGCAAGAAACGTCTTCCTGACGACATCTGAAAGGGGAAAAATGCTTACTGGAGCTGAAGTGCTCAAAGGGAGTAGGGATCTAAATATTTAGGGTAGACAGTAGTTTAGAGAGGCTGGAGAAAGACATTGACTAACTGACTGACTAAGAGACAGACAGACAAACAGTGGAGCCGGTATAGACAACGCGCGTCACTGATTGTGTTTGATTCCGTTTTGGAGGGACGATGCAAAGGCATCTTGGGGTACAGAGAGCTACTAGTGCATGAACAGCAGATGGAGAAGAGTCGTGGCTCCTCGTGGGGAGTAATGGTGCGGAACAAAAGCATTTTGCGTCGGAGAGTCTCTGGGAGGGAGGAAACCACAAATCAACAAAACAAATGAGTTTGTGTCGAGAGCAAAGCCAATTCCTGAGCCAGAGTGAGATTTCAGCACATCGGGGGGTAACACGGCTGCTGACGGGCTGCCAACTCTCTAGGCCAAGTTTCTCTGAACTGCAGTTAGAAAGAGAGAGCCAGGCTTTATGAAGATAAATGGAAATTGGCCAGAGTTAACTAGATAAAGATGTGGTGACAGATGTAGCTGCCACTGGCATGTACTAACGGGGCAAGAACAGCCAAGACGTGTTCCTTTGAACTGCAGTAAGGAGAAAGGAATAACAGTCCACCACATAAAGAGTGATGGCAAATTGCAAAGCAGGAAAAACTAGAGTTTGCTAGACAAAGATGGAGGAGGTAGACTAACAGCCTCCTGCTCTGCTATCAACAACTGATTGGCTTGAGTTCAATCTTATTTTGTTAGCCAGGTGCGATGCAGCGCTAGGCAACACTGGTGCAGTGAGGTGAGTTTAGCAAATTGTTCAGTGACTCAAAGAAAGCATGTGGCGGGAACTTATGTCAACTCATGTCAACTTATGTCATGCCTCAATTGCAGGGGCGTCAAACGCAATTTCTGGAAGGCTGAGTATCTTAAGCCTTGTTCATATTGGCAGTTTGAAGCGACTCCTTTTCCTGAAGTCTAAATAGCCAAAAACCTAATGGAGTCAGATATTTCAAGCCACAGTGGAAACTACCTTCGTAGGTGGTTTGAAGTCAAATACAAATCTGATTCCTGGCCAGACAGCTTGTGTCTGAACAGTCAAATCGGATTTACTTGCACTCAGGTCGTTTTTAGACTGTTATTTGGCATATCTTGTTGCTTGCTAGCTACTCTGTTGACAGTTTGAAAATAACATGTTGTAGCTAACTAGCTTATTAAACAAATTAGTGAATGTGCTAGAAAGCTAAACAGCTACCTACCTAGCTAGCTAGTTGACTGCTGTGGCTAGCTAGCTAGTTGACTGCTGTGGCTGGTCAAAATTACTCATTATGAAAGTTGGATAATCTTATCCTTTGAGGCTTTAAAAAGTGTTCACACACTATGATTTTGAACATTCAAAGCAACTGGGAAACATCCGTGGCCGGCATTGTTGCCACCTTAGCTTGCTACATAACTTCTGAGTGATAGGAAGCATGAGCACCACCACTAATCACACATCCTTCATTTCTATGACAACTAGTGTAGCCATGTCGGCAGGTAGCCTAGTGGTTAGAGCGTTGGGCCAGTAACCGAAAGGTTGCTGGATAGAATCCCCGAGCTGAGAAGGTAAAAATCTGTTGTTCTGCCTCTGAACAAGGCAGTTATAACCCACTGTTCCCTGGTAGGCTGTCATTGTAAATAAGAATTTGTTCTTAACTGACTTGCCTAGTTAAATTTTAAATATCAGCAAATGACTGCTGTCTGAACACACAGAAATCCGATTTGGTCACCTGTAACTTCCTGTTTGGGACAGTCAATATTCCAAAACGGATTTGAAAAGCAAAACTGATTTAAGCATTACGGCCTGCAGTGTAAACAAGGCTTAAGGGTTTTCCCTTGTATTTGATTGATTAGTAGGAACCCCCCTCACCTGGTTAGGTCTTAATTGAACACAATGTGCACATTATGTTATAAACATAAATAGAAGCCCTACAAAAATACTCCATGGTTCAGTGACTCATGGAGAAGCTAACTGATAAAGACACTCGTTATCTTGATGGGTGTTCCAGATAATTGCCTTGTTCACCTGGGATACGAATGTAATGTGTGTGTTATGGGGCAGGGGGCATCCAAAAAAGGTCAGCCTTGTCATGACCCCTGAAGTGTCACTCAGCAGGGCCTTGCCAAACCCACTCCTGATCCCATACCGTGGATCCCTGGTTGATGAGACTACCCACTAACCCCAGATCCACTGTCAAACCACTTAGCACCCCATCTGGGTGGGAAGCATCCATAAGCATCTCTAAAAGAGTTTGATCCAGAGTTGGAGGAATTCGAGGAGAGGGAGTTGGGATGTTGTTTACACATTGAAATTGACTGAAATGCGATCACATGAACTGGTTATACTGTACTGTCTTTGGCCAACTCAAACCCGAAAACCAAATGACTTCGCCTCTATGTAGTGCATCATTTTCTCAAGCTACTTTCCTGCTATAGTGATAAGAAGATCAAATTGAGCACACCGCAAATGACCACTTTGGAATCGAGGTAGTGTTCATTTCAACACTATACTACTTGGCATGCTCCCTTGAAACATGAAAGGTATTCTATACTCTAGCCCTCACGACTCATCCACCATACCTTACAAGCTCCTGTACATATGTTTGAGTCCACGTCACGACCCCCTCGTTGCTAAATTAAATGTCTTTGTGTTGGTAATTGTGGTCGCCACTGAGGGTCTCCGAGAGCTTTATGGCTAATGCCTTCATTTTGTGCGGTGGTAAAAATGTCACCCATTATTACTAATGAATCTGCCACCAAGGGAGTTCTTCTCTCCCTGCTGTTTGACTTAATTGAGGGTTTAAAATCTCACTGAATTATTTATAACCAACACTGTTCCGAGTTTACTCCTCAATTAAGAGATTAATAAGATAGGCTCCCGTCGCAGCCTTTGGTTGTATAATTAAAGTTATTATCTGCAGAAATTAATCTACTAAGGAAAATGGAAACAGATCTGACAGCCTGGCTGTAGAAATATAACTGACACAGGGAGAGATAGCTGGCAGGTTTGGAGCTCTTGGATTTTAACTGCAAACTGCTGAATTTGTCTGACGAGATGATTTTTCTTGCTCTACAGAAATGAATATAATTTTAATGTGAGAAGAGTGATGCATGCGGGGAGAGGAGAGGAGAGTGAGGGAGAATCTGAACAGTTGTCCAGAGGAGATGTGTATCCTTTGAGAAATCAGTATTTCTTCCTTCAAAATAACAACTTTAGACAATTCAAAAATACCTAATTGGAAAGTAAAGGAGCAACATCTGCACACGATACAGTGCCTATAGAAAGTCCACCCCTTTAAACTTTTTTTCACATTTTGCTGCCTCTTAAGGATCGGACACTTTTTTCAAGGATATGCATATTCTTGATATCAATTGAAAGGAAACACTTTGAAGTTTGTGGAAATGTGAAATTAATGTAGAAGAAAATAACACATTAGATCTGGTAAAAGATAATACAAACCCAAAAAACATGCATTTTCAAATCATCTTTGAAATGCAAGAGAAAGAACATACATTAAAATAGGATCCTAGGAGTAATTTAGATTCTGCCCACAAGATGGCAGCAGTGTCTGTGCAAAGTGTCAGACTGATCCAGTGAAGAATTACCTCCTTACACAATATTTTGCATCAAGTCTGCCAGGAGTTTGCCCAGATGGTCAATTTATACATTTTCAAGTACATAACTACAGAGAACATACACAATGCTATGCTAATAAAAATATTAAGTTTACACACTCCCAGGAATGTCAAACATGATGGATCATTAGCTTATACACTAACCTTCACACACACACACATCTAGATGGCCGGATGGCCTGGGTGTGGAGCCAGAGACAGCAGTGGGGTCAAACTGTAGAACACCCCGTTCCTACATTTGAATATAAAAATGGATTTTATCAAACAAAACTATGCTACATTCCATCTCTGGGACCCTCAGGATGACAAATCAGAGCAAGATTACTGAATGTAAGTACATTATGTACCTTCAGAGATGAATGTATCAAACCAGTTGCCATAAGTGTTTAGTTGTTGTGCACTATCCTCAAACAATAGCATGTTTGTTTCTGTAATAGCTACTGTACATTTGACACTGCAGTTAGATTACCAAGAATTTAAGCTTTCTGCCCATAAAAGACATGTCTATGTCCCGGAAAGTTGGCTGTTGTATACAACGTTTTCTAGTCACATTATCGCATATTAAGCAACAACTGTCCCGGTTTAGAGACACCGATCCTGTAGAGGTTAAAATTAAATTTAAAAAGCGATTCAATAAGATGCTTTCCTACAGATCTACCCAACCTACTATACAGTAGCTCCACACTGACGTGATTGGTTGACGGTAGGTGGGGGCAGAACGTCCTGTATAAACACAAACTCACTTCCTTGACAACTTTCTTCACAACAGCTCTGCTCTGCTTTGCGAAGCGCAATAAGTATGAATGCCCTGACTTATGCAGAGGCTGCATCGCAGTAAATGCTATACGGCCAATACAGACGCTGGATTTACCATAAGTCGGCTTTAAAGCAGGAGATGTGGGACCAGATCCCTCACAGGGACATTGTGATTAAGTCTGACAGGTCTAATAAGAGAAGGGAGGGGAAGAAAAATCCTGGCGGTCAGATGAAAACACTTCCTGTGCTCTGCAGAGGATGAATGGAAAGCCTGCCCACCTGGCCCACTGAAGGTGTGAACTAAGGCCTCAAATCAGGGACAGTTTGACCGCTCAGTCCAGACTGCTAAACGGCAGCCCTGGTGGCATAAACAAAAGAAAACATTCAAGAACTAGAGACATCTGACCCAAAGGCTTTCTGGCATTTAAACTAACTTGGTCGGGCTAGTGAACGCTGACAGTTAATCTCCTGGGAAGTCCTAGGGCCCGATGGAGCCCGATAAGCACACTGTACTAGATAGAGAAATTACATTGCAAGCCTGTTCCAAACAGTACAACAAAGCCAGTGTTAGTGCCTCAAGGAACTTTATTTTTTTATTGTCATCCCAGAGATGTGGAAATACGGCATTATCAACACTATACCCAATTCAGAAGGCAAAAGGATCCCAATAAACTATCGTGGTATAGCCCTGACCTCTGCTGTGTATAAACTATTTTGTTGTGTTCTGTTTAACCTCACTTAAACACTGGGTTGAAAACAACAATATTATAGCAGATTAGCAAAATGGGTTCAGAAAGAAACAGAGCTGCCTTAATCATAATCATAGATTCAAGGGGGAAAAAAACGTTGTTTTTTCATTGATTACTCTAAAGCTTTTGACCACACTCAAGGAAAACTTGAAAAAAACAAGGTATTTGTTTCATTAGTCCATTGTTGACATAGTCCCAAAATGTTTTGCTTGTCAGCAATCAAGTTTTCAAGATATGTAACTTTCAAAATACAGAAATCCCCATATAATGCAAAATGCATTTTCGTATTTTGAAAGTTACATATCTTGAAAACTTGAAACACACCTGTCTATATAAGGTTCCACAGTTGACAGTGCATGTCAGAGCAGAAACTATCCCATGAAGTCCAAGGAAAGCGCGGTCTGGAGAAAACGAGGCACAGCTCATCACCCGTCTAACATCATCCCTAGCGTAAAGCATGGTGGTGGCAGCATCATGCTATGGGGATGCTTATCAGTGGCAGGGACTGGGAGACTGGTAAGGATAGAGAGAACGATGAATGGAGCCAAATCCTTGATGAGAACCTGCTTCAGAGTACAAACGACCTTAGACTGGAGCAAAGATTTACATTCCAACAGGACAATGACACCAAGCGTACAGCCAAAGCATCACTGGAATGGCTTCAGAACAAGTCCTTGAATGGCCCAGCCAAAGCCCAGCGTATTTCATTTTCAATAAATGTGCAAACATTTCTAAAAACATGTTTTCAATTGGTCATTGTGAGGTATTGTGTGTAAATGGGTGAGATAAAAATCTATTTAATTAATTTTGAATTCAGGCTGTAACACAACAAAATGTGGAATAAGTGAAGGGGTATGAATACTTTCTGAAGGCACTGTATATTAATGATCTCATTGGCCTTCAAAGCGCTTGGAAAAGGTGTCTGTATAAACAATGAACGAGTGTCTTATTTTATATGCAGATGATATTAAAGTTAAATGTTTAAAAAAACAACAACAATGGACAATGGAAACTGAATACCAAAGTAGACAAAACTAGGTAGTACACTATAGGAACTTGGTGCCTAGGACACCTTTATTTTCTCCTGTGGTTCTGCCACAGATGTTGTCAGTGAGGACAAATATCTTGGGTTGATTATCAATACATTTCTGGATTACAATGTGTAATTAAATAACACTAATATGTGAGAACAATATTTTTTGTGAACACGGTCATTATAATAAGGTTGGTAGCAACATGTGAAAATCGTTGTGGAAATCTGTTGCAGCTCAGGTTGACTACAAACCCCACAATCCAGTGCTCTCTTTATGGGCTGGCTGGCTGGCTAGCAAGCAAACAAAGCTACACACAATAATACCAAAGTCAATATCAGCATGCGAAGTAGCAAGTTAGCTGTAAAAACAAACGCCACTATCAATTTAGGAGTCTTAAATCTCACCATGTTCAACCGGCAGATCGATGTGCCTCGCAGAGTGGAGTCTGACATTCGTAATGGCCATGCAATGGCACCATGCAATGCACCCTGGACTGAAGAGCCTGACAAATAGGATAAACGTTTTCACGATCTAAAAGTCATATTCCTATTAACTTCCAGTATAGTGACAGAGCAGCTTTATCGCAATGCTACGTTATACTGGCCGAATTTCTGCCTGCTTGAACGACAATAGCTCAGATACACATCAAATGAACCCTGTGCATCTCTCGCTCAGAGATGCACAACAACAATATAACATTTTAAAAAATGGGTGAATTTTTCCTTTAAGTACATTTCTAACCATGCAAATTTTGCCCTTGGTGCACTCATTGCAAAGTGTAAAGCCATGGGTGGCCTACCATTTAAATGCTTCACTAAACTCTTTGAAACGTTGGTGCTAGTTATTATTACATAGGCTGCAGGAGTATGGGGGCACAGAAATTATACTTGTGTTAATTCTGTTTTTAACCATGCCTGCAGAATCAGATTTTACCTTGGTGTGGGTAAAACAAACATGCCATATTCTGCTATTCAAGGCGATATGGTCTGGAAAACGAGATGGCATCACAAGTGGCTACATGTAAAAAAAATAAAAAATGAATCTGCAGGATTGAAACAGCACTTTTAGAGAGCAATGAATTAAAGTGGTATCAACTAATAAACAAACCTGAAAGTCACAAACTGCGCACCTAGTGCCTTTTTACATTAACCTTTGGGACAGAACCCTATGACATACTGTTTTAAACAACTTCTTGATGCACGGATCCCTTTAGCGGGATCATTTTCATCAACAACCGCTGAATTGCAGAGCGCCAAATAAAAATGAAAAATATATATTTATATTCATGAAATCACAAGTGCAATATAGCAAAACACAGCGTAGCTTGTTGTTAACTTCTTGACGCTAGGGGTCATTTAACACCTAGCCGCAATGTAGATTGGTCACGAAAGTCAGAAAAGCAATAAAATGAATCGCTTACCATTGATGATCTTCGGATGTTTGCACTCACGAGACTCCCAGTTACACAATAAATGTTCCTTTTGTTCGATAAAGATTATTTATATATAAAAAACTCCATTTGTTTGGCGCGTTATGTTCAGTATTCCACAGCCTTAGGAAGGTCATCAAGGCTTGACGAAAATTCCAAACAGTATCCGTAAAGTTCGCAGAAACATGTCAAACGTTTTTAATACAGGCTGGGCTGGGTTCGCGCCCAGGCTCTGTCGCAGCCGGCCGCAACCGGGAGGTCCGTGGGGCGACGCACAATTGGCATAGCGTCGTCCGGGTTAGGGAGGGTTTGGCCGGTAGGGATATCCTTGTCTCAGTATGTAAAATGTAATAAAAAAAATGTATGCTCTCTACTGTAAGTCGCTCTGGATAAGAGCGTCTGCTAAATGACTAAAATGTCAAATGTAAAAATGTAATAGTCAATCCTCAGGTTGTTTTTAACATAAATAATCGATAATATTTCAACCGGACTGTAAACTATTCAAGAGAGAAAGGAGAGAAAGAAAATGTCGAGCTATCAGTGCTCGCATGAACTAATGGAAGGACATTCAGCTGTCCACTGACGCGATTTGATAAATCTTGCTCATTTTTCAGAATAAAAGCTTGAAACTATGTCTAAAGCCTGTTCACAACCTGTGGAAGCCATAGGAAAAGGAATCTGGTTGATATCCCTTTAAAATGGACGAAAGGCATGCAATGGAACAGTGATTTTTCAAAATAAGAGGCACTTCCGAGTTGGATTTCCTCAGGTTTTCACCTGCAAAATCAGTTCTGTTATACTCACAGACAATATTTTGACAGTTTTGGAAACTGTAGAGTGTTTATCATACTCTGTCAATTATACGCATATTCTAGTATCTGGACCTGAGAAATAGGCAGCTTACATTGGGAACGTTATTTTTCCAAACATAAAAATTCTGCCCCCTAGCTTCAAGAGGTTATTAACAGTCTGATGTCCTTGAGATAGAAGCTGTTTTTCAGTCTCTCTGTCCCCGCTTTGATGCACCTGTACTGACCTCGCCTTCTGGATGATAGCGGGGTGAACAGGCAGTGGCTTGGGTGGTTGTTGTCCTTCTTTTTGGCCTTCCTGTGACATCGGGTGGTGTAGGTGTCCTGGAGGGCAGGTAGTTTGCCCCCGCTGCTGCGCCGTCTTCACCACTCTCTGTGTGGGTAGACCATTTCAGTTTGTCCGGGATGTGTACGCCGAGGAACTTAACTTTCCACCTTCTCCACTACTGTCCCGTTGATGTGGATAGGGGGGTGCTCTCTTTGCTGTTTCCTGAAGTCCACGATCATCTCCTTTGTTTTGTTGACATTGAGTCTGAGGTTATTTTCCTGAAACCACCCTCCAAGGGCCCTCACCTCCTCCCTGTAGACCGTCTCGTCGTTGTTGGTAATCAAGCCTACCACTGTAGTGTCATCTGCAAACTTGATGATTGAGTTGTAGGTGTGCATGGCCACGCAGTCATGGGTGAACAGGGAGTACAGGAGAGGACTGAGAACGCACCCTTGTGGGGCCCCAGTGTTGAGGATCAGCGGGGTGGAGATGATGTTACCTACCATCACCACCTGGGGGCGGCCCGTCAGGAAGTCCAGGACCCAGTTGCACAGGGCGGGGTTGAGAACCAGGGTCTCGAGCTTAATGACGAGTTGAGGGTACTATGGTGTTAAATGCTGAGCTGTAGTCGATGAACAGCATTCTTACATAGGTATTCCTCTTGTCCAGATGGGTTAGGGCAGTGTGCAGTGTGATTGCGATTGCGTCGTCTGTGGACCTATATGGGCGGTAAGCAAATTGGAGTGGGTCTAGGGTGTCAGGTAGGGTGGAGGTGATATGGTCCTTGACTAGTCTCTCAAAGCACTTCATGATGACGGAAGTGAGTGCTACGGGGCGATAGTCATTCAGCTCAGTTACCTTAGCTTTCTTGGGAACAGGAACAATGGTGGCCCTCTTGAAGCATGTGGGAAAAGCAGACTGGGATAAGGATTGATTGAATATGTCCGTAAACACACCAGCCAGCTGGTCTGCGAGGACGCGGCTGGGGATGCCGTCTGGGCCGGCAGCCTTGCGAGGGTTAACACGTTTAAATGTTTTACTCACGTTGGCTGCAGTGTAGGAGAGCCCGCAGGTTTTGGTAGTGGGCCGTGTCAGTGGCACTGTGTAGAGGTCAGAAGTGGGAGGCAAATTTATCTAAACACTTTTGCTAAATTTAGATGTGTAGTGGCCCATCTCACTATTGAGACTCGTGGATACACAAACACTCCCTTAGATAAACGTGTATGTACTTTTTTATAACGACGGTTCCATTGAAACTGAAGCTCATGCCTTGAGCTCATGGACTCCTGCTGCGTGATGGTCACGTCTACTTTACAGTAGAACGAACACTTGTCGTGTGAGAGAGAGAGATAGACACAGAGAGCAAGTGAGAGAGACAAACAAAAGACAAATGGTGAGAGTGAGGGAGAAAGGAAGAGAGACTTAAAAGGAAATTAAAGGAGAGAGGCAAATAAAGGGAGGTGCAGGAGAAACTATTGAATAGAGGGGACCCCAGAGAGATGAGATTTGAACAAAAATGTTTTTACTTACAGCTCTCTCAGCCTTCAAAGCCAATGCCCTGAGAGCTGTGCTATTTTTACAGGCAGACAAACAGTAATCCGATTGAGAACCTCTGGGCAATAAACAGGCCATGAAGAGGGAAAGAGAGAGGGAAAGAGAAAGAGGGAAATAGAGGGAGAGATATGACTACCCAGGGCATGCTTTGGGTCTGAGAAATATGTAGACAAGCTCTGCCGGACAAACTATTCAATACGTGCTGAATATATAGGTTTAACACTGCATCTGCTGTCTGATTCTCTCTTCACTATCAGACCTCAGGATAAGACCCAGATGCAGACAGGGCAGGCAGCGGTCAGTAATCCAGGGTAGGGTCAAAAGGTACAGAACGACAGGCAGGCTCAGGGCAGGCAGAATGGTCAAAACCGGGAAACCGATGACTAAAGAGCAAAACAGGAGTACGGGAAAAACGCTGGTAGGCTTGACAAGACGAACTGGCAACAGACAAACGGAGAACACAGGTATAAATACACGGGATAATTGGGTAAATGGGTGACACCTGGGGGTGGGAGGGGGTGGAGACAAGCAAAGACAGGTGAACAGATCAGGGTGTGACATTCACATGACTAAGGTAGGGGAAGCAGAGACAAAGATGGTATGTCGGATTCAGAGATGTAGCAGAGGAAATATCTTTTGATTTATGGAGGATATCAATGAGTGTTACAGTTATTATTCAGTCTCACGTTGCCATACCTCCAAAATCACATCATTGTCACGCCTCCCTTGGAGGTCTGGAGACTTTTGTATTGAAAAGAAATGGTTTGAATGGTCCTCCAGAAAGATTTTGATTGGATGTTACATTTCAAGAACCCTCCCTCCACATGCTCGTAGAAGGGGTGCTGTGTGTTATGTGCGTCACTGTTTTCAATCCAGGTAGTTTTTGCCTATGCTAGTTTCAAGTGTTAGTTTTGGCCCACAGTCTGAGATTTATATTTATTGAAATTGAAAGTGGATAACGCAAGTAAAGTCAAACGTCACAACACGTTTTAAACTACTCTGGTGACACACTTTTTTCCTTGTCTCCATTCATCCACATTGCTGCTGACTGCGCTTTGCTACCACCTAAAATATTGTGAAGATTTCCCATTATTTTGTTTTTGTAAGGGCCCCAAAAACAGAGGCAGTGGGATAATCTATTCAAGTAAGTAAATACATTTTTGAATAGATTAAATACAGTTGACCACTTTGTGGGCTAACTCAACTGAGCTGCTAGCTAGCTAGCTAGCTAGCTAACTTTACACACTGTTTAGCTAAGTGAATTATATGTCATCAGCTAGCTAACTTGCTATTAGCTAGCTATCTTAATGTAATCATTGTAAATTAAAAACAGTCTCTAAATTATTTTGTAGATAACAGAAATGGAAGAGGGTGAAATTGGAGCTCCAGCTGTCAGTAAAGGGAAAGAGTAGGCTACTGTATGGGGCAGGGCCTTTTGTGGGAGGACATTATGAAAATATTCTCCAGTTCCAATCCCTAGAGGGGAAAACTTTGAGGACAGCGAGATAATAGCAACATAATATTCAGTGCTGTCTAATTTCAGTATAATGAACCCTGTTAATTTGTGATGTTTTTTTGTCCTCAGATATGGAAAGCTGTGAAAGCCTGTTTGCAGATGAAGAGAGAAGTCACAATGAATGTCCCAAGAGACTAAGGGTTATACTGTATGTGTTGGCCTCTGTTAGAAAATGTTGTATACAAAAATACAGTTAAACGTCACACACAATATATAAACCTATTACAATTGGAGCAGGCCAACCCTGCTGGAGGTCTGCTGGGTGTGCAGGGTTCTGTTTCAGCCCTGCAATAACAGACCTGATTCAACTTGTAAAATCTAATGAGTTGACAATCAAGTGTACGATTGCTGAGCTGGAATAAAAATCTGCTCACCCAGTAGATCAGGGATCAGTGGAGCAAGATTGGCCACCGTTGTCGTTCGTTTTGTTCACCTGAAATTATGCTTTAGTAATAATAGCCTACTTGTTACTACTCAATTATCTATTGTTGTTTAGACTATGTCTAAATCTTCACATACGAGTTAGCTTATTTGTACATTTTGAAGTGATAACGTGTTGATTCTTTGAAGTGAACTGATTAAACTTGTTTTAATTGTTAAACCATTATTCAAAATGAACTAGTGTCAATGTTGATTAATCACATATCACAATCCTGTAATATAGGAGGGGAAACGGTTCTGTGTCTAATGTGTCTGTGTTGTATTCTCAAATGAACATTTCCTTTTTGTCTAGTATAAGATCGGCAATCTGTTATATTTGATTGTCACTCTCTCGCAGTATATCAGCTATGTGAATCTATTTTGCAGCTTATTATAAGGCATGCATCACCAATGCAGTAAATAGGCCTACAGTACAGTATGATGGCATTACTGGCTGTATGGGCAACTGTCATCTGAAGCAGAGAACGGCTAAACTCACATTATTTACATGTTGAGCTATACGTTTTCAATTTAAAATGATACAAGTAATTTAGGTACAGTATGAAAATAAGGAGATGACAATTAGACTACAGGAGATGAGCATTACAGGTAACATTTTATGAGGATCATTTTATTACATTCATTTTAGCAACGTTGTTTGGAAAATTATTGTAGTTGTTCCCATAGACAGCACATGGTTGCTCTATGTATCACTGACCCTGGATAAGCTAGCGACTGGCCTAAAACAGCTAACATTGTAGGTCAATAATATGCTGTTTTTATTAACATTTTGTTGGCTTTATAATTGTGAGCGAAATTGAACTAGCTAGCTAGTTAGTTAGTTAGTTATACCTAGGTAGCTTACTAGGTTAGCTGACTTCTCAAAACTAACCTTATTGCGGCTAGCTACTTCTTGTCGCTCCTGCTAGCCTTTACAGCCAAATATCACTTAATATTTTTTTTTAGATATTGATATGGCCAGCATTGTCGACCATTTCTCCCCTCTTGCTGCAGATTTAGCTCATCTCGAAATTACAGAGAAATGCTGTGAAAACCAGCGTGCTGTAAACGTTCTAAAATGTTTTGTCACCAGTGCTCGTTTTGTTGACATTTTTTGTCCTCACACACTGTAGCTCCTACAGCACTAATCTGGTGGAACCTTTGGAGCTCCACCCAAGAAAGGCATTTGATTGGTTTGACGTGTTGTATGGCACCACTGATTTACACCGGGTTCTGACCCCTATTTATGCTGATTTCTGCCATAGGGAAGCCTGGTTCGCGACAAGGTTATTCAGACAATCAGAAAAACAGCTAATGGTTTGAAAGATGAGCCTGAACAACCTGCAAGGCACATGATGAACCCACACGTCATGTGTTATGTTTATTTGCTGCAGTAGTCCTGGTATTTAGTTGCTACAGTAGTCCTGTTTTACAGTTCCCATCCCAATAATTCAGAGACAGAAGCACAGGATTCCAGTGTGAGGATTCCCTCAAGAAAATCCCAGACAAGCTGAAGTCCATCAGTACTCAGATCACACACAGAGAGAAGATTGGGAGAGTGAAAGGGATGCATTGACAGAATCTTTCGCTATAAATCTCGGACAAATCGCTCATTACTGATCGATTTCATGTACTGTTGTCTGTGATCTAATCTTCTAAGCTGCTTGAACACAAATGCGTCCCTCATGCTCTACTTGTCACGCCTGCTCCTGTTCCCCCTCCCTGGCGCTCGAGGGCACCAGGCTGCCCATCATTACACACACCTGTTACGCGCATCAGCATTTCATTGGACTCACCTGTACTCCTTCACGTTTTGACTGCCTTCCCTATATCTGTCTATTCCTCTGTTTCATTCCCGTGCCTGCATTAATGTCGTTATGTTTTTCATGTCCAGACGCTCTCCTGTCCTGTTTCATGTCTGTTTATTAATTAAATGTTCACTCCCTGTACTTGCTTCTCGTCTCCAAGTGACTGTCCTTACACTACTGCTATGTAATAGTTAAATATGTTCTCCATCATGAACTGCATTCTTCCTCTCAAGGTCTCCTGTTATAATCAGAGGCTTTCACCAACATCACTTCAATGTGACTCCCGGCTGTGACAAACGACTTTGTAAAATGTGACTGAAGAAAGCCCTTTTTACATCAGCAGTTGTAACAAAGTGCTTAAACATGTGGCAAAATCCTAAATTGAGGAATGTGTGAGTAACTAAAACATTTGCACAAATCTGTCCCACCCTGATCTGTTTCACCTGTCTTTGAGCTCGTCTCCACCCCCTCTTCAGGTGTCGCCCATCTTCCCCATTATTCCCAGTGCATTTAAACCTGTGTTCTCTGTTTGTCTGTTGCCAGTTTGTTTTGTTTGTCAAGCCTACCAGTGTTTTTCTGCTTGCTCCTGTCTGGTTCCAGTTTTCCCGGGTTTCAAATCAAATCAAACTTTGTCACATGCGCCAAATACAAGTGTAGACCTTACTTACAAGCCCTTAACTCTTCTTTCACTGCACTGTTGGTTAAGAAAATATTTACCAAACTAAAGTAAAAATGTATAAAAAGTAACACAATCAAAACTATAACGAGGCTATATACAGGAGGTACCGGTCCCGAGTCAGTGTGTGGGGGTACAGATTAGTTGAGGTAATTTGTACATGTAGGTAGGGGTGAAGTGACTATGCATAGAGTAGATAATAAACAGCGAGTAGCAGCAGTGTACAAAATAAATGGTGTGGGGGGGGGTGTCAATGTAAATAGTCTGGTGGCCATTTGAATAATTGTTCAGCAGTCTTATGTCTTGGGGGATAGAAGCTGTTAAGGAGCCTTTTGGTTCTAGACTTGGCACTCCGGTACCGCTTGTCGTGCGGTAGCAGAGAATACAGTCTATGACTTGGGTGACTGGAGTATCTGACAATTTTATGGGCTTTCTTCTGACACACCTATTATATAGGTCCTGGATGGCAGGAGGCTTGGCCCCAGTGATGTACTGGGTCATACGCATTACCCTCTGTAGCACCTTACGGTCAAATCCCGAGCAGTTGCCATACCATGCGGTGATGCAGTCGGTAAGGATGCTCTCGATGGTGCAGCTGTAGAACTTTGAGGATCTGTGGACCCATGCCAAATCTTTTCGGACAACCGTCCCCCTGCATCCATTGAAGACCAACGCTTCTCCGCTCTCCCTCCAGAATACTTCGATCTCCGGGAGGCCTTCAGTGAGAGGCAAGCTGCCACCCTCCCTCTTCATCGTCCATATGACTGCGCCATAGAACTCCTACCCAGCTCCACCCCTCCCCGGGGCAGTCTTTACTCCCTCTCAATCCCTGAAGTTGCAGTCATGGACAATTACATCCGGGAGTCGCTGGAGGCAGGTTTAATTCGCTCCTCAACATCCCCAGCTGGTGCAGGGTTCTTCTTCGTGGGAAAGAATGACGGAGGTCTGCGTTCCTGCATCGACTACCGAGGGCTGAACAGGATCACGATTAAGAATCGTTACCCCCTACCCCAGATGTCCGCCACCTTGGTGCTGGCCCAGGGAGGCAAATTCTTCAAACTGGACCACCGCAACGCTTACAATCTGGTGAGAATCAGGGAGGGAGATTAATGGAAAACTGCCTTTAACACCCCTAGTGGCCTCTGAGTATTTAGTCATGCCATTCGGATTATCGAACTCACCGGCAGTCTTCAAAGCATTGGTCAATGACACTCTTAGGGATATGTTGAATCGGTTCGTATTTGTTTACCTCAACGACATCCTGATCTTCTCCAAGACCCTTCCGGAACACATCCTGCACATCCGCCAAGTCCTGAGATGTCTCCTGCAGAGTCAACTATACGTCAAGATTGAGAAGTGTGAGTTCCACGTATCCCAAGTCTCTTTCCTGGGCCACATCATCTCTACCGCCGGTATCCAAATGGACCCTGTTAAGGTCAGGGTGGTCACTGACTGGCCCTGTCCCGCCTCACTTAAACAAGTCCAGCGGTTCCTCGGGTTTGCCCATTTTTACAGGTGTTTTCTAGGCAACTTTGGTGCAGTGGCAGCTACTCTCACAGCCCTAACCCGCAAGTCGCAGACCCGTTTTGTTTAGACCCCCGAGGCTGACAGGGTATACATGGAGCTCAATGGATGTTTCACCTCCGGACCTCCGGATCCTCATTCATCCTGATCCAACTCGTCCCTTCGTGGTAGAGTTTGACGCCTCGTATACCGGAGCAGGGGTGGTCCTTCCACAGTGGAACGAGGGGGACAAGAGAATGCACCCATGTGCCTTTCTTTCAAAGCAGTTCTCGCCAGCAGAACGCAACTGTGATGTAGGCAACCGGGAGCTCTTGAGGGGTGGAGACACTGGTTGGAGGGGGCATCTCATCCTTTCTTGATCTGGACGGACCATAATAACTTGGTCTCCATTCAAGAATCCAGGAGGTTGAACGCTCGCCAGGATAGGTGGGCTCTGTTCAACTTCACTCTAGCCTATCGCACGGGATCCAAGAATCAGAAAGCTGATGCCTCATCCCACCAACACGATGTCTCTAACAAGGAGATGGACTCCAAGCCCATCATCCCCAGCTCTCACATTATGGTTACGTGTTACGGAGTATAGAGACCACAGTATGACAAGCCCAGACCCAAGAACCTGACCCCACTAACAGACTATGTTCCGCGATCAGCCCGTTCCTGAGTGTTACAATGGGGACACTCCTCTGAATTAACTGGGCATCCAGGGGTTAATCGGACACTGGACTTCCTGAGGTGGAAATTCTGGTGGCACAACATGATTAAGGATGTGAAATCCTTTGTTGCGGCCTGTTCCACCTGTGCCCAAAGCAAGTCCTCACGACAGCGACCGGCTGGGTTGCTCCAAACTCTGCCCAACCCCAGCCGGCCCTGGTCCCACCTGTCTATAGACTTTAATCACAGGGTTGCACGCTGATCATGATTACCCATGTCTTTCGACTACACGGACCTCCCCAGGACATTGTCTCGGATCGTGGGCCCCAGTTTGTCGCACGGTATTGGAAAGCTTTCTGCTCCCTGTTGGGGCCGTCGGCGAATCTCTCCTTGGGGTTCCACCCACAGTCGAATGGGCAAACAGAGAGCGGGCCAACCAGGACCTGGAGAAATTCCTCTGCTGTTTTGTCTCCACCCAGGCCAGCAACTGGAGCAAGTTCCTCGTCTGGGCGGAGCATGCTCACAACACACTGCCGAACTCATCCACTGGACTGTCACCGTTTGAGTGTCAGTTTGGGTTCGCCCCCCCATTTCCGGATCAAGAGGCCGACGTGGGGGTGGCATCAGCTGAGGCGTTCATTCGATGATGTCGCCGCACCTGGATCAGAGCACGATCCTCCTTGCTCCGCTTCTCTGCCCTCAGACCGGGTCAAAGGTGGACTCGTGGATGCTCGCTCCACACTACATAGAACCATTCAAGATCCTGAGTCACATCAACCCGGTCACCTATCGTCTCCAGCTTCCCAGGTCTATTAGGGTCTGTCCATCCTTCCATGTATCCCATCTCAAGCTGTTAAGGACCAGTCCCTTCTCTCCCCCCACAGCTGCCCCTCCGCCCCCTCGACTTGTCGATGGTTGCCCGGCCTACACTGTCCGGCATCTGTTGGAGGCTCGTCAGGTCCGGGGCACCCTGCAGTACCTGGTGGACAGGGATGGCTGTCATGTTTCCACCTGTCACCAGAGGGCGGCAGAGACCGTCTTAGAGACATTAACGACAATCAGGTATGTCCTATTTACTCATTATGATTTCCCTGTTAAGAGGTGTGTTTTCTGTTGTCCTTTGCAGAAGCTTGAATTGTGTCCCATGTGCGTTTGTTTCCTGAGTGAGTTTGAGACTTAGTGTTTGTTGTTTTTCTAGTGTACTGTGATCATGCGGCTACTGTTCCTCAGTAAAGTATTTGTTTGTTTATCCTTAACCACTGACTCCTCATCTGGTCTCTTCTCTGCACCTGGGTCTAACTTCATCCCGTCACATGGTGGTCCTCTGTAGCTCAGTTGATGGAGCATGGCGCATGCAAGATTAAAATGGAGATTGCCACATCCCAGTCACAAAACCGTACTTTAGATATTTCTTCAGATATTAGACGTTCTTAAAAATACACGATTTACCAGCTTGATCATTAATTTTCCAAAATGTTTGCAGACAAACTACTCACCATGTGGCCATGCCGGAGGGAGGTGCAAATCCCATCACCTGGTAGGCACATTCATTCTACAGTCTTTTAATGTGTGTTTCGGTATTCACATCAAAAGGTGGGACAGCATTTGAGAAAGATGATTAAAAAATAAACAAAACTACTAATTAGATCAGTATCTTTCAATGTAAATAATAGTGTTAAAGCAATTAATGATTGAATGTTTTATTTATTTTCAAACATGAATTTTGAGTCAGGGCATGGGAAAGCCACCTCAATAGAAATAACTGTATAAACAATGACTTTGTAATATATTAATTTAACAATATGTTTGTTATTGCCTTGGATTGAATTAGAACATAACATGATGTAAATAAAATGTCATAAGTTTGGAGACTTAACTGTTTTTTTGTATGGTTTTCTTCTGGGGTTGGACTGCTATTTGCACCACTTCTGTAGAATCACCCATACAAAATCAGTGCCACTCTCCTCTCTGCACGCCCCCTCGGTGAAAGTAAATCCACTTTCATGCCACGTTAAGAGTGTTCACTCTGAAACCCATATCAAAGCAAACAGATGGTTGCAGGAGCCGCCATAGAACCACCACCCTCCCACTCTGTCCTACGAAGCCACCAGAGAAACGGGTGCGGAATTGACTGCTGCAGAGGACAGCAGGGTCCCTCGTTTGTGGCAAAGATTCTCTGGATTCATAGACAGCTTGATTCAACCACAAAAAACAGGGAGGTTTTCCAATGCCTTGCAAAGAAGGGCACTTATTGGTAGATGGCAAAAAATATACAAAATATCAGACATGGAATATCCCTTTGAGCATTGTGAAATTAACAATTACAATTTGGATGGTGTATCAATGCACCCAGTCACTACAAAGATACAGGTGTCCTTCCTGACTCAGTCGCCGGATACGAAGGAAACCGCTCAGGGATTTCACCATGAGGCCAATGGTGACTTTAAAACAAGTTACAGAGTTTAATGGCTTTGATAGGAGAAAACAGAGGATGTATCAACAACATTGTAGTTACTCAACAATACTAACCTAATTGACAGAGTGAAAATAAGAAAGCCTGTACAGAATAAAAATATTCCAAAACATGCATACTGTTTGCAACAAGGCACTAAAGTAATACTGCAAAAAACATGTCAAAGCAATTCACTTTTGTCCTGAATACAAGGTGTTATGTTTGGGGCAAATCCAATACAACACATTACTGAGTTCTGCTCTCCCTATTTTCAAGCATAGTGTTAGCTGCATCACGTTATGGCTATGCTTGTAATCGTTAAAGGACTGGGGAGTTTTTTCAGAATAAAAAATAAATGGAATAGAGCTAAGCACAGACAAAACACTGGGTGATTAATTCACCTTTCAGCAGAACAATAACCTAAAACACAAGGCCAAATCTACACTGGAGTTGCTTACCAAGAAGACAGTGAATGTTCCTGAGAGTCTACTTGAAAATCTATGGTAAGACCTGAAAATGGTATTCTAGCAATGATCAACAACCAGTTTGACAGAGCTTGAATAATTATTTTAAAGAGACTTATCTAAAAAAAAAAACTCAGTTGTAATCGATGCCAAAAGGTGCTTCTACAAACTATTGACTCAGGTGTGCGAATCCTTAGGTAAATTATATATTTCTGTATTTCCTTTCAATAAATGTTCAATTTGTCATTATGAGGTATTTTGGTAGATAGATTTTTTTCACCCATGTAATCCATTTTGCATTCATGCTGTAACACAAAATGTGGAATAAGCCAAGCGGTATGAATACTTTGAGGGCAATGTACCTCTTGTTTCCGTCTCTTTTCAGTCCCTATTCTTCAGCTCTCTCACCAGTTACTTGCCTTTCTCTCCTCTTCCACACCCCTTATTTCTCTATGCTAACCATCATTCTCTCCTTCATCACCGGTCGTTCTCCTTCTAACACTCCTCTCTTTCCCCCCCTTCCTCCAGTCATCCACATTTTACTTTGTCTATTCTTCCCCTACACTTCATTACCTTATTACTGATACATTTTTTTAAATGTTTTTTTAACTGTTTTCTTTCTCCTTGCATTTTGTATTTGATGTGTGTACTTCTGTAATTTCAGGGTTCATTCAAAATAGATCTAGGTCTCAGTAACCCTGATAAAAAGTTTAAATAAATTACAAATACCATTAATAACAGTTCATGAGAAATAAAGCATCATAAACCACCACTAAGAAGGGATGTATAAATGATAAGCGAGGGTTTTACGCACATCCAACTTTTGTACAGCAGCTGAACAAAAAGAGCCAATATAGAGAAAGAAAAGTCGTGTCGGCTCACTGTTTGCTGCTCCCAATAAGTGCTCTTTTAATAAACCTATCCGTAATACTGACTTTCAACCAACGTGGTCTTGGTCTTAGTGTAAATGGTAAGCAGAGTATATATACACACTCTGGTGGGTCAGGGTATGGAGACTACTAGAGGGCAGTAAGTGATCAATAGACAGAGATTAATGGTGGACTGTCAGGGGTGCAAACAGGCCATTGCGGTGTATTGACAAAGTTACTTTATTGATCAGGCCCAATTAATTACCTGACAAGCAGAGGTCACATTAGAATTGATTATATGTGGCGGGGTCTAGTGCTGGTGCTGCCGACTCCCAGCTACACATTTCCTCTACATATCCATAGAAACAATATTGAGTACATGAAAATGCTCAAGCACACACTTATGCAAACAGGCCTTGTGCACCGAGGGAAAACAGACTTTCAGACAGAGCCTGTGAGAAGGGCAAATACATTTGAACCTTTAAAGAGTCTCTAGTGTCTTAGTGGATTTGCATAGCCCCGAGCACAGCATGGGTAAATGTGTGAGCACAACACATTTGTTAGCCATGATTACACGTCCTCCAGTTGGACATAATGTCTCATGTGGCCTGCCGCAATGTAGCGGATGCCTTCTAAGGACACATTGAGGGACACATTGAACATTGAAAAAGTTGATGAGCTTCTTTCACTTCGACACGATGTCCACTGAATAGTAATAACGGGTCAACTTTGATCCATTCTTGCTATGACACATCACATAGTGAGCCATGCAAAGACTGAGGCATATACTTCCATGGGTTTCTCTTCCATCTACTGCAATTAAAGAGCCTGAGACGCCCGCTTTTCTGATAAGATCTACATCTCATAACGTATGAGAGGCACAACTCACTTCAGACGAAGAAATGAGAGAGAGAGGGAGACATGGAAAGACAGAGTGAGGGATGAGGAATGGAAGGTGTAAAGAAAAGATGGAGACTGCAAAAGAGGGACGGGCAGGGAGAAAAAGATAGACAAATCAAATAAATGTATTTGTCACATGCGTCGAACACAACAGGAATGGCAAATCCATGGACCTTTCAGAGGCTAAACTAGATTCCAGAGTCACATCCAGCCTGAAATATGCTTGTGAGACCATCGTTGAACAACATGAAGATGAGGTCATCGAATTCTTTGCACATGAAATGGACAACGTCAAACCTTACCGTGAAATGCTTACTTACAAGCCCCTAAAACACAATGCAGTTCAAGAAATAGAGTTAAGAAAATATTTACTAAATAAAGTAAAAAATAAAAAGTAACACAAAATAACAATAAAGAGGCTATATAAAGGGCGTACCAGTATCGAGTCAATGTGTGGGGGTAAAGGTTAGTTGAGGTAAAAGGAGTAAAATGGGTGATTCGTCACGAAACTACAACAAAAAAAGACCATGATTTTGGGGTTTTAATATACTGGATAAAAACATAAACACAACATGTAAAGTGTTGGTCCCATGTTTCATGAGCTGAAATAAAACATCCCTGAAATTTTCCATAAGCACAAAAATATTATTTATTTCAAATGTTGTGCACACATTTGTTTACATCCCTGTTAATGAGCATTTCTTCTTTGCCAAGAGATAATCCATCCACTTGACAGGTGAGGCATAACAAGAAGTTGATAAAATAGCATGATCATTACACAGGTGCACCTTGCGCTTGGGACAATAAAATACCACTCTAAAATGTGCAGTTTGGTCACACAATGCCATAGATGTTTTGAGGGAATGTACAATTGGCATTCTGACTGCAGTAATGTCCACCAGTTGTTGTCAGAGAATTGAATGTTCATTTCTCTACCATAAGCCGCATCCAAAGTTGTTTTAGAGAATTTAGTAGTACGTCCATCCGGACTCACAACCGCAAACCACGTGTAACCACGCCAGCCCAGGACCTCCGCTTCCGGCATCTTTACCTAAGGGATCGTCTGAGACCAGCCACCCGGACAGCTGATGAAACTGAGGAGTATTTCTGTCTGTAATAAACCCCTTTTGTAGGGAAAAACTCATTCTGATTGGCTGGGCCTGGCTCCCAAGTGGGTTGACCTATGCCCTCCCAGGCCCACCCATGGCTGTGCCCCTGCCCAGTCATGTGAAATCCATAAGATTAGGGCCTAATGAATTTATTTAAATTGACTGATTTCCTTACATGAACTGTAACTCGTTGAATCGTTGAAATTGTTGCATGTTGCATTTATGTTTTTGTTCAATATAGAAGGATAGTTTACATATATTTTACATTTGTATCTTAAAGCATAATTGAAAAATAAGTTGGAAAATGTAACAATTTGGATATACTAGGCAAATTTTTAAGAGTCCATTATATTTCTTCTGTAGGTGCAACAAAATTGGTGTCAGATTACGTTTTACGCTTGCTCTGTAATATGAGTAGTATTTTAATTTCCATAACAATTTTCTTACATTCATTCATATTAAAAATATACACTACCATTCAAAAGTTGAGTCACTTAAAAATGTCCTTGTTTTTGAAAGAAAAGCACATTATTTGTCCATTAAAATAACATCAAATTGATCAGAAATAGTGTATACATTGTTAATGTTGTAAATGACTATTGTAGCTGAAAACAGCAGATTTTTTTATGGAATATCTACATAGGCGTACAGAGGCCCCTTATCAGCAACCATCACTCCTGTGCTCCAATGGCAAGTTGTGTTAGCTAATCCAAGTTTATCATTTTAAAAAGGCAAATTGATTATTAGAAAAACCTTTTGCAATTATGTTAGCACAGCTGAAAACTGTTGTCTTGATTAAAGAAGCAATAAAAACTGGCCTTCTTTAGACTAGTTGAGTATCTGGAGCATCAGCATTTGTGGATTCAATTACAAGCTCAAAATGGCCAGAAACAAAGACCTTTCTTCTGAAACTCCTCAGTCTATTCTTGCTCTGAGAAATGAAGGCTATTCCATGCGAGAAGTTGCCAAGAAACTGAAGATCTCGTACAACGCTGTGTACTCCTCCCTTCACAGAACTGAGCAAACTGGTACTAACCAGAATAGAAATAGGAGTGCGAGGCCCCGGTGCACAACTGGGCAAGAGGACAAGTACATTAGTGTCTAGTTTGAGAAACAGACACCTCACAAGACCTCAACTGGCAGCTTCATTGAAAAGTATCCGCAAAACACCAGTCTCAACGTCAACAGTGAAGAGGCGACTCCAGGATGCTGGCCTTCTAGCCAGAGTTCCTCTGTCCAGTATCTGTTATTTTGCCCATCTTAAACTTTTCTTTTTATTGGCCAGTCTGAGATATGGCTTTTTCTTTGCAACTATGCCTAGAAGGCCAGCATCCCGGGGTCGCCTCTTCACTGTTGACGTTGAGACTGGTGTTTTGTGGGTATTTGTATTTATATTTATATTTATTAGGGGATCCCCATTAGCTGTTGCCAAGACAGCAGCTACTCTTCCTGAGGTCCAAACACATTAAGGCACTTCCATTACATATAAAAATAAATAAAACAGTACATTATAACATTATTACACTACTACATATCTACAATACAAAATGTATAATACCACCATACAACAATATTACAATGTACATGTGTGTAGTGCTAGCTCTTGTATGCGTAACAGAAAGCTATGAAAAATATAGATAAACTCTCGATAAATAGTGTGGTCTACAGCTTATCATGAGGTACTCTACTTCAGGCAAGCAAAACCTCGAGACTCTGCGCACCAGCTGTCATTGACAAATACAGTGCATTCGGAAGGTATTCAGATCTCTTGACTTTTTTCACATTGTTACATTACAGCCTTTTTCTAAAATGTATTAAATCGTCGTCCCCCCCCCCCCCCCCCCCCCCCATCAATCTATACACAATACCAGATAATGACAAAGCAAAAACAGGTTTTTAAATTTTAGCAAATTTATAAAAAATACAAAACTGAAATATCAAATTTACATGAGTATTCAGACTCTTTACTCAGTACTTTGCTGAAGCACCTTTGGTAGAAATTACAGCCTAGAGTCTTCTTGGGTATGATGCTACAAGCTTGACACACCTATATATTTGGGGAGTTTCTCCCACTCTTCTCTGCAGATCCTTTCAAGCTCTGTCAGGTTGGATGGGGAGAGCCGCTGTACAGCTATTTTCAGGACTCTCCAGAGATGTTTGATCTGGTTGAAGTCCGGGCTCTGGCTGGGCCACTCAAGGACATTATCCCGAAGCCATTCCTGCATTGTCTTAGCTGTGTGATTAGGGTTGATGTCCTGTTAGAAGATGAACCTTCACCCCAGTCTGAAGTCCTGAGGAGCAGGTTTTCATCAAGCATTTCTTTGTACTTTACTCCGTTCATTTTTCCTTTGATTCTGATTAGTCTCCCAGTCCCAGCCGCTGAAAAACATGCCCACAGCATGATGCTGCCACCACCATGCTTCACCGTAGGGATGGTGCCAGGTTTCCTCCAGACGTGACGCTTGGCATTTAGGCCAAAGAGTTCCATCTTGGTTTCATCAGACCAGAGGATCTTGAGTCTTGAGGTGTCTTTTGGCAAACTCCAAGTAGGCTTTCATGTGTCTTTTACTGAGGAGTGGCTTCCGTCTGGCCACTCTACCATTAAGGCCTGATTGATGGAGTGCTGCAGAGATGTTTGTCCTTCTGGAAGGTTCTCCCATCTCCACAAAGGAACTCGGGTTCTTGGTTACCTCCCTGACCAAGGCCCTTCTCCCCCAATTGGCCAGCCAGCTCTAGGAAGAGTCTTGGTGTTTCCAAACTTCTTCCATTTAAGAATACTTCAATGCTGAAGAAATGTTTTGCTACCTTTCCCCAGATCTGTGCCTTGACACAATCCTGTCTCGGAACTCTACAGACAATTCCTTCGATGTCATGGCTTGGTTTTTGCTCTGACATGCACTAACTGTGGGACCTTATATAGACAGGTGTGTGCCTTTCCAAATCATATTTAATCAATTGAATTTACCACAGGTGGACTCCATTCAAGTTGTAAAAACATCAAGGATAATCAATGGAAACAGGATGCACCTGCACTCAATTTCAGTAAAGTATCAGTTTTTTAAATTATAATAAATGTGCAAAAATTTCTAAAAAACTTTTTGCTTTGTCATTATGGGGTATTGCGTGTAGATTGATTAGGATTATTTAATTCATTTTAGAATAAGGCTGTAACATAAATAGCGGAAAAAGTCAAGGGGTCTGAATACTTTCCGAATGCACTGTAGACAGATCACCATCCCTCGTCTTACTGGAGGTAGCTGTTCTGTCTTGCTGATGTACGGAAAACCCAGCCAACTGTATATTATCCATGTTGTCTTTCAGCCACGACTCGGGGAGACATAAGATATTACAGTTTCTAATGTCCCGTTGACAGGATAGTCTCGAACGTAGCTCATCCAGTTTATTCTCCAATGATTGCACATTCGCCAATAGGACGGATGGTAGAGGCGGGTTACTCACTCATAGATGAATTCTCACAAGGCACCCACATCTGCACCCCTTGTGTCGGCATCTCCTTTTCATGCAAATGACAGGGATTTGGGGCTAGTCCGGGAGCAGGAGTAAATCCTTTGAGCTCGACTCTTTAAAGAAAAATCTTTGTCCAGTTTGAGGTGAGTAATCGCTCTTCTGATATCCAGAATCTCTTTTCGGTCATAAGAGAAGGTGGTAGAAATATTATGTACAAAATAAGTTACAAACATGAAAAAAACACAAAATAGCACAATTGGTTAGGAGCCTGTAAAACAGCAGCCATCCCCTCCGGCACCATATTGTTCACCACTCATTACGTTAGTTGTCTTCCTTTTACAATCTATACTTTCTCTCGCACTTGTGTCAATGTATCTTGGAAGCCTGAATGCATCACTTGATCATGGCATTGTTTACCTTGCAATTCTGAGAGTCTATAGTTAACAGTGAGTAGGTGTATGCCGAGTTGTCGAACAAAATGAGTATCGTAACGGATATGGACAATTGTCCAGATACGATTATGATCCGATTATTTTTTGAAGATTATCCATGATCGGGGAAAAAAATATTTTTTAGGTGCCAGTGCACATCTTTCAATCAAGTGTGAGGTACTACGTGGTCTCAATAACTCTACTGGCTAGTTTGCCTGTCTGTAAAGAGAAATGCGGGCTGTACATTGATTCTGCTGCTCTGATTGGATAGAGTGAAGCTGTATTTCTCCATCCACTCGCTTTGCTTCATTCACCCGATCACTTCTCCTTGCATGTTTCGATCGGATCATTTAGATTGCTGCTGGCTCATGTAAGCCTGCTACTATTTACATTTACATTTAAGTCATTTAGCAGACGCTCTTATCCAGAGCGACTTACAAATTGGAAAGTTCATACATATTCATCCTGGTCCCACCGTGGGAATTGAACCCTGGTCCCCCCGTGGGAATTGAACCCACAACCCTGGCGTTGCAAGCGCCATGCTCTACCAACTGAGCCACACGGGACCATTTACTATGATAAATCAAAATGTGAGGACGTTTCCTAAAAGCTATCAATGTGCATTGCATCTAACAAGCGGGGCGAGGGTAGGGAATAAATTTGACCCACTGATGCTCATTCGGACTAAGTGACAGCAAACTTGTCTGCCCGCTGCAAGTTCAGGACACAGATACACACCCCTCTTTTTTTGTCTATAAATGTGCAGTATTTTGACAACATCTAGCCTACTTACCGTAGGCATATTAAAACACTTCCGTGTTTTCCGATCAAGTGTATCATCTGATCCAATCCGACTATCAACTATCAATCTACGGATAAGAATACGAGTATGGCCAGGTCAGCACACCCTTAGCAGGGAGTATCAATGGATGCTTTTGGTCATAACTCCACGTGGTCATTTGATGTCCACCTCCTAATCCATACTGATCTAGGAATGGGTTTAGTGCTCGGATTTTGTAACGTTGATCCACCTCCCATCCCGTTCTTAACGGTTTCTTTTCGTCAGAAAAAGCTTGGTTCTGGGTTACCTTTATTCAGTATCGCTCTGCCTCTGCGATTTCTCCTGTGGATAATACTCCTTTTCCCCTTTCTTGATGCACCCATGCAGTCGTCCGTGGAACTCTGCTCAAACTACACTACTTTTCTAAATGCGCTGTTAATCAGTTACATTTGTTTGAACTGTGATTTGCTTGTCTTCAACCTTGCGTTCACATTCATTGTCATTAGATTTTTCATCATCTTCGGGTTCAATCTTCTCTCTGCACTCTAGCCACTGTGGCCCTGTGCACTCTTTCAGTTGATTGGCCCTCTAGTGCCTGCATCCGCCGGGTTTTCTTTTCCACAGCAATGTCTCCACTTCAAGGGTTCAGTCAAGTTCTGTATTTCTTTGACTCTGTTTTCTACAAAGGGTTTCCACTGTTTAGTTGTATGCATTTGTATGCATTTGCGTTTTCTCCATCTTCAGATGAGTGGCTATATAGTTACCAAGCCTTGCTCCTATCAAGGCATCTAATAACTCTAGTCTGAGTAAGGTGACTTTCTTCAGTGGAGCTACTCTGGTCTTGGATGCAATCAAAGTCACTGCGCACTCACCATCTTCATCTGTGCCTGGAATGATGTGTAGGAATGCAGATACACAGAATGCGCTTTCACTTGCATCGCTGAAAACATAACTCTTTGGTCACATTTGAAGTATACTTCAAGGGGGGGGTTGGCACCCCCCCTGGTTTGTGCTGTGGTGGAGATCTTTGTGGGCTATACTCGGCCTTGTTTCAGGATGGTAAATTGGTGGTTGAAGATATCCCTCTAGTGGTGTGGGGGCTGTGCTTTGGCAAAGTGGGTGGGGTTATATCCTTCCTGTTTGGCCCTGTCCGGGGGTATCATCGGATGGGGCCACAGTGTCTCCTGACCCCTCCTGTCTCAGCCTCCAGTATTTATGCTGCAGTAGTTTATGTGTCGGGGGGCTAGGGTCAGTTTGTTATATCTGGAGTACTTCTCCTGTCTTATCCGGTGTCCTGTGTGAATTTAAGTATGCTCTCTCTAATTCTCTCCTTCTCTCTTTCTTTCTCTCTCTCTCTCGGAGGACCTGAGCCCTAGGACCATGCGTCAGGACTACCGGGCATGATGACTCCTTGCTGTCCCCAGTCCACCTGGCCTTGCTGCTATTCCAGTTTCAACTGTTCTGCCTGCTGCTATGGAACCCTGACCTGTCCACCGGACGTGCTACCTGTCCCAGACCTGCTGTTTTCAACTCTCTAGAAACCGCAGGAGCGGTAGAGATACTCTTAATGATCGGCTATGAAAAGCCAACTGACATTTACTCCTGATTATTATTTGACCATGCTGGTCATTTATGAACATTTGAACATCTTGGCCATGTTCTGTTATAATCTCCACCCGGCACAGCCAGAAGAGGACTGGCCACCCCTCATAGCCTGGTTCCTCTCTAGGTTTCTTCCTAGGTTTTGGCCTTTCTATGGAGTTTTTCCTAGCTGCCGTGCTTCTACACCTGCATTGCTTGCTGTTTGGGGTTTTAGGCTGGGTTTCTGTACAGCACCTCGAGATATTAGCTGATGTACGAAGGGCTATATAAAATAAACTTGATTTGATGATTTGATTCTCCAATGCTGCATCGTAATGTCTTGTCATGGTGAGTTCACTCAAACTGGCAACTTCTCACACCACTGCCGCCATTGTTCAGACAGATTCACGGGCAGCTGTTCGTCCCACTGGATGCCCCGTTGCCACATCTGTTGGAATTTGACATTTGTGAATGGCGATAGGAATCCAATTGGATCGAAGATCCGTGCTGCAACAAAACTCTTTTAGTAATCTTTCTGTACTGTATGAACGCCATCAGGTTGCACGGCTCAAATACAAAGTTGTCATTTTACATTCTCCAGGTCAGTCCTAAAACTTTCAGAACTCTGGCCATTCTCATCGTGCGTAATTTGACTTTGGCTTGGTTTTAAACATTCTTCTAACTAGAGAAATATAAGCACATCTCAAACGTTTTCATTAATAGAAATCAATGATTACACACTGGTATCAGGAGATTTTTATGGTTTTGCATAAGGAAAGACAGCGCTAGGATGAATGGAAATTAAAACATTTATACTAAAGTGTGGCAGCCGATGCTGGATCATTTGCCTAGAGATTCAGTTGACCTGTTAGAGAGGGGAAGAGATGCTGTAGCTTGGCAACCTTAACTCGGTCACGCCTGCTCCCGCTCTCCCTCTCTGGCGCTCGAGGGCGCCAGGCTGCCCTCCATTACGCACACCTGTCACCATCGTTACGCACATCAGCGCTCACTGAACTCACCTTGACTCCTTCATTTTGTTGATTGCCCCATCTATATATCTGTCTGTTCCTCCGTTGGTTCCCTGTCAGCATTAATGTCGTTCTATTTTCTTGTCCAGACGCTGTCCAATGTCCGTTGTTAATTAAATGATCACTCCCTGTACTTGCTTCTCGTCTACCAGCGTCGATCCTTACAGACTCAGTGTTAGGGGAGTAAGGGGATACAGTACCATTTATGCCGATGTGTAAGCTTGTTGCATGGTGAAATGTGAGGTGTGTATCTGAGCAGAAAGTTGGACATCGATGTGTAAAGTTTAACACATTTTCCCCCCCAATGTTTTTGTTTTTATTATTGTACTTTTTCTTCTATTACACTATAGTGTTTCTGATTGTTATCATTGTTTCGGTCTTCGTTGATGTTGGAAAAATAAGAAAAAACAACAATCAATTTATCACAAGGCCAGCTTCCACGTGGAATGCTTTCGACACTTTATAGAGTCCATGCCACAACGAATTGATGATGTTCTGATGTTGATGATGTTCTGCAACTCAACATTAGGAAGGTATTCCTAATGTTTGGTATACTCCGTGTATATACAGTACACCAGTTGTGTACAAAACATTAGGAGCACCTTCCTAATGTTGAGTTGCACCCCCTTTTGCCCTCAGAACAGCCTCAATTCTTCAGAGCATTGACTCTACAAGATGTCGAAAGCAACCCACAGTTGTGTCAAGTTGGATGGATGTCCTTTGGATGGTGGACCATTCTTTAAAGGCATTAGTGATATCTTCCGTAAATGCTACCTTGTGTTCTATGAATTTTAGCAATACACTTAGCAGATGGGTGTTCAGATTAGGGCATGTAAAACATCTATTATTCAGTGACTTACTCCTGTGAGCGTGTGATTACGCACTGAATACTATTTCAGAGTTAGAGGTCGAAATCGCGCTCCTTAATCCGGAAGCCAGCCGCACCAATGTGTCGGAGGAAACACCGTTCAACTGACGACCGGAGTCAGCCTGCAGGCGCCTGGCCCACCACAAGGAGTCGCTAGAGCGCGATGAGCCAAGTTAAGCCCCCCGAGCCAAACCCTCCCCTAACCCGGACGACGCTGGGCCAATTGTGTGCCGCCCTATGGGACGCCCAGTCACGGTGATTCTAACATGCATGTACTCAGGTGTCTGAATACCTATATCAATTAGATATTTCTGTATTTCATTTTTAATACATTTTCAAAATTTAAAAAAAAAACATGTTTCCACTTTGTCATTATAGAGTATTGTGTATAGATGGGTGAGACAAATTCTGGCTGTAACAACAAAATGTGGAATAAGTCAAGAGGTATGAATATTTTCTGAAGGCACTGTATGTCAACAATCCTTCCTCCAAATAACCATTCTATCGATTACATTTTGTGAAAATCCCCAAAATCAAGGTCTTTTGTTGTTGTTCTAGTTTCGTGAGGAATCTCCCAAATACAGTATACAAAAGAGGGGGAAAAAAGAGGAAAGAAAAGGACGAAAAATACAATTCAGGAGAGTGATGGAAAGATATAGTAGTAGACAAAACAAAAGGAAATGAAAAAGTGATAGACATATTGAGAAAGAGGGCGCAAAGGTGTTTGAGAGCACCATCCTCTTCAGAATCCCCCCACGCATAAACTGTTAGCATCAGTTGATCGATTTCTAATCTTTTCACCGGACACTTGCAATAACGTTAATTACAAAACTGCCCATATGAGTGAAATGACCTCTCACCCTCTCCATCTCCAGGCAGACTGTGTGCGAGTGAGGGTGGCCACATAACTGAGATTAAGTGGGAGAGAAAAAGTATTGTTTATCGAGATTGGACCACTGACACCTGTAGTTTTCTTTGACAAGTTGAACGGGTCAGTCGTGCGAAATTGAAAAACACAAGAGGTAAGGCCCTTCTTCTAAAGAACAGCTGCTAGACAGTACAGCTAAAATGAACAACTGCTTGGCAAACAAGTGTGGTATTTTGGAGAATTGCAACCCTCGCTGGGCTACAGGCAGTAGAGCATGCCACAATGGAAGCTAGTCATTTTAGGGGCAAGGGTGAGGTGGGTGAGCTCTTGCCTCATAGTAGCTGCGCACGGCGTTGCAGAAGGCCTCATCCACCACCATCTGTGTGTCCCCGTTCAGGAAGGCCTGGAAATGATCCTTTACCACCTGCAGCTGCTGCTTATTCAGCTGAGAGAGAGAGAGAGAGAGAGAGAGACAGTGTTGTTATAAACTGACATAAGCTGTCATTACTAGCTATTATAACACCCTCATGTAGGCCATTTGGTTGAGACTTCAAGAAAGCACAATAGGAGCATTCGTTCATTCAGAAAGGAAAATAATAAATAAATAAATCCTTGTCATTGTCTTCCTTTATTTTCTGTTTGGCACATTCAACCCATTTGTGGAGTAGTACTACTCGGTGACAAAAGACTTCAAGTGCTTGAAATGCTTTTGAATGGAATTTAATTATTGTGTATTTTCTGCAGTTTCTCTTTTAGTCATGGTAGAGGCTTTGGGTGCTTGACAACCAATGTAACAGAGTGTTGATGGAATGATGCATCTACTTTGCTATATCATGGCAATAAGTGGAATAAACTATTTCCCAGAAGAAACCATTGCCAGAATAGAACCCCCAAAACACTGTGAGGCAACCATTTCAAAAGCGCCATCAGTCCTTACCATTCTTGTTCAGAGATTCTCTAATGATTACTATTGGTGTCCTAAGGCAATGCTTTTTGCCAACATGTCGTTTCATAACCAAAAATAATAAAATAGCAGCTTTCTTTCTCTGCCATTGCATATGTATGAGGGCAGAGGCAGTCTGTCTTCTTCCCATTGACAGTAGCACTGACTGCAAGCTACAAAAACATAAATATTGATGTTTCTTACTGACAATGTGGACAGCAACTTATCTCCCGCCTCCAGCCCCAGTGTGGGGATCCTTGTTCCAAAATTCGTTTTCTGCAACTTAAGCAACTTTATGTGTTTAGCCTTTCAACTGTGTGGCTACTAGCAAGCTGGAGGAATGCAGATGTACAAGTGGTCATTGCTATTCCTAGTCTTTAAAAACGGTTTAGCTCCAAGTCTCATCTCCTCATTTTCAATAGGAATGCTCTGACAAAA
This sequence comes from Salvelinus namaycush, assembly GCF_016432855.1. Lineage (NCBI taxonomy): Eukaryota > Metazoa > Chordata > Actinopteri > Salmoniformes > Salmonidae > Salvelinus > Salvelinus namaycush. Next base: position 16,183,368 of record NC_052327.1, on the reverse strand, counting down.
GTGAGTCAGCTGAAATGAAAGCACTGCAATGAAAAGGGGAAACTTTGTTAGCAACCTGATTGTGATAGCCTCTTCTATTGGGGATGGTAATATGTGAAAATCAAGACAATGTTTTTCCGCCTGGCCTCTTAGCTCTTTGTAAAGCGTGTGTTTTTATGTGTGTGTCCGTGAGAGAGAGAGGAAAACGAGTGGGTGTGTGCATGCCCGAAAAAGTACTCGCCATAGGTGGCCTCTAAAAAGCACTGCAACTTGAGTCTAACATGGGGTGACAAAGCCCTGGAGCAAGGTGCTCTGACATTGTCTTCATTGGTACCTCTCTACCTAACAGCCTCTCTTCACTGAGAAATAAGAGTCAGAACAGGTCAATCCAAGTGATACTGTTCTCTAGACAAAGCCTCTAAGAGAGGTACAACTGTTGAGCTGAAACTCAACAGGCAGATTTCACAAAACAGAGATCAATCTTCTCTTGATGTCACCTCCATTTCAGGGCGGGACACATTTGTCAGTGGGAATCGTTATTGATGTCAAAAAGGGCCTAACTGTGAAGAGTTACACAAACAAGCATAATAACAGTATAATGTTTAGGAGCCATGATCCGTTATGAACGTTCATAGCAAGGCTCATATTTCATCATAATGCATTCAATGCATTACACACAGGTGGTAGATAAATAGTGTTCCAGATTACATGACTAGGAGAAGGTTTAACAATGTTTCTATAAAAGGTGATTCAATGCCTGTTTGGGAGTGTATTTTCCGGTGGAATGTACAGTCGTCGCCAAAAGTTTTGAGAATGACACAAATATTAATTTTCAGTCTGCTGCCTCAGTTTGTATGATAGCAATTTGCATATACTCCAGAATGTTATGAAGAGTGATCAGATGAATTGCAATTAATTGCAAAGTCCCTCTTTGCCATGCAAATGAACTGAATCCCCAAAAAACATTTCCACTGCATTTCAGCCCTGCCACAAAAGTGCCAGCTGACATGTCAGTGATTCTCTCGTTAACAAAGGTGTGGGTGTTGACGAGGACAAGGCTGGAGATCACTCTGTCATGCTGATTGAGTTCGAATAACAGAATGGAAGCTTCAAAAGGAGGGTGGTGCTTGGAATCATTGTTCTTCCTCTGCCAACCATGGTTACCTGCAAGGAAATACATGCCATCATCATTGCGTTGCACAAAAAGGGCTTCACAGGCAAGGATATGGCTGCCAGTAAGATTACACCTAAATCAACCATTTATTGGAGCATCAAGAACTTCAAGGAGAGCGGTTCAATTGTTGTGAAGAAGGCTTCAGGGCACCCAAGATAGTCCAGCAAGCGCCAGGACCGTCTCTTGAAGTTGATTCAGCTGTGGGATCGGGGCACCACCAGTACAGAGTTTGCTCAGGAATGGCAGCAGGCAGGTGTGAGTGCACGCACAGTGAGGCGAAGACTTTTGGAGGATGGCCTGGTGTCAAGAAGTGCAGCAAAGAAGCCACTTCTCTCCAGGAAAAACTTCAGGGACAGACTGATATTCTGCAAAAGGTACAGGGATTGGACTGCTGAGGACTGGGGTAAAGTCATTTTCTCTGATGAATCCCCTTTCCGATTGTTTGGGGCATCCGGAAAAAAAGCTTGTCCGGAGAAGACAAGGTGAGCGCTACCATCAGTCCTGTGTCATGCCAACAGTAAAGCATCCTGAGACCATTCATGTGTGGGGTTGCTTCTCAGCCAAGGGAGTGGGCTCACTCACAATTTTGCCTAAGAACACAGCCATGAATAAAGAATGGTACCAACACATCCTCCGAGAGCAACTTCTCCCAACCATCCAGGCACAGTTTGGTGACGAACAATGCCTTTTCCAGCATGATGGAGCACCTTGCCATAAGGCAAAAGTGATAACTAAGTGGCTCGGGGAACAAAACATCGATATTTTGGGTCCACGGCCAGGAAACTCCCCAGACCTTAATCCCATTGTGAAGTTGTGGTCAATCCTCAAGAAGCGGGTGGACAAACAAAAACCCACAAATTCTGACAAACTCCAAGCATTGATTATGCAAGAATGGGCTGCCATCAGTCAGGATGTGGCCCAGAAGTTAATTGACAACATGCCAGGGCGGATTGCAGAGGTCTTGAGAAAGAAGGGTCAACACTGCAAATATTGACTCTTTGCATCAACTTCATGTAATTGTCAATAAAAGCCTTTGCCACTTATGAAATGCTTGTAATTATACTTCAATATTCCATAGTAACATGTGACAAAAATATCTAAAGACACTGAAGCAGCAAACTTTGTGAAAATTTATATTTGTGTCATTCTCAAAACTTTTGGCCACGACTGTACAATGTTCATCTCCACTGAACCTGAGAATGTGTGTAGAGTGGGGTGGGAGGTGTGCACTGAGGTGTCAGTCTTTGTGTGTGTGTGTGAATGTATTCTAATCACAAAGTCTTCCTCTCCTCTCTCCTCAGAAACTCCACAGATCATTCAGAACAACTAAGAGCTTGTTTGGCAACCAGCAATTCCCTCAGGATAGCAGATCAATAGACACAGCCAGGTGTGTCAGTCAGCTCAATGTCAGTCACTAATGCATTGCCCAGTGGTCCTTTCCATGCTGAAAATACTAAGTTGTGTGTGTGTGTGTGTGTGTGTGTGTGTGTGTGTGTGTGTGTGTGTGTGTGTGTGTGTGTGTGTGTGTGGCAGAATGAGGCTAATCTCCTGGGCATTAAGGCTCTTATATCAACCTGTTTTTCCATGGCTGCCAGACTGAAAGGACATGCCTGCAAGAACCATGTGTTAGCAACAGATATAACAACCTTTCCCTGTGTCACCTTGGGCATGCATTTATTCACTCTTAGCAGAGCTCCATGTCACCAAGACAAAGTTGCATCTGGCCTGCCTCTCTCAAAACAGCATTTAGCCATTTAGCATTTGACGCCACTGTTTTGATGCTTTTTTCCACAAATGAAGTAGGCTGCACGCTCCTTCTGAGAGCCATTATGAGAGCTAATGGAGCGCTCACTTGTGACATCATCAGAGGACGCCAGAAGCAGTTTCCACTGTGGAGAGCCATCCCTTTCATTCACTCTCTATTTCTCTTCTCCATTTCTCACACTTTCCCATTGTCTCCTACAGCCTTGCTCCATCTCTGTATGTTGTACATTTTCAGTGTACGAAAGCTATTTATCGATCTTTCTATCCACACATTTATCTCATCCTTTCTACACCCTCTCAACAAAGCCTTTTTTCTTCTCTCACAGTCACCTCATCCATTCTGTAAATCCCCTACCAACCCCTGCCCTTTACCTCTGCTTTCATGCCTCCCTCTCCTCTCTATTTCACTATCACTCAATCCCTCTGCAATCTCTCCTGCTCCATCATTATACACCGAGTTTACCCTCCCCCTTTTGCCACCAGAACAGCCTCAATTCGTCAAGGGCATGGACTCTACAAGGTGTTGAAAGTGTTCCACAGGGATGCTGGCCCATGTTGACTCCAATGCTTCCCACAGTTGTGTCAACTTGGCTGGATGTCCTTTGGGTGGTGGACCATTCTTGATACACACGGGAAACTGTTGAGCTTGATAAACCCAGCAGTGTTGCACTTCTACCATACCCCATTCAAAAGGCACTTACATCTTTTGTCTTGCCCATTCACCCTCTGAATGGCACACATACACAATCCATGTCTCAATACTATCAAGTCATAAAAATCCTTCTCTCCCCCCCTTCATCTACACTGACATCAATAAGGCATCATACAGTAGCTTTCACCTGGTCAGTCTGTCATGGAAAGAGCAGGTGTTCTTAATGTTTTGTATACTCAGTGTACATTCTCTTCATTTTCTCAAGAAGGGACAAAGGTAGATATGAATAGATATGGTATTAAATATACTGATAAGTGTATGTTAAGAATGAGGAGGAAGCATTTTGTTAATATGTGGTAAGGAACTGTTCTAGCGACAGACCAGTCTGTGTCAGACAAGGAAGACAGAAAATACATCCGCCCTAGGAAAACATAACCTTCACTCTGTGCCAACACACACACACCTGCCCATCTGTAGTATGGAAAAGTATGGTAAGTATGCAGGGTTTTCAGTGTTTGCCAGATGCCAGTGTGTACTATGCCCTCCTTCCTTCTGGGTTCTCTCTCCACTTCGTCTTCATTAGTCTCATAGAGCACAGCAGGGCATGGTGGGTGGACCTGCTCCACTACAGTTCGGACTTTTAATTGAGTAATTGTGTGTTGCCTGCTCTGCATCTGTCTGAGAGCAGCAAGGATGAATGTGTTCTATTGTGATCTGAACACACACACACACACTTGCAGGCAGAAGCTGCGATGAGAGCAGGCCACACCTGCATGTGTGCACACAGCTATTTACGGATATTGCGGGGACCAGAGGTAACAGTTTCCCTCTATCCTAGCGGGAGACAGTGTTACAGTCTAACACACACCCTCTTCTTTTTCACCCCTCCATTGGTAACAGCGTGTTGACTGTGCCCCACTCAGTGCATGACATCGCCAAGCATCGCCATGGCAACATCAGTTCCACCGCATGGCAAGTAAGGTTGTGACGATACCAGTATCTCAATATTTTTTTAACATGAAGTCACAACCTTATTGGTCCTTTAAAAACCTGCTGTATATATACACTATTGTGTGCTATAACTTGAAAAATGAATTGTGACATAATGATGTTTGTTTACAACATTAGGGCTGTTTTTCTAAAGAAGTTAAATCCGCTTTGTGTTTTGCTTCCACCCACGATACAAACAAGTATTGAGATACTGGTACAGCCATTAAACTCTAAATGTTTCAAAGTCACCTTTAACCTGATAGTGAAATCACTGAGTGGTTTTATTCCTCTCCAGCAACTGAGTTAGGAAGGACGCCTGTATATTTGTAGTGACTGGGTGTATTGATACACCATCCAAAGTGTAATTAATAACTTCACTATGCAAAGGGATATTCAATGTCTGCTTTATTTATTTTTACCCATCTACCAATAGGTGACCTTCTTTGCAAGGCATTGGAAAACCTCCCTGGTCTTTGTGGTTGAATCTGTGTTTGAAATTCACTGCTCGACTGGGGGAACTTATAAATAATTGTATTTGTGGGGTACAGAGATAGGAGAAACTGTGCATGTAAACTGACCACGTTTACATGCACACCAATATCCCGTAATTATTCGGAATACTCTAGTATTCTGTTTTTTGAGTTGAAGCATAAAATTATAATATCCCATTTACAATAGACCGAAAAAGCTTGTATCCCAGTTAAGAGAAACCCGAATAATATGCTGACCTAAGAAGGGATACTGTGGCATGTAAACATCTTATCCCATGTATTGTTTTTGTGGTCTGCACAGGCTCAGTTACCATGGGTGTTGTGTGATGATGTTTCCATCTGATTGTCAAACAAATCACGTCAAAAAGTAGGCTACCTGTGCAGTTTGATCCACCATAATAATTTATTTTGCTGATACTCCGTACTGGACCGTATAGTCTACTGGTAAGTTATTCACCCCTAATTTAGACACGTTTCTGCTTATAATTTTTCTACATTTGGTAGGCCATATTATTATTTCTGACATTTGGTAGAGCATTTGTTTGCCAACTATAGTTAGATAGATACATGCAGGATCTCTTCTGTCATAACTTGTTGCCCCAGAGGACTAAATAAAGTAGTGCTCACCAGAATAATGTCTTACATCAATAGAATGAATGCATTAGTAATCAAGTTAACACTGGTTAAGTTGTCGGTTTCATTTAGGGACTGGGAAGAAACCACAATAACTCCAAAACAGTCGAATGATTGGTCCTGCGCAAATGTCCAAATGTCATCAGTTTGACAGGTTTTATGGAAATTAAAAAGTTCAGAAAGCGATGAAACACGCTTCTGATAAGACTTCAGTTGGTCTTTGGTGCATATTTTATGTGGTTGAAATACGGTTTGCATAAAAGTGACAAAGATAACACATTACACGTGCATTTGCATTTTCTCAAAAGATGCTGAAAGAAAGAAATCATATTTCTCCACTTCTGTTTCTGAAACAAATATAACATTTGTTGTATAATTTCACTGAAAGAAATGCATTTTTCTGCAGGAGTTAATATTATATTTGGCTACATGTGAGAGGTTATAGGCCTACAGTCAGTGTTCATATGTCAGTTACTATTCCATTTAACCCATATGAATTTAAGTTAGGAATATTGTGTTTATTCATGATTACAGGGATACTCATGAGTGGGATATCAAAGTTGCATGTAAATAGCTTATCCTGAATAATCTCCCAGTGTCTGATGGAAAGCAGACTGAACCAGGTTTTCCTCTAGGATTTTAATGTGACATAAACACAACCAGTCATGATGTTGTTTTCATCTGATTGTCATACAATCACTTCAAATAGCCACTCCTGTTGGCTACCCTCCCACGTTCGTCCACTAACAAAATAATTCCAGCATCCAAAAAGTGCACTGTGCACTCACAATTTGATCAATTTAAAAAGAGACAGCATGTATTGTAATGACATTCTGCGATTGTCATTAGGCCTCCTACGCTTGTAGCCTGAATGAATACGTCCACATGTTTCTTGGTCTCGGCCACTCATCTCCGCCTTGGCAAAATGTACAGTTGAAGTCGGAAGTTTACATACACTTAGGTTGGAGTCATTAAAACTAGTTTTTCAACCACTCCACAAATTTCTTGTTAACAAACTATAGTTTTGGCAAGTCGGTTAGGACATCTACTTTGTGCATGACACAAGTCATTTTTCCAACAATTGTTAAAAGACAGATTATTTCACTTAGCCTGAGTCAATTGTAGGTGTACCTGTGGATGTATTTCAAGGCCTACATTCAAACTCAGTGCCTCTTTGCTTGCCATCATGGGAAAATCAAAATAAATCAGCCAAGACCTTTTTTTTGTAGACCTCCACAAGTCTGGTTCATCCTTGGGAGCAATTTCCAAACGCTTGAAGGTACCATGTTCATCTGTACAAACAATAGTACGCAAGTATAAACACCATGGGACCACGCAGCTGTCATACCGCTCAGGAAGGAGACGCGTTCTATCTCCTTGAGACGAACGTACTTTGGTGCGAAGTGCAAATCAATCCCAGAACAACAGCAAAATACCTTGTGAAGATGCTGGAGGAAACAGGCACAAAAGCATCTATATCCACAGTAAAACAAGTCCTATTTCGACATAACCTGAAAGGCCGCTCAGCAAGGAAGAAGCCACTGCTCCAAAACCCCCATTAAAAAGGCCAGACTACGGTTTGCAACTGCACATAGGGACAAAGATCGTACTTTCTGGTCTGATGAAACAAAAATAGAACTGTAATAATGACCATCGTTATGTTTGGAGGAAAAAGGGGGCGGCTTGCAAGCCGAAGAACACCATCCCAACCGTGAAGCACGGGAGTGGCAGCATCATGTTGTGGGGGTGCTTTGCTGCAGGAGGGACTGGTACACTTCACAAAATAGATGGCATCATAAGGTAGGAAAATGATGTGGATATATCAAAGCAACATCTCAAGACATCAGTCAGGAAGTTAAAGCCTGGTATCAAATGGGTCTTCCAAATGGACAATGACCCCAAGCATACTTCCAAAGGTGTGCAAAATGGCTTAAGGACAACAAAGTCAAGCTATTGGAGTGGCTATCACAAAGCCCTGACCTCAATCCTATAGAAAATTTGTGGGCAGAACTAAAAAAAGTGTGCGTGAGCAAGAACGCCTACAAACCTGACTCAGTTACACCAGCTCTGTCAGGAGGAATGGGCCAAATTTCACCCAACTTATTGTAGGAAGCTTGTGGAAGGCTACCCGAAACGTTTGACCCAAGTTAAACAATTTAAAGGCAATGCTACCAAATACTAATTGAGTGTATGTAAACGTCTGACCCAATGGGAATGTGATGAAAGATATACAAGTTGAAATAAATCATTCTCTCAAATATTATTCTGACATTTCACATTCTTAAAATAAAATGGTGATCCTAACTGACCTAAGACAGGGAATTTTTATTTGGATTAAAAAGTCAAGAACTGTGAAAAAGTGAGTTTAAATGTATTTGACTCAGGTGTATGTAAACTTCCGACTTCAAATGTAGTACCCTCCAAACTCGGCATGAAGCTCGAAACCCTGGTTCTCGACCCCACCCTGTGCAACTGGGTCCTGGACTTTCACCCAGGTGGTGAAGGTAGGAAACAACATTTCCACCCCGCTGATCCTGAACACTGGGGCCCACAAGGATGCGTTCTCAGCCCTCTCCTGTACTCCCTGTTCACCCAACTCAATCATCAAGTTTGCAGACAGCACTACAGTGGTAGGCCTAATTACCAACAACAACGAGACAGCCTACAGGGAAGTGAGGGCCCTCTGACTGTGGTGTCAGGTAAAATAACCTCTCAATGTCAACAAAACACAGAGGGAGCACCCCCCCCCCCCTCCACAGACGGGACAGTAGTGGAGAAGGTGGAAAGTTTTAAGTTCCTCGGCATACACATCACAGACAAACTGAAATGGTCCACCCACACAGACCGTGTGGTGAAGAAGGCGCAACAGCGCCTCTTCAACCTCAGGAGGCTGAAGACACTTGGCTTGTCATCTAAAACACTCAAACTTTTACAGATGCACAATCGAGAGCATCCTGTCGGCTGTATCATCGCCTGGTATGGGAATTGCACCGCCCTCAATTGCAAGGCTCTCCAGAGGGTAGTGTGGTCTGCACAAAGCATCACCGGGGGCAAACGGTGCTTTGAAAGGCTCGGCATGGCTCACATCAACAGCATCCTCCCGGACACCCTAGACCCACTCCAATTCGCATACCGCCCCAACAGATCCACAGATGACGCAATCCACACTGCCCTTTCTCACCTGGACAAAAGGAACACCTATGTGAGAATGCTGTTCATTGACTACAACTCAGTGTTCAACACCATAGTGCCCTCAAAGCTCATCACTAAGGTAAGGACTCTGGGACTAAACACCTCCCCCTGGTGGTAAGAGTAGGCAACACGTCTGCCACGCTGATCCTTAACACTGGGGCCCCTCAGGGGTGTGTACTTAGGTCCCTCCTGTATTCCCTGTTCACCCACGACTGCGTGGCCAACCACGACTCCAACACCATCATTAAGTTTGCTGACGACACAACAGTTGTAGGCCTGATCACCGACAGCGATGAGACAGCCTATAGGGAGGAAGTCAGAGAACTGGCAGTGTGGTGCCAGGACAACAACCTCTCCTTCAATGTGAGCAAGACAAAGGAGCTGATCGTGGACTACAGGAAAAGGCAGACACACACACAAGACGAACATGCCCCCATTAACATTGACGAGGCTGTAGTGGAGCGGGTCGAGAGTTTCAAGTTCCTTGGTGTCCACATCACCAACGAACTATCATGGTCCAAACATACCAAGACAGTCGTGAAGAGGGCATGACTAAACCTTTTCCCCCTCAGGAGACTGAAAAGATTTGGCATGTGTCCCCAGATCCTCAAAAGGTTCTACAGCTGCACCATCGAGAGCATGGTGCAGCGGCAGGGTAGCCTGGTTAGAGCGTTGGGCTAGTAACCTGCAAGTTCGAATCCCCGAGCTGACAAGGTACAAATCTGTTGTTCTGCCCCTGAACAAGGCAGTTAACCCACTATTCCTTGGCCGTCATTGAAAATAAGAATTTGTTCTTAACTGACTTGCCTAGTTAAATAAAAGGTAAAATAAATAAATACAAATCCTGACGTATTGCAACTGCTCAGCATCTGACCAGTACATCACTGGGGCCAAGCTTCCTGCCATCCAGAATCTATATAATAGGCGGTGTCAGAGGAAAGCCCAGAAAATTGTCAGACTCCAGTCACCAAAGTTATAGACTGTTTTCTCTTCTACCGCATGGCAAGCAGTACCAGACCGCCAAGTCTAGGACCAAAAGGCTCCTCAACAGCTTCTAACCCCAAACCATTAGACTGCTGAACAATTCATAAAAATGGCAACCGGACAATTTACTTTGACACACCCCCCCCGCCCCTTGTACACTGGGGGCCTTGCTACTCGCTGTTTGTTACCTATGCATAGTCACTTTGCCCCCACCTACAGATTACCTCAACTAGCCTGTACCCCTGCACACTGACTCGGTACCAGTGTCCCCTGTATTGTGTTACTTTTTATTATTAATTTATATTTTAGCCTACTTGGTAAATATTTTCTTATTGAACTGCACTGTTGGTTAAGGGCTTGTAAGTAAGCATTTCACGGTAAAGTCTACACTTGTATTCGGCGCATGTGGCAAATAAAGTTTGATTTTGATTTGAAACTACCTGCCCTCCAGGACACCTACAGCCCCCAATATCACAGGAAGGCCAAATAGCTCATCAAGGGCAACAACCACCCGAGCCACTGCCTTTTCACCCCGCTATCATCCAGAAGGCGAGGTCAGTACAGGTCCATCAAAGCTGGGACCGAGAAACTGAAAAACAGCTTCTATCTCAAGGCCATCAGACTTTTAAACAGCTATCACCAACATAGAGAGGCTGCTGCCAACATACAGACTCAAATCTCTGGCCACTTAAATAAATGGACTTAATAAAAGGTATCACTAGTCACTTTAAATAACGGCACTTTAATAATGTTTACATATCCTACATTACTCATCTCATATGTATATAATATATTCTACCACATCTACTGCATCCTGCCTATGCCGCACGCCATCGCTCATCCATATATTTTTATATACATATTCTTATTCATCCCTTTACATTTGTGTGTATAAGATAGTTGTTGTGAATGTTAGATTACTTGTTAGATATTACTGCATTGTCGGAAATAGAAGCACAAGCATTTCACTACACTCGCATTAACATCTGCTAACCATGTGTATGTGATCAAAAAAAATAGATTTGATATGAGGGTGCAGTGAGATACTTGTCGGGTTGGAAAATATTTACAAACTGGAAAATCAACCAATCCTCCATTGTTAACACAATGGAAATGTCAAATGCTTCATTATCTAGATGTTGAAAGTGTGTGGGCGACAGAGAAAAACAAAATGGTTCAGTTTGAGGCCATGTGGAGGAGAATGATACGGGCCCTGGAGATGGGGGTGTGAGCAGGTGGGTCTAGGCAGGGGTGATGTTGTGGATGTTTGTGTGTGTCTGTATGTTGTCGTTTGTATGTGGATGTTTTGTAAAAAAAAAATGGAGGTGAAAAGAAAGAGGAAAATATGTGAGGAAAGGAACTTGGGGAAGAAAGGATTAATAGCAAGATGTGGGGTGTGAGAGGAAGTTAGGGAAGGAAGAGCATCACAGAAAGAAAAATATAAGGTAGAGGGAAAGAGTGAATTTTTGATTGAGGTGATGTGAGGAAGATGGTTCCTTTTAATGGTCGCTGTTGGGTAAAGCCAGAGGCAGAATAACACTCGCCTAGGCCACAGCAGGCAATTGAGAAGAAGAGGCAAAGGGGCAGAGAGGTAAAGGAGAGGGAAAAGGAAACGGATGACAGTTGAGGTAGAGGAGAAAGAAAAAGACTGGAAAATAGAGGGGAGGAGAGCAAGAGGTGAGAAGACAAAAAAGAACAACAAGAGGAGAGAACCGGAGATGAAAATGAAAGAGACGGGGACAGGGAGATTGCACCAGTGACTTGGCTGGATAGAAATAGAACATGGAATGTTGGATAGAGCAGTCCACCGAGGCTGTTTGAATCAATTGATCCTCACTGTGGCAGAGAAGTTGAAGACTCTTATTACAATTGCCAATCTTATTGCACATCTCGGCAAAAGGAACCAAGGTTCACAGAGGACCTGCCAAAGCATTTTGCTATCTATCACAACAATTCCTAACTAGTCCAATCGGAGTGTGCGTTATTGGAGTGACTGCAGTGACTAGGCAAGGTGGCCAAAGCAGTTGAACAACATCATCCATTTCAGTCCGCCCACTCCCACTCTCTCTCACACAGAGCTCTCCCATTATGCATGAGTGTTATTGAGAGTGGTATAGTAAGTGAGGTCAGGTACGGGCATCGCCAAGTCAAGAGCTTCTGCTCTGAAGCGCTTTACCCCTGGACAGCAATTATGTAGAGTAGTGGGGGACTGTGGAACCTCAGGAGTTTGGGGTTGACAACAGGGGCGTTGTGGGGATCAAACAGAAGATTACAGCACCTGTAGAGGCTGGTCTCCCATTTCCAACAGGTGGACGAGAGAGGAAAGGGACTTGGAAATGAGGGAGCGAAAGAAAAGTCAGATGAGGTTCTGAAACAATTCAGGACAGCAAAAAGGTATTTATGAAAGCACAATACCCTCGAGAAAACAAAATCACAAATACACTACACTGTCTACAAGCCAAGTGCTCCTGAAGCTATTCACACCTTGCAGTTAGTTCTTTAGCATGGGGGAAAGGTGCTGTTAGCATACTCTTCTAGCCTATTCACTCCATTGTTGGCAGTGCTTAGCTACTCAACAGCACAACTGTAGGTGCTCATACACAACTAGACTGTCTACAAGTCAAGCCCCCTTAAAACGTTTCACATCTTTGCTAACAGCTCATTCCAATGCCCCATTATTGACTGAGCGTAACAAGACACATACCCGTCTCCTGTACGCCTTTTGTTTACAGATGAACATGGTTTCTTTTACTGTATGGTTACACATCCTGATCAGTCTTTACTTACAGGAGACTTGCAGTACAAACAAAACATGTTTTTGATTTTTTTTTTGCAAATGTATTGAAAATTAAATACAGAAATAAATAATTTACATAAGTGATCACCACCCTGAGCCAATACTTTGTAGAAGCACATTTGGTGGCGATTACAGCTTTGAATCGTCTTGGGTATGTCTGTATCAGCTTTGCACATCTGGATTTGGGGATTGTCTCACATTCTTCCTCGCAGATTTTCTCAAGCTCTGTTAAGTTAGATGCGGAGTGCCGGTGAACAGAAATCTTCAAGTTTTCCACAGATTTTCAACAGGATTCAAGTCTGGGCTTTGGCTGGGCCACTCAAGGATTTTCACATTCTTGTTCTGAAGCCATTTCAGCCTTGTTTTGGCTGTATGCTTGGAGTCATTGTCCTGTTGGTACGTAAAACTTCGCCCCAGACTAAGGCCATTTGCACTCTAAAGCAGGTTCTCATCAAGGATTTGCCTATACTTTTCATACTGATATCTGTCCGACTCACACCCGCTACCGCAAGAACTGATCCCGAACCTAACCGCAGTCCTGCAATGTTATTTTAGGCGCATATGAATCAGCTCACTTGCCAACCATGGTCCCTGCAATTTTGCACCTATAGGCAATATTAAAATGAGCAAAAATAACCAAAGAAATAGCCTAGTTTAACTTACCAGAGATTCTCACACAGCCCATTACATTAAGCTATTTGTCATACTGGGCTATACAAGCCAATATGCTAGACACTGTTTAAAGAGAGCAGCACACTACTTCACGGGGGGGATGGTGTTAGATGGGGGCTGGGCTGTGCCTGGTTTTATTCAGACATAGCACTTTGCATTCAGGCCAAAGAGTTCCATTTTTGTCTCATCAGACCACAGAATCTTTTCCCTTATGCTTTCAGATTCTTTAATGTGCCTTTTTGCAAACTCCAGGCGTCTGGGCAATCTCCCATGAAGCCCAGATTGGTGAAGTGCTGTAGAGACTGTTGTCCTTCTGGCAGGTTCTCACATCTCAGCCAAGGAACTGTAGTTTTGTCAGTGGTCATTGGGTTATTTGTCACCTCCCTGACCAAGGTCCTTCTTGCCCAGTTGTCAGTTTGGTCAGCTCTAGGCAGAATCTGGGTAGTTCCATATTTTTTAAATTTCCCAATGATGGAGACCACTATGCTCTTGGAAACTTTCAACACTCTAGAAATGGTTTTATACCCTTCCCCAGATACATGTCTCATCACAAGACTGACCATCTCAGATCTACGGACAGTTCCTTGGACTTCATGGTCAAGTTTCTGCTTTGACATGAACTGTCAACTGTGGGACCTTATATAGACAGGTGTTTTTCTAAATCATGTCCAAACAATTCAATTGGCCACAGGTGGACTCCAATCAAGTTGTAATGACATCAAGGATGAGCAAGAAAATTGGATGCACCTGAGCTCAATTTGGAGTGTCGTAGCAAAGGGGTGTGAATACTTATGTAAATTACATTTCTCTATTTCATTTTAAATAAATTAGCAAACATTTTTTCACTTTGTCATGATGGATTTCTGTGTGTAGATGGATGAGATTTGTATTAATTTAATTAATTTGAAATTCAGGCTAACACAACAACATGTAGAATAATTAATTTAAAGTTTAAAAGCAACAATGTTTCACATTAAAAAAAAAAAAAAAAAAAAAAAACAGTGCAACTTACCAAATGATGATCATTTGAAAATTAACTTCTTGTTGAAAGTTAATCTTAAAGGGCAATGTTAACAAAATAGCAAAAACATCCTCCTTGATGACACACTACAACAAAAGCTAGCTAGACCGTGGGAAAACTAGGCTACTGCTCGTGCTCTCAGGAGTGATGTGTCTAGGCCTTTGAGAAGGTGGAAGTAAAAAAGAAAAATGATATTGTAAAAACGGTCACACCCATTATAAGTCAAAAGATGATCTATTGATTTCTCTGTCACGCCAAAATTCTGCCCTAATACATTTGAAGGGCAGATGCCTTCTGTTTAATTTCTGAGGGCATAGCCAATGGCTGACAGTGTAGCTAGATTTTTCTCCCCAGAGACCACCAATAGGTGGTGGGCCGAAGCCGAAAACGTGAAGTTCCTCGATCCCCGTAGAGGAAGGAGCAGTTATTTTGTATTTGACAGTAAAACATTCTTATGATGACTATAGATTTCGTCATCACCTTCAAATTCGTGCACATTTTCTCATAAAAAGTATATTTCAACACTGTCTGCTCAGGCAAATTTGACAAACTTGGAACCAATCAGAACTCCCATACATACCCCTTGTGATGAAGGCAGCCAATGCCTGCTTCTATATATGATGTAAACACAGCCTCTTGTGAAAAGCTGAGCTGCTGTTTGATGAAGACGGAAATAAGATAAATATCCATTTTCGACTGCACTTGAAATATGCAGCATGCAATACGAATTGTCTTGATCGTATTTAGAGGTAACGTCGTTGATCATAAGGCTAATTTATTGAAAGCAAGCCAATGTTACAGTTTGACTAGCCTAGCCAGCTACTGTAAATGTTAATTTGTTTTTCATTAGCTATCCCTCTGTCAGTGAATTAGATTTTTGAATCACATTTTGGCATGATTATATGTCTCATTTCAAGAAACTAGTTGCAGGCATAAATCATAAACTTTGCATAAAAACATGTAGAATAATGTGTCATTTATGCTAGAATGACGGTTTAGAAACGACAACGGCATATATACAATGCCTTCGGGAAAGTATTCAGACCCCTTGACTTTTTCCAATTTTCTTTAGGTTACAGCCTTATTCTAAAATGTTTTAAATTGTTATTTTCCTCGTCAATCTACACATAATACCCCACAATGACAAAGCAAAAATAGTTTAGACATTTTTGCTACAACATTTACATACAGTTGAAGTCTGAAGTTTACATACACCTTGTGCACCAGTCCCTCCTGCAGCAAAGCACCCCCACAACATGATGCTGCCACCCCGTGCTTCACAGATGGGATGGTGTTCTTTGGCTTGCAAGCCTCCCCCTTTTTCCTCCAAACATAATGATGGTCATTATGGCCAAACAGTTCTATTTTTGTTTCATCAGACCAGAGGACATTTCTCCAAAAAGTACGATATTTGTCCCCATGTGCAGTTGCAAACCGTAGTCTGGCTTTTTTATGGCGGTTTTGGAGCAGTGGCTTCTTCCTTGCTGAGCAGCCTTTCAGGTTATGTTGATATAGGACTCGTTTTACTGTGGATATAGATACTTTTGTACCGGTCTCCTCCAGCATCTTCACAAGGTCTTTTACTGTTATTCTGGGATTGATTTGTACTTTTCGCACCAAAGTACGTTAATCTCTAGGAGACAGAAAGCGTCTCCTTTCTGGGCGATATCGCGGCTGCGTGGTCCGATGTTGTTGATACTTGCGTACTATTGTTTGTACAGAGTAGCGTACCTTCAAGCGTTTGGAAATTGCTTCCAAGGATGAACCAGACTTGTGGAGGTGTACAATTTATTTTCTGAGGTCTTGGCTGATTTCTTTTGATTTTCCCATGATGTCAAGCAAAGAGGCACTGAGTTTGAAGGTAGGCCTTGAAATACATCCACAGGTACACCTCCAATTGACTCAAATGTCAATTAGTCTATCAGAAGCTTCTAAAGCCATGATATCATTTTCTGGAATTTTCCAAGCTGTTTAAAGGCACAGTCAACTTAGTGTATGTAAACTTCTGACCCACTGTAATTGTGATACAGTGAATTATAAGTGAAATAATCTGTCTGTAAATAATTGTTGGAAAAATTAATTGTGTCATGCACAAAGTAGATGTCCTAACCGACTTCCCAAAACTATAGTTTGTTAACAATACATCTGTGGAGTGGTTGAAAAACAAGTTAATGACTCCAACCGAAATTGTATGTAAACTTCCGACTTCAACTGCAAGTATTCAGACCCTTTACTCAGTACTTTGTTAAAGCACCTTTGGCAGTGATTACATCATTGAGTCTTCTTGGGTATGACGCTACAAGCTTGGAACATCTGTATTTGGGGAGTTTCTCCAATTCTTCTCTGCAGATCCTCTCAAGCTCTGTCAGGTTGGATGGGGAGCGTTGCTGCACAGCTATTTTCAGGTCTCTCCAGAGATGTTAGATCGGGTTGAAGTCCGGGCTCTGTCTGGGCCACTCAAGGACATTGAGACTTGTCCCAAAGCCACTCCTGCGTCGTCTTGGCTGTGTGCTTTGGGTCGTTGTCCTGTTGGAAGGTGAACCTTCGCCCCAGTCTGAGGTCCTGAGCGCTGTGGAGCAGGTTTTCATCAAGGATCTCTGTACTTTGCTCCATTCATCTTTTCCTCAATCCTGACTAGTCTCCCAGTCTCTGCCACTGAAAAACATCCCCACAGCATGATGCTGCCACCACCATGCTTCACCGTAGGGATGGTGCCAGGTTTCCTCAAGACGTGATGCTTGGCAATCAGGCCGAAGAGTTCAACATTGGTTTCATCAGACCAGAGAATCTTGTTTAGATTCCTTTTGGCAAACTCCAAGCGGGCTGTCATGTGCCTTTTACTGAGGAGTGGCTTCCGTCTGGCCATTATCATAAAAGCCTGATTAATGTAGTGCTGCAGAGATGGTTGTCCTTTTGGAAGGTTCTACCATCTCCACAGAGGAATTCTAGAGCTCTGTCAGAGTGACCATCGTGTACTTGGTCACCTCCCTGACCAAGGCCCTTCTCTCCCGATTTCTCAGTTTGACCAGGCGGCCAGTTCTAGGAACAGTCTTGGTGGTTCCAAACTTATTCCATGTAAGAATAATGGAGGCCACTGTGCTATTAGGCACCTTCAATGCTGCAGACATTTTTTGGTACCCTTCCCTAGATCTGTGCTTTAACACAATCCTGTCTCGGAGCTCTACGGACAATTCCTTTGCCCTCATGGCTTGGTTTTTGCTCTGACATGCACTGTCAACTGTGGGACCTTATATAGAGAGGTGTGTGCTTTTCTCAATCATGTTT
The DNA here is from genome assembly GCF_016432855.1 of Salvelinus namaycush. Classification (NCBI taxonomy): domain Eukaryota; kingdom Metazoa; phylum Chordata; class Actinopteri; order Salmoniformes; family Salmonidae; genus Salvelinus; species Salvelinus namaycush. The sequence continues at coordinate 16,165,734 of NC_052327.1, read as the reverse complement.
AATCAATTGAATTTACCAGAGGTAGTCTCCAAATCGAGTTGTAGAAACATCAAGATTGATCACTGGAAACAGGATGCATGTGAGCTCAATTGAGTCTCATAGCAAAGGGTCCGAATATTTATGTAAATAAGAGATTATATATATATATATATATATAAACCTGCTTTTGCTTTGTCATTATGGGGTATTCTGTGTAGATTGCTGAATACATTTTTGGGATTTAATACATTTTTGAATAAGACTAACATAAAAAAAATTGAAAAAGGTCAAGGGGTCTGAATACTTTCCGAATGGACTGTATATACAAAAGTATGACACCCCTTCAAATTAGTGGATTTGGCTATTTCAGCCACACTTGTTGCTGACAGGTGTATAAAAATCGAGCACACAGCCATGCAATCTCCATAGACACACATTGGCAATAGAATGGCCTTACTGAAGAGCTCAGTGATTTTCAACTTGACACTGTCATAGGATGCCACCTTTCCAACTAGTCAGTTGGTCAAATTTCTCGCCTGATAGAGCTGCCCTGGTCAACTGTAAGTGTTGTTATTATGAAGAGGAAACGTCTAGGAGCGAAAATGTCTCAGCAGCGAAGTGGTAGGTCACACAAGCTCACAGAACGGGACCGCTGAGTGCTGAAGCACGTAGCTCATAAAAATCTTCAGTCCTCGGTTGCAACACCGAGGAACTGCCTCTGGAAGCAACATCAACACAAGAACTGTTTGTCCGGAGCTTCATGAAATGGGTTTCCATGGCCGAGCAGCTGCACACAGAGCAGCTGCACACAAGCATAAGATCACTATGCACAATGCCAAGCGTCGTCTGGAGTTGTGTAAAGCTTGCCGCCATTGGAGCAGTGGAAACACATTCTCTGGAATGATGACTCACCATCTGGCAGTCCAACGGACAAATCTGGGTTTGGCGGATGCCAGGGAAACGCTATCTGCCCGAATGCATAGTGCCAACTGTAAAGTTTGGTAGAGGAGGAATAATGGTCTGTGGCTGTTTCTCATGGTTTGGGCTAGCCCCCTTAGTTCTAGTGAAGGCAAATCTTAACGCTACAGCATACAATGACATTATAGATGATTCTGTGCTTCCAACTTTGTGGCAACAGTTTTGGGAAGGCCCTTTCCTGTTTCAGCATGACAATGCCCCAGTGCACAAAGTGAGGTCCATACAGAAATGGTTTGTCGAGATTGTGTGGAAGAACTTGACTGGCCTGCACAGAGCCCTGACTTCAACCCCATCGAACATCTTTGAGATGAATTGGAACGCCAGGTCTAAATTGCCCAACATCAGTGCCCGACCTCACGAATGCTCTTGGCTGAATAGAAGCAAGTCCTCACAGCAATGTTCCAACATCAGTGGAAAGCCTTCCCAGAAGAGTGGAGGCTGTTATAGCAGCAAGGGGGGGACCAACACCATATTAATGCCCATGATTTTGTAATGAGATATTCGTCGAGCAGGTGTCCATATACTTCTGATCATGAAGTGTATTTGGGAAACTGAACACAATCATGCAGGGGAAATCCAAGAACATTGTTCAGATGAGTGACTGAATCAGTGGATTGAGGAGATGCCCCCTTCCCTAGGCTGTGCATGTTTCTAACAGAAAACAGCATCATTAAGTGTCCCACACGAGTGATGACCCTCACCTCCAACGCTTGGAAGAGCACTTTGGGACCTACTTCCCAATCCGTTTGACTGTAATGCTGGCTCAGTTGACATGCTGGTAAGTGGAATCGAAGAGCTGATCGAGGTGTCATGTGACCGAATGCATTCACTGGTCACTACGGAGGGGTTTTGGTTCCCTCTGAGCATTAATGCCGCGTTCAAAACAACTGCGAACTCGGAATTCTCCGACTTCCGTGTGTTCAAGACAACTCAGTACTCGGAAACAAACAAACTCTGACTGGGGAAAAAACATTTTGAACGGGCATCCAACTCGGGAACTCAGGCCTTTTTCTAGAGGTCAGAATTTCCGACTTGAAGATCACCGATGTCATGATTTGACCTCGTATTTTTCAGAGTTCCCAGTTGTCTTGAAAGCACCATTAAACTCATGGTACCCTTCGCCAGCTAACATCTGTGTGAAGCTGGATTTAGCGCTCTCGTCTGCATTAAAATATAAATCCAGATTGGATGTGAGAGCAGAGATGAGGTGCGCACTGTCGATGACGCCCCCTGACTGAGAACTTCAGACACAACATGCATCAAGCACACCCATCTCATTAGTGGTGGTGAGATACATACTTTTAATCTGGGGCTATGACAGTCAATTTGTCTTCTCAACTCACCGTCAGACTATCAGAAATACTGTTAGAATGTTTTTCAATTGACTGCCATAGAAACCACTGGCTGTTAATTACATTTTATATATTTTTTTTTACATGGTTGGGGGTCGCAATAATTTTCAAGGGAACGAACAGAGTTGTACACGACCATTCTATTATCCCACACAGTCTCTGTGGTTCATATAAACCCCAAAATTAGTTGTCTTTCTCCAGTTCAACGTTTTTCATTTCTGGGAACTAGAGTAGAATTACGAATCGCCCTGTCTGTTGCCACAGAGGGGTCCGTTTTTCAGAGCTGTCTGTCCCATTCCCAGCTAGGTTATAAGGTGCTTTGTCACCAGAAACTATGACTGGTCGGTAGGGTAATCTCCATGATAACGTTTTTTCCCCTGGGTTTATTTTTAATGTGCGCGGTCCACCCTTCAGATGGCACATCACGAGAGGCTCGCTGTCTGCTCCGGCCAATGGCGACCAGGCACAGTGTTGCCCTTGATCATGCGAACCGTGACGTCAGGGTACTGGCTACAATTTGTTGTGCGTCCCCCACGCTTCTGACGCTCAGGTGCATTCCCCTGCTTGTCTGGTCAGAACCAACAATATGTCAGTGGTGGCGTGCAGTAGAGCCCGACATTATACATCGGGTTAGGGCCGGGTAGGACCGGTTTTTCATCAATAGCTAGGTTAGGGGCAGGGCTCGGGTATCACTGAATTGATCACTAATATTTTTGATTAAGATCATAACAGAAATATTTGTCAGAAATATTTCAACCTCGTCAAATATAAAACAGGAGAGATTATTTAACTGAAAATAGAATAGTACTGTATGTTGTACCTTGTTTCCCTCCTGCAGGGAACAGTAGTTATAGTCCCTAACACTTTGTTTTAAGGCCAGCAACAACAACAAAAATTCAGCACACAGCAGGTGAATATACTGAACTGGGAAAATAATTAGCATGTCTGTTACATTTCTACCAAATCAGTTGAAACTAGCTATATTCTATATGCAGGAGGAGAATGACATCTTAAAAGCAGAAAAAAACACAAAAAACTTAAAACTTAGAAGTTCTAACAGTCGTTGAGAGTGACGAAAAATCTGAAAATAACAGTGATGTTGAAAACGATGCAAGACATTCCCATGACTGACAGAGAGAGACGTAATTAAAAGGTGTTTGATGGATCGGTCTTGGTTACCAATCCGTCGCCACGGCCCGCAGAGAAAAATTCTAATCAGAAGTGACTTCAGTGTGAAGGACAGGGCATGAAAGACAGACTGATTGCTTATACAAAGTGTCACTTCAATTTCACAGATGGAGATCTCCAAAAGCATTGTGCATGCACAATCAATACCCTGTGAGGAGACAAAGAGTGTGCTCAAGCACACACGGAGATAGATCATCAGTAGAAGGTATTAAATGACTCAATGACTTTACATAGAACACTCATATTATAAGTCAGTGGCGTGTTATAGAGTGTTATGCTAATTATTGTTTTATAAGTATTAGGCCTACTCTGGTATGAATACACACATGGTATTCCTTTTCATAATTTTTCTTCAGGAGTCATTTTCAGCCTGGACAAGGAAAACTATTAAAAATGTAAGTTGCTCATGGCATTAAGGATAAACGAATTTAGCCAATCAGTGTAAAATACTAGGAGGGTACCAGGGGGCATATGTTTTTATTATATACATGATATGTGCACCTACTATCACATATTCATTCATCTGTTGCTACAGTATCATACAACGCCCACTGTCAAACCATAGCTGTTTAAATAATTTGGGATTATGGCAATGATTTGATCGACGTCCCCAGAGTCAGATGAACTTGTGGATATCATTTGTATGGCTCTGCGTCCAGTATGAAAGAAGTTAGAGGTAGTTTCAAGAGCAGCAATTGTGCTCAACTTATTAGCAACTTCCTTCAAACTGCACGCAGAGACATAAAAATGGTCTCCACAAGTTTATCTGACTCTGAGGAAGTAGAAAAAGGGCTTCATTGCGAAAATCCTGAAGTATCCCTTTAACTTCTTATGGCTACAGGGGCAGTATTGAGTAGCTTGGATGAAAGGTGCACAGAGGTGCTCATATTAAACGGCCTGCTCCTCAGTCGCTAATATATGCATATTATTATTCATATTGGATAGAAAACACTCTGAAGTTTCTAAAACTGTTTGAATTATGTCTGTGAGTATAACAGAGCTCATATGGCAGGCAAAAACCTGAGAAGTTCCACTTCCTGTTTGAAAATTTTCTGCGGTGGCAGATTTTCAACCAAGCTCTCAATGAAATTACAGCGAGATATGGATGAGTTTTCACTTCCTACGGCTTCCACTAGATGTCAACAGAACTTTGTCTGATGACTAATGTGAAGGGGGGCCGAAGGAGACAGGAGTGAGTAATCACTGCCACGAGCTGATCACGCATTCACCATGCGCCTTCACATGAGGAGGACGTCCGTTCCACCGCTCTTCTGAAGTCAATCTAATTCTCCGGTTGGAACGTTATTCAAGATGTATGTTAACAACATTCTAAAGATTGATTCAGTACATCGTTTGACATGTTTCTGCTGACTGTTACGGAACTTTTGGACATTTTGTCACGTTATAGTGGAGGCGCTTTGTGACTTTGGTTAGCGCCTTTAGTAAACAATTCCAAAGTAGCTAATTGGACATAAATAACAGACATTATCTAACAAATCAAGCATTTATTATGGACCTGGGATTCCTAGGACTGCATTCTGATGAAGTTCATCAAAGGTAAGGAAACATTTATCATGTATTTTTTGGTTTCTGTTGACCCCAACATGGCGGCTAATTTGGCTATTGTTCTGAGCTCCGTCTCAGATTAATCCCGGTAGCGGGATGCAGCCATAAGAAGTTAAAGTCCTTTTGTTCACCTGACCTAGAATTCCTTACAATGAAATGCCAACCGCATTATCTCCCAAGAGAATTCTCTTCGATCATAATCACAGTCGTGTATATCCCGCCCCAATCAGACACAACGACGGCCCTGAAAGAACTTAATTTGACTCGATGCAAACTGGAAACCACATATCCTGAGGCGGTATTTATTATAGCTGGGGATTTTAACAAGGCTAATCTGAAAACAAGGCTCCCAAAATGTTATCAGCATATCGAATGCGCGACCCGGGCTGGCAAAACCCTGGATCATTGTTATTCTAACTTCCGCAACGCATATAAAGCCTTCCCCCACCCTCCTTTCGGAAAATCTGACCACGACTCAATTTTGTTGCTCCCAGCCTATAGACAGAAACTAAAACAGGAAGCGCCCGTGCTCAGGTCTGTTGGTCCGACCAATCTGATTCCACGCTTCAAGATTGCTTCGATCACGTGGACTGGGATATGTACCGCATAGCGTCGGACAATAACATTGATGAATACGCTGATTCGGTGAGCGAGTGATGTTGTACCCACAGCGTCTATTAAAACATTCCCCAACCAGAAACCATGGATTGATGGCAGCATTCGCGAAAAACTGAAAGCACGAACCACTGCTTTTATTTAGGGCAAGGTGACCGGAAACATGACCGAATACAAACAGTGTAGCTATTCCCTCCGCAAGGCAATCAAACAAGCTGAGCGTCAGTATAGAGAAAGTAGAGTCGCAATTCAATGGCTCAGACACGAGAGGTATGTGGCAGGGTCTACAGTCAATCACGGACTACAAAAGTAAAACCAGCCCCGTCGCGGAACACAATGTCTTGCTCCCAGACAAACTAAACAACTGCTTTGCTCGTTTTGAGGACAACACAGTGCCACTGACACAGCCCGCTACCAAAACCTGGGGGCTCTCCTACACTGCAGCCAACGTGAGTAAAACATTTAAACGTGTTAACCCTCGCAAGACTGCCGGCCCAGACGGCATCCCCAGCCGCGTCCTCAGAGCATGCGCAGACCAGCTGGCTGGTGTGTTTACGGACATATTCAATCAGTCCTTATCCCAGTCTGCTGTCCTCACATGCTTCAAGAGGGCCACCATTGTTCCTGTTCCCAAGAAAGCTAAGGTAACTGAGCTAAATGATTATCGCCCCGTAGCACTCACTTCCGTCATCATGAAGTGCTTTGAGAGACTAGTCAAGGACCATATCACCTCCACCCTACCTGACACCCTAGACCCACTCCAATTTGCTTACTGCCCATATAGGTCCACAGACGACGCAATCGCAATCACACTGCACACTGCCCTAACCCATCTGGACAAGAGGAATACCTATGTAAGAATTCTGTTCATCGACTACAGCTCAGCATTTAACACCATAGTACCCTCCAAACTCGTCATTAAACTCGAGACCCTGGGTCTCGACCCCGCCCTGTGCAACTGGGTCCTGGACTTCCTGACGGGCCACCCCCAGGTGGTGAGGGTAGGTAACATCATCTCCACCCCGCTGATCCTCAACACTGGGGCCCCACAAGGGTGCGTTCTCAGTCCTCTCCTGTACTCCCTGTTCACCCATGACTGCGTGGCCATGCACACCTACAACTCAATCATCAAGTTTGCAGATGACACTACAGTGGTAGGCTTGATTACCAACAACGATGAGACGGCCTACAGGGAGGAGTTGAGGGCCCTTGGAGTGTGGTTTCAGGAAAATAACCTCACACTCAATGTCAACAAAACAAAGGAGATGATCGTGGACTTCAGGAAACAGCAAAGAGAGCACCCCCCTATCCACATCAACGGGACAGTAGTGGAGAAGGTGGAAAGTTTTAAGTTCCTCGGCGTACACATCACGGACAAACTGAAATGGTCCACCCACACAGAGAGTGGTGAAGACGGTGCAGCAGCGGGGGCAAACTACCTGCCCTTCAGGACACCTACACCACCCGATGTCACAGGAAGGCCAAAAAGATCATCAAGGACAACAACCACCCAAGCCACTGCCTGTTTACCCCGCTATCATCCAGAAGGCGAGGTCAGTACAGGTGCATCAAAGCGGGGACCGAGAGACTGAAAAACAGCTTCTATCTCAAGGCCATCAGACTGTTAAACAGCCATCACTAACATTGAGTGGCTGCTGCCAACATAGACTCATCTCTAGCCACTTTAATAATGAAAAATTGATGTAATAAATGTATAACTAGCCACTTTAAACAATATTTACATACCCTACATTAGGGTATCGCTCATTCATATATTTTTATGTACATATTCTTATTCATTCCTTTACACTTGTGTGTATAAGGAAGTTGTTGTGAAATTGTTAGGTTAGATATTACTGCATGGTCGAAACTAGAAGCACAAGCATTTCGCTACACTCGCATTAATATCTGCTAACCATGTGTATGTGACAAATAAAATTTGATTTGAAGGCATTGAGAGGGCAGAGGGGATCAAACCTTTGTGACCCTAAACTTTTGTGAGATGGTTGCATCTTTGGAAAGTTACCAACTTGTCAGAGTTTGCTACAGAGGTTGAACTGTAAAGGATATTTGAACTCCTAAATACCAAATTAAAATGTCATCAAATAAAAAAAACATACATTTCTAATATAAGCCAAAGTCTCTCTTGCAGGAGCGTTGGAATATAAAATGTGATTCAAAATTATGCTTGGATGAAGGTCAGAAGAGCAAACAATCAGTGTGGGCAAGGTTCCAGACTGCGACCTTTTAGTAGCATTTTGTGACCCTTTCACTTGGCTGTGCGAGTTAAACTTTCAATTGGTCGCAGAGGTGCGAGCTGCACATTCTACCTGGTCACCTGAATCAAAACATCCTCTTTCTTAGGCAGATAAAACCATGAATTTGTTCAACAGTAAATTGCATTATCCTCATGTCATTTCAACGTGGATAATTGGGTAATATTTGGTTGAGACATTGATCAATGACATTACAACCTATGTTCACCCACTCAAAAAGACAGCCAAAAGTTTGTGGAATTTACAATGTGTTGTCACTATGCTTTCAAACATCTAAAAGCACAACCAATTTCCAATGGAAAAACAATGTGTGATTTTTGGTTTAGTTGTCACCCGAATGTCTATCACTGCGCTTTCAACCATTTAAAAGCAGATTATTGCAGCAATTATGAAGATCTCCACAGACCTGCGACGATCTATGCATGCTATCGTGAACATGCACACTTTATATGATTAGATAAGACATGTATAGTTACAGTAACCTCTAAATGTGGCCATCGATGTGTTACTCATTTTAAGGTTGAATGTTACATTAGTTTGTAAAATACCTGAACTTTAGGCTATTTACTGTACTACAAAAGTAATATTGAATTGTGTTTGGTTGACTACTCAACCAAATAACAACATTTGAAGGAGATTTATGTTCTGCTCTAATAGTTCCATCTGTGCCCACTGACTTAGTCTGGCTTTAATTCCAGTTTGTCTACATAATAATTAATCATTTATATGTTGGATTCACGCATCCATCTCAACGAAAATCCAAATTAAAGAATAGGACTAAATCAAACTTTAAATACACTTAAAATAATGTTTGATTTGATTTAGTCCTATTCTTTAACTTAGATTTTTGATTGAGATGGAGATGTGAATCCAACATACTGTATCAATTATTAATTTGCAGTCAAACTGGAGTTAAAGCCAGACTAAGTCAGTGGCACAGATGGAATTATCCAAGCAATTATCCTTCAAATGTTGATATTTGGTGTGTTGACAATCAAACACAATTAGCATTACATTTGAAATCAACCGGAGCTAGGCCCCCTAGGGCTATTGTATTGTCTATTGTTTTTATTTATTCTGGGTTAACTGAAACAATAGCTCTTAATTACTGTAAATGCTATATAGGCCTAAATAGATTTGATATGAGTGTTAAAGTATGGTCACATTTAATTTGGAATCAATAGCAACAGTGAAACTATTTCGTTTTTAGCTGGAGATCTCCTAATCATTCTCACGATAGCACATTGGTAATATCAGTGACAAATATCATAGCTAAGCAAGGCTGGGTTTGATTAAAATGGTCTAAGGCACTGCTTTGCAGTGCTTGAGGTGTCACTACAGACACGGGTTCGATCCCAGGCTGTGTCACAACCGGGAGTCCAATAGGACGGTGCACAATTGGCCCAGCGTCGTCCGGCTTAGGGGAGGGTTTGGCCGGGGGGTCTTTACTTGGCTCATCGCGCTCTAGCAACTCCCTGTGGCAGGCCGGGCGCCTGCAGGCTGACCTCAGTCATCAGTTGAACGGTATTTCCTCCGATACATTGAGTTAAGCGGGCTGGTGTTAGGCTTCTGGGTTAAGCGGGCAGGTGTTAGGCTTCTGGGTTAAGCGGGCAGGTGTTAAGAAGCACGGTTTGGCGGGTGATGTTTCGGAGGACGCATTACTCAACCTTCGCCTCTCCCGAGCCCGTTGGGGAGTTGCAGCGATGAGACAAGATCGAAATTGGGGAGGGAAAAAAATACCTGGATGGGACACCAAAGGGTAGCTGTAGATAGATAAATTCTGACACTGTATATGTTGTATATCAGATGTTACTTTAAAGGTACAAATTCAACATATTTTATACTAGGTTTCTCTGTTGAAATTTGGTTACCATGATGACATAATCCTGCGGTTGAAATTTCACCATCAAAACAACAGTTGATTACTTTTTTCAAATCCAATATATTTTTCAAGTCAAAATACATTGACAAAATACACTGAAGCAACATTGACTGATCCAGTTTTGCCCAGTGGGAAGTGTCTGCCCTGCCGCTGTGCCTGCCTGTGTTGCTGGGGCTGGCTGCTGTAATGAGGGAGCCTCTCACACGAAATCAAATTGTATTGGTCACACACACACACACACACACGTCTTTAGCAGATGTTATTGCGGGTGTAGCGAAATGCTTATTTATGTGTTTATAGCGCCGACAGTGCAGTAATATCTAACAAGTAATATCTAACAATTTCACAACATATCCCCAATACACACAAACCTAAGTAAAGGAATGGAATTAAGAATATATAAATATATATACGAGCAATGTCAGAGCAGCATAGACTAAGATACAGTAGAATAGTATGAAATACCGTATATACATGAGATGAGTAATGCAAGATATGTAAACATTATTAAAGTGATTAGCATTCCATTTATCTCCCCTCTGCTGTGCACCTCGTGATTGAATAACTTTCCAAAATGTAATTGTGGTGGTAAAAGAGAGGAGGGTCTCAGCTTTCTGTAGGCATAATTTACATTTCTTTTATTTTGCTGTTAGATTAATACAAGGCTACTAGCAGTTGGTGTTATAGACTTAGTGATCTAGCTAAAGTGTTTTGAGTTGGTGAATTAGCACCAATTGAAATGGGCCTATATATAATATTACCGCACAGTCAGATGAAACCAAATTCATCTCTGTTGAACAAATTCACTAGATTAGGTTGCAAATCAAAATATTCAGAATCATACATTCCTGGATGGACAAGTTAGATGGTATTATTAAGACCGATGACCCTCCCCAGAGCTTCTGGGAGCACAAATGATCTCCTGAACACACATGTGCAGCCTACTGAGTAGTACAGGATTTGTCAACAGGGACTTCATTGGCAAGCAGACCCACTGACTGGAACTGCTGGCATAGGCCTATATTGACACTATTCTATTCAGAGACATGACGCCAGATATTCAATCTGTCAATACGCATTTACAAACACACAGAAAAATGATGACCTCCATGTACCCAAGGGTGTTGCAAATTAAGCCAATAGTCAGAATGCTTGAGGTAGAATCATGTTGTTCAGTGCCCATAAAACTAGAGATAATAACATGAGAAGATGTAATACACAACTCCAGGGGACTATAAACATTGTGCTGTTTCTCAATGAGGGACACAAAACAAGACAAAAAATGGCCTTCAGGGAAAAAGCCTGTTGACATGTAGGTTATAGGCCTAATAGAAAGTGTCCTCTGAAGTGGGCACAATAACAAGAGTTCCATTGGAATGAGCATGACTGTGTATGGCAGAAGAAATACAACAGTAAGGTCGCTGAACAAACTTATTGATTTAAAATAACTCTGCCAGAAGGCAAAATCGGATGTAGTTTCCAAATCAATTGTGTGCTAGGCTCTTGGGTGTTGTCCAACCTTTTTGTTCATGAAACAATCCAAAGTCTTGGCATTTCACTGCATTCTCATTTCATTACACTGTTCTGTATCATAAACAAAATGTCACTTGTCCCATCCTGAACCATATATATATATATATATATATGTGTCAAAGGTTGACACACCTACGCATTCAATGTTTTTTCTTTATTTTTACTATTTTCTACATTGTAGAATTATAGTGAAGACATCAAAACTATGAAATAATATATGGAATCACGTAGTAACCAAAACATTTTAAACAAATCAAATTATATTTTATATTTGAGATTCTTCAAAGTAGCCACCTTGGTAACAGCTTTGCACACTCTTGGCATTCTCTCAACCAGCTTCATGAGGTAGTCACCTGGAATGCATTTCCATTAACAGGTGTGCCTTGTTAAAAGTTAATTTATAGAATTTCTCTCCTTCTTAAATTGTGTTTGAGCCAATCAGTTGTGTTGTGACAAGGTAGTGTTGGTTGGTATACAGAAGATAGCCCTATTTGGTAAAAGGCCAAGTCCATATTATAGCAAGAACAGCTCAAATAAGCAAAGAGAAATGACAGTCCATCATTACTTTAAGACATTAAGGTCAGTCAATACGGAACATAACAAAAACTTTGAAAGTTTCTTCAAGTGCAGTCGCAAAAATCATCAAGTGCCATGATGAAACTGGCTCTCATGAGGACCGCCACAGGAAAGGAAGACCCAGAGTTAACTCTGCTGCAGAGGACACGTTCATTAGAGTTACCAGCCTCAGAAATTGCAGCCCAAATAAATACTTCACAGAATTCAAGTGACAGACATTTCAACAGCAACTGTTCAGAGGAGACTGCGTGAATCAGGCCTTCATGGACTAATTGCTGCAAATAACCCACTACTAAAGGACACCAATAAGAAGAAGAGACGCTTGGGCAAAGAAACACAAGCAATGGACATTAGAACCAATGGAAATCTGTCCTTAGGTCTGATGAGTCCAAATTTGAGATTTTTGGATCCAACCGCCGTGTCTTTGTGAGACGCAGAGTAGGTGAACGGATGATATCCGCATGTGTGGTTCCCCCCGTGAAGCATGGAGGAGGAGTAATGGTGTGGGGGTGCTTTGCTGGTGACATGGTCAGTGATTTAATTTAGAATTCAAGGCACACTTAACCAGCATGGCTACCACAGCATTCTGCAGCGATACACCATCCCATCTGGTCTGCGCTTACTAGGACTATCTTTTGTTTTTCAACAGGACAATGACCCAACACACCTCCAGGCTGTGTAAGGGCTATTTGATGAAGAAGGAGAGTGATGGAGTGCTGCATCAGATGACTTGGCCTTCACAATCATCCAACCTCAAACCAATTGAGATGGTTTGGGATGAGTTTAAAAAAAATGTATTTCACCTTTATTTAACCAGGTAGGCCAGTTGAGAACAAGTTCTCATTTACAACTGCGACCTGGCCAAGATAAAGCAAAGCAGTGCGACAAAAACAACAGAGTTACACATGGGATAAACTATCGTACAGTCAATAACACAATAGAAAAATATATGTACAGTGTGTGCAAATGTAGTAAGATTAGGGAGGTAAGGCAATAAATAAGCCATAGAGGCGAAGTAATTACAATTTAGAATTAACACTGGAGTGATATGTGGAGATAGTGATGTACAAGTTGAGATAATGGGGTGCAAAAGAGAAACAAAATAATAATAATTTGGGGATGAGGTAGTTGGGTGTTGGACCGCAGAGGGAAGGAAAAGCAGCCAACAAGTGCTCAGCATATGTTGGAACTCCTTCAAGACTGTTGGAAAAGCATTCCAGGTGAAGCTGGTTGAGAAAATGCCAAGAGTGTGAAAAGCTGTCATCAAGGCAAAGGATGGCTACTGTCATGACACTCCTGGTCGAGGACCCAAGGCCTCAGATCAGCTTGGCAATTGGCTGACAGATATCCAGACCCCCCTCTCTCCTACAGGAGAAGAGATGGAAGGGGGCTGGGCCGGGTTTTATGACACCTTCACACTGTCGTAAATCAAGTGAGAGAGATCTCTCCCTTTGGTCTCTAGTATCAAGATTGGAATGTCTTTGTTACAGAGACTCTAACGAATGTCTTTGTTACAAAACCTCTAACGTAAAAAAAAAAAGTGAATATTGGAACAATATTTGAGTAGGTGTGTCAACTTTTGACTGGTACTGTATACACTTGTCACTCCAAGCAATGCCAAGCATGTCAGCTTAAGCAACAACTATTAGTTGTTATCAACCTCATTGAAGCAACCAAGAGCTTTATTGGGATCATATTGTCCTGCTACATTGACAGCCAAAAATCTCTAGGGCCCAGCTACCGTGGTGTCCCTTCCAGATCTGGACTCTAAACCTTGGTAGCAACACAACACACCATGGGGCATCTCATCGGGCCAGCTCTGCCCTCAGGGTTTCTGAGAGTCTACAACTTACCTCACAGCATCTCTAATTAGCTGTCAGAAAGCCCCACTGAACTGTCCATTCACTTCTTGGCAGCGGAGGGTGGAGAGGTAGCGAGTTACATAAGCCCCTGGGAAGCACTGCATGTCAGGGAGAGGGAAATTGACAAGGGAAAGCTAGACGACATAGACCACAGAAGTGTGCCTGTGGTCTTTGTCGTTTTTTGGTTGTTTGTGTAATAAATCGGGTGCCAGAGGATTAGACATGTGGAAATAAGGATGCGTTAGACACCTCGGAAAGGTGTTCCTGTGGCATTGGCTTCCCTCCTTGGCTGTCATGCAGGCTTGGAGACAAAACATTTGTGGAGAGACTTGCTATCATGGGCCAAACACCAAGACAGTCGTGAAGAGGGCATGACAACACCTATTCCCCCTCAGGAGACTGAAAAGATTTGGCATGGGTCCCCAGATCCTCAAAAAGTTGCATCATCGAGAGCATCCTGACCAGTTGCTTCACCACCTGGTATGCAGCTGCTCGGCATCCAACCATAAGGTGTTACAGAGGGTACTTCATACGGCCCAGTACATAACTGGGGCAAAGCTTCGTGCCATCCAGGACCTCTAAATTAGGAGGTGTCAGAGGAAGGCCCAGAAAATGGTCATAGACTCCAGTCACAGACTATACCTCTGCTACCGCACGGCAAGCGGTACCGGAGCGCCAAGTCTAGGTCCAAAAGGCTCCTTAGTAGCTTCTACCCCCAAGCCATAAGACTGTTGAACAATTAATCAAATGGCCACCAGACTATTTGCATTGAGAACCCCCCCCCCCCCCCCCCCCCCACCCACACACCCACTGTTTATTATCTATGCATAGTCACTTTACCCCTACCTACATCAAATCAATTCAAATTGTATTTGTCACATGTGTAAAATGCTTACTTACATGTACAAATTACCTCAACTAACCTGTACCCCCGCACTTTGACTCGGTACTGGTACCCCCGTATATAACCTCGTTATTGTTATTTTATTATGTTACTTTTTTCTTCTTCTCAACTTTAGTTTATTTAGTAAATATTTTCTTAACTCTATTTTCGTAACTGCATTGTTGGTTAAGGGCTTGTAAGTAAGCATTTCACAGTAAGGTCTACACCTTACCTCTTGTATTTCGACGCATGTGACAAATACATTTTGATTTGATTTGAGGCTCATGGTTTCTCTCTGGTTACTATGAGGATTGTCGAGAGACAGAGGACAGGCGATTATAAAATGTATGCCTTTCACCTTCCCTGCCATTATCATACATGTTTAATCAACTCTTCAATTTTATTACATTAATCATGTTAGCTAAATGACATGTTTCTATTGAGTTAAATAAACATTAACATTAATATTGAGAGGGCAAGTGAGGGAGATTAAATACAGAAAAAAAGAATGAGATGAGGGAGGAAACAGTCAGCCCCCTCATGGACTTTCAGTGAAGGAGCCAACGTTTTGAGGAAAGAGGAGAAGGCAAGCCTTAAGAGAGAGGGAGTTTGATTCATATCCTCGTGGACAATAGTTACTCTCTCCTCCATTAGACAGGGAGCAATACTGTGGCCAACTCACAGTCCACTGCAAAGAAACTATTTGACAAGTAAGGCAACAGAAATAATTCCTTAGCACAAACAGCATCACATTGGCACCAACATGAAGTGAGGAACCTGTGTGCTTTATAGTAACTCATTTAAAAAAGAAAATGCAATAAGGTATTCTAAAAATGTGGGTTCAGTGATAAGTAACAACTTCTTCTCATAAAACTGTGTGTGGTCCTGTCAATCCATTCTTCAGTAAACCCGCTACGCACATTCTGTGGTATAAGCCTTCCCCTAGCTTGATCCTCTTCATTCAAATGGACTTTTTGCATTGATGGACTTATTATGGTCCTGATCTTTGGTCCTCGGAGATCTGCCAATTGGAGGTCTGACGAGGAAAGGCTTTCTGAAGTGGTTTCCAATACACTGACAGACCATTTATGTGGTTTTACTGCTATACACTAGTCCAAATGTTATAACAACAATGCTTGTTGTTTGATTCTGGACTGGTTCGTCATGATAGATATACTGAGATGGCTAGTCGGCATGTGACTGCTTCATTCCCACTACAACCAGTCAAGTATGCAAACAAGGAGGAGACAGATGCAGTAGAGCTGGTTTGTTCAGTTCAGGTAAACGTATCATACCTGAAATCCCTCCAGGAATGATACAACATTTTCGTTCCGGAAATAAAGCTGATCCACATCTGTGTCCTTTGAGGCTTTTTATTGATATCATTGAACATGACAATTCTTTGAGCAACAATTATGTGGGTGTGTCAGTTTCTCTGTTGCCAAGACCTTGATTCCATCTAATGAGGATCTGGAATCTCTCTGGGGACACATTGAGTCATTCTGCCAAGGGAGGTAGAGAGGGGTGGGTAGCGATGGATAGCAGTAGCACTTGCTAAGGATAGACAGACACAGACCAAACTTCAGCAAGCTATGCTCATGGTGCAGTATGGGTGACATTATGAGATTGAGATGGCCATAGCAAAATTTTGATTTTGTGTCCAATTAATCATTTATTTTGTCGATTTTGATGTGAGTTTAGAGTTATTGTCTTGCTTGAAGATCCACTTGTGGCCAAGTTTCAGCCTCCTGACAGAGGCAACCAGGTTTTGGCAAAAATATCCTGGTACTGGGTAAAGTTCATGATGCCGTGGACCTTAACAAGGAAAATAGCCCTACTTTTACAGGTCATGTCTATAGGGTAATTTTCTGCTCATGCACAACAACAAACCTACCACTATAGAATATACACCGGTATTGATTCACAGACTGGTTTGGATTTTTACTCCACCTTACATAATGGTATTTCAATGTTTGGTTTGTTTGTTAAATGTAATAACTCAGTGATGACTCAATTGAAAATTCATAGTCATAAAGGATAATAATTATTCAGATTAAGGGGAAAAAAATCAAGGGATCTGAATAATCTCAGAATGCACTCCGTGTGTGCCATTCAGAGGGTGAATGAGCAAGACAAAGGGGTATGGTGGTAGGCGCCAGGCGCACCGGTTTGTGTCAAGAACTGCAACTCTGCTGAGTTTTTCACGCTCAACAGAATGGTCCACCACCCAAAGGACATCCAGCCAACACAACTGTGGGAGGCATCCCATGAGCCAGCATCCCTGTGGAACGCTTTTGACACCTTGTAGAGTCCACGCCCCGACGAATTGAGGCTGCTCGGAGGGCAACAGGGGGTGCAACTCAATATTAGGGAAGGTGTTCCTAATGTTTTGTACACTCAGTGTGTCGTTTTATTTGTAGGAATACTTGGGAACAGATTTCCTAAATTAATTTGCTGAATTCCTGGTTATTTTTTATAGTCTTTGTTGACCAAAAACTAACATCCAAATGACTGCAATGCCACATCTGTCAAACTACTCAAGTTTGCTGATGATCCTAGCCTGGTCAGTCTCATCTCCAATGGTGACGAGTCCAAGAACAGTCCACAACTGACTAGGTATCTCCCTTTCCCTTCCCCTTAAAACGGTCACCTGCCCTCCATCAAGCACCTGCTCATCTCCAGTACATGGAAGCATGCAGGAAAGATCATCACCGACCCCACCCACCATGGACACACCATCTTTCAAAGCCTCCCCTCTGGCAGACGGTTTAGGTCCATCATGACCAAAACCACCCACCACCTGAACATTTTCTTCCCCCATGCTGTGGCCCTCATCGTGCAGCCATCGGGCTCATAGGGATTACGTGACTTTGCATTGGGCCGAACCCTGCACCTTGTCATCAATTACCTTTAATACACCTCTGCACAACACTGTATACGAACTGTCTATATTTGCACGGCAGCATCCCTCCCTCTGCATACATAAAGTAGATATATCCCCTGTGTAAATGGTATATTCCCACTGTAATTAGCCTATACTCCAGAGTTTCATATTTTATGCTTACTGTTCTGATATTGTATATTCTGTATGATGTCTATGTTGACTTGTCTCTGCATTCTGTTTGTATATTGATTTGGCAAATTTTTCCTTATATTGTTGAACATAATATACTCTACGGGCATATCAAAGTTCCAAAGTGGGATATCTGCTAGTTTTAAAGTTATGGCCCATTTTATACAGAGAAATTGGCATAATAGGCAATGTAACCAATTACAGCTCTTTTTATTTGTATTGTTGCACATCCTGCAAATCACCAGCAGAGGTTGACCATTTTGAATCCATTTTCACATTCACTCGGTTGATAATGCTTACAAATTGGATCATAACTCTAAAAGTAGCAGAGATCCCACTATGGAACTGTAATATGCCCGTAGAGCAGGGCTCTACAACCCTGTTCCTGGAGAGCTACCGTCCTGTAGGTTTTCACTCCAACCCACACCTGATTCTAATAACTAGCTGGTTGATAAGCTGAATCAGGTTAGGGACAACTGGGGTTGAAACAGAAACCTACAGGAGGGTAGCTCTCCAGGAACAGGGTTGGAGAGCCCTGCAGTAGAGTATATTGTTTTCAACAACAAAATGGTGTTTTTTTCAATATTCATAAACAAATGCAAGAAAATTGCTATTGAAATCAAAATACTGCTCATATTACAGAGCAAGTGGTAAAGCTTCACACCAAATGTAGCTTTGTAGCACCTACAGATAAAACATAATGGAGTCTTAAAGGAGTCCTGGTTAAGGCCAAAATGTAATAAATATGACTAATTCTTTCTCAATTATGCTTTTACATACAAATGTCAAATATATGTCTCAACAATCCTTCCTCCAAAAGGACTATTACTTGGATTAAATGTCGCCCTGGTTTCATGAGGAATCACTTATGAGTGCTGTGAAAGGCTATTTTTTTTGCCTCAGTGCAAATCAGCCCTGTTCTTGGTAAGCAGGGTGGGCTTTTTTCCCTTTTCTACGTCAAGCCTCAGCCCAGGGTCAAATAGCGAAGTGTGCTACTACTGTCAGTGCTGCGGGGCAAAGGGAATGCTGAATGAATATCTCATATTGATCAAATGCACACAGTAGCCAATATAAACCACAACTACACCCATACCAATACATAAAGTCTTACACAAATGCAAGCAAAGACAGACAGTATAAGGTGTACCAGTCTCGCAAAGTTATGTTTCACTGTGTGCCTCTCTCTCTATGTCCCAAGTTCTGTGAGAACAGGAATGTAAGCAAACCTAGGATAGACTAGGACCACATGACCAAGATATGAAATCCATGTCCAATAATGTGATGGCAGGTGCAAATCAGGATTACATGTGTAGAAAAAAAACAGTTGCTGCCTGGCTCCAAGAAGAATCTCGGTACCTGTGAGCGAATTCTTAAAAATAGCTTCTGGGCTTAGTCGAGCACAGTGACAAAGCAGTCCAAATAAAGTGTAGGACCCATTTGACATATTGAAAAGACTTCATTTGTCTGCAAATAGTTTAAATTTGTTTTAAGCACTCAAGAAAATTTAAATAACCAGGAATGGAGATTACAAAGGGATTACAAAAAAACACTGTAATCCATTACCAGCAAAAATATTGTAATCAGATTAGATACTTTTGAAAAACTAGATGATTACTTCAAGGATTAGTTTTAAATTCAGAAAGGATGTTTGCAAAAAAAGATCTGACACTTCTCTGTTTTCTCAATGACATTCAAATCAGCAATGAAAAAAGGCACAAGTTTAAATTTGTTCCACCTGAGCGTGATTACTATGTTGACACACCAAATGTGTTTCATGGATCGCGGGAAAAGAGCAGGAATAAGCTTTTGTAGGATACAGTCCAAGCTATGTCTTCCAATGGTGCGACTGCTGTCGGCATCCAAAGATTATCCTACTTGAATAAATGCTTGAAGGTAAGTACGAGAGCAGTGGTGTAGTCTACGACAATACAGATATCACTTATTATTGAGGTCTACAAAGCGCATTGATGTGAATCACACTGCTGCTCTCATTTAGCTTTTTGCGCCTTACGGATTGCGGTTGTTGGGGATGGCTGTTCAGAAATCTAAATGTGTATTTGAACCCAATAATGGTTGAATTCAAGAAGTTTAAGCTGCCTATCAATCATTGTTTTTGAAAACCAGTAGACAGACAGTGAAAAATGCGCTCTTGCAACAGCTACATAGTGCGGATCCCAGCCTATGGAATAAATGTAGGGCTTTTATTGCTCAATCTAATCCATGCTGATTAAAAAAATAGGCCTAATGAACACATGCTCAAACTCACCACATTTGATAGACTTAAAGGGGCAATCTGTAGTTGCTACATCCATTTTTGGACTTATAAATATTAATGTAAAGATATAATTTAATCATATTATTACATGTAGTAGAAAGCAGTGGGTTAGAAGAAGCCTAGATAACCATAAAGTAAAATTGAACATCCATATATGGCCAGCTATCTAAACTTTAACATTGACTTATCCTGCAATATATGTTGTTCAATTGGTAACATACATTTTTGTCTTCTTCTAATGCCTCTTAAGTGGAAAGTAATCTAAAAGTAACTGAATGTAATCAGATTACGTTACTGAGTTTGGGTAATTCAAAAGTTACGTTACTGATTACAATTTTGGACAGGTAACTAGTAACTAATGGATTACATTTAGAAAGTAATCTACCCAACCCTGAAAATAACAAATGTAGGCCTCTATTTACCATAATGAACATCCATCATTCATAACATTTCTGTGGGGCAAAGAATGGAGTGGACACCTGGGATGTGTTCAGGTTAATTTAACGTTTGCTACGTTGCGTGACGTTTTGTACTGAAAGACACCTTTCCCCAAAACGTTATTTTTAAACTTATTGATTAGACATGGAGGTACATTTTGTCTGTTTGGTGGGTGTAGATGAGGTGTGGTTTGAATCAATGAGCGACGTCTTTAAAAAGGCAGCGGAGAGTTCCCAAACCCCTCACCGTTTTTCAACTGATCCTACAGAACAGCACCGTTTCCTTTAATTAAACGTTTGTAGTACGTTTGTTCTTATTGAATGCAGCCCAGCGCTGAGCCCTGTCACAACAAATGAATAACTTAAAGGCTACTTTTATTCATTAATTTATGAAAACGCTCTAGAGTTGAGGTTCCTCTGACATGTTACTTGCCTACATATACATTTGCTTCAAGTTTAAAACGGCTTCGTGTCGCCTGGCTCTGGCTTGCAATGGGGCGCTAAACTGAAAAGAAAACAGGTGCATCAATTGGCTATTTAAAAAGTGTTCTCGCTGTGGCTGGGAGTTTGCGCTCACTCACCTTTTGTTGCCTGCGTGCCATATCCGTGGGTTGTTTGGCATTGAAAGGGTACGCTATACATCTCAATACAAATACATACATCTGCAGTTTACTTTTCCTCTCCGCTTCCTCTTTCTGAAGTCTTTCCTGTTCATTTTTCACCTGGTCTTCGACAGGAGAATTTTCGGCTTGTGCTTGGTCCGCAGGTGGTCGTTTCTTATGTTTACCTCCTTGACCCGAGGAAGTCTGGGGGTCTTTTGGAACTTGAGTGTCCTCGTTAATTTCTCCCCCCGAGTCTTCGCTGGAGGATGGGTCTAACATGTTTCACACCAACACAGGTAAACTCCTATCCCCTGACCGATTCACTTGAATTGTCTATACTCCCCGGTGTTTTTTGGAGCTGTGACGACGAATCTTGAGTGAAATGTTTCTTGACATAAATGCGAGGGCGGAGTTTTGAGGAACGTGAGTCGGTGGATTTAGTTTAACGTTAGTAATCTCAGAGAGGAAGAGGCGAGGCGAGAGGGTTTACTGCGACCAAAATCTGTCCATGAAAATAAGACGATTCATTTTTCTGTGGAGGTCGATAACAAATCATTTATAAATTGGTACTTGAGGCATATTTCATAAAATATGTTTCGTTATGGTTAGGTTGTTACGAATGCACCGATATAAGTGGACTCAATTGGCAACTTTGGGGGGGGGGGGGACTTTCAGTTGAGCCTATTCACACGAGTATCTGTCCTCTCATTGGCTAGAAAGGGTCCACCTGATCTCGCCTCCTACCGTCTGCCTTCCATCTTTCGGACATATATTTCAATTGGTCACTCGACTATCTTATCAATATAATAGATAATCCTCTCCTTTGGAACGACTGTGTTGCTGTCGGTACAGTCCGAGGGAGGCAATACAGGTGGACAACCTGTAGCATGGGCAACACGTGTGCGGTACCTTGCCTCTCAAAGGGGCAACTATGCTACTTTCACTTATACCATGGTATAGTTTGAATCATGGAAATGTACCATGGTTTTAGCTTTTAATAAATTATGTATGTGTGTATATATATATATATATATATATGTGTGGACACCTCTTTAAATGAGTGGATTCGGCTATTTCAGCCACCTGTTGCTGGCAGGTGTATAAAATCAAGAATACCGCCATGCAATCTCCATAGACAAACATTTGCAGTAGACTGGCCTTGCCTTACGTAAGAGCTCATTGACTTCCAACATGGCACGTCATAGGATGCCATCTTTCCAACAAGTCAGTTTGTGAAATGTATGCCCTGCTTGAGCTGCCCCAGACAACGTAAGTGCTTTTATTGGGAAGGAGCAACAACGGCTGAAGTGGTAGGCCACAAAAGCTTCAGCAGTCGGACCACCGAGTGCTGAAGAGCGTAAAAATTGCCTGTCCTCTGTTGCAACACTCACTACCAAGTTCCAAACTGCCTCTGGAAGCAACGTCAGCACAAGAACTGTTAGTCGAATTGGAATGCTTACTGAGAGCCAGACCTAATTGCCCAAGATTAGTGCCCGACCTCACTAATGCGCTTGTGGCTGAATGGAAGCAAGTCCCCACAGCAATGGCCCCACATCTAGTGGAAAGCCTTTCCAAAAGAGTGGAGGCTGTTATAGCTGCAAAAGGGGCACCAACTCTATATTAATGCCCATGATTTTGGAATGAGATGTCATATGAGCAGGTGTCCACATACTTTTGGTCATGTAGTTTATGATGGTACTGCCATGCACACCTAAATAATACCATGGTATTGCCTCCTTTTTACCATGGTGTCATGGAAATACCAAGGTTTTAACCTGCATTATACATTCTACCATATTATGATACATGGTACCAAGAATTATCATAATGGTATCATCTGTATTAATTGTCTATTATATTGTACAATGGCAGTATAATGCATTAAATAAATACCCCCCCACGCACAAGGTCAAGAGGTTGGTTTATTGTACTGAACAAAAATATAAATGCAAAATTCATCGATTTCACAGGTCCATTTGATTAATTGAACGGATGTGGGTTGAGCAATGTCTAAATAAGGGTGCAAATTATAAACACTCACAAAAGCTCTGCCGAATGCCTTGAGGCCGATACGTAAAGCTTAATGAAAATAAGCGATACTAGCAAGAGCATTGTGCAGGTTCCTTTTTTTCCTTCTTATTCAACTGTTACCATGCACCTGCAACAAAGAGAGCTCAGATTTGAGTGCCATTTTGAATCACAGTTCATATAAGCAAATCAGGCAATTGCAATTAATTCCTTAGGCCCTAATCTATGGATATCACATACCTGGGCATAGGCCCACACACTGGGGAGCCAGGCCCAGCCAATCAGATTGAGTTTTTTCCCGACAAAAGGGCTTTATTACATACAGAAATACTCCGCAGTTTCATCAGCTGTCTGGGTGGCTGATCTCCGATCCCGCAGGAGTAGAAGCTGGATGTCGAGGTCCTGGGCTTGCGTGGTTACACGTGGTCTCACGCAACGTCAACAAAACAAAGGAGATCGTGGACTTCAGGAAACAGCAGAGGGAGCACCCACCTATCCACATCGATGGGACAGCAGTGGAGAAGGTGGAACATTTTAAGTTCCTCAGCGTACACGTCACTGACAAACTGAAATGGTCCATCCACACAGACAGTGTGGTGAAGAAGGCGCAACAGAGCCTCTTCAATTTCAGGAGGCTGAAGAAATGTGGCTTGTCACCTAAAACCCTCAAACTTCTACAGATGCACAATTGAGCAACCTGTCGGGCTGTATCATTGCCTGGTACGGCAACTGCATCGCCCACAACCGCAGGGCTTTCCAGAGGGTGGTGCGGTCTGCTGTTGTTCTGGGATTGATTTGCACTTTTCGCACCAAAGTATGTTAATCTCTAGGAGACAGAACGCGTCTCATTCCTGAGTGATATGACGGCGGCGTGGTACCATGGTGTTTATACTTGCGTACTATTGTTTGTACAGATGAACGTGGTACCTTCTAGTGTTTGGAAATAGCTCCCAAGGACGAACCAGACTTGTAGAGCTCTACAATTATTTTTCTGAGGCCGTGGCAATTTTTTTTGATTTTCCCATATTGTCAAGCAAAGAGGCACTGAGTTTGAAGGTAGGCCTTGAAATACATCCACAGGTACACCTCCAATTGACTCAAATTATGTCAATTATCCTATCAGAAGCTTCTAATAATGCACAGCATTAGACACCAATCTACTTTCCCATTAAACCTGGCTTATTAATAATAGGGAAATTAGTCACTTTGGTGAAGTGTTTGGTTTGTCTTATTGTGTTGGAAGGGTTGTCATTTCTATCCGTGTTTGGCTTTTTTAGAGTCCTTGATTTAAAGGGTAACCCTGGAAACCGACATAATTAACCTTTTCTCACATAGTTTCTAAGAAAGAAATGAAAATGAAGAGGGGGGAACGACCACTTGGCCTTTCTATTTTTCATTCCATTCCACACTAATTGGACTCCTATGAACTTTTCAATTAAGGGCTGAAAAAATCTTGAAAAGAATATTAAACAGAGTTTATCTTTGTATTATTAAGTATTTTCAGCCAGGATAGGTCAATGAACAGGTCTAGTAGGGAATTACACTTTCTTCACCTCTTGAAAAGATAATCACACACCTCAACAATACATTTGGCTTTCCTGTCAAGGTAAAATATCTTCACTGTAAATGTCTGTGACTGTGTCCTAAAAAAGACAAAGATGGTTAACTATCTAAGTGAGTGAGTCTTGTGCGTATCTTGTAAGGGAGTGAGTCCTGTACATCTGTAATTAAATGGCCAATCACCTTTCATTTACATGTGGTGAAGTTGGAATCAACATTAAAATAAATGATGGTTAATATGTTTAAGAATTGAACAGAACGGAGTATCTTGACTTGTATTTTACACAAGGCTTTCAAGGTGACATGAACCTCTTGGATGGAGATTTGATTTTATGCAGAAGTGGCAGTAAAGCCAACCAAGCTGGGAGGAGTAATACAATTGCACATCCCAGTAATGTGTAGAGTCAAAGTATCATTTTTGTAAGAGTCTATTGCTGACACATTTCAGTTGAATGCATTCAGTTGTACAACTGACTAGGTATCCCGCGGTCATGTTAGTATACAGGGAACGGGAGACAGGCGCGGGAATGCGTAATAGGGGTTTTTATTGACCCAAATTACAGCGTGCCGGGGACGAAGACCAAACAAACACGTATACAAAACACAGGGTTGAAACCCAAACAAAAGAGCGAAGAGTACCTTGAATAAATACACCGGGGCGAGACCCGTAATCATCTGCACAATACAAGTGGCACGAAAGCCAAAACAACACAGCACAAGTACTCACAAGACCAACGGACATTGTAACAATAATCGACCGTTAAGGGAGATAGCGAGAATGGCCTGTCCGACGACACTGCGACTGGTCCGTCCGGCGCAGCTGCAACTGGGCCGTTCGACGTCGCCACAACGTGTCCGTCCGACTGCAACTGGCCCGTTCGACGCCAATGCAATTGGCCCGTCTGACGACACAACTTCGGCAGCTGCATCAGGTCCTGATCGACCTGCACTGCATTTAGTAGGCACTAGATAACATTTTCTTACCAGATGCATGAACAATGAAAACATTTACTGCGAACGTCGATGAGAACCTATGGCCAAATTCTCAAGACAGGCTTAAATACATGTATTTTTGTTGCATCAATGATAGTGATAGTCTTCAATCATCACACATGGAATAGAATTATATATTATTATATATTTTTATATATTTTCCTACAAATTTGACAGTGCTGTAGCATATTCAATTCAAAAGGTAATTTTGAAACCTGTATCTGGCATTTTTTTGCTATTGGATTAACTGGTTGTCATTATATTTTGGTGATTAAATCAATGTTCTCATGGTATTTCACATCAAAATTATATATTTAGGATCAATGGTTGTGTGGTGAAAGATGTATCCAAACCAAATGAATGCACAATAAAAGGTTTTGAATATAAGACTTGCTGCGTTACAAGTGTTACCAGTTTGAAGTTTTCTATTAAGAGTTTAGCATATTCACCACATCCCACTGGGCAAAAACTGGATGGATCAATGTTGTTTCCATGTCATAAAAAAATTAAATAAATGCAATGTGAATACGTTGAATCAATGTGGAAAACTGATTGGATTTGCAAAAAGTCATCAACATAAGAGAATTTAGTATTTTCTTCACCCAATTTTTAACCTAAATCCAATGTGAAATGTTTTGTTGAATTCACATTATTTTACAACTCAACCAAAACTAGACGTTGAGCTGACGTCTGATCCTAGTATAAAACAACATAATTTCCCCATTGTTTTGAGCATACAATATAGCTCAGTATTTGTATTATTTATTTTAGTATTTTTTTGCTCATCTTTATCAAGGGTGCCAATCATTTTGGACCCCACTGTATGTACTGAGAACATTGTCTTTTTGCTACTGTAGTATTTTAGCCTGGTACGACCATCCTGATCTCGCAAACTTACATGTAGATCAGGCTAGTAGTCTTTGACCATACAGTACAAAGCACTGAGAATGACCCTATGCCACCTGACTGTTAATCATTTGGATAACAGATAAGAAATGTGGCTCAATAACTTATTACGGACAGACATGAACACAAAGGTTTTACATTTTCAATGTGATGTAAAAACAATGTAATAAATAGTCCTTTATGAATTTCTGGATTTATTAATCAGACCAGAAGATCAGTTTATCACACATGAAAGTGAGCAGTTTGGTAAGGTGGGTATAGTACACTATCACATTGGATTTTGAACATTCTGAATTGCTGGTAAAAATCCTTACCCAAGATCCTTTTTAGGATCTTATGGTTTTCCAGTGTAACACTGTTGTATCTAGCACTGAGGTATGTACCAGCTTCTTACCAAGATCATGAGTCAAGATCTTACGAGATTTTGCACACAAAGATACATTCAGATTGTATTTTACAGTATTTATTTAATATCATCACTTCTATCATGAAATTAGACATCCATTTCAAAGTTGCATAAGCCAAACCAGTTCAATGATAATCAAATACACTATTTTTATTTGACATACAAGAGAGACGGTGAGGAAGAGGGGAAAGGGGGACAGACTGAGAGATGGGAAGAGGGAGGAACAGGGCTTCACTGCGTGGCCTTGCCACCAGCGGCTTGTGGGGTGGTAGTCAGGATCCTGGCTGTCACCGTGTTGATGGGCTTGGCGACTAACAGGCTGCCGTGGGCGGCTGATTGCAAGTCCACTTCCTGGAGGTATTTGGCCATGACGGGGATCTTGGAGAAGTATTTCTTTGCCACTGTGTGTTTGTGTTTGACATTCCGAATGAACACCACTCCATAGGCCTGTCCATGGTCAACAGGGGTTGATACTTTAGACTTTTCCTCCCATCTAGCTAGTGGTATCATAAGCTATGACATTATATTGCCTAGACTGATTTTTCTCTCTCTGGTACTCCAATACTATATCTTAATATAGGTTATGTTTACTTAGTTAAAACAAAATCTTCTGGAGAAACTAGGCAATTCATTTTAAACCCTCAAGTGTGCGGGTGTGTGTGTTTACCTTCTCAATGTTCTCCATTTTGATGTGAGTAGCAGCTTCTCCCTTGGTGAGCAGGATGCAGTTCCAGGGACTCCACTCCCACTGGCAATCCCACCTCACCATTACCAGGTCATGCATGTCGCTCCACGCACTGAGGGCCGACTGGGCCCCCCACACTACATCTACCAGGTACCGCAGGTCCTGCTCCTGTAAGATACACACGACCACAATCAGACACACACACACACACACACACACACACACACACACACACACACACACACACACACACACACACACACACACACACACACACACACACACACACCTGCAGCAGGTAGGTAATCTTGGCCTCTTTGTTCCTCTGGGCCTCAGTCTTGCGGAGCCTCCTGAGGATGGTCTTGTAGTGGGAGAAGTCCTCGCGGCGGCGAGCCTCGTTGTCCAGCTCCGAACAGCTACGACACTTGCCTACCAGGCGAGCATTGGCCGTAAGTGCAAAGTCAGTGGACAGCAGGTAGCGGCTGCAGCCACGGCAGAAGTAGATGTTCTTCCTCAACTGGGCTGGGTCTTGGGGGACCTGAAGGAGGAAGGAGGGGGATGGAGAGGAGGGTGAGGGTCAGAATAATACCGTTTTCTTAATTGGCCTAATTGAACCCACTGGGCGCACTGGTTGAATCACTGTTGTTTCCATGTCATTTTAATGAAATTATGTTGAACCAATGTGGAATAGATGTTGAATTCACATCTGTGCCCAGTGGGAAGGTTCAATAATTATATTTTATTGACAAGAAAATACACCATATAACACCTATACACCATACGGTCTCAGATGTGTACACTCGATATACAAAAGTATATGGACACCCCTTCAAATGTGTGGATTCGGCTATTTCAGCCACACCGTTGCTGACAGGTGTATGTATACTAAAGAGCTCAGTGATTTTCAACATGGCACCGTCATCAGATGCAACCTTTCCAACATGCCAGTTCGCCAAATTTCTGCCCTGCTAGAGCTGCCCCGGCAACCTGTAAGTGCTGTTATTGTGAAGTGGAAACGTCTAGAAGGAACAACGGCTCAGCCGCGAAGTGGTAGGCCACACAAGCTCACAGAACAGGACCGCCGAGTGCTGACACTCACTACCAAGTTCCAAACTGCCTCTGGACGCAACGTCATCACAATAACTGTTAGTCGGGAGCTTCATGAAATCGGTTTCCATGGCCGAGCAGCCATAACGCTAAAGCATACAATGACATTCTAGACGATTCTGCACTTCCAACTTTGTGGCAACAGTTTGGGGAAGGCCCTTTCCTGTTTCAGCATGACAATGCCCCTGTGCACAAAGCGAGGTCCATACAGAAATGGTTTGTCGATAGGTGTGGAAGAACTTGACTGGCCTGCACAGAGCCCTGACCTCAACCCCATCGAACACCTTTAGGATGAATTGGAACGTCGACTGCGAGCCAGACCTAATCGCCCAACATCAGTGCCGACCTCACTAATGCTCTTGTGGCTGAATGGAAGCAAGTCCCCGCAGTAATGTTCCAACATCTAGTGGAACGCCTTCCCAGAAGAGTGGATGCTGTTTATCAAAGGGGGGACCAACTCCATATTAATGCCCATGATTTTGGAATGAGATGTTCACATACAGGTGTCCACATACTTCTGGTCATGTAATGTACCTTGAGCAGTTTGGCCACCTCAGGGTTAAAGGTGGGGTTTTTGATGTACTGGAGGAAGAGGGTGGAGATTCTCTTCCTCAGCCCCTCCAGATTGGTCTCCTTTACCCCCCTCATCAGGAGGTCCGCCTCCCTGTCAATCAACTCCACAATGTTCTGGGTCAGCTTGCAGTCGTGCTCCTGTACAATTATGAAGCATTTTTATGATTCACAAATTCACAAAATCCTCATAGAAAACAATGGCCAATTGTCAATTCACAATCAATCAGTATGTATATTTCATATCTAAAAACAACTCAAGATTAATATATCTTTTCAGTCAGTATGGGTTGAGGGTAAGTGTTCCCACCTTGACGGTGTGTTTGAGTGTGAGCAGCACGTCAAGCCTCTCCTCCTGGTTGAAGTAGTGCAGGTTGATGCTGGAGTACAGGTCTTTCAGCTCTTTGGCTCTGATGGTGTACTGGGTGTCCACCTGGGTCATCTTCCCATCGAATGCACGCCACCTCTTAGGGGCAGCACACTGGCAAATACAAAAATAATATATTGTTTGGTCAAATGTTTTAATTGAAACTGAGGGCCTGCATTGCCTATACAATGCTATGGAAAACTCTGGGAGAGAATTAATGGGACACCGCACATATCCCAGAGCAGTGGGAGAGAATAGAGGGGACCTTTGACCTTCTCAAGGAAGGCCTGCACGGCCTTGTCGTAATTCCTCTCTCCGGCGGCGATGCGATGGCGTCCGATGGAGGCAATGAGCTGGCTCTCCTGCTCCAGTAGCGCACACAGAGCAGCCTTCCTCTCAGCACCATCCAGAGTAGCATCGATGTGCTCTACCTCCTCTCTCCTCCACTCTGTTACAAACACATACAAAGGATTTAAACACACACACACACACACACACACACACACACACATATATGAGCAGCAAAGGGTCCCTGCTTACTCTCCAGGGCACTGTAGAGCAGGGCGAAGTCGTCCCTGCACTGGGGGTTCATCCTCCTGTGGTACTCAGCCTTGATCTGCTCTTCTTTCTCCTCCCTCTTCCTCGTCCCCTCTCTCTCCATCCAGGTCAGACGCAGCTCCCTGTCCTGCCTCAGCTGGTCCGTCATCCGCTTGGCCTGCCAGCGCCGCGTGTACATCTGCAGAGTGATCACCTATAGGTGGGGGTAAAGGTGTGAGCACAGAGATACAAAGGCAGGTCTGTCTGTCTATGTATAGTTCAGAGGACGTACAGCTCTCAGTCTCTTGCCATGGTACTGGGCGGCGGTGATGTAGGAGCCAGGGGAGATGAGCTTGTCCTCCATGTTGGACACGTAGCAGCCGATCTTGGTCATCTGGGTGGATGTGCTGTTGGTGCACTGCTGGGACTGGCTCTTCACCGTCACTGTCTGAAGGAGAACATTTGGTTGTTCGCATACCTTATGCAGCTCCAGGTGCAAAAAATAATGTTTGAAAAAGATTTTGGTTTCAAACTTCAAACTTTTTACACATTAAATGCCCTATGCCTTATGTGGGTTGAATGCTGTAACGGCAACATTTATTCACATTACTTTACTTTAATTAAATATTTCAGTTGTTGTGGATATTACATTTGTTTTATTTGATGACTATTATTTTATTCCAAGACATCATGTCATTTCTATAGAGCTGCTGCCTATGCTGTCTGACAAAAATCACAATTTACGATACCAACTATCAATCACTTAGATAATGTATTTTTAGGTTGAGATACCCCACGAAGCAACTGCTTTCTATCCCTCTCGATTGCTCCTCTCTGTGCCTGCACCACACAAACCGGACAAGTAGGCACGCAATGGATTATGGTCATTGTTAGTTACCACGTTTTCTGTGCTAAACTATGTAGAATATTGGCCTGTTGGAAACTACAACACCCTACTACATTGCACAGTTCAGGCTTGATCTGATTTACATTATATATACAAAAGTATGTGGACATCCCTTCAAATTAGTGGATTCGGCTATTTCAGTTACACCTGTGTATAAAATCGAGCACACAGACATGCAATCGCCATAGACAAACATTGGCAGTAGAATGGCCTTACTGAAGAACTCAGTCACTTTCAATGTGGCACCTTCATAGGATGCCACCTTTCCAACAAGCAAGTTGGTCAAATTTCTGCCCTGCTAGAGCTGCCCCGGTAAACTGTAAGTGCTGTTATGGTGACTTGGAAACGTCTAGGAGCAACAATGGCTCAGCGGCAAAGTAGTAAGCCACACAAGCTCACAGAAGTGCTGAAGCGCATAGCTCATAAAAATCGTCTGTCCTCAGTTGCAACACTCACTACAGAGTTCCAAACTGCCTCTGGAAGCAACATCAGCACAAGAACTGTTTGTCAGGAGCTTCATGAAATGGGTTTCCATGGCCAGTCTAAGATCACCATGCGCAATGTCAAGCGTCGGCTGGAATGGTGTAAAGCTCGCCGCCATTGAACTCTGGAGAAGTGGAAACGCAATCACCGGAGTGATGAATCATGCTTCACCATCTGGCAGTCCAACAGACGAATCTGGGTTTGTCGGATGCCAGGAAAACGCTACCTGTCCGAATGCATAGTGCCAACTGTAACGTTTGGTGGAGAAGGAATAATGGTCTGGGGCTGTTTTTCATGGTTCTGTCTAGGCACCTTAGTTCCAGTGAAGGGAAATCTTAATGCTACAGCAAGCAATGACATTCCAGACGATTCTGTGCTTCCAACTTTGTGGCAACAGTTTGGGGAAGGCTCTTTACTGTTTCAGCATGACAATGCCCCCTTGCACAAAGCAAGGTCCATACAGAAATGTTTTTGGTCATGTAGTGTATATCTAAGGAAACTGCGCATTGAGCGCACAGAAAAAAACTGAACTAAATGGAATTGAACCGACATCAGTCAATTAGTTGTTTAAAAAATTAAATATAACGAATGTCAGTTAATCGCTCACCAATAGTGTGTGTGTGTGTGTGTGTACCTGTGTATCGCGGCTGAAGGTCCCCACCCCCCTAATGGGTTTCCTCTTAGCTATGGTCTGTACAGCTGCATGGTGGTACTCGGTCTCTGTGGCCTTGTGTCTGTAGCCTCCCAGGAAAGCCTTCCTATGGGTGGCCCTCTCAATCTCCACCACCACATCCTGGAATGTCTCTGTCTCTGGGTCTGGGAGAGCGGGAGAGCAAGGGGGGAGACAGAAATATACAGATAAAGGATGCAACGCATATGACTATCATCCACGAAAGCTGGCCCTGCAAAAGTATGGTATTGTCTCCCAGAAGACTGGTAAAAAATACCTGTCTGGACACGGACAGTGATTACGTCAGGCATGTTGTAGTCCTGCTGGGGCTTGACAGGACGGATGGGGTGGTTTTCAGGGTCAGACGAGGTCATCTCCAACTGGATGGTGCCATGAGGCTGCACTCCCAGCTCTATCAGGGTCCTATGGTCCTCTACCATCCTGCCTGGATGGACAAAGACCTAAATCATAATGCATAAACAAAGAAAGTCAAGGCCTTAACAGTTAGTTGAAAGGCTTACCACTCTGAGAAATCTGTATGACTTCTGATGGCACTTTCAGCTCATTTGCGAAGTGATACTTCAACTCCTTGACGGTCAGCCCAATTGCAAAGGCCATCGTCATCATGTGTCCCTCCGGCATCAGCATGATCTTCACTACAATAGAGAAGATAAACAACATGTCCAACACAGAATATGATTGAGAGAAACATGATAAAGCAGACAAATGCCCTTCCTATCATGAAATTATTGTGGTCTATTATTATTGTGATACTTTGTAAATCCTCTTTCTTACCAGTGGCTGTTGAGTTCCCAACTTCATTAGAAAAGGTTGTTTTCTTTGGTGATGCTCCATCTTGCTTGCTGTCCTCGGGAAGGTCTGCTTGAGCTGTCGCCTCTACTGTGTCCTCCTCACCTGATGTCAAAAAAGTTGACTTGTGCACCGTTTCCCCCACCAGCTCGCCAGTTTCAGTCTTTACTCCAGCATCGCTATCTTGTACATCTGAAGGCGGGTGTTCAGTGGTGTTGCTTTCAACCTGAGATTCATCTAATTCTTCTTCAGGACCTTTCCCCTCTTTTTTCACATTTTGTTCATCAGCATTGCCGTTGAGCCCAGACGTTTCTGCGTCTTCTTCGGACATGACAGGTAGCTAGTTAGCCGCTGACAGCAGTAGGAAAAAAACGTTTTTAAGCGTCAGTAAAAGTGAGTGGATTTTGAATGTACTTTATTTGTGTTGCCAGTTACTCTCAAAATGTCGATAAACAAGCTGGATAGAAGCACGCTAGCTTTTATTTCCCTGTGTATTTTCAACTGCAACCTACTGCTGTTTGTGCAGCAAGTGCTTGGTCGCTGCCATGGTAACGTCCATGTGATCTCTGCTAAAATGTAACCAATGAAATGTCTCTGCCCACGAAAGTTACCAGAGTCCAAGTGGTGACCATCCCCTGCGAAATCAGCATTACAATCTTTGAACGTTAATTCATTTCAAATGAACGGTAGCAGTATATTTATAATTGGTAGTAGTGTGGTAGTTATCAGGTAGCACTACACAATGTTTATCTTGGCAAGCATTTATAAAGTTGACCACACATGTGATGTCTATTTAAGAAAATTGGCACCCAAATAAATGATTTGGCCTTTATTAAAGTTTTCAGAGAGATAAATTAAGGAGGCTTTTATATATTTCAAAATGGCCTCCTAGTTCAGGGATCAATTACAGTGGAGGTATGACACAAAACATGATGAGATTGGCAAATTAGTTGCAAAAAACAAACCAATTGAAGCTTATTATAAAAGCCTACATTTTTCCATCTGTAGAACTCTATCCACTTCCACTATCCTCCAAGCAAAAATATTTAGGAGCATATGGAACCAAGATGGTCGCAAATTAGAGCCCAGTGTGTGATATACAGGCTGACCACACAGCTCGCGTCGCGTGCGTGAGCATTGCAAAATGAATGTAGAAATCTATATTATTCAATTATTGCACCCACACTGCTTGGGCGCGCCAACGAGCGTCTGCATAGCAAAGGGCTAAAATAGAAGTCAGTTATATTTCTGATGCAGATCGCACTGCAAGTCCTGCCTCTCCCATCTCCTCATTGGTTTATAGAAGCAGGTACCCACCTGCCATCTCCTCATTGGTTATACCCACGTAGGTGACTGAAAGACGAACGAACGAGGTCAGTGGTGGTAATGCACCTAATTTATGGAAGTTGCCAATCGCAATATAAAGTCAAGAGAAGAAAAAGCCTGGAAGGAAGAGAGATGACTAGAAATGATTCGGTTGGCCGTTTTATGTGTCGATTAATTGGCGGAGTAGAGGACCTTCTGCATTTCAGGTAAAATAACAACTCAATGTTTATATCCCAGGACAAATTAGCTAGCAACAGCAAGCTAGCTAAATAGGACAAATTAGCTAGTAAGTGCAAGCTAACTAGCTTAAGTCCCATAAGTGTTTAATGCTTTTCGACTTGTCCCCAAATTAATATAATTGGTTCAGAGTTTGTTTTGATATTTTAACCTGCGTATCGTGATCGCGTTTGGTGTGGGGGGACAAGATAAATTTATGCACGATAGCGCAGGATGGCGCACGTGCGCACCGGTTTGGGTTCCGTAGGCCTAAACTTCAAAATCCAGAATGAGTATTTTATTTTATCTTTATTTTATCAGGGAGTCATACTGAGACCAATGTCTCTTTTATAGATGTGTCCTAAATTACATAAATTATAGAAAATACACATCAGAATATGATTACAAAATGCAAGCAGAAAGAAAAACACAGTCATAAAAAACAAACACGTTCATCAGTAATAAGGTCCTCAATCAGCTTTCTGAATCGCCCTAGAGGCACCAGAACATCACATTTAAGAACATTTTGAAGATTGTTCCACAAATAAGGTACAAGAAAACTAAACGCTGATTTACGTAACTCAGTACAGACCAAAGGAGTTTCCAGAGTTAACTATACCTGAGACCGGGTGTGGTAACTCGTATGTCTAAAGTTTAATAATGATGTTATGTACAGTGAGACTTTTTGTAAAATGGCTTTATAAATGAAAACATAGCAAAGTATCAATCTATGTGACATCAAAGAGGGCCAACCAACTTTCTGGTAGAGAATGCAGTGATGAGTTCTAAAATTGACGCCCGTAATAAAGCACAGTGCGCTATGATAACTGCATCTAATGGCTTTAATGAAGTGTAAGCTGCGTTCATATAGATGATGTCTCCATACTCTAGGACCAATAGGAACGTCAACTGAATAATCTGCTTTCTACTATTTAGTGAGAGGCAGGACCTATTTCTGTAGAAGCTCATTTTTATTCTCAGCATCTTAACTAACTCATCAATATGCTTTTTAAAAGACAGCTTTTTTTCATTTCATTCATTTGTAAGCACGGACACGATCAATATGGACACAATCCAAAGTGCATATGCTTAAATTATCAGACTTATTTTTATGCGCTCTAGAGAACATATACTTAGTTTTACCTGCATTCAGTATTAATTTAAAGTCAACAAAGTTTTTTTGTAATACAATGAAGGCAGATAGAGCCTGGTCAACTGTGGGGGCAATAACATACACAACAGTATCATCGGCATACAAGTGCAGGTTACAATTTTTTACAGACAAGTCAATATTGTTAATGTAAACAGTATAAACTTTGGACTGGTCTGGTCAGATTTGACAGCTCTGCTAAGGTATTTGTTATTGTAGAATACTGTTATAAAGCTAGGAGTTTGAATGGGTCTGATGGGTGATCTGAGTCTGGAGTACGCGACACGATTTAAAAGATGTATGGAGTTCTGTCTGTCCTTGAGCTGTGTTCTGGAATATGTCATGTTTCGAGTTTTGTGTAAACCCCAGGAACAGTAGCTAATGTTTTCGCAACATCTGATGGGGATCCTAATAAAACACCAAATACCAATGATGGCTCCTCAAAAGCCATGGTAATCTAACAGCTCTATTGTGGCCGGCTGCCTCTACTACTGGGATATCCACACTTCAGAACCAAGTACCCACTGCTAGGTGGTTAGACACAAGAGCTCATAGCAATTTATAAGATACTGCACTTTAGAGGCCTGTTGTCTGCACGGACACACACACACGCCACAAAAGGGAATAATCCATTGCATCTATGAGCTTGATCTCTGATGACATGAATAGTGGGATTCAAGCCAAACATAACTGAGAGCAGGCTTAAAACACACAATGAGGACATATGCAAGTGTGCCATATTTATGATAAACAGCCCATGATAATTGTCTCATAGTTATACACTGGCACCAGGTAGTTCCAATTGATTTAAATGCAGTAAGTACAAAAACTCTTTATAGTACCAACAAGGTACTATACTTTGTTTATGTCAACAAAGCCCTGCAGTTTGTTCCATACATTAAAATAACTACCCAACTTGGTAGCCTGGATTCCATCCAGATTGAGCCCCTCCCCTGTCTGGCTCGACCAATCTAGATGTCAATAGACATTTGCCAGTCAGGATGGCACCCTTGCATCATAATGGTTGGTCAGACATTAAGCCCAGGAATTTCTGCCGTGACCTTTTGAATTGTTCTAGTAGCTTCACATGGGCTAACGCTGGAGGAGAGAACAGCAATGAGGGGAGAGACGCCACTGACTCTGGCAGCTAAAGCCGATCTGGTGGAGAATGTGAAGAGCTCTGCTGGAGCATGAGAGCTTCTCCACACAACACCAACAGCAGAAATGACTACCCACTATTGCTGGGTAAAATTGGTGTACTGCAATCCAAGGAAAATGACACACATAAACTGTAAACAATTGTGTTATTTAATCACATTGATCATGACACTGTTACCAAATCACCTTAAAACACCTATTTGTTTTAAGGTGACTTGGTAACAGTGTCATGATCAATGTGATTAAACAACACAATTGTTTACAGTTTTTTAAAACCACTGAGCTGCATAGCTTCATTCTCCTAGCTGAAGCCATTAGGGCTAGGTCATATGAAATGGCCTATTCTTTGATTGCTAGAGGAGCCTGGGTGGAGCAGATCTGTCAGAAGAAGGGGACCTTCATGCAGGAAGCAGCCAAGGTGGGCTGCTCTGAGGTCATGATGGTGTTGTTAAGGAGGTCCGGTTAACTAGAAAGATCACCGGGGTGTGACCCCGTTGGGTGTTGCCATGTCCACATACTAGACATTGTTCTTCACTATGGTATGTAACCAGTGAGGTAAAATCAGCTCGGAGTGTTAATGTATCTATCTAGTCATAGGTTCTGGGAATTTACAGAGGTCTTACTTGTAAACTTGTCTCATGTACTGTATTCTCTCAGCTGGTGTGACTTTGTTTTTACATGTCATATAAGGAAACAGAGTCAATTCCCAGGCTTTAAATGGGAAGAGTGTTCTGACGGATGCAGTTGGTACAGGAAACCCAGACTGTATCAAACTTCTCTTAAAAAATGGAGCCGACCCTAATCTACCCTATTTGAATGGACAACTCCCAATCCACAAGGCAGCACATGAGGGTCACTATGAGTGAGTAAAGGCAAGATCTGCCGTAACACAGTTCATAGACATTCGGCCAGGCCTCACAGGTGTTGAATGACATGTCCATCTCCACCAAACCTTTTTCATTTCTCACTGCTATCAAACTCACTGGCCAAAGCCCGATTCACTCTGCAGTTGATAGCAACCATTCTGATTGTATGGAACTACTCATAGAAAATGGCTTTGTACGTCAACGTCCTCCTGACGCCACGCCTCTCAGACAAGTACATGGACATGAGAAGAAGCACATTATACTTTGCTGTCTCTAGGGACATCCCATGTGTCGAAATGCTGTTGAACGCAGGAGCCAAACCTGAACTGGACCCTCTATGCTGCCTCCTGGTGGCGGTGAGAGCTGGGAGGTATGCGATTGTGAAGCTGCTTCTGGCCAGACAGGCAGACGTCAATTGTTATTTCACAGTGGTCAGTAACACAGTGCTTCCCCCGACTCTGCATTACTGCCTGCGGGACGAGATGATGTGTCTTCTGCTCAACAATGGCTATGACGCTGAAAGGTGCTTCACTTGTAACCATGACGACAGCTTGAATATGAAATGTGTAGAGGAAGAAGGAATTCCAGTGAGTTGTCAACCTTTTTTTGATTATTTCCATTGTGGGATGTTTATTAAGCTTCTCTCGACTGAGTGACAAACAAAATAGTTTCCAATCTTGTCTATCCTTTATGCAGTTTTGTGAATTCATGAGTCTCTCCTGCCTCATGCACCTGTCTGGGTGTGTGGTGCGCATTCTTCTGCATTATGTTAGTCATGTGCATATCTCTTCACAATTCAAACTCACTCTGGAGAAGCAGAAAGAATGGCCTGACATATGTGACATTCTGGGTAAGATTATATACTGGCAAGACTATATGTTCAAATACAATGCTTTTACTATTCCAAATGCACCATTTACATGGAGTATATCACATTCAAAATGTTTACTTCTCTGTTTATTCCCTTTCACCTAGGGAAACCCGATCACTCAAGCACCTGTGCTGACTGGAGATCAGGAAGCAGCTGACCTTGAAAAGACTGAATGACCCCATGATCGGGGTCAGATTCATGCAGGGGCTTACTGGGGCTGAAGCCCCTGGGCAGCCCAAGAGGCAGCAAAAAAATGTATAAAAAATAAGGAAATATATACAGTATATATTATATATGTAGTATGTTTTTACTGCAACAGCCAACCACAGGATTACTCAGGAGCCCGCTCTCAATGAGTGTAGACAGGAGGTCAGAGACCTGGCCGTGCCGTGCCAGGATAACAACCTCTCCCTCAACGTGAGCAAGACAAAGGAGATGATTGTTGACTACGGGAAAAGGAGGACCGAGCACGCCCTCATTCTCATCGACAGAGCTGTAGTGGAGCAGGTTGAGAGCTTCAAGTTCCTTGGTGTCCACATCACCAACAAACTATCATGGTCCAAACACACCAAGACAGTCGTGAAGAGGGCACGACAAAGCCTATTTCCCCCCAGGGGACTGAAAAGATTTGGCATTGATCCTCAGATCCTCAAAACGTTCTATAGCTGTACCATCGAGAGCATCCTGACTGGTTGCATCATTGTCTGGTATGGCAACTGGTCGGCCTCCGACCTCAAGGCACTACAGAGGGTAGTGCATACGGCCCAGTACATCACTGGGGCCAAGCTTCCTGCCATCCAGGACCTCTACACCAGGCGGTGTCAGAGGAAGGCCCTAAAAATTGTCCAAGACTCCAGCCACCCTAGCCATAGACTGTTCTGTCTGCTACCGCACAGCAAGCGGTACCGGAGCGGCAAGTCTAGGTCCAAAAGGCTTCTTAACAGCTGTCATCAAGGCAAAGGGTGGCTACTTTGAAGAATCTCAAATATAAAATAGATTTTGATTTGTTTAACACTTTTTTGGGTACTACATGATTCCATATGTGTTATTTCATAGTTTTGATGTCTTCACTATTATTCTACAATGTAGAAAATAGTAAAAATAAAGAAAAACCCTGGAATGAGTAGGTGTGTCCAAACTTTTGACTGGTATTGTATATACATGTATATCCTCCTAATATTGTACCATATGTATGTCGCTTCGTTGGCCTGGGCTGTTGTTTGTTTGAATTCAAGACCAAAACCCCGTTGCCTATGATTTCTTAATCCGGCCCTGCCCATGTTCATGAGATGTGACCTTTTCCCTCCCAGACTGAAGAGCTACTTGATGAATGATCTGTATGGCCAAAGTGTTTGCCATGTAGGGAGAAGAGACAACTGTGAACTACCAACCATGCAACTTTACTGACTATGCAGCTTGTATACAGTATGTTTGAATTGTTGAGTATATTATACATTTCTGTTTCACACGTTTTTACACGTTGTAAAGTCATGTTTTATTTTTTGATTGGATAATGTCTTCTCCTGTCTCTTTTTGAGCAACATATTAGTCAAAAAGCAATTAGTAAAGTATGGATGTTTGATAAAGCCTTTGAAAGGGAAGATGCTGGAGCTCTAGCAGTTCTGATGCAGCTTCTGAGAGATCCTATTCAGTTTCAGCACACTAGTCTTGAATCATCTTTGCGTCTCGGAAAATCAACAACACTGGATGTCTTTCTTCATTTTAATCACATGTTAATACTACCCAGCAGGGAGTTATTCAAGCCCCTTTGATAGTCTGCCAGAGAAAATGGACCTTCCCTGAACAATTCTCTTCTGACAAGGCTAATATTTGCCATCTGTTATTAAAACATTGCTGTCTCTTTCTGCACTGGTCGTATAAATATCTCTGTAATTATTACAGTTGACATTATGGAAAATGAGTGTACATAAGACACAACATTTGGATGTTGTGGTATGGCCTGCATGCTAAACAAACGACTTCAACAGAAGCAGATGACACCTAAAAATAGCATTAGGCGAATGTGTGTGTGTGTGTGTGTGTGTGTGTGTGTGTGTGTGTGTGTGTGTGTGTGTGTGTGTGTGTGTGTGTGTGTGTGTGTTGGTAGAGAGGGGATTCAGTTCAGGCAAGGCACAAATTACACTCTACAATCTCTCTGTCTGGACCGGGTGGGACCCGTGATTTCAACAGAACTAGATTTCACAGGTGAGAACTGAAATCTGCCTGACTGGTGAATAGGACAATATATATAATAAAACAGAAAATTCCGTTTAGATGTTTCTGGAGTCAATTACCTTTGCACACCTAAAGGTCGGGAGCACGGTGATAGTAGGCCACATGCTAACATTGCTATTTCCTCTGAAGCTGTGGATCCTGACGACATGGACGAAGATCGACTGCTTGATTACAGTATTCAGATGAGCATTCAAGAGTCATGCCCCAAATATTATTATCATCTTTAGAGAGGTAATGCATGATACGAATACACTTCTGAAAATACTCCATGTCCTAGGCTACTTTTGCATTTAGCTATATGCTGTCATTGTTGAGATCAAAATGACATTAACACTTTTATTAATATTATGCTTACTTAAATTATTTTGGAACACTGTCTAAACATGATCTCCTCTGTTTCAATATTCTCAGTGATGAACATCTGAAGATCCTAAAGGCTATTGATCGAGGTAAATGCATTGTCACTCTGTCTGATTACTGAGATTGTCATTTTCACATTCAGGGTTTAATGGGTAATACTTTACTTGACACCCAGCATCATAACACGTTATGATATGGTCATAACCATGTCATAATATGTCATAATAGCTGACATACATTGTTTTAACCTCTCATAATATGGTTATAACACTGTCATGACCAAAATGTTTACACCTGTTGTGACATATATTACGTTATTTTATGGCTGATTATGACACCTACTTTAAGAGTGTCAAAACCCACATTTATTCAAATGTGTTTTTTCCCTGCCAAGAAGTTTCCTTTTGTTTGAAAGGTTGTTTCCTAAGTCATTTGTTGTTGTTGAAATTAATTCTTTACAGTCATGTTTTTTCCATCACATTTTAAATAACTTGTAGAAAATGCACTTTATGACACTGTCAAAAAGTATTACGACCATCATAATCATATAAGCCAGATAAGTCTATCACCTACATGCCCTCGGTCTAAGGCACTGCATCTCAGTGCTAGAGGCGTCACAACCAGACCCTGGTTCGATTCCAGGCTGTATCACAACCGGCCGTGATTGGGAGTTCCATAGGGCAGCGCACAATTGGCCCAGCATCGTC
This sequence comes from Salvelinus namaycush, assembly GCF_016432855.1. Lineage (NCBI taxonomy): Eukaryota > Metazoa > Chordata > Actinopteri > Salmoniformes > Salmonidae > Salvelinus > Salvelinus namaycush. The sequence continues at coordinate 16,123,739 of NC_052327.1, read as the reverse complement.
CGGGTTAAGTTTTGGCCGGGGTAGGTCGTCATTGTAATAAGAATTTGTCTTAACTGACTTGCCTATTTAAATAAAGGTTAAATAAAAAATAAAAATAAATACAATTTGTCAGTCAAAAAAAGTGTGTCTTGTCCTGCTCCTGCATTCATCCCAGTCATCAGAAACAGAGCTTTGGGGTAAGCGCATGTCTGACATCAATGTGTGCACAATTACAATGATAATTTAATATGGTACATTTCAGAAAATGTTACGTAACATAAACATACTGTTCACAAGTAGGCTATTGTGTAATGGAATGTTTTGCCTTGTTTGGTAGGTTTTGTGGGTTTTGACACTTTAATGTAGGTGTCACAACCAGACATAAAATAACGCAATATATGTCACAACAGGTCTAAATATATGTGTTATGACCATATTATGTCAGCTATTATGACATATGACACGGTTATGACTGTGTTATGACACTGGGTGTCATGTAAAGTCGTACTGTTTTATTTAAATTATGAACCAGGTTGGATAGGCATTTTTTGCAAAAATATATTACATTGGCCCACTAAATGAATGCACATGCAAAGCAAACCACGGCGTTGTATCTCACACTGTTGATGTACTGTATGCAAAAAAACTTTGCAATGAAAATGTATCAAGCCCACTTGTCCCACTGTAGTAAAGTAATATTTATCATAAACTCCGCAAAAAAAGAAACATCCCTTTTTCAGGACCCTGTCTTTCAAAGATAATTTGTAAAAATCAAAATAACTTCACAGATCTCCATTGTAAATGGTTTAAACACTGTTTCCCATGCAACATCCGGCGCCGACAGAGATGGACGCCTCGCTTCGCGTTCCTAGGAAACTATGCAGTATTTCGTTTTTTTAGGTGTTATTTCTAACATTGTTATCCCAGGAAATCTTAGGTTTTATTACATACAGTCAGGAGGAACTATTGGATATAAGAGCAATGTCAACTCACCAACATTACGACCAGGAATACGACTTTCCCGAAGCGGGTCCTCTGTTTGGTCCACCACCCAGGACAATGGATCGGAACCCAGCCGGCGACCCAAAACAACGGCGCAGCAGAAGGGGCAAACGGAGCGGTCTTCTGGTCAGGCTCTGTAGACGGGCACATCGCGCACCGCTCCCGAGCATACTACTATGTCCAGTCTCTTGACAACAAGGTAGACGAAATCCGAGCAAGGGTTGCCTTCCAGAGAGACATCAGAGACAGTAACGTTCTTTGTTTCACGGAAACATGGCTCACTCGAGACACGCTATCAGAGTCGGTACAGCCACCTGGTTTCTTCACGCATCGCGCCGACAGAAACAAGCATCTCTCTGGTAAGAAGAAGGGCGGGGGTGTATGCCTTATGATTAACGAGATGTGGTGTGATCATAACAACATACAGCAACTCAAGTCCTTTTGTTCACCTGACTTAGAATTCCTCACAATCAAATGCCTACCACAATATCTACCAAGAGAATTCTCTTCGATCATATTCACAGTCGTGTATATTCCCCCCCCCAAGCAGACACATCGACGGCCCTGAACGAACTTAATTTGACCTATGTACACTGGAAACCTCATATCCTGAGGCTGCATTTATTGTAGCTGGGGATTTTAACAAGGCTAATCTGAAAACAAGGCTCCCTAAATCTTATCAGCATATCGATTGCGCGACCCGGGCTGGCTAAACCCTGGATCATTGTTATTCTAACTTCCACGACGCATATAAGGCCCGCCCCCGTCCTCCTTTCGGAAAATCTGACCACGACTCCATTTTGTTGCTCCCAGCCTATAGACAGAAACTAAAACAGGAAGCACCCGTGCTCAGGTCTGTTCAACGCTGGTCCGACCAATCGGATTCCACGCTTCAAGATTGCTTCGATCACGTGGACTGGGATATGTTCCGCATAGCGTCGAACAACAACATTGATGAATACGCTGATCGAGTTTATTAGCAAGTGCATTGGTGATGTTGTACCCACAGTGTCTATTAAAACATTTCCCAACCAGAAACCGTGGATTGATGGCAGCATTCGCGCAAACTGAAAGTGCGAACCACTGCTTTTAATCAGGGCGAGGTGACCGGAAACATGACCGAATACAAACAGTGTAGCTATTCCTTCCGCAAGGCAATCAAACAAGCTAAGCATCAGTATAGAGACAAAGTAGAGTCGCAATTCAACGGCTCAGACACGAGAGGTATGTGGCAGGGTCTACATCCAATTACGGAATACAAAAGAAAAACCAGCCACGTCGCGGACCACGATGTCTTGCTCCCAGACAAACTAAACAACTTCTTTGCTCGCTTTGAGGACAGTACAGTGCCACTGACACGGCCCGCTACCAAAACCTGCAGGCTCTACTTCACTGCAGCCAACGTGAGTAAAACATTTAAACGTGTTAACCCTCGCAAGGCTGCAGGCCCAGACGGCATCCCCAGCTGCGTCCTCAGAGCATGCGCAGACCAGCTGGCTGGTATGTTTATAAACATATTAAATCAATCCTTATCCCTGTCTGCTCTTCCCACATGCTTCAAGAGGGCAACCATTGTTCCTGTTCCCAAGAAAGTTAAGGTAACTGAGCTAAATGACTACGTAGCCCCGTAGCACTCACTTCCGTCATCATGAAGTGCTTTGAGAGACTAGTCAATGACCATATCCCCTCCACCCTACCTGACACCCTAGACCCACTCCAATTTGCTTACCGCCCCAATAGGTCCACAGACGACGCAATCGCAATCACACTGCCCTGACCCATCTGGACAAGAGGAATACCTATGTAAGAATGCTGTTCATCGACTACAGCTCAGCATTTAACACTATAGTACCCTCGAAAACTCGTCATTAAGCTCGAGACCCTGGGTCTCGACCCCGCCCTGTGCAACTGGGTCCTGGACTTCCTGACGGGCCGCCCCCAGGTGGTGAGGGTAGGTAAGAACATCTCCACCCCGCTGATCCTCAACACTGGGGCCCCACAAGGGTGCGTTCTCAGCCCTCTCCTGTACTCCCTGTTCACCCATGACTGCGTGGCCATGCACGTCACCAACTCAATCATCAAGTTTGCAGATGACACTACAGTGGTAGGCTTGATTACCAACAACGACAAGACGGCCTACAGGGAGGAGGTGAGGGCCCTCAGAGTGTGGTGTCAGGAAAATAACCTCACACTCAATGTCAACAAAACAAAGGAGATGATCGTGGACTTCAGGAAACAGCAGAGGGAGCAGCCCCCTATCTACATCGACGGGACAGTAATGGAGAGGGTGGAAAGTTTTAAGTTCCTCGGCGTACACATCACGGACAAACTGAAATGGTCCACCCACACAGACAGCGTGGTGAAGACGGCGCAGCAGTACCTCTTCAATCTCAGGAGGCTGAAGAAATTTGGCTTGTCACCAAAAACACTCAACATTTACAGATGCACAATCGAGAGCATCCTGTCGGGCTGTATCACCGCCTGGTACGGTTAACTGCTCTGCCCACAACCGTAAGGCTCTCCAGAGGGTAGTGAGGTCTGCACAACACATCACCGGGGGCAAACTACCTGCCCTCCAGGACACCTACACCACCCGATGTCACAGGAAGGCCATAAAGATCATCAAGAACAACAACCACCCGAGCGACTGCCTGTTCACCCCGCTATCATCCAGAAGGCGAGGTCAGTACAGGTGCATCAAAGCTGGGACTGAGAGACTGAAAAACAGCTTCTATCTCAAGGCCATCAGACTGTTAAACAGCCATCACTAACATTGAGTGGCTGCTGCCAACATACTGACTCAACTCTAACCACTTTAATAATGGAAAAATGGACGTAATAAATGTATCACTAGCCACTTTATATATTGTTTACATACCCTACATTACTCATCTCATATGTATATACTGTACTCTATACCATCTACTGCATCTTTCCATCTTGATGTAATAAATGTATCACTAGCCACTTTAAACAATGCCACTTTATATAACGTTTACATACCATACATTACTCATCTCATATGTATATACTGTACTCTAAACCATCTACTGCATCTTGCCTATGCCATTCGGCCATCACGCATTCATATATTTTTATGTACATATTCTTATTCATTCCTTTACACTATAAGGTAATTGTTGTGAAATTGTTAGGTTAGATTACTTGTTAGATATTACTGCGTGGTCGGAACTAGAAGCACAAGCATTTAGCTACACTCGCATTAACATCTGCTAACCATGTGTATGTGACAAATAACATTTGATTTGATTTGTTCAATGAACCAGAAACAAATAACGACCATGCACCTGTGGAACAGTTGTTAAGACACTAACAGCTTACAGACGGCAATTAAGGTCACAGTTATGAAAACTTAGGAAACTAAAGAGGCCTTTCTACTGACTCTGAAAAACACCAAAAGAAAGATGCCCAATGTCCCTGCTCATCTGCGTGAACGTGCCTTAGGCATGCTGCAAGGAGGCATGAGGACTGCAGATGTGGCTCTGGCAATAAATTGCAATGTCCGTACTGTGAGACACCTAAGACAGCGCTACAGGGAGACAGGATGGACAGCTGATCGTCCTTACAGTGGCAGACCACGTGTAACAACACCTGCACAGGATCGGTACATCCGAACATCACACCTGCGAGACAGGTACAGGATGACAACAACAACTGCCCGAGTTACACCAGGAACGCACAATCCCTCCATCAGTGCTCAGACTGTCCGCAATATTCTGAGAGAGGCTGGACTGAGGGCTTGTAGGCCTGTTGTAAGGCAGGTCATCACCAGACATCACTGGCAACAACGTCGCCTATGGGCACAAACCCACCGTCGCTGGACCAGACAGGACTGGCAAAAAGTGCTCTTCACTGACGAGTCGCGGTTTTGTCTCACCAGGGGTGATGGTTGGTTTATCGTTGAAGGAATGAGCGTTACACCGAGGCCTGTACTCTGGAGCGGGATCGATTTGGAGGTGGAGGCTCCGTCATGGTCTGGGGCGGTGTGTCACAGCATCATCGGACTGAGCTAGTTGTCATTGCAGGCAATTTCAAAGCTGTGCGTTACAGGGAAGACATCCTCCTCACTCATGTGGTACCCTTCCTGCAGGCTCATCCTGACATGACCCTCCAGCATGACAATGCCACCAGCCATACTGCTCGTTCTGTGCGTGATTTCCTGCAAGACAGGAATGTCAGTGTTCTGCCATGGCCAGAGAAGACCCCGGATCTCAATCCCATTGAGCACGTCTGGGACCTGTTTGATCGGAGGGTGAGGGCTAGGGCCATTCCCCCCAGAAATATCTGGGTACTTGCAGGTGCCTTGGTGGAATAGTGGGGTAACATCTCACAGCAAGAACTGGCAAATCTGGTGCAGTCCATGAGGAGGAGATGCACTGCAGTACTTAATGCAGCTGGTGGCCACACCACATACTGACTGTTACTTTTGATTTTGACCCCTCCTTTGTTCAGGGACACATTAATCCATTTCTGTTAGTCACATGTCTGTGGAACTTGTTCAGTTTATGTCTCAGTTGTTGAATCTTGTTATGTTCTGTCACGTTCCTGACCTGTTTTCCTTTGTCTTGTATTTATTTTAGTTGGTCAGGGCGTGAGTTGGGTGGGTTTGTCTATGGTTTATTTTCTATGTTGGGATTTTTGTGTTCAGCCTGGTATGATTCTCAATCAGAGGCAGCTGTCAATCGTTGTCCCTGATTGAGAATCATACTTAGGCAGCCTGGGTTTCACGTGTGTTTTGTGGGTGTTTGTTTCCGTGTTTGTGTTTTTTCACCACACGGTACTGTATTGGTTTTCTGCACTTCGTTTATTTGTTTTTGTATTTTCAGTGTTCAGTTTCGTTTTATTAAATCAACATGAGCACTAACCACTCCGCGTATTGGTCCGATCCTTCTCGCCTCTCCTCGTCCGAGGAGGAGGAATATGACTACCGTTACATGTTCATACAAATATTTACACATGTTAAGTTTGCTGAAAATAAACGCAGTTGACAGTGAATTGACGTTTATTTTTTTTGCTGAGTTTATATTATGTTATACATACATGCGACCCGTGATAGGACTATGTAATTAATAATGACAAAGTATATTAAACTGTTTATCTGACTCCGTAACAATGATTTAGCAATATGCAAGCAGAACTATTGATGACTTTCATTAATAGGCTATCAAGAAATATCTCAGAATTGAATACTAAATGCAAGTATCTCATATCATTGGAAAATTAATGATTGCATTATACAAGGCATGAACATAAGTTACAATGCAATACTGACATTAACAAAGCATTCATAATCTGGGCATGATCAGAGAGGGAGAGAGAGACAAGGAACCCTTGGCTTGTGCCATAGCCCATTGGTCATGGGAGAGAGAGGGTGAGAGAGTGTCTCATCATCACCTCCACTACTATTTCGGGGGCTGGGCCGGCTCGAAACAATTTTATGTAGCTTAGATGAATCATGTCCAATTACTTGACAACAGAAAACTGCTAGGAAAATGTAGACTGATATTGAATGGCTAATACTTCATCATAAGACACTAATGCTCCTGTGAAAAGTCATCATTCTTTCTGGTACATTCTCCACCCAGGTGACATTCTCTCCCTCCAAGAGCTGTCAGAATTTCAAGAAGGCTTCAGTGAGGCAGATGACAGGGGCTGGTACCCTCTGCACACGGCAGCTGTCCAACCTCTGGTGAAGATGCTGGAAATAGTGTTGTGTGATAGGCTATTACAGAGCAATTACATCATGGGCTGCATATCTGGACACGTACTGAATATCCTATAAATCAACTGTCATGGATGTGGATATTTACGGATTTATGTGAGACATGACTTATTTTGTTTTGTTGGACATGCTAGAACTGGTTCCTGATCTCTTGAGTTGTGTCCAGCAGCGTCTTTTAGGTTGTCCCTGGAGGAGAAGACAATGGAGGGAGAAACACTGCTAACTCTAGCAGCTATGGCTGGTCTGGTGGACAATGTGAAGATGCTACTTGAACATGGAGCGTCTCCGCATAACACCAACAGCAAGAAAGAATCCCCTCTACTGCTCGGTAATAGTGAAAGGTATAAAGTCTGTGTCCTTGGCATCCTTGTTGTCACAACAAGTATTATTGTTGAAATGACTCCTACCATATTGTTCCCCTGATATTCAACAGTTGTTGTGATTTCTCCCGGTCAGCTGTTAGGTTTGGGTCGTATGATATGGCTTCTGCCCTGATCACGAGAGGAGCCTGTGTGGAGCAGGTCGGTCTGAAGCAGTCGACTGCCCTGCACGAGGCGGCAAAGGTAGGCTACTCTCATATCATGGAGCTGTTGTTGGAACATGGAGGCCAGGTCTCTGAGATAGATCAAGACGGCGTGACTCCAAGGGCCATTGCAGCAGAGCACGCCCACTTAGAGGTTCTAGAGATCCTTATTCACAATGGTGAGTAGGTAAAAGCATGATAGCTCCAGTTTGCCCTCTGATAGGCTAGAGCTAGATATAACTTTAAACATATTGCATAAAACAACACAAACCCAGAGTCATATATATATGAGTCATATCTATATAGAGAGTTGGGCCAATGCGGTTTCTGTCTGAATGTTACGAGAGTGCCACTTTCTCCTCCATAGTCGTTGCTAGGTGATAATTGATGCTTCCGCTTTGTGCCATTTATTTCTGATGATTTTCAAAACCTATGAAGATGTCCAGTGAAAGCAGATATACAATTTATTAACACCATAACACAGGACTGACTTGGATACACATTATCCCAAATCAATAAAAACGTATCTGAAATCCGCTGCTCTGTTTTTCTTGTTTACAGAGGGTCATTTCATAGGGAATTGTTGGAGGCACTCTCGTATTATGTCACCAACATTTTGTGAATAAAGGCGCTAACATGTGTCCGCTCTAAAAACCTGGCTGAATTCTCTTATATGGCTCTGCCCAAACCCAACAGATACTTGGGCTGCATTTAGACAAGCAGCCCAATTCTGATCTTTTTTTCACTAATTGGTATTTTGATCAATCAGATATGCTTAAAAAAGATCTCATGTGAAAAGATCTGATGTGATTGGTTAAAAGACCAGTTAGTGGAAAGAATATCAGAATTGGGCTAATTGTGTGAACGCCGCCAAATGACTATGGGGTAAGGTGTGATTTGGGACATCGTGAGAATCTCAATTGAATTTCCTTGATTTCTCATGTCCTCTCTCCTCGCCTTCTCAAAACCCATTGGACAGACGGGAGGGACATCTGACCTTTTCATCCAATGGGTTTTGAGGAGGCGAGGAGAGAGGACCTGACAAATTAAGGAAATGCAATTGAGATTCTCCCATTGTATCTATCCTACCTATCCTACCGATCCTTGACTTCGTCGATGTCATTTACAAAATAGCCTCCAACACTCTACTCAGCAAATTGGATGTAGTCTATCAGAGTGCCATCCGTTTTGTCACCAAAGCCCCATATACTACCCACCACTGCGACCTGTATGCTCTCGTTGGCTGGCCCTCGCTTCATATTCATTGCCAAACCCACTGGCTCCAGATCATCTATAAGTCTTTGCTAGGTAAAGCCCCACCTTATCTCAGCTCACTGGTCACCGTAGCAGCACCCACCCGTAGCACGCGCTCCAGCAGGTATATCACACTGGTCACCCCCAAAGCCAATTCTTCCTTTGGCCGCCTTCCCTTACAGTTCTCTGCTGCCAATGACTGGAATGAACTGCAAAAAATCACTGAAGCTGGAGTCTTATATCTCCCTTACTAAATTTAAGCATCAGCTGTCAGAGCAGCTTACTGAACATTGCACCTGTACATAGCCCATCTGTAAACAGCCCACCCAACTACCTCATTCCCATATTGTTATTTATTTTTTGCTCCTTTGCACCCCAGTATCTCTACTTGCACATTCATCTTCTGCACATCTATCACTCCAGTGTTTATTTGCTAAATCCCGCCACTATGGCCTATTTATTGCCTTACCTCCCTAATCGTACTACATTTGCACACACTGTATAGAGACTTTTCTATTGTGTTATTGACTGTACGTTTGTTTATCCCATGCGTACTTCTGTGTTGTTTGTGTCACACTGCTTTGCTTTATCTTGGCCAGGTCGCAGTTGTAAATGAGAACTTGTTCTCAACTGGCCTACCTAGTTAAATAAAGGTGAAATTAAAAAATACATAAAATTTTCTGACTTCCCTGAAAAGTTGCATATGGCGGGAGCTATTCGATGCTAATGCAGTACGCAGTACAGGATGTTTTTGTGCTGGTCAAGGGCAGTCAGGTCTGGAGTGAACCAAGAGCTATTGTCACGGCCATTGAAAGAACTTGACCAAAGCGCAGCGTTGTGAGCGTACATATTCCCTTTTATTAGGTGATGACGCCGACAAAACAATAAACAATACCAAACAACCGTGAAGCTTAATGCTAAGTGCCACAAACAAAGTTAACTTCCCACAGAAGACAGGTGGGAAAAAGGGCTACCTAAGTATGGTTCTCAATCAGAGACAACGATAGACAGCTGTCCCTGATTGAGAACCCTACCCGGCCAAAACATAGAAATACAAATAATAGAACGAAATAACATAGAATACCCACCCCAAATCACACCCTGACCAAACCAAATAGAGACATAAAAAGGATCTCTAAGGTCAGGGCGTGACAGTACCCCCCCCAAAGGTGCGGACTCCGGCCGCAAAACCTGAACCTATAAGGGAGGGTCTGGGTGGGCATCTATCCGCGATGGCAGCTCAGGTGCGGGACGCAGACCCCGCTCCACCACTGGCTCACCCCACTTTGGTGGCACCTCTGGTGCGGGGACCCTCGTCGCCGACCCCGGACTGGGGACCCTCGTAGCGGGCCCCGGACTGGGCACCCTCGTTGCGGGCCCCGGACTGGGCACCCTCGTTGGAGGCTCCGGACTGGGGACCGTCGCTGGAGGCTCTGGACTGGAGACCGTCGCTGGAGGCTCCGGACTGGGGACCGTCGCTGGAGGCTCCGGACTGGAGACCGTCGCTGGAGGCTTCGTGCCATGACTCCTCCCTGGAGGCTTCGTGCCATAAATCATCACTGGAGGCTTCTTGCCATGGATCATCACTGGAGGCTTCGTGCCATGGATCATCACTGGAGGCTTCTTGCCATGGATCATCACTGGAGGCTTCGTGCCATGGATCATCACTGGAGGCTTCTTGCCATGGATCATCACTGGAGTGAGGAGACGTATGGGAAGTCTGGTACGTGGAGCTGCCACAGGGCTCACCAGGCTGGGGAGACATACAGGAGGATTAGTTCTTGGCTCAGGCACAGGACTCACCAGGCTGGAGAGACATACAGGAGGCCTTGTCCTTGGCAGAGGCACCGGATACACTGGGCCGTGGAGACGCACTGGAGGTCTCGATGCTTAGAGCCTGCACAACCTGTCCTTGCTGGGTGGTTATCTTCACCCTGCAAATGCGGGGCACTGGCACAGGACGCACTGGGCTGTGCAGACGTACCGGAGACACAGTGCGCAGAGCCGGCGCAGGATATACTGGGCCGAGGAGGCGCACTGGAGGTCTGGAGAGCAGGGCTGGCACAACCCGTCCTGGCTGGATGCTCACCCTAGCCCGGCAGATGCGGGGAGCTGGAATGTAGCGCACCGGGCTAAGAACGCGTACTGGAGACACCGTGCGCTCCACCGCATAACACGGTGCCTGACCAGTATGACGCCCGCCACGGTAAGCACGAGGAGTTGGCTCAGGTCTCCAACTTGACTCAGCCAATCTCCTCGTGTGCCCCCCCCAAAACTGAGTGGCCTCCCGATCTTTAGTTCCAGCCATGACCCTGTGTAATCCTGGGCCCTCTTTCTCGCTGCCTCCGCCTTCCTCTCTGCTTCCAGCTGCTCCCACGGCAGGCGATCCTTTCCCGCCAGGATCTCCTCCCATGTCCAGGATCCTTTGCCATTTAGGATGTCCTCCCATGTCCAGTCCTCCTGAACACGCTGCTCCTCCTTACCACGCTGCTTGGTCCGTTTGTGGTGGGAAGTTCTGTCACGGCCGTCAACAGAAGAGGACCAAAGCACAGCGTGGTTAGCGTACATGTTCTTTTTATTAGAAAAGACGCCGAACAAAACAATAAACAAACCGTGAAGCCTAAGGCTATGTGCCCCAAACAAAGTCAACCTCCCAACAAAGACATGTGGAAAAAGGGCTACCTAAGTATGGTTCTCAATCAGAGACAACGATAGACAGCTGTCCCTGATTGAGAACCACACCGGGCCAAAACATAGAAATACAAATAATAGAACGAAATAACATAGAATACCCACCCCGAATCACACCCTGACCAAACCAAATAGAGACATAAAAAGGATCTCTAAGGTCAGGACGTGACAGCTATATCTGTTCTTAGTTCAACATTTTTTGAATGGGGCATGCTTATTTAAGATGAGGAAAGTATTTTTAAAGAATAACCAGGCATCCTCTACTGACGGAATGAGGTCAATATCCTTCCAGGATACCCGGGCCAGGTCGATTAGAAAGGCCTGGTCGCTGAAGTGTTTTAGGGAGCGTTTGACAGTGATGAGGGGTGGTTTGACCTTGGACCCATTACGGATGCAGGCAATGAGGCAGTGATTTCTGAGATCCTGGTTGAAGACAGCAGAGGTGTATTTAGAGGGCAGGTTGGTAAGGATGATATCTATGAGGGTGCCCGTGTTTACAGATTTAGGGTTGTACCTGGTGGTTTCCATGATAATTTGTGTGAGATTGAGGGCATCTAGTTTAGATTATACGACGGCCGGGGTGTTAAGCATATCCCAGTTTAGGTCACCTAACAGTACAAACTCCGAAGATAAATGGGGGGCATTTAATTCACATATGGTGTCCAGGGCACAGCTGGGGGCTGAGGTGGGTCTATAACAAGCAGCAACAGTGAGAGACTTATTTCTGGAGAGGTGGATTTTTAAAAGTAGAAGCTCGAACTGTTTGGGTACATACCTGGATAGCATGACATAACTCTGCAGAAGATTGCAACTCCACCCCCTTTGGCAGTTCTATCTTGGCAGAAGATATTGTAGTTGGGGTGGAAATTTCAGAATATTTGGTGGCCTTCCTAAGTCAGGATTCAGACACGGCTAGGACTTCAGGGTTGGCAGAGTGTGCTAAAGCAGCGAATAAAACTAATTTAGGGAGGAGGCTTCCGATGTTAACATGCATGAAACCAGGCTTTTGCGGTTACAGAAGTCAACAAATGATAGCGCCTGGGGAATAGGAGTGGAACTAGGGGCTAAAGGGCCTGGGTTAACCTCTACATCACCAGAGGAACACAGGAGGAGTAGGAAAAGGGTACAGCTAAAGGCTATAAGAACTGGTCGTCTAGTGCGTTGGGGACAGAGAATAAAAGGAGCAGATTTCTGGGCATGGTAGAATAGATTCAAGGCATAATGTACAGACAAGGATATGGTAGGATGTGAGTACAGTGGAGGTAAACCTCGGCATTGAGTGACGATGAGAGAGGTTTCGTCTCTGGAGGGAGAAGTTAAACCAGGTGAGGTCTCCGCATGTGTGTGGGGTGGGACGAAAGAGCTATCTAAGACATTTTGAGCTGGACTGAAGGCTCTACAGTGAAATAAAACAGTAAAAACTAGCCAAGACAGCAGTAGACAAGGCATATTGACATTAGAGAGAGGCATAACGCAATCACAGGTGTTGAACAGGAGAGCTAAGACAACAACGGGTAAATGGCGATGAATGGGCAGAGCGGGTCAGTTAGGTACATACAGGACCTGAGTTCGAGGTTGGGGCCGTCAGGTAAACAAAATGAGGTACTGTGTTATTGAAACAGTCCAGGGGGTATCAGCTGTGTAGCCGAGTGATCATAGGGTCAAAAGAGCAGCAATAGGTGAGTCAGGGTGCTGTTTTCTAGTCACTACTACGCTAGGCGAGCAGGGGACACAGCATTCTGAAAAGCTAGCGGGTCGGGGCTAGTTATCTGGCTAGCTCCTGATGGAAGTTCCAGTTATAAGGAATAAAAATAGCAGATCCAGATCCAGATCCAAAAATAGATCCAGATCCAAAAATAGCAGATCCAGATTCCTCCAACCCGCCTCACATTGGGTGAGGCGGGTTGGAGGAAAGTATATTTAGTTCGTAGATAGAAAGTGAGATTAAGATATATCCTGAAAAAGACTGGCTATTTACACAGGATAATTTACACAGGATAAGACAAAGACAGATAGACATCCTACTGCAGCGCCATATGGGAAACTCTAGGAACTGAAGGAATAGACTGAAGGAATACCTATTCTACAAAGAACATGATTTGTATGGCAAAATGATATGTATGGACAAGTGAAAGTCTGTTGTGTTTCATAGTTAGGGTGGGGCACAATGAAATAGTTCACATAAGGAAGGAGGGATGATGGTTCTTATAGTAGATGATGGCATTTACTTGGATCCAGAAAAATAATATGTATGTTTATTTTATTTAGAAAGAGACTAGTCCACTTAACTATGAGAACAATCATCTGCATTCATAAACTCGTCTTAAAAGTATACATTCATTTTGCAAAGTCGTTTTTTCCATAATTTATCTATTTTCATTTACTGTTCGTCTTTTCTTTTACAGTGAATTCAATGCATGGCAAGAAGACTCATTCCATGTTGCTGTTGTTTTTAAAACAACATATATTATATAGTTAGTACTGAACCTGACACCTGTCTAGATGTTGGCTATCTAATTCAATATTTTGATTATCAAAACATTGAGGTTAATGCTGATTACTGACACCAGTTGATTGCTGCATGGAACATCACAACACTTCAGGAGTGAAGTGGAATGACCTGCATTCCTTAAGTGACAGATGACCTGCATTCCTTAAGTGACAGATAGTGAAAGCAGGTCAACTCTAATTATAACCATATATTGCCTGGAGTGCAAACAACAAACATGCACTCTAACCTGATAATGGCAGACCTCTGACTTCCATGTGAAAAAAATTATACCATGTTAACACCAGAAATGATTTTATATGGATTGAAAATACAAAATACAAAACAGGAGCCATTGAGGAGGTAGCATACTTCAGTCAATTGTCTTCCTGAGAGTTTCTTAAATGTTTCACTGTCCACCCAATATGTTGTAATCTTCCACTAGAGTGCAATGTTAGCATTTATGCTATACACCTATGCTCACTAGTTTGCGGAACCTATGGAAATGTCCTGGGGGAATATGGGACCTTGAACTGTTCATGGTCAATCTACTCAAAATTGGACATTGCCTGGTCTTGTTTGTGTAGTAACTGCCATAGATATTAGATCACTGTCTGTAGGGTATTATATCATATTACAATATTTACTACTTAATGTCATTTTACATTTGATTCAAATGTATAAAGAAGCTGATTAAACAGCATGATAATTACCCAAGTGCATCTCTAAAATGTGCAGTTTTGTCACACAACACAATGCCACAGATGTCTCAAGTTTGAGGAAGAATGCAATTGGCATGCTGGCTGTAGGAATGCTCACCAGAATCGTTGCCAGAGAATTTAATGTTAATTTCTCTAGGTCATTTTAGAGAATTTGGCAGTATGTCCAACCAGCCTCACAACCGCAGACCACGTGTAACCACGCCAGCCCGGGACCTCCACATCCGAGTTCTTCACCTGGGGATTGTCTGAGACCAGCCACCTGGACAGCTGATGAAATTGAGGAGTATTTCTGTCTGTAATAAAGCCCATTTGTGTGGAAAAACGAATTCAGATTGGCTGGGGCTGGCTCCCCCACTGCCCAGTCATGTGAAATCCGTAGATTAGTGCCTAATGAGTTTATTTCAGTTGACGGATTTTCTTATATGAACTGTATCTCAGTAAAATCGTAAAACATGTTGCATTTATATTTTTGATCAGTATATATTTTCCTTCTTTATTATTTTCCCCTAACTCTACCATCCCTCCCCCAATCGGAGTAAACTAATTGACAACAAGACTTCTATTTCCAGTTTATACATACTATATACATTATACGGACATGGTACATTTTACATTAGTTAAAGTATATTTTTTAATACCACCATTCAGCTATTATTATATTATCGATCAATTGACTATGGCTTTTGAAGTCACCGTCATAGGATGCCACCTTTCCAACAAGTCAGTTCATCAAATTTCTGCCCTGCTAGAACTGCCCCGGTCAACTGTAAGTACTGTTATTATGAAGTGGAAACATCTAGGAGCAACAATGGCTGAAGTGGTAGGCCACACAAGCTCACAGAATGGGACCTCCGAGTGCTGAAGCGCATAGTGCGTAAAAATCGTCTGTCCTCGGTTGCAACACTCACTACCGAGTTGCAAACTGCCTCTGGAAGCACAAGAACTGTTCGTCGGGAGCTTCATGAAATGGGTTTTCCACGGCCGAGCAGCCGCACACAAGCCTAAGATCACCATGCGCAATGCAAATCTTGGACTGAAGTAGTGTAAAGCTCGCTGCTATTGGACTCTGGTACTGTGGGAACGCGTTCTCTGGAGTGATGAATCTTGCTTCACCATCTGGCAGACAAATCTGGGTTTGGCGAATGCCAGGAGAATGCTATCTGCCCGAATGCATAGTGCTAATTGTAAAGTTTGGGGGGGAGGAATAATGGTCTTGGGCTGTTTTTCATGGTTCAGGCCCCTTAGTTCCAGTGAAGGAAAATCTTAGCATGACAGCGTACAATGACATTCTAGACAATTCTGTGCTTCCAACTTTGTGGCAACAGTTTAGGGAAGGCCCTTTCCTGTTTCAGCAAGACAATGCCCCTGTGCACAAAGCGAGGTCCATACAGAAATGGTTTGTCGAGATCGGTGTGGAAGAACTTGACTGACCTGCACAGATCCCTGACCTCAACTCCATCAAACACCTTTGGGATGAATTAGAACACCGACTGCGAGCCAGGCCTAATTGCCCAACATCAGTGTCCGACCTCACTAACGCTCATGGCTAAATGGAAGCAAGTCCCCGCAGCAATGTTCCAATATCTAGTGGAAAGCCTTCCCAGAAGAGTGTTTGGTATTATAGCAGCAAAAAAGGGACTAACTCCATATTAACGCCCATGATTTTGGAATGAGATGTTCAATGAGCAGGTGTCCATTATTAAAAAATAATTTGGTGCATTTTCCCCCATATTTCATCCAGTTGGCTTTATTTTTCATAATATATTACACTTGATCTTTCTTGAATAAGTTCCTCCAGTTCTTTTTGTTTTTCCTCAAACATATTCTGTGCCTCTATGGTCCAGTTTTTATTGCTATCTATTTGAACTGTTAGTTATTCTATTTCCTTTGTTAATATGAACTCTTGACCAAAATAGTTTTTGTTTTAAAGATGAGTACTGAATTTCATGGCCTCTGAAGGCATATTTGAAAGTGTCCAATACAATAAGGGGATCTGTTATGTAGGAAAAAGTCAGTTATAAATGATTGTGTCTTGGTTAAAAACAAGTTGTAATCCAATAGGCTTTGATTACATTTCCAATATCCTCGGCCATGTGGAAATCTGTAAGAGTAATGTGTATGCCAATTATTTGATGGTCTGACCACATTCTGTCCCCTTTGAACACTTTTTGAACTTTTGGTGGCAGCGAGAATTACATAAGAAAGTAGTCAAGAAGACTAGCTTGATTGAGCCTCCTCCATGTACAGTATATCTCACTAGGTCAGGATATTTGAGCCTCCATATAACCACTAGTTCCAATATGTCCATAGTATTTGTGATTTAAGTGCATAAGGGGGATAGTTTATAGTGTGATTTCCTTTACAGAACATTGAGGTACTTAATATTAGAGTTGTGTATTGCCTGTAAGCAAGATAAATTATTATATATATTTTCAAAGAAGTGTGGATCATCATTATTTGGACTGTATAGATTAATGAGCCAAATCTGTTAACGGCCATTAGCATATTTAAAAAGATCCACCTTCCTTGCCAAGCTGTTTGGACATTTTGCACATTTAGATCGACATTCTTTTAAAATGAATATCATCACCCCTTTTGAGTTTCTTTGACCATGAGAGAAGTATATCATCCCCCTCCCCCAGTCCCTTTTACACACAACTTAATCTAAAGATGTAGAATGAGTTTCCTGTAAACAATAGATATTATATTCCTTCTCTATTAGCCAGGTAAAGACCAATCGTCTTTTATTATCATCTGCTAAGCCATTACAATTATAACTAGCTATACTTATTTCACCACTTACCATAATGAGATACACGTTTCAATTATACTTACAATAATATGTTTGTAAACTTACCATTAAAAAGTACCATGATGACTGAATGACCATATAGCGGTACCATGATATCTGCACTGTTAAGTGTACTGTAACTATGACTGAGTAAACCTCCAATTGTCCTCCAATTTTTCACCTGCTAAAACCTCCCCCCATCCCAAGTTGGGTTGTCGTCTAGGTGACTGGCAGACCACCCCTGTACACATGGATTGTTGGACCAATCCTGCCAGGCATGCTCAGACTCATCTTTGTTTTTATTGCGCTATATAAAATATTAAACACGTTTGTTTACTTTCTAGTGGCATTCAAAATAATAGATAGATAACTCTAAATTCCCAAAACATGTCACTACAATGCTACTTGGACAAGCCAATTTGCTTGCCCTAAGTACGTTAAACAATGTATGAACAATAAAGTTTTGCGGTGTAATGGACTTGCATTATGTTTAAAAATTGATAAACAGTGTTTTTCATGGTTGCAAAAGTGAGGGATGCAAATGCAACCGCAATTTAAGAAAGACCCACCAGCTGCTTAGAGAGCCACTATATATTGCAATGGATTGACAATTTGTCCTTCTTTATTCCGTGTCCATTTTTTAATATACATTAAAAAAAATAATCTTATCACTTTCTTTTGTTCTTCTTCCATTATTGTAGTTTTGTCTACTCCCTCTAAACAGATACCCACTTTTCCTTTGTTTTTGTTCATCATCTTCTTCCTCCTCTGGGAACAAGTGTTTTTACCCAACAACCTGTACTGCATGTTCTGAAACATTATGTAACACCATTCACGTTAATCTTTGATGTCTCCCTCAGGCTTTGTTGGTCTATTTTTTTCTCCCTGGGTACGAGCTATAGTGATAGGTCTCTTCAGAGCCACTAAGTGGCCTCACATTGCTCCTGTAAACCTATCTTGTTGATCCCCACACCCTAAAAAAAGAACATCATTGGCAGACCCTTTACACATTTCCCTCCCTTTAAGGGTCTTATGGCAGCTGGGAAGATTAGACAAACAGAGTCTCTCTTTCGCCATCAGTCTTTCTCTCAGACTCCCTACATCCACAGCATCCCTGGCCACACGCCTTTACCATTACCCAGTAGCTTTAAGAGAGTGTGCGGAAGATTCAGTTGAAAAAGATCCTCACTAAGATCCAAGCGTTTCTGACAAGTCCATCATGAGTACCTTTGGGTACCGAAAGGAGCTGAAGAAGTATGAATCAGTGGATGAAGATGAGGTGTTGGCTGGCTTGTCGTTTGAAGAGCTTCAGGAGCTGGAGAGGGAGCTGGCGGATATGGACCCGGATGACAACGTACCTATCGGGCTGAGGCAGAAAGACCAGACCGCCAAGACCCCCACAGGCACCTTCTCCAGAGAGGCACTGCTGAAATACTGGGAGGACGAGACACACAAACTGCTAGAGAATGACAGATCTGAATCCTCCCCTGAACATGTAAGAAAGGGGATGGTATTTCAAGGTTTAAACCAGAGAAAATAAATATATATATTATTCTATAGATGCCTTAACTTCAGAGGGCTTCCAGATGCAACAAGATCAATTTCAGGCATCTCAAAAAATATTGGCAGAACAAAACTATCTGAAGTTAAGTTGATATGTCCGACTCCTTAACAACATTTTTTCTATTTCGGTGATGAAAAAATACCATTTATTTCAATCAAACTTAAATATTTTAGGTGTGACTTAAAAATATTTATTTATTTCAATTTTTTTATTGTGAAATAGCAGGTACATATTTGGAATTCAGTGTCTCGCTGATTGAAATGGCCGATTACTTATATTCTGCATTACAGTATAATTTTACAGATAACATTACCTTTTGCCACCAGCCTATCTGAAAATAAAAGATAAAAGACAGATGAAGATGTTTTTATTTTTGCCAATGATAGAAATCACAATAATTTGAGATTCAATATTTTAAATAAGAATGATTGAAGATTATAAGAAATGCCAGAGGAAGTTAAGAGAAAGGTTTAAGTATATATGCAAATGAAGTGTGCCAAACATTTATCGTTGTATAAGAGTTCAAACAATATGAAGACTGTGTTCATTGCCTACTGTGTTATTTTGATATGAGTTAGTGGAAAACAATCAAAAAATACATTGTCTCCGAAATACCAGCTATAATGATTCTGTGTGCTCAGAGAGTTCTGGAGGTATTCCTCATTAAGAGACAGTAACTGGAGAATGTTAGGTCTCAACCTAATTTTCCACCCTGTTGTAAAATACAGGATAGAATGGAGGAAGGACAGACTGATAAGAGCGAAGAGGAAGGTGTGACAGAGAGTGACAGTAACAGCACAGAGTCTGAGGACAGTGATGAGGAAGAGGAACGCCAAAATGGAAGGGAAGAGAGCGAAGACGAGGCAGGTGAGGATGAGAATGGTTCAATTGAGGCTGAAAATGAAGAGGAAAAGAAGGACAAATGCAAACAGGAGCCTTTACCAACTTCTGGTAGACATGGGCAGAACGCTGTTGACCACCTGTCAAGAAACCTAGGGAATTGTTCTGAAAGGGGAGACTTGAGAATGACAATGACTGACCAAAACCTAAATGTGACTACAGAGAGACCTTGTGGGAACCCTATCGTGATTGACGAGGCACTTGAACGGATCCTTCGCGATGATCCCACGATGAGCGAGCTCAACTTCAACAACATCGAAGACATCTCTCAGGAGACCTTGCTGCGTATCTCCGAAGCACTGAGCGCCAATACACACGTACGTGTTTTTAGCCTTTCTAACACCCGAGCCAATGACCGAGTTGCCTTCGCCATCTCCAAGATGCTCAGAGACAACTGCTCCATCACCAACCTCAACATTGAGTCCAACTTTGTGTCCGGCCATGGAATCTTGGCTCTGTTGGCATCGCTCCAACAAAACAGTACTCTGGTGGAGCTGCGCTTCCACAACCAGAGGCACATCTGCGGGGGGCAGGTTGAGATGGAGATGGTTCACCTCCTGAGGGACAACAACACCCTCCTCAAGCTGGGCTACCAGTTTGATCTGCCAGGCCCCAGGATGACCGCCACCAGTATTCTGACCCGCAACCAGGACCGGCAGAGGCAGAGACGGATGCAACAACAGAGGGAGAAAGGCCATCCAGAAGCAACAGTCCAGCCCAGGGCCGATGCCGGGACAACAGGCCTAGTTTCTGGATCGCCTCCTTCAAACAAACCACCCTGGTTCTCTCCAAAACATGCGAGGAATGACCAGACCCCAAATAACATCCCTCCTCCGCCTCCCCCTCCTCCACTCCCTGGCCTTCAGTCTGAGAGGAATACACCAACCAGGAAGATTGCAGAGATGATCAAACAACATGAAGGAAGTACAAAGAGTCAATCAGGCCAAAAGAAACCCAAATCCAAGAGGGGCAAAAATGGGGCCAACAAGAAGTGCAGCTCTGACATTCTCAAGGAGCTGAAGAATGCCTTGAAGCCTTCTTCACGAAAGAAGAAAGACAACCCACCCCGGCCACTAGCACCTCTGAGCTCTACCCGTGATGATCTGATGGCGGCCATTCGTGGTAGCAGCATTAGATCACTCAAAAGGGTAAGTATGACAGATGCACAAACATCCAATCATGAACCAGTGACATATTTTTTTTATTAGCCAATAAATCTTGATCATTATTCAAAAAAGGACTTTCAGCAGACATGAGCAAAACTCAGTTGTACTCATATGATGCTACAAATAAAAGTGAAACACTCTTCCAAAAGTCATTACACAGCCTTTGTGGAAACAGTGTTATTATTAGATGACAGCATTCATAACCCTGTGAATTCCTCCCACTTAATACATTTATAAATAGCTGAACATTACCCTCCCGACTCGATAAGACTAATGGCTTGGAGCACTGATGCACACAGGATGACAGTGTGCCAACAGACAAAACAATCTACAGCATGGATCACCATGAGGCTGTCAGTTGAACAATATGGTTGACAAGAAGAGAAAATAGATAAATTATCTGACCAGAATAAAAAAAGTGATAAAGTCCATGACCCCTTAGAGTAAAGAAAGGTAGCGACATAGGACGCACCACCCCCCCCATGGCAGAATATTTAGAATTACAGGAAAGGCTTTAAAACAGCAAAATCTTCTCTCAGCCAAATAACAACATTCGTAGAATAGCATGAGATTAGCTATAAAACTGAAAATGTTTCTCTCTGCTCCATGTCAAAATGTGTAGAATTGCAAGAAATTAGCATTATAACAGCAACATTTTCTCTTAGCCTCATGGCAAAATATGTAGAATAGCATGACATTAGTTATACAACTGCACATTTTTCTCTTTACCTCTTAGAAAAATGTGTAGAATTGCTGTTTAGCTTGGAGCAAAGTATTTTTGTGAATGGATGGTGTACCTACATACAAACCAGTTAAAAGTTTAGACACCTACTCATTCAAGGGTTTTTCTTACAATTTTCTACATTGTAGAATAATAGTGAAGACATCAAACTATGAAATAACACATATGGAATCATCTAGTAAACAAAAAAGTGTTAAACAAATCAAAATATATCATAGATTTTTGATTATTCAAAGTAGCCACCCTTTGCCTTGATGACAGCTTTGCACACTCTTGGCAGTCTGCCAACCAGCTTCATCTGGAATGCTTTTCCAACAGTCTTGAAAGAGTTCCCACATATGCTGAGCACTTGTTGGCTGTTTATCCTTCACTCTGCGGTCCAACTCATCCCAAACCATCTCAATTGGGTTGAGGTCGGGTGATTGTGGAGGCCAGGTCATCTGATGCAGCACTCAATCATTCTCCTTCTTGGTCAAATAGCCCTTACACAGCCTGGAGGTGTGTTGGGTCATTGTTTTGTTGAAAAACAAAATTATAGTCCAACTAAGCCCAAACCAGATGGGATGGTGTATCGCTGCAGAATGCTGTGGTAGCCATGCCGGTTAAGAGTGCTTTGAATTCTAAATAAATCACAGGCAATGTCTCCAGCAAAGCACCCCCACACCATCAGACCTCCTCCTCTGCAGAAATTATTCAGTTGTTCAAACCCACATTTTCATCAGCTGTCCGGGTGGCTGGTCTCAGACGATTCCCCAGGTGAAGAAGCCAGATGTGGAGGTCCTGGGCTGGAGTGGTTACACAGTCTGTGGTTATGAGGCCAGTTGGACGTACTGCCAAATTCTCTAAAACGACGTTGGAGGTTGCTTATGGTAGAGAAATTAACATTAAATTACCTGGCAACAGCTCTGGTGGACATTCCTGCAGTCAGCAATTGCATGCTCCCTCAAAACTTGAGACATCTGTGGCATTGTGTTGTGTGACAAAACTGTATATTTTAGAGTGGCCTTTTATTGTCCACAGCACAATGTGCAGCAGTGTAATGATCATGCTATTAAATCAGCTTCTTGATATGCCACACCTTTAAGTGGATGGATTATCTTGGCAAAGGAGAAATGCTAACTAACAGGGATATAAACAACTTTGTGCACTACATTTGAGAGAAATAAGCTTTTTGTGCGTATTGGAACATTTATGGGTTATTTTATTTTAGCTCGGGAAACATGGGATCAACACTTTACATGTTGTGTTAATATTTTACTTCAGGTAATGATACTAATACAAATAGGGTGCAATTTGCAGTGAGATAATAAGTGGGTTGTAATTTGTTATGAATAACTGGTAAGGTAGATGGAACTCAATGCGACCCCCATCAAAATCATCACTGCTTACAAACAACTTAATGTTACCAAGCTATTTCTCTCACCACGCCAACTGTCTTGCTCTCTCTCTCGATCACTCGGTCTCTCTCGAGGTTCATTGGTCCTGAAATACCCATCTACTTATCCACTTATTGCATAGATGGTCCGATGGTTTGTGTCAGTAGGACATGTGTTGACACGGACTGACACACTCTTTCTCCTTGCAGGTGACTCTCCAGCAGGATCTATGTTAACGTTGTGGTGGGAGAAAGGAATATCCAACCTAATCAAGAGCTGTTCTCCACAAATACAACACCCACTTCATTCTGTATTCATTTAAAAAAAAAAAATGAAACATTTGTACCACAAATGCTAAATATATAAATACAAGTATATTAAAATATAATTTGTTTATGTATTACTATGAAACTTTCTGCTTGGAAAACTGTTGACACATTTTACATGTGATTTTGTTAGTGTTATGTAAATATTTTCCTGTCATGTAGTGAAAAATACTACACTGGATGTGATTACATATTATGAACGGGTGGCAATTTATATATTAAAGGTACAATCCATAATATTACTGCTGTTCAAAAGTCATTTCAATTAATGATTTAGACCCATTGATTCATCACAGAAATCTTAACTACAAACTGGCTAAATGTAGGCTTATGGAAGATCCAAAAGATAACCCTTCTCCCATCCTAGCCAGGATTAAAATGACTTGGAACAAAATTAGAACACATTAATGCTATCTGTAACTATATCACCTCTAATCCCGCCTTGCAGCTTCATGTGTATCTTGGAATTGTTCCCAATTCATTAAAGTTAATTTTGCAGCTGTTTAAGGCTAACACATTTTCCCACAAGAGGTGGTCTCTTTGTATAACCCACTAGTCTCAGAGAGAGAATCCTTATAATTGTAGTGTGTCATATATTCAAAAGCCTTTTCAATGAAATGGCATAAATTGACATTTTTAACTGTGGAAAATGTAATTTAAACAAGATTCATAGGGCTGGGAATGGAGTGAAAGACAAAGTGAGGAATAGCGTTACTGACAGGTTATGACAGTGACATGTCAGACGCACCACAGGAAGAATTGGAACAAATGCTTAAAATAAGGTACAGAGTGACAATACAACTTCACTCAAGCAAAGTAATTCAGTTTAGGGAAGGCATCTGTAAAAGGTTGAACAACTATTGTCATAATTTCAATAAAAATTAGATTTTTCAGTTCTATTTTTACCTTGTATGTTGCAGGCTAAAGTGGTGGCCACAAAGCCCTTCCCCTCTAATTAAAGAGACCCTCACCTTCCCTCTGATCATTCTCACCTCTCTTCCTCACACTCAATATGACTAGATCTGTTTTCCTGTTTAACTGTGCCGTCAAGGCTACGCCACTGAGCGCAGGGTTATCAACTCTCGTCTTTTGTGTTGGGTGTCTTTATTGAAAAGGAACATTTTTGCTTTGGGTAAGAATTAGCTTCAACGCTTTTCTTTGTTAGTATCCTGTTGTAACTAACATCACACTGCTAGCTGTGGAGACGTAGCTAGCTTAGCTGCAATTCTTGCTATCCTACCAACTAGCTTTTCTACCTGGAAGGGTATAATTACTAGTTCGCTCTCTCGTTTAGTTCAACCCACTACCAGTGTTGACTAGACTGATCATCCTAGCGTCACTGCTGTTTGGTCGAGAGCCATGTTTTTGTTTGTCGCAATACCAACATAAAGTTAGCCAAAGGAAACTAGCGCTGTGCTAACTAGCTAGGCTACAAGCCCACGTGGCGAACGCTAGATATATTCACATTGTTAACACTCAGAGCGCTGGAATTTCATAACAACTAGAATGGCTATGACTGTCATTCTGACCGTTGATATTTCAATTATATAAATATTCCATAACAAATAATAAAATTGCTAAATGAATACATTTATGTTAAAATAGGTCATAAGAAATCTGGTCACCAAATGTAAATTGTAATCAGTCAGATAATGTATTGATTGATCCAGAAGCGCATAGACTGTAAATACTAAAATAAGATAAATAAGAAAATAAGAAGTTTATTTTCTTACTGTAAGACAAGTTTCCCACCCAGCCCGTCCAAACAACACCTAAACACATCAAAACTATGAAATAACATATGGAATCATGTAGTAACCAAAAAAAAAAAGTGTTAAATCAAAATATATTTTATATTTGAGATTCTTCAAAATAACCCCCCTTTGCCTTGATGACAGTTTTGCACACTTTTGGCATTTGTTCAACCAGCTTCACCTGGAATGCTTGAAGGAGTTCCCACATTTGCTGAGCACTTGTTGGCTGTTTATCCTTCACTCTGCGGTCCAACTCATCCCAAACCATCTCAATTGGGTTGAGGTCAGGTGATTGTGGAGGCCAGGTCATCTGATGCAGCACTCCATCACTCTCCTTCTTCATCAAACAGCCCTTACACAGCCTGGAGGTGTGTTGGGTCATTGTCCTGTTGAAAAAGAAACAATAGTCCCACTAAGCGCAAACCAGATGGGAAGGCGTATCGCCGCAGAATGCTATGGTAGCCATGCAGGTTAAGTGTGCCTTGAATTCTAAATAAATCACTGAAGGGTCACCAGCAAATCACCCCCACACCATTACACTTCCTCCTCCATGCTTCACGGTGGGAACCACACATGCAGAGATCATCCGTTCACCTACTTGGCATCTCACAAAGACACGGCAGTTGAAACTAAACATGTAAAATTTGGACTCATCAGACCAAAAAGGACAGATTTCCACAGGTCTAATGTCCATTGCTCGTGTTTCTTTGCCCAAGCAAGTCTCTTCTTATTGGTGTCCTTTAGTAGTGGTTTCTTTGCAGCAATTCGACCATGAAGGCCTGAATCACGCAGTCTCCTCTGAACAGTTGATGCTGAGATGTGTCTGTTACTTGAACTTTGTGAAGAATTTCTGCAGCTTCTGCAGCAAGGGTAAACTCTGGGTCTTCCTTTCCCCTGGCAGTCCTCATGAGAGCCAGTTTCATCATAGCGTTTAATGTTTTTGCGACTGCACTTGAAGAAACGTTCAAATTTCTTGACATTTTCTGGATTGACTGACCTTCATATCTTAAAGTAATGATGGACTGTCATTTCTCTTCGCTTATTTGAGCTGTTCTTGCCATAATATGGACTTGGTCTATTACCAAATAGGGCTATCGTCTGTATACCACCCCTACCTTGTCACAACTGATTGGCTTAAACACATTAATAAGGAAAGAAATTCCACAAATTAACTTTTAACAAGGCACACCT
The DNA here is from genome assembly GCF_016432855.1 of Salvelinus namaycush. Lineage (NCBI taxonomy): Eukaryota > Metazoa > Chordata > Actinopteri > Salmoniformes > Salmonidae > Salvelinus > Salvelinus namaycush. Next base: position 16,097,527 of record NC_052327.1, on the reverse strand, counting down.
GTTAATTGTAATGCATTCCAGGTGACTACCCAAACATTTGACTGGTACTGCATATTTAAACTAATTTAATATATTTAATAAAAATAATAGATTAGGCCTAAAGACAAGATTCAATAGACAATAGTCTGATGGGTGACAATACTGTTGAATAGAGAATGAAGAGACTGATGACCTCTTCAGATTCGGTTAATTGTTTGCTGGAAATATTTCAATATAAGAGTACACAACAATTTAATTTTGTATTGGGTGTATCTACCGACGGCAGGTATAGGTCCGGAAAGATTCATCAGTTGTTTAGTTATTTTTGTTTTACTCTGCCTGCAACCACACTGGATGATTCAGAATCCATTGAAGAGCTTAAACGATTAATTGACGAGAGACACTTAAGAGCTCAAAGAAACATGTCGCTGGTTTCAGTGGATTCAAGCACTGTTAAGGACAACAAACCCAATCAAAAGAACAAAGCAAAGCTAAGTTGGCCAAGCGGTATCAACGACGGCATCAAAATATCCCCAGGCAAGAGGGCGTGAGTGGAGAGTGGGGAGAGGTTTACTGATATGGATGTTGACTTGTTGAAATCCATCAATGATACGCTTGCCAAACTTGATATCTTGGTTATACTACGGGGACATCAATGCATTATGTGCCAGTCTAGAATTCAGCCAATGTCAGATTGATGATGTAAGGAAAAAGAACACAGTGCTGAAAGGTACTGTAGACTATATTCCTGGCAAGGTGGAGGTGGTACAAAGGGAGAACAAACAACTTTTAAAAAACCTTGCTTGATGTTCAGTGTTGATCAATTTGGGACAATCTCATTTTTTTCAGGGATACCTGAGAATGACAACAGCAGAGGCTGTGAAGACACTGTCCGAGATTTTACGTCAACTCAACTGAAACTGCCCACAGACGTCGTGTGTAATGTGATTTTCTCCAGAGTCCATAGAATGGGTAAGGCCTCTAGGAATAGGCCATGGGCTAAAATTACATTTTAAGCAAAAGGAATGTATTATCACTTACCCACTGAGATCAATGAAAGGTAAAAAAACAGTATCCCATCATGAAGGAAAAGCTTTTCCTAAACGTTAAAACGAGTCTCCTTGGTGATGGATCAACTTCACATCAACGGACAACTGTATCGGGACTCTAGAGTAACTCCATGGCTATTTTAATCCAATGTTCAAATCTGAGTTTGTGTGCTGTAGTGTACCATGACAACTTCAATTATAACAAATACATGCTCTACTGATCTTCACTTGACAAGGAAAGGGTTGCATATAGCTCACGTTAATGTAAGTAGCCTTTCTAACAAAAACATCAGGTTTTTAACTTGGTCAACATATATAATATTCATATTTTAGCTTTGACCGAAACACATGTTGATGCATCTGTAAATTATGGGCAAATGAACATTCATGGATATAGTCTACTTAGAAGGGACAGGAATGGTGGGGGTGTAGCACTGTACATTCAGAATATACCTTTTAAGAGGAGGGATGAACTTAATGTATGTCAGATAGAGGCACTATGGACTCAAGTACATCTGCCTCACCATGCAGCCATATTGGTAGGATGTGTGTATAGACCTCCTAGCTCTAAGGTGTCCTATCTGGGTTTTGACCAGGCCACAGATAGTAACAGAGATGTATTTGTCTTGGGTGATTTTAATATAAAGTGAAATGATCATAATAATTCAAATATAACTAAATTAATGAGATACAGTGCCTTCTGAAAATATTCGGACCCCTTGACTTTTTCCACATTTTGTTACATTACAGCCTTATTCTAAAATGGATTAAAATAAAACATTTCTTCATCAATCTACACATAATACCCAATAATGACAAAGTGAAAACATGTTTAGAAATTTTTGCAAATGTATTAAAAATAAAAAACAGAAATACCATATTTACATAATTATTCAGACCCTTTGCAATGAGACTTGAAATTGAGCTCAGGTGCATCCTGTTCCCATTGATCATCCTTGTTTTTAGAACTTGATTGGAGTCCACCTGTGGTAAATTGAATTGATTGGACATGATTTGGAAAGGCACAAACCTGTCTATAAAAAAGGTCCCACAGTTTAAAAAGTGCATGTCAGAGCAAAAACCAAGCCATGAGGTCGAAGGAATTGTCCATAGAGCGCCGAAACAGGATTGTGTCGAGGCACAGATCTGGGGAAGGATACCAGAACATTTCTACAGCATTGGAGTCCTCAAAAACACTGGCCTCCATAATTCTGAAATGAAAGAAGTTTGCAACCACCAAGACTCTTCCTAAAGCTGGCCGCCCAGACAAACTGAACAATCGGGGGAGAAGGGACTTGGTCAGGGAGGTGACCAAGAACCCCGATGGTCACTCTTGCAGAGCTCCAGCGTTACTCTGTGGAGATGGTAGAACCTTCCAGAAGGACAACCATCTCTGCAGCACTCCACCAATCAGGCTTTTATGCTAGTGGCCAGACGGAAGCCAATCCTCAGTAAAAGGCACATGACAGCCCGCTTGGAGTTTGCCAAAAGGCACCTAAAGACTCTCAGACCACGAGAAACAAGATTCTCTGGTCTTATGAAACCAAGACTGACCTCTTTGGCCTGAATGCCAAGCGTCACGTCTGGAGGAAACCTGGCACCATCCCTACGGTGAAGCATGGTGGTGGCAACATCATGCTGTGGGGATGTTTTTCAGCGGCAGGGACTGGGAGACTAGTCAGGATCGAGGGAAAGATGAACGTAACAAAGTAGAGATCCTTGATAAAAACCTGCTCCAGAGCGCTCAAGACCTCAGACTGGGGCGAAGGTTCACCTTCCAACAGGACAACGACCTTAAGCACACAGCCAAGACAACGTAGGGGTCTCTGAATGATATAGGGAAGATAATCAAGGAGGTGATGGAGTCCAGGTGAGTGTCATGAGGTGCAGGTGCGCAAGACTATGGTGACAGGTGTGCTGGATAATCAGCAGCCTGATGACCTAGAGGCCAGAGAGGGAGTATACGTGACATGAACTGGGTGAGTCATGTCAAAGAAATTCTATAGGAAAAGAGACTGCAGATTCTTTCAAACAACAATTGTATTATAAGATTAGCAAAAATGAAGCAATCAACCATCACTAAGAATAGTCAGAGTTGAAAGCGCAACGAACAGAGTTGGCTCTCAGCTTTTATAGAAAAGTCCAACCTCTTTGTCTATGTGGCAGTCAGCAGGTGTGTGCAAACAGGGGAACATAGTGTATAAAAGGCGTTTAACTTGTCTGTGCAGATTAAGATAGCTGACGTTGCCACCAATGTCTGTTCCTTCCTGCAAGTTTCCATACAGAGCAGTTCCTGCAGATAGTAAAAACGGGATGTCACACACTGCGGTCGCACCCGGCTCTTATCTGTACGCCCAGACTTATAACTAAGTCACACGACAATAAGCCTGCATCAGGGGAAAAAAACACTAGCATATTACAATGGACAATTCTCTATGTAAAAACAGCATAGTATGTCTAATTTTGTAATTTTCTACGACAGGCATTTTCTTAAAGAAATATGGCAGTCTTAGCAGCCAAATCTAAACTAGAAATTGAACAGAATTATATAACACTACGTAATTATGCAGTTAAATAAAATCGTAATAATTTTTTAAAACAAAAATACTTTAACTGATTGTAAAAAGGTATGGAATACACTTAAGTGCTTACTTGGTACATCTATCTCATCATGCCCATCTAGTGTGGAGGTTGACGGGAAAACAATAACAAAACCAGCTGATATTGCCAATCATTTTCCCAAATTTAAATGTATTTACTGAGCGATAGTGTAAACACCCATTCTTCCAAACAAGCTATTGCCCAATGGTTTGATGATCATATTATGAGCAAAAAAAACAACATATCTTTTAGTCAACAAATGGTGTCAGAGGAGATGTTAAACCTATTGAAGTCATTACCCAGTGGTAAATCTACAGGTTATGATCTTATGGACAATTTTTACTTTGCTATGCTGCTCCCCAGATTGCAGCTCCAATGAAATACATATTCAATGGAGCTGCAAGCAGTGTCAGAGGAAAGCCCAAAAAATGGTCAGAGTGACTCCAGTCACCCAAGTCAGACTGTTTTCTCTGCTACCGCATGGCAAGCGGTACCGGAGCGTCAAGTCTAGGACCAAAAGGCTAATTAACAGCTTCTACCCCCAAGCCATAAGACCGCGGAACAATTAATCAAATGGCCACCGGACTATTTACATTGACACTCCCCCATTTGTTTTGTACACTGCTGCTACTCGTTGTTTATCTATGCATAGACACTTCACCCCCTACCTACATGTACAAATTACCTCGACTACCCTGTACCCCCGCACATTGACTTGGTATCGGTACCCCCTGTATATAGCCTCGTTATTGTTATTGTGTTACTTTTGATACATTTTTACTTTAGTAAATATTTTCTTAACTCTTCTTGAACTGCACTGTTGGTTAAGGGCTTGTCAGTAAGCATTTCACTGTAAGGTCTACACTTGCTGTATTTGGCACACGTGACAAATTTTTTAATTGTTCACTGGAAAAGGGGACATTTCCAAATGTATGGAAGCATGCTAAACTTTGTCCAATCCTGAAAGACAGCAAAGAACCCATTACTCCTGCCAATAGTCAACCAGTTATTCTACTCCCTTCACTCAGTAAGATATTCAGGATATTGTGAGTAGACAAATATGGGGGTATATGGAAAATAATGATCTGATCACAGCCAATCAGCATGCTTATCACAAAAACCATTCCACTACCACTGCATTGGTTGACATGGCTGACCAGTGGCTCAATTTTAGTGTAGCATTTGATTTACTGGATAATGAAATAATTTTGACAAAACTATTGCATTATGGGTTTAAGGAGGCAGCATTGAATTGGGTACAGTCATATCTAACTGACAAGAAATAGTCCACCTATATCAATGGGTAATTTTCTTCCACTCATGCTTTAAACTGTGGAATACAGCAGGGCAGCTACCTTGGGCCACTTATTTACTTAATATATACCAACTTAATAGAAACTCAAGCTACTATATTTGCAGATGATACTACAATGTATACAGCAAGACAAATCGGTTAAACAGGTTTTTAAATAATTATAATAATTGAACCTTTATTTAACTAGGCAATACATAAATCTGGGAAATATCAGGGAGTGGGTTTGCCGGAACAACCCTGTTTTGAACACCAAGAAAACAAAGGTTATATTGGTCTGTTCCACCAGGAAAAGGCCAACACAGCATGGGATACAATTAAGTATGAGGAAGGGGCCAAGAAACTAAAATACTAGGGGTATAGCTGGACAATTGCTTATCATGGTCGTCTAAAATAACTATGTAAAAAAATATATATAAAAACTGCATGCATGATCAAGAGGATAGCTAAATATTTACTGGGAAAGATTCTTAAGCAAAACAACCCAAACATTGAGAGTCAGGTGAACTACTGTTCTGTGGTCTGGGGAAATGCATCAGCATGTTAAATTAGGAGGCTGCAGATTGCACAGAACAAAGCAGCAGTCTCAACATCAACACTGAAGAGTCGACTCCGGGATGCTGGCCTTCTAGGCAGAGTTGCAATGAAAATGCCATATCTCAGACTGGCCAATTAAAATAAGATTAAGATGGGCAAAAGAACACAGACAATGGACAGAGGAACTCCGCCTAGAAGGCCAGCATCCCGGAGTTGTATCTTCACTGTTGACGTTGAGACTGGTGTTTTGCGGGTACTAATTAATGTTTTGAATGGTCATCCAACTCGGAATTGGAATTCGGGATGCTTTCTAGAGCTCAACCTGAAAATCACTGACGTCATCATGATTCGACATTGTTTTTTCAGAGTTACCAGTTGTCTTGAAAGCACCATAAATCCAGAGAATGCCAGACTTTGATGACAAAATTTGCCCACCAAGGACCCCCGCACCACCTTCCTGATCAAGTGAGAACAGCACAACAAGGTGAGTCCAAAAATGTCTTGTATGCTGCTGCATTAATGATGTAATATGCCAGGGAGATATGTATACTGTAGCAAGCTGCTAGTAGCCCATGTGCCTCACCCTAATAATTTGGTCCCTTTTCCGGTCTTAATTTCGCCTGTTTGGACGGTGGTGCACATGTAGCCTATAGCCTGCTTTAGAGAAATGTAATCATTGAATATTGTAAAGAGCTTTCAATGTCTGCTTATATGCCCCCTTTATTTATCCTACAGTTCTGACTTGGTGTACAATGAGAATGCTGTAAGAACGGCCCATGTTCTGAATTCTGTCCTAGTTCGCTCATTAATGTCTTAATCGAAATTACGGATTGCCTCCTTTCCTGCTCGTCGTCCCCTTATGCCTTAGTTTGTACATCTTAAATTGTCAGTAGAAATCCCATTTGTTTAAGCAAGTCAGCCATGTCAGATATATTTTTTAAAGCCAGTAAATGAGGCTGAATGAACTGTTTCGCTGCCAGACAAGGCTCCGCTGATAGCCAGGTGTAGCAGAGGTAAGGTGTTGGGACAGCTTTATGTAGGCTCTTAATTAAAGTATTGTTTAGTGTTGTGGATTTGCTGGCATGCATCTAAAACATATTTTTTTGCCCCACGATTTTAGCACGATTTACGTGCTAAAATCGCCACTGCATGTAAGTCGTTTGAATGGGGGCATCACTACCAGAGCTAGCCAGGGATGAGCTCCGAGCATAGGCATGCAGGCAGCCCATGGCCCTTACTGCCAACTCACCCATCAGCTACGTCAGCAGCTCCCAGCTCAGAGGTAACTGGTTTGGATTTTGAATGTAAATCGATATTTCCGAGACATGTCTGTGATATTTAAAGGATATAATGTGTGTCTGGTAGCCTGGTCCCAGATCTGCAGTCTTGCAACTCCTATAGTCATTGTTATGTTTGACAATGATCAAAAGAGTTGGCAAGATGGGACTAAGATCAGGGAACAGGCTATTTATCTGTTTGTATTATGTTTCTCAAGGTGACTGTGTTGAGGTCATTATGAGAAGCCTAGTGTATCCTCGTTATGTCCCCTCTGGTTGAGTTCACGACGGGCCCATTCCCATCAAGGTTACCTTTTGCTCACCTCAATGACAACAAGGAGCAGTTCCTGGCTGAGACATGTGCCAAGTTTGGAAAGGTGGAGATCTTCACCAGCACTAGGAAGGCTAAGGACACGGTCAAACACCTGCATCTCATGGGCAACATTGTTCACACTCAGCTGGATATCAAAAGGCAGGACTTGGCTTTATGTCTGTGTGGTTTGAGTGTTGGGATTTTTTTATTTTATTAATATTGACGCACAGAGGAGTTTTATGGAGACATGAGAAATTATTGTACTCAATATTCCGGGCCTTTGTCAGGGAGGTGGGCCTTGGTCAGGGAGGTGAACAAGAACCCGAGAGTCACCCTGACAAAGCTCCAGAGTCCCTTTGTGGAGATGGGAGAACCTTCCAGAAGGACAACCATCTCTGCAGCACTCCACCAATCAGGCCTTTATGGTAGAGTGGCCAGACAGAAGCCACTCCTCAGTAAAAGGCACATGACAGCTTGCTTGAAGTTTGCCAAAAGGCACCTAAAGGACTCTCAGATGAAACCAAGAGCGAACTCTTTTGCCTGAATGCCAAGCTTCACGTTTGGAGGAAACCTGACACCATCCCTACGGTGAAGCATGGCGGTGGCAGCATCATGTTGTGGGGATGATCTTCAGGGGCAAGGACTGGAAGACCAGTCAGGATCGAGGGAAAGATGAAGGGAGCAAAGTACAGAGAGATCCTTGATGAAAACCTGCTCAGGACCTCAGACTAGGGCAAAGGTTCACATCCAACAGGACAACGACCCTAAGCACACAGCCAAGACAACGCAGGAGTGGCTTCGGAACAAGTCTCTTAATCTCCTTGAGTGGCCCAGCCAGAGCCCGGACTTGAACACGATCAAACATCTCTGGAGACCTGAAAATAGCTGTGCAGCGACACTCCCCATCCAGCCTGAGAGGACTTGCAGACAAGAATGGGAGAAACCCCCCAAAGTGTGCCAAGCTTGTAGCATCATACCCAAGAAGACTCAAGGCTGTAATCGCTGCCAAAGGTGCTTCAGCAAAGTACTGAGTAAAGGGTCTGAATACTTATGTAAATGTGATATTTAAGTTTATAAAAACCTGTTTTTGCTTTGTCATTATGGGGTGTTGTGTGTTGAGGGCAAAAAACTATTTGATCCATTTTAGAATAAGGCTGTTAACAAAATGTGGGAAGAGTCAAGTGTTCTGAATACTTTCCGAATGCACAGTAGATACGTTTCAACACAGATCCAGAAATTGCACGAGACTGAGAAAAACGAAGTACACCATTTATTTCCATCGCTTTTCCCAACCTATTTGAAAGCTTCTAAAACGCAGCAATCACCTTGGTGGAGGATGAGGTTCATTACCATCTCAGAAGTTTTCAGGAGAGTCAAACCAAAACCTTGTAGACGCTTCGTGCAAATGCCAATTTTGGTTCATTATTAACTTTTGTATGGAGGTATTTAGAGATTCAGCACATAAAAGTAATGGTTTGTAAAAACAAAAACGGGAAGATATTTATATTTTGGCTGGTGCATATGAACACTGACCTGGGAAAAATATTATTTTCATTTCAGCAGGAAGGAGAGAATAATACGTTTGGGAATCGTAACAGGTACACGAAGTAACAGAAAAGAAACAGGTGCAGCACAAAACCTAAATGATTCCTATGAGCCTATTTGTGTGATTCTGTAGTGAAATGTAACGCGGGACACGTTCGTAGTGTCAATCATGAGTGGATTACAATAAAAGTTCCTTGACGCAGAAGCTGCTTTAAGAGCTTCCCCGGGTGGCGCAGTGGTCTAGGGCACTGCATCGCAGTGCTAGCTGCGCCACCAGAGTCTCTGGGTTCGCGCCCAGGCTGGGCTGGGTTCGCGCCCAGGCTCTGTCGCAGCCGGCCGCAACCGGGAGGTCCGTGGGGCGACGCACAATTGGCATAGCGTCGTCCGGGTTAGGGAGGGTTTGGCCGGTAGGGATATCCTTGTCTCAGTATGTATAAAAATAAAAAATGTAATAAAATGTATGCACTGTATGCGCTCTGGATAAGAGCGTCTGCTAAATGACTAAAATGTAATGAGTCAATGACTGGCAAAAAGCACACTGATCTACCCATGGGAGTCTTTCTTCCCCGTCACTGAATAAGCACATCGTTGGAACACAACTATGACACCAAACTGTTAATCTTATAATAAATTCAATTTTGAAATTGTGCAAAGATATAACAGCAGTGAACATACTAGCATTGAAAACATTTGAGTCAATTGTGGCTTACAAGTCTAATAAGTGGACTCCGTATGAAAAAATTACTTTGCTAAACTTGGATCGCTTTAAGAAAATCAAAAGGTACAAAAAAGTAGGGTAGGAAAATAGTGTTATCTTGCATCAAACAACAATAATGACATGAGGATCCCGTCCGTTTGTTTCTTATATCTCCCTTTCTTTACCGACAGTAACATTTAACAGTAACGCACCAATAAAATATATCCCAACTAAAATTGCACATGGTTAATCCAGCAGATACCGTACTACTTGAACCTGCTGTTATAGAGCGTCTTTAGGCTGTCATAAGCGTGACATAGCAGCAATGTACAGTATTATTCCATCGGGCTCAATGTCCAGAACGTTGGAGACATAAATGTAATGTAAAGAGCTGATAAGTGTATAAGACTCTATTCTTGAGGACAGAATCATATCAATATTACAAAATGTGTTTCTATCTGGACATTGCACCACCCTGAACAGACCCCAGGTGTCGTTGGTGGTAATAATACCTTGTAGTGTCATATACAGCGGTAGTCAGCCTAAGCATAACAGCTTATTACCATTAACAGTTATGACTTTTCTATTTATTTAACTAGGCAAGTCAGTTAAGAACAAATTCTCATTTACAATGACGGCCTATCCCGGCCTATCCCGGCCAAACCCTAACGACGCTGGGCCAATTGTGTGCCGCCCTATGGGACTCCCAATCACGGCCAGTTGTGATACAGCCTGGAATCGAACCAGGGTCTGTAGTGACGCCTCAAGCACTGAGATGCAATGCCTTAGACCGCTGCGCCACTCGGGAGCCCTTATAACAGATTATATAATTTATGTCATGCTTTTAACGACGATGTGAGCGTTCTATGACAGAGTTCCAGGAAAGTGTTAACAGAGATACCCTACAGAGGGTATGTGAAAAAACATGACAGATTAAATGAAGGTATTGCACAGATTAATAAAAAGGCAACAATAAATATATACCAAATTCATAGAACATTTACATTACAATTTTAGTCAGGTTTTGGAAGATTTTAGGATCAGTTTAGTGTCAGTTGTGCTCAGGTGGAGGGGGAGAAAAGACTTAACTAGTCATCCCATTCGTCGTCATCTTCAAAATCCTCTTCGTCATCATCATCATCTTCATCTAGGAAATGACAAAACAAATTTGTAAACAAAGCATAGAGATGTCCATCTTTATTTTGAGGGAAACTGGCAATAACACAATTCAGATGAGTACTTAAATTCAGCGTCTTGACAACTGCTCACCAATGCCTGCTCGGCACAAGACTTTATTCGGACGTTAAATTAAAGCCTAGGCATTAGCTCGGGGAGCTAATGCAAGTACTCAGATCTCAGGCAAGGTTATTCCTCAAGCGAGTGCTGTTAACTGAATCACTTCCATCACACTGACAGTAGGCACCTACCTGAGGAGTGGATGGCTTTGCTCCTCTTCTGCATTACTTCCATAAGTGCCCCCACTATGCCTGCCGAGGGTGCTGGTGTAGGGGAGCCAGAGTCTGGGCCGTCTGGTACCTGACGCACGCGCACACACACAGTTATAAACATGGAAATGCACACAAACATACACAGGCAAAGATGGTACACTTACAGTTTTGAGCTGGATGCCCTGCCGTATCTGGTCGAGCAGCGCATCGCGCCCCACAGTGGTGTCCGGTGTCTTGGAGGCCGGTGCCTCCACCTTCTTCAGCTGGGTGCCCCCACGGATCTGCTCCAGCAGGGCCGACTTACCCCCCGAGCCCTGGGGTGAGCGGGACAACGGCACACCACAGTCCAACTCTGGAGGGGGCGGGGGTCCAGGTGGGGGTGGTGGAGGTGGTGGTGGAGGGGCTCCCCCACAACCGGAGGGTGGTGGTGCTGGTGGGGGAGGTGGTGGTGGGGCCTGGGGTGCTGTGCTGGCATGCAAGGGTGGAGGAGGAGGTGGTGGTGGCTGGTGGTGGCCCCCTCTGGTGGGGGCCGGGGGTGGAGGGGGTGCTCCTAGGGCACCAGGCCTGGAGGGTGGGGGTGGGGGAGGGGCCGAGGTGGGGGCCCGTGAGGGTGGAGGTGGCGGGGCACCCCGGCCACCTCGCAATGGTGGTGGTGGGGGAGCTGGGCCCGAGCTGTGGGGTGGTGGAGGGGGAAGTGGGCCTCCCCGAGAGGGAGGGGGTGGTGGGGCTGTGTGGGACAGAGAGGGAAAGAGAGAGAAATCCGTTAAGGAGTCGCAATATTCCATCCAGCAGGGTTCAAATTACTGGGGTGCACAAGAGTACTGCACGGTCCCAATACAAATCACAGTTCTTTCACTTAATAAGCACTGAAAATAAATGTTGTTTCCAATTATAGGTTACCCCCCAAGAGTTAATGTGTCATTCAAACCCTGTCATCCAGATACTCTGTTTCAAATCACTCCAATACACAGCCAAAACAACTCCCATCACAGCGATGTGGCATTTAACATCCAAAATCAAACAGTGCTAAAAACTAAACACTACCACAATTCTCCAATCCATGCTTGATTTTCTGAGTCGAGTAGTAGAATACCTGGATCCCCATTAAGATTTCTTTTTAAATGAGTTATACTTCTGGCACGTTGAACGTTCAAGAGCTCAGAAATTCACTGAAATTCTGGCAACATTTTACATTATAGCCTTTCAACTCTGTTAATTAAAAATTCAGACAAACCACAAGCTAGTTAGCTTCATCCGGTCAAGCATGTCAAAGCTCACAGTCAACACCTGAGGCAGAAACACACCAACCACAACTCTATGGAAACAGTCAGTTACCCACCACACCACCTGCGCGGCCCTGGAAAAATACCACATAATTAAGCCCCATCTGGCTTGCACCATCTCATTACCAGTGGAGTGCATTCTCAACAAGGAAGTTCATCACATTCACAGTGGGTGGAATCCTTAATACTTGAGATACACGGAACTCAGAGGGTGGTTCTGGTGAGCTCACCTTGCCTACGGAGCTCGTTCTTGACGGCCTCCACCCCTCCTTTCTTTTCGATGAAGTCGTAGATGACCTTGGAGGTCTCCTTGTCTTTGAGTTGAGCCTCTGAGATGCCACACATGTCAAACAGGTTCTTCAGCTCTGGGTCCAGGTTATTCAACTGGGACAGAGAAAGGGGGACAGAGAGAAAGACCTGGTCAGGACAATCCAAAAAACAGACACAGGCTAGCATCTGTGGTGTTTTGTAAAGGGCTACAATGACGCTGTACAACCATGGCCTAAAATAAAAAAATGCAATGCCAATATCATTTAACTCAGAAAACTTCATATTGAGCACACAATAATCAAATGACCTTGTCAATCTTAGTGCCATTCTGCCTTCTGGTGGATTAAAAGGGGAATTGCACCTGGTGGTGCACACAACAATAACCCCAAGCACACATCAAACTCCACAAAGAAATGGTACATTGAACACAAAATCAACATTTTGCAATGGCCATCTCAGTCTCTGGACTTGAAACCCATTGAACACCTGTGGTTTGAATTTAAGAAGTTAGGCCACAAGAGCAGACGAAGGATATCAAGGATCTGGAAAAATTCTGTATGGGAGGAATGGTCTAACCCTCCCAACGTGTTCTCCAATTTCATAAAACTTTTTTAGAAAAAGCCTCTGTCATTATCCTCTCAATGGGCGGGTGCTAGAGCCCCAATAAATTTGACCCATATATTTTTTGTATTACTTGTTAAACAAAATCTGTTAGCAATTGTATTAGTATAAAATAATATAATAGCTCAGTATTTGTATTATTCATTTTATAGTATTTTTTGCTCATCTTTATAAAAGGGTGCCAATAATTACAGACCTGGCTGTTTATTCAGTGTCTGCTAAATGGAATATTTATATTATACACAGTGTACAAAAATGCTGTTTCAATGACAGACTGACCAGGTGAAAGATGACTAGTTAAATCCACTTCAAATCAGTGTAGATGAAGGGCAGGAGACATGCTAAAGAAGGATTTTTAAGCCTCGAGACAATTGAGATATTGTGTACGTGTGCCATTCAGCGATTGAATGGGCAAGACAAAAAAGATTTAAGGGCTTTTGAATGGGGTATGGTAGTAGTACCGGTTTGTGTCTAGAACTGCAAAGCTGCTGGGTTTTTCAAGCTCAACAGTTTCCCGTATGTATCGAGAATGGTCCGCCACCCAAAGAACATCCAGACAACTTGACACAACTGTGCAAAGCTTTGGAGTCAACATGGGCCAGCATCCCTGTGGAACTCTTTCGACACCTTAAAGAGTCCATGCCCCGATGAACTGAAGCTGTTCTGAGGGCAAACTAATTGCTCACAGCTGCACCTGCTTGCCAGACAGGCAGGTCTTGGCAGGGGAGCTGTGCTTTGATGAACGTTGGGCTTGTAGCCTTTGCAAGTATCCGCATTGTACTCACCATAATGGGGAAAGGTTGTCGTTCGCTGCTGGGTAGGGCAGCCGGCGACGAAGGCCGGTTGTAAGTGGGAATTTGGGGAACCAGATAAGATAGCAGGGTTGCTAGGAGTGCGAGCCATCTCCCTAGGGTTTGCAAACAGAGCGTGCTGCGAGTGTAGTGCGCTCCTCTAACCTACGTAATTAATCACACCAAAACCTACGCTGATTAACCTGAATCAGAATATAGCCTGGTTGTTGTTCCTGTCCAGTTTGTAGCCTATTCAGTGCACCGTGGATTAGCCTGCCACTAGCCACTGCCAGTCTGCCTCCGACCGCCCCAACGGTGGTGCACATGCCCAGACCCCATGAGGGGTCCCGTAAACTAGGAGAGCTGTTTTTAACTGTTACATTTAAAATGTTCAATGTTGTCTATGCCCTCTTTCATTGGCCTAGTCTTGTTAAATGTTTTTAGAATATATATATATTTTTTTAAATCAGTCAGCATCCACAGCGTGGGTTATGTGGAGCGAACAGAACGGGCATGTTCTATGACTTCACTATCAGGTGTGGGTCTCTGAACAGTGTGTAGGCTATTATGACCCTTGGGGTGCAGTGAATTTGCATGTTTGTACAATTGCATTTCATTAGGCTACAGTGAAGTAGTAGTAGTAGAACCTTGGATGTTCAGTTCTCCCTAACCTTACTACAAACACTGATGAGATAATATCACTTTTTACCACGTTATCACACTTAAGCCTGTGTGCCTTACATCTTCTTCGCGTCATTGCAGCACTTCCGATTGGGTTATGGACAGATTATTATATATATATATTTTTTAAACATACAAAATATTTCCACATGACCTTCCCCTTTTTTTACATAATTACCCTCAAAATAATTTTCCACCAACAGGTTTCTGTGCCAATGCACAACACAACCAATACCGGCATGGAGTGCGTTAACACCACAATAAATAGACAAACAGAAAACAGATCCTTCCCTACCTTGTAGGCTTACCCAGTATCAAAGGCTTGGCAATCTCTGAATGTAATTAAACTTTTTGGTGTTTTGTAACAGTCTCTTTCCATTTGTCAAATTGTCTCTGCACAGCTTGGATTGCATATGCTACAGTAATACAAAGGACTGAATGCACGTCTAATTTATAAATCTGTATCTGGCTTTCGGGGATCACCTTATTTTTTAACATGGCTACATCTATGGGCTTTTATGTTTTTCTGTTGTGCGTAATGTGCGGTAGCCTATATCATAGGCTACGTATTGGATAACGGCACAATCAACTGGGCTTGGGCTCATAAAATGTATTCAATATATGGCTTATCAGGCTCAGGTAGCATCAGGCTTGCATTTTCACACAGATCAAAGCTCTAATCAAATCCAGACATTATTATGCTTTAGAATGACTCTCCTGGTTTGGGCGGGAAATACTGGGTTACCCGGGAGCAATGTGATTATTCTCGGGATGGAACATTTGTAAAATACCGGGAAAATATTAACCCCTAGTCTGTAGCTTATTATTTAGATGTTTGGGGCTGCTGGTGAACCATGATATGCAGGCATGATCAGTGACACTGGACTGGCACACTTGCCATTCTTCAGGGTGTCTATAGGTTTCCATCCAATTGGCAACAGATTTTCATGTGAATATTCAACATGCACATTTTAATTTACCTGACATTTGAGAAATTTACCGGACATCCATATGCATTCAGAACCGACTTGGCACGGCCAGCACCAACCAGGGATATTATCCAAATGAGCCACATTCACATGTCCCTAAAAACAGCCTATAACAAATTACAAAAACACTATTCCTAGTGTTTCGGTGTAACATATGCAAAACTTTATAGCCACATTTTTTCCTATTGGTTTTTAGTCTACTTTCCTAAAACAATAATTGTCCATCTCAGGTTCAGCTCCTGGAGATTTGAGCACTAAATGCATCAGGACACTGCATGCATAGGCCTAGTTGTCCACTATGATACTAATATTAACCTCAAAGTCTAAGCCGTTGGGCCTTTACTACTATATCCCATAGAAATGCATTGAATAAACACACTCAAAATGGCAAAAAAGACAGTAAAAATGTAATAAGGAATACAGTTTTGAAGTGTCTGTTCTTTATCTAGGAGATAAGAAAGCGAAGGAAATATAGTTTTTTTGGACACATTTAAACCCTTATTTTTGTTGGCACAAAAGCACCTCCGTACTTCCATTAATTTGTACAGGTTACCTTCAGACGAGTCCCACGATCATTGTGTTCGTGAGTCATATTAGCTTGTAGGAGAAACAGTTTGAACGCTAAAAACGTTTACATGAGAAGAACGATTTTCAGGATGTCTCATGGTCTGACAAACACAGCTGTAGCTCGGCCACCTTCCACCACAGTTGCGGAAGGCCAACATAAGTGGATGCGGGGGATTGAGACGCAGGCCTTGCAAAAAAACTGATATCTCCATCTTAAACTGACAGATTATGATGGGGATTTTTTAAAATTATGTTACTTAGATTGGGGAAAGTGGAAAAAGTAAGACACAAATATCATACCCCCAAGACATGCTAACCCCTCACCACTACAACAACAGTGGAGGTTAGCATATTTGGGGGGGTATGATATTTATGCCTCTAACTTTCTCACTCACCATTATTCACAATTATCCGTAATCATGGTAGCATTCACATATATATATTTTTATTTACAATAAAGGTGACTCCAAAAGTACACAATATATTATCTACCATTAATATCTATTGGGTACAAAATACTCTGAAACACAACCAAAACAAATGGCAAATTCATCCAACAAATCTGTAGTCACAAGCTTGATGTAGTCATTGCCTACTAGGAATATGGGACTAAATACTTAACTTTTGACTACTTTAACACAAGTGAATTTATCCTAATACTTTTGGTCCCCTTTAAATGGGGGACTACATAGAAAATGTGCTGTAATTTCTAAACGGTTTACCCAATATGGATGACAATACCCTCAAATTAAAGCTGACAGTCTGCACTTTAACCCCAGTCATTGTATCATTTCAAAGTGCTATGAGTACAGAGCCAAAACAACAACAAAAATTGTCACTGTCCCAATACTTTTATAGCTCACTGTATTTGGCGCATGGAGGTAGATGAGGAAATTTAGCTAGAATGGAAGAAATATAGTAAAACCTGCAAAGTAGCAAATGTAAACCCCCAAAATAAAAAGCACTACCCTTGCCCACAAAAAAACAACCCTCCAAAGCAATTTTTTTTTGTCAACCCACTATTTTGAACCACACCTCCCCCATCAGTAAATTGCGATCTGTACCTTACAGAGACTGCAGCAATTTAGTAGGTTGCCTAGCATTTTCTGCATGCGGTCTTATTAAATTGTGTCGTTAATAAAGATCATCGTTTGCTATATCTGTGTTGAGTTTTGGTGTCCTATTCTCTGATGCCGGAACATACCGGTCAAACAAAGGTGGCATCAAGCTACTCTGCTCAATCCAGTACTTGCCCCACGTCTCGGGTCATCGAACATGCTTTATTACATTACTTTGAGAAGTTCCATGGCACAGGTAGCCTAGGTCTACATCTATGTGTAAACAGGTGCTCAGCGTTGACAGGAGTGTGGAATGAAATAAACCAAAACGTGTTTCTCACAAGTGTAAGAAAGGTTATCCACTCCGACAATGAGAACAGTAAATGACTGTAATAATATATTGAATGCATTATCAGAAATTACCGTAACTAAACAATTAATAGATTAGAAATTATGGGAATTAACAGTAAATGTACTACTAATGATATGTAATTGGGGAATTGATTGATTTTTAGTCGGGGGCAAACAATTCACACAATAACGTTATGAAACAAGTGCACAAGAATTGGCAGGATAGAACACATTCTGGAGAGAGATGTGCCTTGTGCATCTAAACTAGGGCTGGGCAGTATACTGTATTTTACTATATACTGGTATTGATGCATGGACAAGTTTGGGTTATTACATAAGAGGTATTTCGTTTTTATAGTTTACGTTGCTACTTGAGACGGCTATACACAATATTTTGGCCCTATCGCTCAGCCATACTCCTTCTTCTTGACTCAAGATTTCAAAACTATACTCAATAAAAACATTATCTTGACACATACTGTAGGCCTAACGAATACTCTTACAAACGGTGTCAGGTCCAATGAAGTAACCATTTATGGAAAACCAATGCAATTTCAAAACAAATGCAATTGTACTTATTTTCTCAATTTTACCAAATTGCTTGTTGGCGTGCCAAGCAAATACCCTCGTGGAGCACCTAAAAGTAAATTCACACACTACGGAGACGGAATGTACGTCAATGTAGTTTTTCATAAAAAAAAGGGGTGGCTTCTCCAGTATTCTACGTAATTTTGTACCATCTGAAAATTGGGACACACTGTATTATTCCTTCCGCAGCCGTGGGGGGCAGAGTCAAAGATATTTATAACTAACCCCAGATAGTTCATCTGTGTCTTTTACAGTGGGAGCAAATGAAGCATAAATGGGCAGAACAAGCAGAGGTGGGCAAAGCCAAGCACGAGCAAGCATGTATTTGCATATTTCCGTTAGGGAAAGCCTCCTCTGTGAAGCACAAACTTTAGGAGTGCAAACTGAATTCGACCTTGCACTCTTTCTAAACAACGCAACTTTTAAAAACTTTGGCAAAGCATCAACTCTATGAAACTAAGTGCACTATTTTCGTAAAAGAGATTCTAGTTTTTGGAACAGAAAAATGTATTGAGATCAGATGTTTGCCCAGTGTCACCAAGTTCCATCCTCTCCCACTACCGGACTTCCTCTCACTAACATATGTGGTGATGAGATATCGTTCTAAATGGATGATTCAGCTTTATAGCCCCTGTGACGTGTCTGGTTTACCCCTTCTGTCTGTGGTGTCATCGCTTGGTTCCTTGATTTGATGTATAGGCTATATATCAAAGTAGCCGACTTTGCATTGTTAATCTCAACAACTTTTCAAACAGTAAACCAAACAAGAATTAACCCAAAAAGGTATTTTGTTTAGAAGAAATAACTAGTGATTCCAGGCTATTGTGAAATAGTAGAACCTGCTCTAGCCAGCTGTTTTTTTTCTCTGTGACAAAAACATGAAGTTCTATTTTTTTGTTGATATCGAATGACTACACAAGCAGGATATCAAACTGGGATAATGTTTTAGGTTACACCGACAAGTCAAGAAAATATTTGGCAGGATATATTTTTTAATTATAAATCTGATTATTTCGCTTGGAGATGGGTGAAGCTAAAAACAATAGATACTGTTTTTAGCCAGGCTAAAGCCAGCTAGCCGCTACTAGCAAGAGAAGGCAAAATTACAAAAGTCTAAAACTTTGCTATCGCCCCTTGTGATTGGGAGTGGGAACAGTGAGGATATTATGTTACCAAAAAGGTGTCCACTGCTCCAAAAATATAATTCCACCCAGGCACGTAGATCAACAGAGTGACCCTTTACATTGACGGTGCCAGTCTTAAGGAGTGATGGACTGTGCCATCCCTGCGGCCTCCGCAATGTATTAGTCCACTGAGACAGGCGCGAATCAGGGAGGTGTCTCGTGTGTCTTGTTTTTAATTTTTATTTTGCGACCGACTAAAAACAAATCTCTTGACCAACAGTCTATCGTCCAAACAATAAACCAGTCAACTAAATGGGGTTAGCCCTATTATATATTACACAGTGCCTTCAGAAAGTATTCACACCCCTTGACTACCCTTACAAAACAAGTTTTTGAAACTGCAGTAAAAGTGCAGTCGACTGGTATTTTGGACAGTGATTGCAGAATAACGGCAGTTGTACTGCAAAATTACAGCAATGAAAAAAAAACTTTGCCGCCTCCTGTAGTTATACTGCATTCTAACTACAGTTATACTAGTGTACTGCAGTTATACCACACTCTGACTGCAATCATTTACCCACATTTTTAAAAACCGTTTGAGTTTAATGGTTGATAGGAAAAAACTGAGGATGGATCAACAACATTGTAGTTACGCCACAATACTAAACTAAAAGAAAGAAGTCTGCACAGAATAAAACAAATCCATCCTGTTTGCAATAAGGCACTAAACTAATACTGCAAATAAAATGTGGCAAAGAAATGAACTTTTTGTCCTGAATACAGGACAACAGACAGTGGGAGACAAATTCACCTTTCAGCAAGACAATAACCTAAAACACATGGCCAAATATACACCGGAGTTGCTTACCAAGATGACATTGAATGTTCCGGAGTGTCCTATTTACAGTTTTGACTTAAATTGTCTAGAAAATATATTGCAGGACTTAAATGGTTGTCTAGCAATGATCAACAACCAACATGACAAATTGTTTGGTACCCTTCCCCAGATCTGTGCCTTGACACAATCCTGTCTCAGAGCTCTAAAGACAATTCCTTTGACCTCATGGCTTGGTTTTTGCTGACATACACTGTCAACTGTGGGACCTTATATAGACAGGTGTGTGCCTTTCCAAATCATGGATTTACCACAGGTGGACTCCAATCTAGTTGTAGAAACATCTCAAGGATGATCAATGGAAACAGGACGCACCTGAGCTCAATTGAGTCTCATAGCAAAAGTTCTGAATACTTATGTAAATAAGGTATGTTTTCTTTATTTGTAATACATTTGCAAAAATTTCAAAAAACCTGTTTTCGCTTCGTCATTATGGGGTATTGTGTATAGATTGATGAGGGAAAAAAAGATTTAATACATTTTAGAATAAGGCTGTAACGTAACAAAATGTGGAAAAAGTCAAGGGGTCTGAATACTCTCTGAATGCACTATATGCATATCTGTTTCAACAACTGTTAGATTTAAAAACACTGATCTAGTAGGTTATTTTAGGGAAGTATGAATTATTATTTCTCACACACACACACACACACACACACACACACACACACACACTTCAAGGCATCTTAAAAGTCAAAATCAAATAGCAATGATCCTTGGTACAGTGGCTTGCGAAAGCATTTTTCCTATTTTGTTGCCTTACAACCTGGAATTAAAATTGATTTCTTGGGGGTTTGTATCATTTGATTTACACAACATGCCTACCTCTTTGAAGGTGCAAATTATTATTTATTGTGAAACAAACAAGACAAAAAAACAGAACTTGGGCGTGCATAACTATTCACCCCCCCAAAGTCAATACTTTGTCGAGCTACCTTTTGCAGCAATTACAGCTGCAAGTCTCTTGGGGTATGTCTCTATAAGCTTGGCACATCTAGCCACTGATATATGTGTCCATTCTTCAAGGCAAAACTGCTCCAGCTCCTTCAAGTTGTTGGATGGGTTCCACTGGTGTACAGCAATATTTAAGTCATACCACAGATTCTCAATTGGATTGAGGTCTGGGCTTTGACTAGGCCATTCCAAGACATTTAAATGTTTCCCCTTAAACCACTCAAGTGTTGCTTTAGCAGTATGCTTAGGGTCATTGTCATGCTGGAAGGTTAACCTCCATCCCAGTCTCAAATCTCTGGAAGACAAACAGGTTTCCCTCAAATGTCCCTGTATTTAGCGCCATCCATCATTCCTTCATTTCTGACCAGTTTCCCAGTCCCTGTCGATCAAAAACATCCCCCCAGCATGATGCTGCCACCACCATGCTTCACTGTGGGGATGGTATTCTCAGAGTGATGAGAGGTGTTGGGTTTGCGCCAGACATAGCATTCTTCTTGATGGCCAAAAAGCTCAATTTTAGTCTCATCTGACCAGAGTACCTTCTTCCATATGTTTGGGGAGTCTCCCACATGCCTTTTGGCGAACACCAAACGTGTTTGCTTATTTTTTTCTTTAATCAATGGCTTTTTTTCTGGACACTCTTCCGTGAAGCCCATCTCTGTGGAGTGCATGGCTTAAAGTGGTCCTATGGACAGATACTCCAATCTCCGCTGTAGAGCTTTGCAGCTCCTTCAGGATTATCTTTGGTCTCTTTGTTGCCTCTGATTAATGCCCTCCTTGCCTGGTCTGAGTTTTGGTGGGTGGCCCTCTCTTGGCAGGTTTGTTGTGGTGCCATATTCTTTCCATTTATTAATAATGGATTTAATGGCTCTGTGGGATGTTCATAGTTTTGGATATTTTTTTATAACCCAACCCTGATCTGTACTTCTCCACAACTTTGTCCCTGACCTGTTTGTAGAGCTCCTTGTTCTTCATGGTGCTGCTTGCTTGGTGGTGTCCCTTGCTTAGTGGTGTTGCAGACTCTGGGGCCTTTCAGAACAGGTGTATATATACTGAGATAATGTGACAGATCATGTGACACTTAAATAAAGTCCACCTGTGTGCAATCTAACTAATTATGTGACTTCTGAAGTTATTTTTTCCTTTCACTTCACCAATTTGGACTATTTTGTGTATGTCCATTACATGCAATCCAAAAAAAATCTAAATTACAGGTTGTAATGCAACAAAATAGGAAAATGCCAAGGAGGATGAATACTTTTGCAAGGCACTGTATGACCTTCTTAAAACAATTCCATATGGTAGCTTAGTAGAACCCCCCCGGCTTAGACAGGGTATAGACTGTAGAGGGTTAAGTTCAAGGTAGGAAGACGCATAGAGAGAAAAGTGCATGAAAAACGACTAATGTTCCATTAATTTGCGCTTACCTCAGGTCGGAATCGGGGAATATGTGCTTACGCCAACTTCTCTGACAGTTGTCTGAATGGCATGACAAATATTGGCAAAAACACTTCTTTGGTGACCGAGCAGAAACATTGAGTTTTGGGCAACACTCCCAAACATATGTGATGGTGATGATTGATGAACTGCAGAACACAGGTATTTCTATGAGGATCGACTGACTTATGACTTGCGCTACTGAAGCATAGCTGCCCAAAACAGTGACCAACAATTTTCTGGAATATTCTAGGTTGCAGGAGAGGCTTGTATGACGGCATTGGATGCATGATAAATATGCGCTGTATACAAATGAGGCCATTGTGTGGGCCAATCATGAGTCGGCCACACAGGTCACCATTGTGTGCCCATGAAGGATCCGGTGTGTGTGTGTGTGTGGTACTCACATCAAAGCCTGTGTTTGGGTCCCAGCCCACATGGCCGATGTGCCTGAAGAGAGAGACACAAGACAGACAGGGATGAGCACATACATACACGTGTACCCACAAGCAAGCCGATTCACAAACGTGTGTGGGTGTGCATTGCACACGCAGCAACAATCACGTGCAAGCACAGACACTCATGTAAGACCACTCACTTGTGCGCACACACACACAAACAGAGGGGCAATTATGAATGCAGACAAACACAACTGAGCCATTGAAAAGGTTCTCAAGACACAAAGAACACCCTCAAACATGAGTGACAAGCTCAATACGTTACACAACATACATTCAGAAAAACTTCCGCTGCGCTACATCTCTCTACACAGACCCGTCTGAAGTGTAATCTCGACGGAAGTGTGGTCCACTCACTGGAAGTTGCTGGGGGTGCCTATGTCTGCCTTAGTGAGCTTCTTCCTCTTGCACTTGACTTTCTTCTCCTTCTTGCTGCTGTGCAGCATGTTGTTGATGTGGTGTGGCTGGGGAAGCTGCTGCTGGGAGTTGTGGAAGCGCACATTGTTAATCTCTGGGTTCTTGATGTCCACTGTGGCCATAGGGAGAGCCGGGCCTATAGCAGGAGGGAGGGTAGAAGGAGGGAGAGATGGAGGAAGAAAATAAGAAGCTTCTAGAACTAGAAGCTCAGAACCACTGCTGGGAAGCTCAGAAGCAGTGTTTCTCTCACGAAATGAGGTGGAGTCAATCCAAAAGGTCGTCCTTTGATTGCTTAGCATACTGGACAAGTTATATTACACAGGCCAGATAGATCATACACAACCCTTTTAAATTATTAATAAAAAAAGTAACATTTAGTTTGCATACTTAGACTGGTAGTAAAAAGACTACTGTATAACTTGGCCTGTGTTGAGACTATGGTAGTCTCTGAAGCCCATCAATATTGCAATCTTAAAATGTTTTTAAATATAAATATATAGAAACAAGGGAAAAAGTTCAAGACTGAGCAAGACAGCTAACAATGCAGGACCACACACAATAAAACAGTCTTTCGATTTATTTAACACTATTTCAAAATAGTGTACAGACAACAAACAATAGAGGGCACCAATTGTCTATACAAATGCCAGGGCCTTTGTGAATATCTACTGTAGAAGCCAAACACCAGCATAGGTGCCAAACAACAAAGTCAGTACAAATTCCATTTAAATTAGAATTCAAAGTTTTCACATATGCAAAACATTGATGCAATTATGTAAATCATGTGCATTAATTTCTTAATTCACTAGAATTTAAATGGGATCATGAACATGAACTCTGACGACAACCCTACCGTTAAACACCTCTCTCAGCCAGCTCTTAATCCTCGGCTCCTCTAGCACCACACACCCCTCATTTGCCTCTTCATCATTCTCTTCCTCAAAAGGACAAGGGCGGGATGGACATGAACTCTGCATGACGACAACTCTACCATTAAATACCTCTTTAAACCAGCTCTTAATCCTCGGTTCCTCTAGCACCACACCCCCCTCCCTTTCCTCTTCATCCTCCTCCGCTCTCTCTTCCTCAAAAGGACAGGGGCAGGACAACAGCATATAAAGCCCATCCACGAGCAGCACTGGACACCCAAGCAGACCCAACCAGTCTTCCAACTTCAACTCACTGTCCAATGACTCTGTTAAAGACAGGCTTGATAAAGAGGTTGTGCAATACATCCTTGTGCCATCCATATGATACAGTGTTGGGTAGACCAACCGACTGGCGAGGCTCTCAGACTGCCTGTGGCTACGCAAAGGAATAGCACAGCAGTCTTTCACAGACAACTAAAGAAACGGTGACAGAATCAAACTGGCTCAAAGACAGTGCTTGTCCTCCCATTGTGTGTGTTTGTTCCTTATGTGACATCAGTTGAGTCAAACCCAGTCATAAAAAATAAAAACAAAAGAGCTTTGGCCAACTTCAGAGCTGGAAGCCATGTTGCTCCTTGGACAATTCAAATATACTCATGTTGACCATCTATTGCTTGGTTTAAAATTCTGCTAATTCTTTGGACTGTTAAATGGTAAAAATTACCCAGGAGGCACCAACATGGCTGCTATAAAATGTACACGATATTGTCTAGGAACATTATAATAATGACTTCTGATTGAAACTGCAATGGCCAACAAACAGAGCTACAGTAGTTCTGTGAACTACTCTTGCATGAGGAATAACCTAACATGAGACCTAGGTTAGGCTTCAGTTCAGCGGGATAACAGTCTTATGGCATGCAAATGATTCGGGTTTAACCCCAGTTAGTCACACAAACTCTCAATACATGGTGTGGTCAAACCTCCCCCTGTCCCGGCATTTGATTACGCTCCTCGAGTCCATGTTAATCTCCACAATATGCAGATGGGTCAGACATAAATCAGTAATCTACAGCTAATCCCAACCAAATCCCTGGATTTCCTACAAATGTTAGAAGTCTCAGCTATCGACGAGGACTTTGAAAGCTCCTTCGCCATGAGACATGTTTACCCTCATTATTGTACTTCACCGGAAGCTTGTAGTGGTATCCATGTAGTGGTACCATACAGATGGTTGTCTTTGGCTGTATGAAAGTCAATGATTGACAGATAATGCCAATGGATGTCCAGTCCATATTAGGGTTCAGAAACCTCATAAATGTAATGATTAAATATCACAAATATTAAAGCGCACACTGTCAGCATGACAGTGAATTATGACAAGGAAAACAAATTGGGGGAGGGAATCAAAAGACCTCAAGACCTCTCTCCATCATGGTTGACAACTCCACGGTGTCCCCCTCCCAGAGTGCAAAGAACCATGGAGTGACCCTGGACAACACCCTGTCATTCTCTGAAAACATAAAAGCGGTGACACTCCTGCAGGTTCATGCTCTGCAACATCTTTAGAGTATGACCCTTCCTCACACAGAAAGCGGCGCAGGTCCTAATCCAGGCTCTTGTCATCTCCCGTCTAGACTACTGCAACACTCTGTTGGCTGGGCTCCCCGCTTGTGCCATCATACCCCTGCAGTTTATCCAGAATGCCGCAGCCCGCTTTGGGAGAACTTGGGAATGTTGAACACGTCACCCCGCTCCTCTGCACAATCCACTGGCTTCCAGTCGAAGCTCGGAGCCGCCACAAAACCACAGTGCTTGCCTACGGAGCAGCAACGGGAACTGCTCTTCCCTACCTTCAGGCTATGCTCAAACCCTACAACCCAACCCCTACGTTCTGCCACCTTCGGTCTCTTGGCCCTCCCCCCCTACGGGGAAGTCTTGTTCCACTCAGCCCAGTCAAAGCTCTTCTCTGTTCTGGCACCCCAATGGTGGAACCAGCTTCCCCCTGACGCTAGGACAGTAGAGTCCCTGTCCATCTTCCCAAAACATCTGAAACCCTACCTCTTCAAAGAGTATTTTAAATGAAACCCACAGCGATGTCTGTATGTGTGTGTACACATGCGTGTACACCAATACATTTGATTTCGCTTGACTGATTATAGGAGAACTATGCTTTTAAATCGTAAAATAACCAAGGATTACGTTTCAATAAAACATGTTGAAGGTCAAATTTGGACTATACAAATTGGTACAAATCAAAGAATGGACAACATACCATTTGCAGGGTCACATCTTTTCTCTGCAAAACAAAATGGGAACAATTATAATTTCGCAGCCAATTCAAGTGTGCTTTGGCACAGCTATCAGAGCAACGGAGAGTGTAGATGGAAGTGTCGAAGGACAAGCAAAGTGTCTGGAAAGTGTTCAGAGTGAGTTTATGAGAGTCAGATGGACAGACGGAAATAGGATGGAAGGCCACGGAAAGGTAGCCACCGCAGGTTGGAGAAAATACCAGTTCCATTCAGATACTGGGCGCCAAATGCATTTCACTCAGGAGGAGAGGATGCATTTTCACTAGTTCAGAAAATATGCACAAAAAAAAGACAAGTACTGGAAGAACAGTACAGAATGAAAGCTAGTGTCCCTACCATACCATTACAGTAGACCCCTTTCCCTGCACCACGTCTTTGAAAGCACACTCCTCACAGCAAGAGCAGCAAACTTCAAAGGCCGGCATGGAGAGAGAAACAGAGAGAGATGTAGAGAAGCCAGAGAGGAACACCACTGCAGCCTTTAGCGCAGAAAGACACTCTTCTGTTTTTACTGTACAGACAGAAACAGTGCCTTCGGAAAGTATTTAAACCCCTTGACTTTTTCCACATTGTTAAGTTACAGCCTTATCCTAAAATTGATTACGTCCCTTTTTCCCCCCTCAATCTACACACAATGGGAGTAAAAAAATACGTTTGCTAATTTATTAAAAATAAAAACATTTACATAAGTATTCAGACCCTTTAACGCAGTACTTTGTTGAAGCACCTTTGGCAGCAATTACAGTCTCGAGTTTTCTTGGGTATGACGTTACAAGCTTGCCACACCTGTATTTGGGGAGTTTCTCCCATTCTTCTCTGTAGATTCTGTCAAGCTTGGTCAGGTTGGATGGGGAGTGTTGCTGCTCAGCTATTATCAGGTCTCTCCAGAGATGTTCGATCGGGTTCAAGTCCAGGCTCTGGCTGGGCCACTCAAGGACATTCAGAGACTTGTCCCGAAGCCACTCTTGCTTTGTCTTCGCTGTGTGCTTAGGGTCGTTGTCCTGTTGGAAGGTGAACCTTCACCACAGTCTGAGATCCTGAGCAGGATTTCATCAAGGATCTCTCTGTACATTGCGCGGTTCATCTTTGCCTCGATCCTGACTCGTCTCCCAGTCCCTGCCACTGAAAAACATCCCCACAGCATGCTGCCACCACCATGATTCATCGTAGGGACGATGCCTGGTTTCCTCCCGACGTGACTGTTCACATTCAGGCCAAAGAGTTCAATATTGGTTTCATCAGAAAAGAGAAAATTGTTTCTCATGGTCTAAGAGTCTTTAGGTGCCTTTTGGCAAACTCCAAGCAGGCTGTCATGTGACTTTTACTGAGGAGTGGTTTCCATCTGGCCACTACCATAAAGGCCTCATTGGTGGAGTGCTGCACTGGCCTCATTGGTTGACCTTCTGGAAGATTCTCCCATCTTCACAGGGGAACTCTAGAGCTCTGGCAGAGTGACCATCGTCTTCTTGGACACCTCCCTGACCAAGGCCCTTCTCCCCAGATTGCTCAGTTAGGCCGGGCGGCAAACTCTAGGAAGAGTCTTGGTGGTTACAAAATTCTTCCATTTAAGAATGAAGGCCACTGTGTTCTTGGGGACCTTCAATGCTGCAGACATTTTTTGGTACCCTTCCCCAGATATGTGCCTCAACACAATCCTGTCTCGGAGCTCTACGATCAAAACCTTCGACGTCATGGCTTGGTTTTTGCTATGACATGCACTGTCAACTGTGGGACCTTTATATAGACAGGTGTGTGCCTTTCCAAATCATGTCCAATCGATTGAATTTGCCACAGGTGGACTCCAATCAAGTTGTAGAAACATCTCAAGGATGATCAATGGAAACAGGATGCACCTGAGCTCAATTTCGAGTCTCATAGCAAAGGGTCTAAATACTTATGTAAATAAGGTATTTCTGTTTTTTAGAATATGGCTGTAAGGTAACATGTGGAAAAAGTTAAGGGGTCTGAAAACTTTCCGAAGACACTGTATATCACTGAGTTTCCAACAGCAACCAGCAGGAAAAATTTGACACAGGGCTCAATTCCAAACCAATTCCTAGACCGTTGTTGACCCCAAATGAACCCCCTCGCAGATCTGAGTTGCAAGATAGGTCTCAGGTAATAGAGGGATCGGTTTGGGATCGGGCCCTGTGGTCTTGTCAGTAGTAGCGCAGGAAGAGAAATTGAAGCTTCCTCCCCTTCCTCTGTCCAGAAGGTGAAAGGTTGAGGTGGTGAGAAAGCAGAGGTAGTGTAGACTGAGCACACGGAGCAACTGTAGTTACCCGTTTTACGTTGGCGTCTGCCGAGTAGGTCGTTAAGTGCGGCTCTAAATCGCTTGGCCTCTTCCTCGCTAGCGAAGTTCAGGCCTACCTGGCAGTTCTGGAGATAAAGAGAGTAAAGAGAGATCATTCTTTTTTTTAGGACACTGTCTACGTGGGGTCCAAAAGCTTTCAAGCGGCGGTATATCATACTTACATCTCCTGCGAATGAAATGAAATACGACCTAGAGCTGTTGATTGAGAAGTTATTGTAGAGCTCCTGTTCAAACATGGTTTTCCCTTCCTGAAAAGAGAGAAATAACATTAAGTAGTGAACTGCCTTTTGGCAGCAGAGGGAATTCCTCAGGAAAGGGACTCGGTGTTAGGCTAGCTTCAACCATCCTTCATCTACTTCACTCACCTTGATGTCAAAGACCCTGATGAAGTAGGACCTCAGAGGGTTATCCTTGATCAGACAGGCCACTCCGCAGCACCTCTTCATCCAGGATGAGCTCCTGTCTGCCCCATACACCTGGACTACCGCTGAGCACAGGGTCTAAGGACGAATTCACAGTGGGAGTGTTACAGCAAAGTAAAAACACTATTGTGACACAGAGAGACAAAGAGCTTGTAAAATGTTTTGATAATTAAATGTGATTAAGAAGTGCAGCATTGGATTGCACATTATCTTCGGTCTTCACAAAACTAGCTTAACTAGTGGAATGCCTCTAGGGGGAAATGTGTAAATGATGGCCATATAGAGGAAGAGGACCACATCCACGAACAGGAAACACTGATTATTTGCCCGAGAGTATAGTACAACGTTTGCAGATAATACACCCTGAGAATATCTGATAGAGAATGATGACAGACATAGCCAGTGGCCACACAATCTAAAGCTTCGTTTGCTTCAAGGACACAGAGAGCGACCTGTGCCAATCACAAAACGAGATGAGGAAGAGGAAATACCATTCTAGCTCACTTCCTCTTCAGTGATTTATTATTGCGGGTAGGAGAGAAAGAACATGAGGAAGCACTTCTCTCCTCAAACTCACACCTCATCATAACACAGGAAAGGTCACTGGCAAGACCATATGCCACTAGCCAGACCATAGTACATTGGATTTGATTAGTTAGGACCCTAAAACAATATGGGTTCATTTTTTTGCCTGATTGCATTTAGTTTTTCCCCCAAATTCTGTTTTCCCTCTTGGTTTTTCCAGTTCTCAGGTTTCCACTCTCAAAAAAAAGAGAGATGTTCTAAGACCACAAAAAATGCTTAGATTAGGCTGGCAATAATATAGTGCCTATAAGAACATCCAATAGTCAAAAGGTATATGAAATACAAATGGTAGAGAGAGAAATAGTCCTATAATAACCACAACCCAAAACTTCTTAACTGGGAATATTGAAGACTCATATTAAAAGGAACCACCAGCTTTCATGTGTTCTCATGTTCTGAGCAAGGAACTTAAACATTAGCTTTTTTACCTTCTTCTCCAACACTGTGTTTTTGCATTATTTATACCAAATTGAACATGTTTCAATATTTATTTGAGACTAAATTGATTTAATTTATGTATTATATTAAGTTAAAATAAGTGTTCATTCAGTATTGTTTTAATTGTCATTATTACAAATATATATCACACTCTATATATCCACACTCTCCACACTCACACTCTCCAGGGTTTTTCTTTATTTTTACTATTTTCTACATTGTAGAATAACAGCGAAGACATCAAAACTATGAAATAGCACATATGGAATCATGTAGTACCCAAAAAAGTGTTTAAAATATATTTTGATTTGAATGAGATTCTTCAAAGCAGCCACCCTGTGCATTTTTGACAGATTTGCACACTTTTGGCATTCTCTCAACCAGCTTCACCTGGAATGCTTTTCAAACAGTCTTGAAGGAGTTCCCACATATGCTGAGCACTTCTTGGCTGCTTTTCCTTTAATCTGCGGTCCAACTCATCCCAAACATCTCAATTGGGTTGATGTCGGGTGATTGTGGAGGCCAGGTCATCTGATGCAGCACTCCATCTTGGTCAAATAGCCCTTACACAGCCTGGAGATGTGTTGGGTCATTGTCCTGTTGAAAAACAAATGATAGTCCCACTAAGTGCAAACCAGATGGGATGGCGTATCACTGCAGAATGCTGTGGTAGCCATGCTGGTTAAGTGTGCCTTGAATTCTAAATAAATCACAGACAGTGTCACCAGCAAAGCACCCCCACACCATCACACCTCCTCCTCCATACTCGACGGTGGGAACGACACATGTGGAGATCATCCATTCATCCTCTCACAAAGACACGGCAGTTGGAACCAAAAATCTCAAATTTGGACTCATCAACAAAGGACAAATTTCCACCGGTCTAATGTCCATTGCTCATGTTTCTTGGCCAAAGCAAGTCTCTTCTTCTTATTGGTGTCCTTTCGCCTCTTTGGGATAGGGGGCGGTATTTTCACGTCTGGAGTCCTTTAGTAGTGGTTTCTTTGCAGCAATTCAATCATGAAAGCATGATTCACGCAGTCTCCTCTGAACAGATGAAGTTGAGATGTGTCTGTTACTTGAACTATGTGAAGCATTTATTTGGGCTGCAATTTCTGAGCCGGAAACTCTAATGAGCTTATCCTCTGCAGCAGAGGTAACTCTGGGTCTTCCTTTCCTGTGGCGGTCCTCATGAGAGCCAGTTTCATGTTCTTTGGCGACAGCGCTTGAAGAAACTTTCAAAGTTCTAGAAATTTTCCAAATTGACTGACCTTCATGTCTTAAAGTAATGATGGACTGCCGTTTCTCTTTGCTCATTTGAGCTGTTCTTGCCATAGCCCTATTTGGTAAAATACCAAGTCCATGTTATCTTCTGTACACCACTCCTACGTTGTTAAAACACAACTGATTGGCTCAAATGCATTAAGGAAAGAAATTCCACAAATGTACTTTTAACAAGACACCTTTTAATTGAAATGCATTCCCTGGAATGAGTAGGTGTGTCTAAATTTTGGACTGGTACTAATACACACACACACAAACGTTTGGGGTAATTAAGAAATGTCCTCGTTTTTGAAAGAAAAACATATTTTTTATCCATTAAAATAACATCAAATTGATCAGAAATACAGTGTAGACATTGTTAATGTTGTAAATGACTATTGTAGCTGGAAACGGATGATTTTTAATGGAATATCTACATAGGCGTACAGAGGCCCATTATCAGCAACCATCACTCCTGTGATCCAATGGCACGGTGCTAGCTAATCCAAGAGTATCATTTTAAAAGGCTAATTGACCATTAGAAAACACTTTTGTAATTATGTTAGCACAGCTGAAAACTGTTGTACTGATTAAAGAAGCAATAAAACTGGCCTTCAGACTAGTTGAGTATTTGGAGCATCAGTATTTGTGGGTTCGATTACAGGCTCAAAATGGCCAGAAACAAAGACCTTTCTTCTGAAACTCATCAGTCTATTCTTGTTCTGAGAAATTAAGGCTATTCCATGCGAGAAATTGCCAACAAACTGAAGATCTTGTACAACGCTGTGTACTATTCCCTTCACAGAACAGCGCAAACTAGATCTAACCAAAATAGAAAGGAGTGGGAGGCCCCGGTGCACAACTGAGCAAGAGGACAAGTACATTAGAGTGTCAAGTTTGAGAAACACACACCTCACAAGTCCTCAACTGGCAGCTTCATTAAATAGTACCCGCAAATCACCCGTCTCAACGTCAACAGTGAAGAGGCGACTCCGGAATGCTGGCCTTCTAGGCAGAGTTGCAAAGAGAAAGCCATATCTCAGACTGGCCAATAAAAAGAAAAGATTAAGATGGGCAAAAGAACACAGATACTGGACAGACAAATCTAAGTTTGAGGTGTTCTTTCACAAAGAAGAACATTTGTGAGATGCAGAAAAAATTAAAAAATGCTGGAGTAGTGCTTGACGCCATCTGTCAAGCATGGTGGAGGCAATGTGATGGTCTGGGGGTGCTTTGGTGGTGGTAAAGTGAAAGATTTGTACAGGGTAAAAGGGATCTGGAAGAAGGACAGCTATCACTCC
Organism: Salvelinus namaycush; assembly: GCF_016432855.1. Lineage (NCBI taxonomy): Eukaryota > Metazoa > Chordata > Actinopteri > Salmoniformes > Salmonidae > Salvelinus > Salvelinus namaycush. The sequence goes on along the minus strand of NC_052327.1, from coordinate 16,064,781 downwards.
ATTTTGCAACGCCATGCCATACCCTGTGGATGGCGCTTAACTGGAGCCAATTTCCTCCTACAACACGACCCAAAGCACAGCTCCAAACTATGCAAGAACTATTTAGGGAAGAAACAGTCAGCTGGTATTCGGTCTGTAATGGAGTGGCCAGCACAGTCACCGGATCTCAACCGCATTGAGATGTTGTGGGAGCATCTTGACCGTATGGTACGTAAGAAGTGCCCATCAAGCCAATTTAACTTGTGGGAGGTGCTTCAGGAAGCATGGAGTGAAATCTCTTCAGATTACCTCAACAAATTGACAACTAGAATGCCAAAGGTAGTAATTGCTGCAAATGGAGGTTTCTTTGACAAAAGCAACATTTGAAGGACAATTATTATTTCAATTAAAAGTAATTATTTATTACCTTGTCAACGTCTTGGCTATATTTCCTATTCATTTTGCATGGAAAACAATGACATTACTAAGTGACCCCAAACCTTTGAACGGTAGTATATATATATATATATATTTTTTTTTTTTGTTTTGTTGTGGCGGCAATGATTTAGCAGCAGTGGACCGCAGCTGCTAAATGATTCTAGGGGAAACACTGTTAAACCACATCAGGAGACCACTTCAATTCAAGTGCACACCAGTCAGAGACCATTATTTGGTTAGCGATGTTTCTATAGTGCTCATGTGATTACAGAATTTGCAAAACAAATGGCCACTGGATTGATGCAAATAATCACGATATCATTCTGCCAGGTAGGAATAGGCTACTTTGTAGTTTAATTGAGAAGGTTTGCGAGTCAAAGTGTACTGTAGACCGATATGTGCACAGCACACAGACAGGGGCATAAGTCAATCCAGATCAGTATGTTCCCAATTCCCATGGTAGGAAAAGTGTTAAGGGATAAAAAGAACACACACATCAAGCTATGGCTCTGTCTTACTAGACACTCAGCTTTGACTTATGGCAAATGGTGATATGTTATTTATTTAGACAGTGTAGGCTATAGTAGTCGTTCCACTGGGCTGCCATTTGACACTTATTGTAATCTAATGCAGCTTCTCAATAAACTGATTTGACTTTCATCCTTACAAAAACAATTGCAGTAAAAGTGCAGTAACTACAGTCAAATATTTTTTAATGCAGTATTTGCAGCATACTGCCCTCTGACTGCAGGTATACGGCAATCTTTTTTTTCGTAAGGGCACAACTACCTTCATAGCCTTTAGCATTGGGAAAATAGTTGCTTCTTCCCGCAACTAACCGGTGTTATCTGTGTAAACAATGGCTCGTGTAAACAATGGGACGAAGCAAGGATAATATGTATGGTCTGAACATATTCCATTGTGCAAACACGGATTCGACAGCGATCGTTGTCAAATAAAAACCTAATACTGACGTGCAAACATGCCAGACTGCAGTACATCAGTTGGTTGAGTAACGTTAAGTTGTCAATTTTATATCCCACACACACAGTAGCGGTCAACCTTAACTTAGGTCAACACTATCGGTCATGTTTATTAATGATGGGGTATGTGCTGCATAGGCTAAAAACAGTAACGTTTACATTACTGTTTACAGCCAAGCCAGGCGAAAACCACTAATCCTCCAGAGGCACACGTTTATATTTCCAAATCCATTATATTCCAGCAAATCCATCTGACAGGCAAATAGTTCTGCTTGCCCAAACATCGTTCCAGCAAAGCCATGGAAAGATGCTGAGCTGTCATGCGTCTTATCGGCCTACAGCCAGGTTATTTCCTAACGTTAGCCTACATAACACTAACATTTAGCCTAACACATGATTTTTTTGCAACGGTGCAGGTAGACAAATTGCACTTGAACTTGAGAGCGTGGCATGGTCGTAAACAAGACAACTTACATTGCATTTCCTGCCCAGGTAGTTGAATAGGCATTCGTTCTCTTGCGGGGTGAGGAGTATGGAGCCAATATTTCCAACCCGCCGCTGCTGAGAATGGCTATTCATGTTCGTAAATAACTTCTCAATAAACAAAATGAACTGTTTTACTCTTGAACATTACATCAAATTCGTGCAGCTTTTGGTCGCCATGGCCTGCAACCGGATCATCTCATGACGTTGTTTCTAAGGTAGAGGTCTGCAAAATGAAATATTTCAGGATCCTGGTTGTTGGATAACAACCTCCATGACCCAGGCGCCTTGACTAAACCGTGGGAACCCCAATCTTTGCAGAGTGCAAATTCTAAACTTTCATTCGGAACTCCAGCTGCAACATCGATACATCCATCCAACATGGCAGTGTAAAGGAACAACCATTCCAATGAAGATAGGGGTCATGGAGAAATATACAAATAATATACAATTGAAGAGCAGGGCTTTCCGAACGAAATTAATTTCCATTAAAAAAAAGATGTTGCCTGTCGTCTTTAAATGTTCTGATGTTAGAATATAACGAGGATGCCAAAATATCCCGAACTATGAAATGGTCTAGCCCTATTTCCCAGTGGATTTTGTAACATGAATGCAGTATACTGAGGGGTTGCGCGTGGAGCTGAGCAGGGACTGGTGTTTGCTACTTATGAGGGAGGAGCTACTGCTGTTGTCATATTTTTAAAGATAGGGATACAATGTTACATATGTACAATATAGTCTACTTCTTTATTACATTTTGGGCACAAATACTTGATATTTCTTATAATTGCGCTCTCTCTCACCCCCCTCCTCTCTCTCTCTAACACACTGAGGTCAGTGAGTTCAATTGTTATCAATATGGATATATTGGAGTTTTAAAACAAGTCCAAAAGCTATATCATAATTTGAACATGGGGGCATGACTAACATGACTCATGTTTTCAGGTTTAATGTCCTCTAGCCTTATGCTACCACACTGCACAGTCCTCCAGTCACCCCAACAACTGAGCCTCAATACCCCCTGGGGTGTAGATTTGCCTCAAAGTGCCCTCCATGTCTTCCATCTAGCATACAAAAAGGGGAGGAAGAGAGATAGACAGATGGACAGACTTTAACTGAAGGGGCTGTCCTACCAGGTGCCACCTGGCCCTTGCTTAAACCCTGTCAATGATGTATTAGCAAATCATTAATCTGTTAGGCTAGCAGCCCCTCTTGTGTTTGTTTGTGTTGTTAAAAAGGTATAAGTCAAAATGTCACATGCGCCAAGTACAAGATGTAGACTTTATAGTGAAATGCTTCCTTACGAGCCCTTTCCCAACAATGCAGAGTTAAAAAGTAAGACAAATTTGCAAATAAGAAGAAAAAAGTAACACACAAAAAAGAACTGTAAGACGGCTCTATAAAAGGAGAAGGTACCAAGTCAATGTGTGGGGGTACGAGGTACAGTTGAAGTCGTAAGTTTACATACACCCTAACCAAATAAATTTAAACTCAGTTTTTCACAAATCCTGACATTTAATCCAATTAAAAATTCCCTGTTTTAGGTCAGTTAGGATCACCACTTTATTTTAAGAATGTGACATGTCAGAATAATAGTGAATGATTTATTTCAGCTTTAATTTCTTTCATCACATTCCTGGTGGGTCAGAAGTTTACATACACACAATTACTATTTGGTAGCACTGCCTTTAAATTGTTTAACTTGGGTCAAACATTTTGGGTAGCCTTCCACAAGCTACCCACAATAAGTTGGGTGAATTTTGTCCCATTCTTCCTGACAGAGCAGGTGTAACTGAGTCAGGTTTGTAGGCCTCCTTGTTCTGCCCACACATCTTCTATGGGATTGAGGTCAGGGGTTAGTGATGGCCACTGCAATACCTTGACTTTGCTGTCCTTAAGCCATTTTGCCACAACTTTGGAAGTATGCTTTGGGTCATTGTCCATTTGGAAGACCTATTTGCGACCAAGCTTTAACTTCCTGACTGATGTCTTGAGATGTTGCTTCAATATATCCACATGAATTTCCTCCCTCATGATGCCATCTATTTTGTGAAGTGCACCAGTCCCTCCTGTAGCAAAGCACCTCCACAACATGATGCTGCCACCCGTGTGCTACACGGTTGGGATGGTGTTCTTTGGCTTGCAATCACCCCCCTTTTTCCTCCAAACATAACGATGGTCATTATGGACAAACAGTTCTATTTTTGTTTCATCAGACCAGAGGACATTTCTCCAAAAAGTATGATCGTTGTCCCCATCAGTAGTCTGGCTTATTTAATGGCGGTTTTGGAGCAGTGTGTTCTTCCTTGCGGAGCGGCCTTTCAGGTTATGTCGATATAGGACTTGTTTTACTGTGGATATAGATAATTTTGTACTTGTTTCCTCCAGCATCTTCACAAGGTCCTTTGCTGTTGTTCTGGGATTGATTTGCACTTTTCGCACGAAAGCACATTCATCTCTAGGAGACAGAACGCATCTACTTCCTGAGCGGTATGACAGCTGCATGGTCCCATGGTGTTTATACTTGCATACTATTGTTTGTACAGATGAATGTGGTACCTTCAGGCGTTTGGACACTGCTCCCAAGGACGAACCAGACTTGTGGAGGTCTACAATTTTTTTTCTGAGGTCTTGGCTGATTTCTTTTGATTTTCCTTTCCCATGATGTCAAGCAAAGAGGCACTGAGTTTGAAGGTAGGCCTTGAAATACATTCACAGGTACACCTCCAATTGACTCAAATTATGTCAATTAGCCTATCAGAAGCTTCCAAAGCCATGACGACATTTTCTGGAATTTTCCGAGCTGTTTAAAGGCACGGTCAACTTAGTGTATGTAAACTTCTGACCTACTGTAATTGTGATACAGTGAATTATAAGTGAAATAATCTGTCTGTAAACAATTGTTGGAAAAATTACTTGTGTCATTTAAAAAAAAAAGTTATTTCACCTTTATTCTTTTTTCATGCACATAGCAGATGTCCTAACCGACTTGCCAAAACTATAATTTGTTAACAAGAAATTTGTGGAGTGGTAGAAAACAAGTTTTAATGACTCCAACCTAATTGCATGTAAACTTCCGACTTCAACTGTAGTTGCGGTAATTGAGGTAAAATTTACACGTGGGTAGGGGTAAAATTGACTAGGCAATCAGGATATATAATAAACAGAGTAACTGCAGCATATGTGAAGAGTGTGAGTGTGGCGGTAGAGGCTGCTGAGGTGAGAACGGCTCATAATAATGGCTGGAATGGAGCGAAATCAAACCCATGAAAACCATGTTTTTGATACCATCCCAGCCATTATTATGAGCCGTTCTCCCCTCAGCAGCCTCCGCTGGAGTGTAGGTAGTGTGTGTGAAAATTTTTAGGTCCTTCCTCTGACACCGCCTGGTGTAGAGGTCCTAGATGGCATGGAGCTCAGCCCCAGTGATGTACTGGGCCATACTCACCATCCTCTGTAGCTTCTTGCGTTCAGGTGCCTTGCAGTGATGCAGCCAGTTAAGATGCTCTCAATGGTGTAGCTATACAACTTTTTACGGATCTGAGGGCCCATGCCAAATCTTTCCAGCCTCCTAAGGGGGAAGAGGTGTTGTCATGCCCTCTTCACAACTGTGGTTGGACCATGTTGGGTCTTTTTTTTTCATTTTATATTTAACCTAGCAAGTCAGTTAAGAACAAATTCTTATTTACAATGACGGCCTACCTTGGCCAAGCCCTAACCCGGACAACGCTGGGCCAACTGTGCGCTGCCCTATGGGACACCTCTAGCACTGAGTGACACCTCTAGCACTGAGATGCAGTTCCTTAGACCGCTGCGCCACTCGGGAGCCCAAAGGATACGACACTAACTAACATTAGTGTGGAGAGACTTTCTGTGTCATAAGTCTGACCACGTGGTAGCCACAATATTCTCTCTCTCTCTTTCTCACTCACACACACACCGCATGCATACACACACACGGACACACACCTTTTGACCTCTTCACCATCTTTCGTTATCTCGCATACACGCACACACGACTTGACCTGCACACATACAAGGCAGACAGAAATAGTGGTGGAGGGCACACAATTTTCCACTAGTGTTGTTTTGTCTGTGGTTCAACACTCACAGACTAAAGCTAGTGGATTATGTAACAAAGACAGACAGAGAAATGTCATTAAGACAAGACAAGAGAATGGGCTGAACAGAGGAAATTACGAAAGGAAATACCCTAGTTTTGAGACATCCACCACTCCCCCTCCCTTTCCCTAGGCCTCTTCTGTGCAGTACCAAGATTGATTCGTCACTGTATTCTCTACGTCAGATGGGTCATGTCATTACAGGTGGTGACTGTAACATGTGGGCTGGTGATTATTAATTCATTCTCAGCACAAGTAGATTCTGTGCTGCATTCATGAAGCCGACATCAGAACAATATGGTGGGCACAATGAGGCCATTCTCTGTCATGGACTCATCATACTGTAGGTCAGTGTTCCCTCTACAAGGCCTGGAACACTTCAGTCAGAGGTTTTAGCCAAATCATCACTATCTATAGTAAACATTGGATATAGCAATGGATTTATAACATTACATTTAAAGGCTTTCAAATCCTTCATAAACTCTTTATAACCCTTTTATACCACACGTTGTTGATGACATGTTTCTGATTGGCTAGGGCATTCTAGAATGGACATTAAAACCAGATATCGGGACATTTGGAAAAGATATCGGGACACCTTGCAATCATGATGCCAAACTGAAAAACTGATATTTGTTTTGTTTCTTGTCCGAACAATGCAAATGGACTACATTTACTGTGTTGAACACTGCAATTGCAGACTTTTAAAAAAACGTAATTACTTTCATCTTATTTGGTCAATGAGGCCTGGGCATATGTTCATAAATTATCTCAGAGTAGGAGTTTGAGGGTAGGAGTTTTGCCTTTAAGATTAAATTGGACTGAGAGGCGGGACCTGGGTTTATATCAGTACTCCTACTTGGTTAAATCACTGACATTGACAACCACGGACATGCCACATGTCACCATACAGACTAACAAGCTGATTAGAATATGGTATTTTGTTTAAGATGGTATGGTCAATTTTTCAATTACTTATTTTACTGAACCTCTTTCACTTACAGTAAGACACCAAATTATCCACCACTAGATGGAGGTAGACACTGCATTAGGCCTGGGATCTATTCAAGGTCGGGGATCTATTCAATTTCAACAGTTAATTAATGAAATTGATTGAATTTCTATTCATAAAGGTGGGGGGAAAATGCAATAACAGGCCATTTCCGTTTCATGAAGTGATGAATTGACCCCACCACTGGGTCATTCAGAGAAAGATTCATCAGAAGTCACACTATAACATGGTACACTGTAAGAATAGAAAGTCTCAAAACACCATGATTGTGTGTTTTGAGACTTGTCATGAAACCATGACAAGTGGTGCACCTAAGCTGAGATCTGGTGTTTGAATGTAAACCCAATGTAAGTGTTTTAATACAGATAATGTGTTTTAAAATATAAATAAAGTACTCTGAAACACCCAAAGTGATTCTTCAACCTGAATATTGGTGTTTTTAAGAGATCATCTAACAGGCAGCATCAAAACACAAAAACGGTGTTTTTCATACAATCAATGGTTTAGAAATGCAAATGCTTTATGGCCTAAATATTGATTGATGATAAGGGCCTTTAGAGAATATTTTTTATGGACTTCCACCTTTATTTTTTTATGCTTTATTTTGACAGATTAGGAACAGGAGGGGCAGTAAGATCAAAATCAAATCAAATCAAATGTTATTTGTCATATGCGCCGAATACAACAGGTATTGTACCTTACAGTGAAATGCTTGCATACAAGCCCTTAACCAACAATGCAGTTAAGAAAATACCCCCAAAAAGTAATAAATAAAAGTAACAAATAATTACAGAGCAGCAGTAAGATAACAATAGCGAGGCTATGTACAGGGGGTACAGGTACAGAGAAATATTAATATTATTGTATATTAATGTGCGGGGGCACTGGTTAGTCAAGGTAATTCTGATAATATGTACATGTAGGTATGGTTATTAAAGTAACTATGCATAGATAATAACAGAGAGTAGCAGCAGCAAAGAAGAGTGGGGGGGGGGGGGCAATGCAAATAGTCTGGGTAGGCATTGATTATTAGATGTTTAGGAGTCTTATGGCTTGGGGGTAGAAGCTGTTAAGAAGCCACTTGGACCTAGACTTGGCGTCCCGGTACCTCTTGCCGTGCGGTAGAAGAGAGAACAATCTATGACTAGGGTGGCTGGAGTCTCTGAAACTTTTTAGGGCCTTCCTCTGACACCGCCTGGTATAGAGGTCCTGGATGGCATGAAGCTTGGCCCCGGTGATGTACTGGGCAGTACACACTACCCTCTGTAGTGCCTTGCGTTCTGAGGCCAAGCAGTTGCCATACCAGGCAGTGATGCAACCCGTCAGGATGCTCTCGATGGTACAGCTGTAGAACCTTTTGAGGATCTGAGGACCCATGCCAAATCTTTTCAGTCTCCTGAGGGGTAATAGGTTTTGTCAGGCCCTCTTCACAACTGTCTTGGTGGGCTTGGACCATGTTAGTTTGTTGGTGATGTGGACACTAAGGAACTTGAAGTTCTCAATCTGCTCCACTACAGCCCCATCGATGAGAATGGGGGTACAGATGGTACATTTCGTTGACATTTTACCCACTCAACCACACAGGCACAATGTAAGAAATTATTCTGGGGTGAAGTGAATGAATGCGGCAGGTAGCCTAGTGGTTAGAGCATTGGGCCAGTAGCCGAAAGGTTGCTATATCGAATCGCTGAGCTGACAAGGTAAAAATCTGTTGTTCTGCCCTTGAACAAGGCAGTTAACCCACTGTTCATAGGCTGTCATTGTAAATACGAATTTGTTCTTAACCGACTTGCCTAGTTAAATAAAGGTTTTTAAAAAATGCAAGTCGTGCAGAGCCTGTGGTCTAGCGGTAATGCACCCGGCTTAGACATGTCACCCCTCTCCCCACTGAAGATCGGAGTTCAGACAAAGGGATCTAATTCTGCAGAAGACAGGATTCAAAACCTCATAATGGTGTGTAGAAGCTTTAGAGAGAGGACACGTCGCCAAAAGAGAAGGTATTTATTTCAATACTAAACAAGCCTCGAAACACCAAAATGTTGGTGTTTTCAACCTTTTCTGCCAGTGCTCCCAGTCCCTGGCAAGATGTTGCACAATACTTGATTAAGTGGTGTTACAACACACCATGTAATGTTTTAAAACATCTCATGATGATGTGTTTCAATGCTCCAGCAAAGTTCATGTTTCTTCTCCTTCAAGTTGGTGAAAGCTCAGTTGGCACTAGTTTTGGTGTTACAAAGCACTTCATTTTAAGAGTGTAATCTAATGTTGTCTGCCACAGAAGGCCTTGATGTAATTAACTTGCCTATGGTGTTTCCTTCTTCTTTTTATAAAATTGGTATCTAGACTCCGACAACAACAAGTTAAAGACTTCCTAAATATATCCGCTCCCATGATGTCTATTTAATTTGTCTTACCCCTATTCTGAATGCAATCTGTAAATTGTCTGTCCCCTCTGTGACAAAGACGTTGGGCATGTACCAATATTAATTTGATCTCTATGGACCTTTCTTCAGTCTGTTGATTAATTGTTAGGAAATAAGTGCATTAGAACTCTTGGGCGCATGAGCCCTTCCTACTCTTATCAGTGCAGATCCATAGTTCACAATGTCCATGACTGCTTGAAACAGAAAGCTGAATGTAGTCATTTATAGATGCAGCCATAGTCGTTTAAGTTCTCATTGAGGGATTAGGGTACTACTGATCATCTATAGACTGACTTTTGGACTCCAACTGCTGTGTCCCACAAAGTTCAAATAATCAAGTCATTCAATTCAGTGATGACCCGAAGCAAGATTTTGGGAAAAGAACACCTTGCTAGACAATGTTATTCCATTCTCAATGTCTGCCAGTGTCCACACAATGTTAATAACAGCTGAGCTCTGTAATTGGTATATTACTGGAAATGTTCAAAGTTTACCAGTAAACTACAAGAATTTTGGTAACTTTCAAAGATTTTATGAATTTATCACATCTAGTGGCCCTTTTGGGTACTTCAGATGATCACAGGTGTCTGTAATTATCTCTGGCCCTTTGTGTGAAATACATGAAATAATCAAATAAGATTATTTTAAAATAGAAAATAGAATGACGAAGCTGTAAAACATTATACTAAATATAAACCATCAACTTAATGAATACCATTAGTGTTTAATAAGAAGGGTTCAGCATGAAATATCCTTTATATAAATTTTTTTACACACTTTTATTTATTTTACTATGTCAATATGTCTTTGTTGTAAATGTTTTGCAGCCAAACAAGTGGTAGTTGTTGAAAAAGTCAATAGTTGGAAGAGTTGCAAAGTCAATTGAAAATAAAGCCATTGTCGATTGGATGGTTTCTTCATTAATTAGGCTATTTTCTCTTGAACCATATGGTCTATCTATTAGAAACTCATGGACAATATGGACACAGATATAAACAATGAAGACTATATATTAATACAATTTATTTGTTATTCAAGTATAAATGACCAAAGTTACCATAGATTGCCTTAATTACCACAATTATAGAACATTCCGTTAACTTTCCGGTACAGTAGCTTTGCAACCTTCGACATGCTTATAACTCTTGTAAACAGATTGTAGATGTTGTACATTTCTTGGGTGCTGAAATAATGATATCACATTAATAAAAGTACATGCAAGTGCTGTGAGGGATGTTTTCACAACGATTTTGTAACGGTTGTTCTCCTCCTCTTCGTCCGAAGAGGAGGAGTAGGGAATGGACCAAAGCGCAGCGTTGTGATATGACATAATGATATTTATTAAAGTAAAGACGAAACACGAAAATACTTCAACAAACTACAAAACAAATAAACGAACGTAGACAGACCTGAACTAGAGAACTTACATATACACGAAGAACGCATGAACAGGTACAGACTACACAAACGAACGAACAAACGAAACAGTCCCGTGTGGTGCACAGACACAGACACGGAAGACAACCACCCCTAAAACAAACAGTGTGAACAACCTACCTTAATATGGTTCTCAATCAGAGGAAACGTAAAACACCTGTCCCTGATTGAGAACCATATCAGGCTAAATGACAATGAACCTAAACATAGAAACACATAACATAGAATGCCCACCCCAACTCACGCCCTGACCAACTAAACACATACAAAAACAAGAGAAACAGGTCAGGAACGTGACAGATTTCTGCTAAATGTAACCCATTTCAGGAAACTAGGCGTATGTCGCGGGTCATTACTTCACAGGAGAGCCATTTCAATGTAAACATTTTTTTTGTTAATCAAAATACCTTGTCGAACATGTGAAATTTTATGTGCCTTAATAACAAACTTGTATGCCATCTGTAAATACGAATAAAATTGTTAAATTACGATCCTAGATGGTTTAGCCAAAGAAAAAGTCAGCAACCTTCCCGCTAGCCATGATTGGCTTAGATAATGAGTGGGCTGGACATGCTGAGAGATGAGTTTGGATTGGACTGCCATATAGCATGCTTCTCTCTATTTGAGCAGGTCAGTATGTCTAGGTAATCCTGTCTAACGCAGCTTTCTTTATGTGTTGTGTATTAAAACTGCACAAGTGCTGCTCTCCACTTTTTGGAGGACTGAGTTTTGAAATCAGTGGAATTGAAATATGATAGCTTCCAGATTATAACTTCAAACTATGGCCAACCATGGCATCCGACAGGAGAAGGGTCCAACCATGATGAATACGGGTAAGAGTCTGGATAGCTACATTATCAGATATTACATGTTTCTAATTGTGACAGAAAGAGCAATTTACTTGGCTAGCTATAGCCTAATGTTAGCTAGCTAACATTGAACCTGGTTGGTTAGCTACAGTGCCCTCCACAAAAATTGGCACCCTTGGTAAATATGCGCAAAATGGGCTGTGACAATTTTTTATTTGCTGCTTATCCTCTTGGTCTTTTATTCAAAATATTCACACAAATTGAACCTTTATTTAAGTAAAATGTTTGAAGAAAAAAAGTGAAATAAAATACATAAATACTTTTCTTCGAAACATGTGTGCCACAATCTTTGGCACCCCTAGAAATTCTTATGAGTAAAATCTAACTGGAGTATATTCCCATTCATGTTTTACGTTTTTAAGTTCACCTGAGTGATTGGGAACACTTAAGCGGTAAGCCATGACTTCCTGTTTCACTGGGCTATTAATACGATGTGACACACAGGTCAAGTTCCCATAGACATCCATCACTATGGGAAAGACCCGAGAATACAGTAATGATCTGCGACAAAAGGTTGTTGAGCTGCACAAATCAGGAAACAATCGGCCTGGAAAAGGACGTGTGTCTATATTGACCCCACGCCCAGTGAGGAGAATGGTTTGAGTGGCCAAAAAATCTCCACGGATCACAGCTGGAGAATTGCAGATGTTAGTTGGGTCTTGGTGTCAGAAAGTCTCCAAAACTACAATCAGACTACATAACCACAAGTTGTTTGGGAGGGTTGCCATAAAAAAGCCTTTGCTGTCATCAAACAACAAACTCAAAACTCAAGAACTTTGAATGGGACCGGGTTCTATGGTCAGATAAGACCAAAATAGAGCTTTTTGGAAACAAACACCAGAGGTTGGTTTGGTGTAGACAGAAAAATAGCCATGCAGAAAAGTACCTCATCCCTACTGAGAAGTATGATGGTGGATCTTTGATGTTGTGGGGCTGTTTTTCTTCCAAAGGCCCTGGACAACTTGTTAGGATACATTGTATCATGGACTCCATCAAGTACCAGCAGATATTAAATCAAAACCTGACTGCCTCTGCTAGGAAGCTCAAACAGTGGAATGAGCTGAAGAGGAGAGTCCACAAGCGTGGACCTCAGAATCTGAAGGATCTGGAGAGACTCTGTATGGAGGAATGGTCTCAGATCCCTTGCCATGTGTTCTCCAACCTCATTACACATTATAGGAGAAGACTCAGAGCTGTTATCTTGGCAAAGGGAGGTTGCACTAAGTATTGACTGAAGGTGTGCCAATAATTGTGGCACACATATATTTGAGAAAATGATTTGTTTTATGATAATACATTTTATCTTTCAATTATTTTACTTTAATTAAAGGTTCGATTTTGGTGAATATTTTGAATAAAAGAACAAGAGGATAAACAAATAAAAAATGTCACAGCCCGTTTTGCTCATATTTACCAAGGGTACCAATATTAATGGAGGGCACTGTACCTGCAGATTCATGCAGGGTAGTAATGCCATGAATTGTGTTATGGTTAATTGTTTACCTAGCTAGCTAGCTAGCTACATGTCTTAACAAAATACTCCACTATGCAAGTAACCATTATTTGTGCGTTCGTAAAATCAGTCTGGCCATCTACTCCGATTTCAGAGAACTCTCGTCTGTGTGCCAGAGAGCGCAGAATAACTGACCAATTTAAGAACGTTCAATACCCGTTGAATATGGCCGGTGTCAGTAAACATCAGCAAACTCATCGACCAGAGCGTCCGCTGTGTACTATGAACGCGTGTACTCTGAATTTACGAACAGACAATCTGACACAGTTGCAGTCACCAACGCTCAGGATAACATAACAGCTTAACCAGCTCTACTAGGGCAAGTAATGTTCAGTGAGCTGTTCTCTCTCACTTAGATGTCTGGAAGTAGCTAGCAAGTTAGCTTGGGTGCTTGACTGCTGTTGTTAGTACATTCGGATCAACCCTTAAAGAGATGGGTGGGGCTAAAGCTTAAGAGGGTGTGAATGGGTGTAGACAAAGAGGGCTCTCCAATAGTAGTACCAAAACATTGAAAGGTCATTTTGTCAAAAGTGAGTTTACAAGTTTAACTTTCAAAGCAAAATTACTTTCCCATTGTTCCTCAACTGTAGTGTATGATATACCATTTTGTAGCTCTGAATCGCTACTTTTATCCAATGTAAAAAACACAATTTGAATTTTTGCTCCATGAGACCGATTTGAGCCAGTCGGTCACATATGAAACTCCATGTTACATCTTATCCATATGCACCTTAGCCACCTCGTAGATGTAGTTGTGAGTTCTAACAGTACCAGTGGTGGAAAAAGTACCCAATTGTCATACTTGAGTAAAAGTAAAGATACCTCAATAGAAAATGACTCAAGTAAAAGTGAAAGTCATCCATTAAAATAGAACTTGAGTAAAAGTCTAAAAGTATTTTGTTTTACATATACTTAAGTATCAAAAGTAAATGTAATTGCTCAAATATAGTTAAGTATCGAAAGTAAAAGTATAAATAATTTCAAATTATTTATATAAAGCAAACAGCACTATTTTCTTGATTTTATTTTATTTACGGATAGCCAGGGCACACTCCAACACTCAGACATCATCTACAAAGGAAGCATTTGTGTTTAGTTAGTTTGCCAGATTAGAGGCAGTAGGGATGACCAGGGAAAAGGGTGTAAATTGGACAATTTTTCTGTCCCGCTAAGCATTCAAAATGTAACTTTTGTGTGTCAGGGAAAGTGTATGGAGTAAAAAGTACATTCTTTTCTTTAGGAATGTAGTGAAGTAAAAGTAAAAGTTGTCAAAAATATAAGTAGTAAAGTAAAGTACAGATACCCAAAAGAACTACTTAATTTGTACTTATTAGTACTTTTAATTAAGTACTTTACACCACTGAACAGTACCCAAAACCCTTCTGTGATTGTATTTGACAGTGGAAAAAATTCCTTTGTTTCAATGTGACAGGTTTCTATTGAACTTAGGCCATGGTCTACTTAATAAAGTCCATTATACATGTGATCTGTTTTCATGTTTTAAAGGTAACACTCTTCTGTGGAAATCCTCCAGTTGAGAAGAGATAGTAGAGTGAGAGTGACTGGCAGAGACGGGTTCCCTCTCTGGCAAGAGCGGTGCACCCATCTCCACTGCCTGAGTTAGTCAGGTCAGTGAGGAGGAGCCAAGCCAACAAAAGAGGGGCATCGCTGGCCCCACAGACACCAAGGGTCCCAGGGGAGATCCAAAGTGAAGGGCACTGCTGGTCCCCAAAAATCCAGTTAGAGGGGCATATAGGAGAGAAGAAAGCATTGAACCCTTATCGTTTCAAGAAGACCTGGACTGGTTCCTCAGGATCAATGGGACAAGGCTAGATCAGTAGGAGCTTTGAAAGAGGTATGTGAGACTTTAGATCAGGGCTCGCCAACCTTGTTCCTGGAGAGCTACACTCCAGTAGGTTTTCAATCCAACCCCAGTTGTAACTAACCTGATTCAGTTTATCAAGCAGCTAATTATTAGAATCAGGTGCACTAGATTAGGGTTGGAGCGAAAACCTACAGGACGGTAGCTTTCCAGGAAGAGGGTTGAGCAGCCCTGCTTTCGATCATACATCTTCCTCATAGTATTAGATCTAATGGCTCAGATCAAATGTATTTCTATCATAAAAATGTTTGACTTCTATAGCAATTAGTTTTACAAGCCATTCGTTATAATTGAGGAGATAAATATTTTACTCAGTAGTATCTGATAGTGATCATTTTTAAGACTTGCAGGGTCATTAAGCTTGAAACTCAGAGATGACGTGTTGAACCAAAAGTATGGTGCCACAGTAGATGAACTGACAGGGAATATTAATAAAACCACCATCACATATGGAAATGATATTCACCAAACTGAAGGGTTCAGAGAAAGACCGCAAGATGTGAAGACAGCTAAATGTGAACATGATCAAGGCTTCAGAACAGCCCACTCGTTCATGGGTGGTGGTGTGTATGTGTGTGTGCGTGTGTGATTGTGTGTGTGCGAGCGAGTATGTATGTGCACGTGCGCATGTGTGCATGCATGTGTAAATTATTTAGGGACGGTGTTATTGGAGCACAGTTTGTTCTAGTGTTAATGAGAACTGGAAAAGTGACAAGTGCATCAAGTCTACAGTATGACAGGCCAATAATAGCCTGCTTTCATCAAAGACCAATCTGTTTCATCACAGTTGTCAGACACAAGATTAGATACACAGACACAGACACAGCTATACATGCATACACACGTTTGAAAAGTGAAAGACCTTCCATATGATATGCAGATCACAGGGATAGCATCAATAAACACATCTCGCTGGATGCTGACTAGCTGTGGATCCAAAGGATGCAGAGAAAGAGTCTGACTCATCTGTTCTGCCCGGCACTGCTATGCAGATTAGTGTCTCCACATGTTTACTTGTATTTCCACACTCATTCTTTTCAACATTTAACCTCACGCCATCTCAGCTCCCTCAAAAGCACATTCACTCAGACATTCACAAAAAGATCCATGGTACATAAAGATGGTCCATTTAGTTCCAAGGTTGGTCTCATACTTTCCAAATGACATGAACAGCCTGTGAATTACAGGTTTTTCCAATGGCTTTGGGGCAATTTTCACACGTATGTGGTACATTTTCACAACGCTTAGTACAAAACTCAAAAGAGATCATCAAAAAGACAGTTGTTTCAAAAACTTTAAACACATTTTCAGTTGACAACTCACAAAATTATACAGTCACTTTATCACCAAAGTTAGTGTTTCATCTAGAAATACATGTTTCACATTTGAAATCCATTTCACTATTACTTAATCCGACTGCTCTTAATTGATAATCACTTAACAGTTTGGTAAATGTATAGATTTTAAACTGGTTTGTCTAGTACAGATCTTGAGAACGACATAATTAAAATCTATGTTTGTGTAGTGTGAACATATAAATGATGATATGTACTATTATGATTTTACTTCACAGGAAAAAAAACAAAAAACGGATATTGACAAAAAACATAGATGTATTTGTATGTAACAAATGCATCCTCTAAACAGTAAACATGTATCCAAAATGAAGTTGCAGGGGTCTTTTTGTTGATGGTTTTTTATATTGCTTTATTAAAACGGCATTGGCCAAACAGTAGTATATACCATTTACATAGCAGGCGCTTTTATCCAAAGGGACAACAGTGAGTCGACATACAGTGGGGCAAAAAAGTATTTAGTCAGCCACCAATTGTGCAAGTTCTCCCACTTAAAAAGATGAGAGAGGCCTGTAATTAAAAAATCCAGAAAATCACATTGTAGGATTTTTAATGAATTTATTTGCAAATTATGGTGGAAAATAAGTATTTGGTCACCTACAAACAAGCAAGATTTCTGGCTCTCACAGACCTGTAACTTCTTCTTTAAGAGGCTCCTCTGTCCTCCACTCGTTACCTGTAATAATGGCACTTGTTTGAACTTGTTATCAGTATAAAAGACACCTGTCCACAACCTCAAACAGTCACACTCCAAACTCCACTATGGCCAAGACCAAAGAGCTGTCAAAGGACACCAGAAACAAAATTGTAGACCTGCACCAGGCTGGGAAGACTGAATCTGCAATAGGTAAGCAGCTTGGTTTGAAGAAATCAACTGTGGGAGCAATTATTAGGAAATGGAAGACATACAAGACCACTGATAATCTCCCTCGATCTGGGGCTCCACGCAAGATCTCACCCCGTGGGGTCAAAATGATCACAAGAACGGTGAGCAAAAATCCCAGAACCACACGGGGGGACCTAGTGAATGACCTGCAGAGAGCTGGGACCAAAGTAACAAAGCCTACCATCAGTAACACACTACGCCGCCAGGGACTCAAATCTTGCAGTGCCAGACGTGTCCCCCTGCTTAAGCCAGTACATGTCCAGGCCCGTCTGAAGTTTGCTAGAGAGCATTTGGATGATCCAGAAGAAGATTGGGAGAATGTCATATGGTGAGATGAAACCAAAATAGAACTTTTTGGTAAAAACTCAACTTGTCGTGTTTGGAGGACAAAGAATGCTGAGTTGCATCCAAAGAACACCATACCTACTGTGAAGCATGGGGGTGGAAACATCATGCTTTGTGGCTGTTTTTCTGCAAAGGGACCAGGACGACTGATCCGTGTAAAGGAAAGAATGAATGGGGCCATGTATCGTGAGATTTTGAGTGAAAACCTCCTTTCATCAGCAAGGGCATTGAAGATGAAATGTGGCTGGGTCTTTCAGCATGACAATGATCCCAAACACACCGCCCGGGCAACGAAGGAGTGGCTTCGTAAGAAGCATTTCAAGGTCCTGGAGTGGCCTAGCCAGTCTCCAGATCTCAACCCCATAGAAAATCTTTGGAGGGAGTTGAAAGTCCGTGTTGCCCAGCAACAGCCCCAAAACATCACTGCTCTAGAGGAGATCTGCATGGAGGAATGGGCCAAAATACCAGCAACAGTGTGTGAAAACCTTGTGAAGACTTACAGAAAACGTTTGACCTCTGTCATTGCCAAGAAAGGGTATATAACAAAGTATTGAGATAAACTTTTGTTATTGACCAAATACTTATTTTCCACCATAATTTGCAAATAAATTCATTAAAAATCCTACAATGTGATTTTCTGGATTTTTTTTTCTCATTTTGTCTGTCATAGTTGAAGTGTACCTATGATGAAAATTACAGGCCTCTCTCATCTTTTTAAGTGGGAGAACTTGCACAATTGGTGGCTGACTAAATACTTTTTTGCCCCACTGTATTTTCATACTGTATGTAACCCCAGTGGGAATTTTGCGATCAGAACAGCATCAATTCATCAGGGCATGGAGACTACAAGGTGTTGAAAGCGTTTCACAGGGATGCTGGCCCATGTTGACTCCGATTTTGGCACACACACAATCCATGTGTCAACTGTCTCAAGGCTTTAAAAAAAAAAAAAAGATTTTCAAACAGATAGCTTCACGGTCGTTTGTTGTTTTGTCTAGTTTGTATTAGTGTTCGTGTTCGTTTCTTCTTCTATTAAAAAGAAGATGTATTTATATCACGCTGCGCCTTAGTCCTCTCTTTCACCTAACGACGATCGTGACACATACCAGCTCTACTGGTAGCACTGCTACTACCAGCAGTACTACACCTGCACCTGTCGACAACACCAGTTGTTCTGCTTCCATGAGCACATCCAATGCTAGCATCCAGTAGTTCTACATTTGTTGTTAGCCCAGCTAACATGGACACTGACAGTTGTGAATCTGATGCAGCCGAAGAGCTACTGCCCCCTTACCCGGGAAAGCACTGAATAACAGACCATTGAAGAGGCAACAAATATGATGAGAACTACATTGGTTTGGGGTTTACTTATATTGGGACTAGTGCCTTTCCTAAGCCACAGTGTGTTATATGTGCAAAAGTACTATCTCACAACTCGATGAAACCTTCACTCTTGCGCAGACATTTAGAAACAAAACATGCCAACTTCAAAAATAAGCCACGGGAGGTTTTTGAGCGAGAATTAAGACGACTTTCGAGTAGTAAGACATGCATAAAAGCAACAGTTACCATGAATAAGAAGTGGCTAGAAGCGTCTTATATGGTGAGCTACCGTTTGGCTTGGACAGGCAAGCCACAAACTATTGTGGAGGACTTAATTCTTCCTGCTGCTGCGGATATGGCTGAGACAATGCTGGGGGAAAAGGCAAACTACACAGACAATGCCTTCATCAAACAACATTGTTTCACGACGCATCAGTGACATGGCAGGAGATGTTTTGAAACAATTACTGCTTCGCATACAAGCCAGAGAATTCTATGCGTTACAGCTGGACGAGTCCACAGACGTGGCGGGCCTGGCACAGCTACTGGTATATGTCCGTTACGTTTATGGGGAGTCAATTAAGGAAGACATCCTCTTTTGTAAACCAGGACAACAGGAGAGGATATTTTTTAAGGACTGGACAGCTTTGTGACATCAAATGGACTTTGATGGTCAAGATGTGTTGGTATCTGTACTGATGGCACAAAACCCATGACATGGAGACATAGTGGAGTGGTAACGCGCGTGCAAGCAGTTGCTCCCGACACCACTTGGGTACACCGCAGCATCTACCTAGAGGCTCTTGCTGCCAAAGGAATGCCTGACAGCTTGAAAGATGTTTTGGACACTACAGTGAAAATGGTTAACTTAGTTAAAGCACGGCCCCTGAACTCTCGTGTATTTTCTGCACTATGCAATGATATGGGCAGCAACCATGTAACGCTTTTACAACATACAGAAGTGCGCTGGTTAAAGTATTGACACGTTTTTAAAAAAATTGAGAGACGAGCTTAAAGTTTTCTTTACTGACCATAATTTTCACTTGTCAGACTGCTTGCATGACTGGCCTATCTGGGTGATGCTTTTTCTCGCCTGAATGATCTGAATCTAGGATTACAGGGACTCTTCGCAACTATATTCAATATGCGGGACAAAATTGAGGCTATGATTAAGAAGTTGGAGCTCTTCTCTGTCTGCATTGACAAGGACAACTGTCACGGCCGTCAAAAGGTGGAGACCAAGGCGCAGCGTGGTATGCGTACATTCTTCTTTATTAATAAGAATGAACATTGAACAAAACTAACAAAATAACAAAACGAACCGTGAAGCTATACAAATGAGTGCTGAACAGGCAACTACACATAGACAAGAACCCACAAATACCCAAGGGAAAATGGCTACCTAAATATGGTCCCCAATCAGAGACAACGATAAACAGCTGCCTCTGATTGGGAACCATATCAGGCCACCATAGACATATATATACCTAGACATACAAAACCCCTAGATATACAAAAACCCTAGACAAGTCAAAACTAGCATACCCACCCTAGTCACACCCTGACCTAACCAAAATAATAAAGAAAACATAGATAACTAAGGTCAGGGCGTGACAACAACACACGTCTTTCCATCATTGTATGATTTTTTGTGTGCAAATGAACTCAAGCTTACGGACAATGTCAAATGTGATATAGTGAAGCACCTGAGTGAGTTGGATACGCAATTATGCAAGTACTTTCCCGAAACGGATGACACAAACAACTGGATTTGTTATCCCTTTCATGCCCTGCCTCCAGTCCACTTACCGATATCTAAACAAGAGAGTCTCATCGAAATTGCAACAAGCGGTTCTGTGAAAATGGAATTTAATCAGAAGCCACTGCCAGATTTCTGGATTGGGCTGTGCTCAGAGCATCCTGCCTTGGCAAATTGCGCTGTTAAGACACTGATGGCCTTTGCCACCACGTACCTATGTGAGAGTGGATTCTCGGCCCTCACTAGCATGAAAACTAAATACAGGCATAGACTGTGTGTGGAAAATGATTTAAGACTGAGACTCTCCAATACAACCCACCATTGTAGAGTTATCTTCATCCTTTCAAGCACACCCTTCTCATTAACCCGTGGTGAGTTATTCACCATTTTTGATGAACAAATAAAGTTTTATATGTAAGATGGCTAAATAAATAGCAAAATTATTGATTATAATTATATTATTATTTGTGCCCTGGTCCTATAAGAGCTCTTTGCCACTTCCCATGAGCCAGGTTGTAACAAAAACTCACACTCATTCTTATGTTCAATAAATGTGTGGCAGGCTTACAGTGATGGCAAAAAACAACATTTGAGAGTGAGCTGACCCTGGTGCTAGAGGGAGTACACAGCTGGCAGTTGAATGTTTGAAGGGGTACGGGACTATAAAACGTTTGGGAACCACTGATCTACACTGATTGAAGTGGATTTAACAAGTGACATAAATAAGGGATTGTAGCTTTCACCTGGATTCACATGGTCAGTCTATATCATGGAAAGGTGTTCCTAATGTTTTGTACACTCAGTGTATATTGATGACCAACATATTTATGCCAATTGCACATACATGGCGATGATAATGCCAAAGATATATTTATTTTTCCTACCACAAACTATCGGCAAGGGACTTATTTCACTTTAGCTGCTCCCGGCATTTTATGGGAAGGAAAATAACATGTTTGATGAATTACAATGCACGGTTAGCAAAATGACAGTTCATATGTCAAAGTATGAAAGTTCTATGAACAGTTCTAAGAACTGAAAGCTAGCGATGACACAAGACACAACTGTCAGTATTACTAAGTAATCACACTAATAAAGGATCATTTATAATATAACGTTTGTACATTGACTGATTGAGTGATTAGGATAATTTACTTGTCAGGTCATTGAAGGTTTGAGAGAAGGGTTAGCTTCCATTCTTAAAGTTCACCGCTGGTACGTTCATCTGGAGTCAATCAGCCCAGTCAGGAGACTTGGCTCCGGCTTGAGTTCAGTTGTGTCTTTTTGAGGAAAAACATGACATCAAATGTGGAGTCTTTTGTCTGTTTGAGCTCAGACATAGTTTTTTGGGGGGGTCTTTTTAGTGGCCAGGGCGAGTGGTGTTCTTGGAGGCACTGGGACTATTTATGGTTTGAGGACGGCCTGAGAGACTTCACCACGGACTGTTTGTCTTTGACAAGGATTACTGTACAAGAACAACCATATTGTTCTTTCTGGTGTTAAACAGGTTATAAAACTTCCAAGAATCAGATATTGGTCAAAAAGATACTGAAATCTATCTTGATTATTATCATTACACCATACAACGTACCTATTGCATATACAGTATACAGACAAGGATGCTCTCCTAGAAGTGAAGGAATTATTAAATAAATGAAGCAATCGCAATCCCATCAGCGGTGGATGAAAATGATGGCCGATTTTCCATGCTCTATTGAAGACAACGTCAGTGGCCATGTATTCTGAGAGTGGGGTCATGGTTTCTCCCTGGACTCGGAAAAAGGCACTAATTGCAATTAGGTGTGGGGGCATCTTACACAAGAATCTGGAAAGAGTTATCCTGAAAAGAGTGAGCGTGTGTGTGTGTGTGTGTGTGTGTGTGTGTGTGTGTGTGTGTGTGTGTGTGTGTGTGTGTGTGTGTGTGTGTGTGTGTGTGTGTGTGTGTGTGTGTGTGTGTGTGTGTGTGTGTGTGTGTGTGTGTGTGTGTGCGTGTGTGTGTGTGTCTGTGTTGGTGTGCATGCCTGGTGATGGATGGGAATCATTGTTAAAACAACAGACGCAACAGTTCTCATTAAGTCCCGCTCTGATATGTAAATATCTTCATCGTGGTCACATTAACGAAGGCCAACTCAAAACGTCTTTGTTAGGAAAATATGACAAACTAAGCCCGGCAGACTTGATAGATCTTGACAGGAGCACATCCAGTCAAATGGCACCTTTCTCTGAGAAGAATAGAGGACCATTGTACAGTGTGTGCAATCTAGAGCAGTGCAGCTCATTGACCCTCACTCACATGTCCTTTCCAGCCTTGATTATCCCTGCCTACTGAAGCCCATGATGTGTTTACTTTTTTTCCGCAAAAAGATGTGGTGATTTCTATCCTGTTCTTTTTCCTTTTCATGTTGGGATAGGACGACTAAGAGTCTAGGGCGATGGCGCTGATTCGCCGCTGTCTGCTGGTGGTAGTGTTGTGGATTGGGGTCAGAGAAGGGGCCGGTGGTGAGCAGATGAAGCAGGCCCAGGCTCCTCTTATCCCTCATCGGCCCTTCATCGTAGTGTGGAACGCCCCCACAGAGTCCTGCCGCCTTCGCTTCAAGGTGGACCTGGACCTCAGCGTCTTTGACATCGTGGCCAACCTCAACGAGACCCTTAGCGGGCCCAATGTCACCATCTTCTACCATAGCCACCTGGGCTATTATCCTTACTACGCCAGCTCTGGGAACCCCATCAACGGGGGCCTGCCCCAGAACCAGAGCCTGTCCAAGCACCTGAGCAAGGCCAGGGCCGACATCGACAAGCTCATCCCTCACAAGGACTTCCGAGGCCTGGGTGTCATTGACTGGGAGAACTGGAGGCCCCAGTGGGTGCGCAACTGGGGCTCAAAGGACATCTACCGCAACAAGTCCAAGGAGCAGATCCGGAAGCTCCATCCAAATTGGCCTGAGAGCAAGGTGGAGAATGAGGCCAAGGAGGCCTTTGAGAGGGCCGGACAGGCCTTTATGAACAATACTCTACTGTTGGCCGAAAGTCGACGACCTGACGGCCTCTGGGGCTTCTACTTGTTCCCCGACTGCTACAACTATGGCTACAAGACGCACCCGCACCGCTACACAGGTGAATGCCCCAACGTGGAGCATGTCCGTAATGACCATCTGATGTGGCTTTGGAGGGAGAGCACAGCTCTCTACCCCTCCGTGTACCTAGACTACGAACTCAAGTCCTCGGCCAACACCGTCAAGTTTGTCCACTACCGCGTCAAAGAAGCCATGAGGATTGCCTCCATCGCACGCACCGACTTCACGCTGCCTGTGTTCGTCTACTCTAGACCCTTCTATGCCTACACCTTCACAGTACTCTCAGAGGTGAGAAGGATTACTAATAACTGGTGATGTTGGGCAACTGATAACTGCTGTTGCTGTTGGTTCAAGAGTGAAAATAATAGTGTTAGGACAGTGCTAAATATTCCAACACATTTTTTTGCGCTTTTTAACAAGTTAGCGCTTTTTATAAATTGTGCAAGGTTTGTATTGCCTTTCAGTTATTGTGATAAACTACCTAACCTCTGCATTTTTCTGTTAAGTCATTTGTCTTGTCTCCCGCCATGTTCTGCCCCCTAGTCATTGTGGTGGATAAAATGCTATTAATCTCCCAGAAGCTTCTGGAACTGTCACAGAGTGATGAGTGGATTGCTTAGTCTCAGCTATGAAATCTCACATGACCTTTAATTGATTTACAACACATGGGCTCAATCCAGAAACATCCCCTAGCCCTTAACCCCTATAGGCACTTGAGTAGATCTGAAATAACTGGATAGTTACAGCATTTCTACCTTTCCCTCTGATTGCCTGGGTGGAATATTGCTTACCTAAAGTATTTTAACATTTCAGGTGTATTAAAGTACCTATAGAGAGGGGATATAGGGCTTATTCTGGATTGGGCCATGATCTCTATTTTGAGTTTCAGGGGGTAAAACATGAGAATGTACCAGTCAACATTGATCACTGGAGCAGGTCAAGTATTCACCTCACTTTGACCTGAAGGGGAGACTGTGTTTGCAGTGTTACATCTTGTATTATGTCTCTCCTAGAGTGACCTGGTGCACACTATTGGGGAGAGTGCAGCTCTTGGGGCGTCAGGAGTGGTACTTTGGGGCTCCTCAGAATATGCTCGAACTCAGGTAAAGAAATTACACAGAAAACTATGTGCGATATGATTGTTTTTATTTATTAATCCCGGATCTGAGGACCAACAGTGGGGCACAGTTTTTTCCTGCCTGGAAACACGTGATTTCAACAAATCATGTTCATAAAATGATAGTCTTATCAAGGTATGTCAAATCACAATTGATATTCTAATGTGATCCAAACATAGAAGTCTATAATGTACTGTATTGTACTTTACTGTACTCTACTGTACACTAAACTTGCGTAGAGTAAAGTTCAGTACAGTACAGTACAGGAAAGTAGAGTATAGTACAGTACAGTGGAGTACAGTAAAGTACAGTATGGTACTCTACTGTACTGTGCTGTACTGAACTATATTCTACTGTACTGTACTCTACTGTGCTGTACTGCACTATACTCCCCTAGAGTTTCTTACAATTCACTGGGTCTATATTCTTACAATAATTATTTTGGATTAATTACTAGCCGTGCTATTTTCAATGTTCCTGATTAGGGCTATGGCGGTCATTACATTTTGTCAGCCGGTGATTGGTTGCTATTTCATTGGGGCCAGGAGTTGAGAACCTAGACGAAGATGTCTGGTATCTAACTTGTTTGACACAGTAACAATGGGAGATGAACTGATCTGCTGGTTTATTCTTGTCCGTTTTCGGTTGCAAGCAAGTTTGTTTTAACACGCTGGTGCATGTAATCTCTCATTAGTAGCATTTTAGGAAATCCAGCGCTAACCTGCAGCTGCACATTAAGTTCTGCATGTTGGTTGCAATTGACCCAATATGTTTTACCAAGCTCATCCTGTGTATTAGATTGAACATTTCAAGCCTTGATTCCCTCCATTCTACTTTTAGAGGAAATATAATGGAGAGGAAAAAAGAGAAGCAAGTCAAGGGATAGTGCATGAAGTAAATGAACATACTGTGGGTGACATAAGGAAGGTTCATTCAACGTAACTATTATTCCCAGTGAACTGCAAACCCATTTTTAGCTATACTTTCACAGACACCTATTCTTATGCTGTGTATTTATGCTGTGCATCACATTGTGTTTGTGCCTCTGCCTGTCTATGTGCACCTCCAGAGAAACTGCCTGACCGTGAAGAAGTATATTGATGGCCCTTTAGGCCACTATGTCATCAACGTCACCTCAGCCGCCAAGCTGTGCAGCAAAGCCCTGTGCAAGAAGAACGGCAAGTGTGTGAGGAAGAGCCTCGACTCAGGGGCCTACCTCCACCTTAATCCCCGCTTCTTCCACATTCGCCGCAACCTGGGCCCCCGGGGGCCCCGCTTCCACGTGAGCGGCCATCTTAACAACCACGACATCCTGGACATGAAGCACAAGTTTACCTGCCAGTGCTACCAGGGCTGGACGGGGGTCTACTGCGAGATGCCCCAGATGCCACCGCTCCCTCCCATGCCCCGACCCAGGGACAACAGCCTGCTAGGGGACATACTGGTCATCCTGTCACTTCACTTCTCCTGTCTGTGTGTCATCATGTTCCTTGGTCTCTGCCTCATCATCAAGTGTTTGATACTGTAGAGAGAGGACTACCCAGCAAACTGGGAACATTCCCAGGACATTAAATAACATTCCTATTAAGGTTTAGCTAACATTAGGATGATAACATCCCACAAACATTTTTTACCACCAAATATTTTTTGTAAGAAAATGTTTCAAATGAAATATTATTGGAATGTGCTCCTAACATTCACTAAATTGTTGTGCACAACATCTGTAAAAACTACCACAGAACATTCCCCTAAGGTTCACATTAGGTTGCCAAGGAATATAATAACACAACATTGCGGTAATGTTCTCAGAACTTACTGGCGCAACAAAATGTGGATGAAATAGTGGTTGTGTGGAAACATTACTGGAACGTTCTGCTGATTTTGATGGAAATGTTATTCAAAACAACCACACCAACAAGAAGGGAATATTCCTACAATGGTCTCATAAAGTGGTAGTGTGACATTATGACATGACGTTCCAAAAACATCTCCGAACAAACTTCAGCAATTATGTCTGGATTCAATTGAATAGGTTCTGAAAAATCTGCCCCAATCGTTCGAATTTTAAATATTTGGAACTAGATATATTTCCTGCCTGTCATAAATCAATTGCCAGAACTTCTGGCTACTGGGATAACATTCATAGTGTGGTTTCAAAATGCATATGGCAAGGTAAGGATCCAGGACAAAAATAAAACATTTACAAATTTACAAAGAGGGAAAGACATAGGAGGACTATACGTACCAAACTTTAAATTGTATTTCCAGACACTGACATTTCGCCCCATCCTAAATTGGTTCACTGATATATCCCTTAAACAATGTAAACTACGCTTTGGTCCTATTGTTGCTCATACAACTTCTATTTGGCACATAATGGTTTCAGAACAGTCCAAGATTTGAAAAACACATTTCCAGGCATCTCCTTCTTTCTATATTTACAACTTCGGTCAGCTATGCTGGCCTATGGAGTATCTCGGGAAACCCAACTACCGAAGCATCCAATGATGGGATTTATCTATAAATGATCGGGGCTACCAAAAGGACAAATCTCTAAAGTATATAAACAACTTTTGGAAAGCTCATATTCAGAGGTAGCCAATACAAAAGTATGATCTACAGATCTAAGTGAATCTGAATAACCCTTTAACTGGAAAATAATATGGAAAAACAACCTTAGCATCCCAAAATCCGAACCATCAATGTATATATTTTACATTTGTTCACAGACTGTATTTAACACCAAGGAAATGTTTTACTATGAAATTGGCCATAATTTATTTTTTATTTTCCTGTATATACAGAATTTATTATTACTTAAACTCAAAAATATTATCAAAACTATCAATACTTTGTAGTTATGTACCTTTTGTAATGTTTTTTTTTCTTTCAAATGTTTCTTCTTTTGAGTGGCAGCCCATAGGTACAATGTGTAAAATAATGAATTGAAAATATATGAACGGAATATGACATGATAAACATTTAACCCCCCCCAATGAAAAAATGACAAATAAATACAAATTTGGTCAAAAAACTAAAAGAAACATATTGCGACTGTTAATGGAGAAGTCATTCTAAATACCTAAAACAACATGAAGGGAACATTCCCACTAGACTCTCATGAAGTTATAGTGTGAAGAAGGCACAGTGATGGCGAAACGTTAAATTACTGGGAAGTTATACATATGGAGTGTGCGACTCTCTTTGCTTTTGTAGCTGACAGTTTATTCACCTCTACACTAAATCATTTTGTGAGAGTCTTATGAAGATATTCTGTAATGTTATGACATGATGTTCCAATAATGTTCTAAGAACATACTTCCATGATAATGGAAGTGGCTCTGAAAACAATACTGCAATGCTCTGCCAATATTGATGTGCCATATTATTATACGAAGTTGTCAAACTTTGAAACTTCAGTATTTTTACATGATGCTATCTAATTAGGGTATTGTCCAAATATAGTTATAACTAGGCCTGGGCGACATCGCCAAAAAATAATATCACAATATTTTTTTTATTTCTGAATCTATTTGGCAGTATTTTATGTTTATTTTTTTTTAAATGGGGAAATTTGGTAAATGGCAAAAAAAATAAAAATGGCCCCAGCCATTAGGGTACTAGGGGGAAACTAGCCCCCCTAAGAACAATGTCTAATTGCTGACACAAAAAAAGCAACTTTGGATATTTTTTTTAATGTGAATGAAGGTCATGTTTAGGCGAATAAACTATAAAGGGAAATAAACGGCTACAGTCTACACTTTTTTAGTTATTTAATGAAATGTTGTTTTTAGAAAAGAGGCATTTGTTTTAAGTTCCCGGGGAAACTGCTCCCGGAGGTGCCAAGATTATGGCATAGTGTTTCACACAAGTTGTCACGACTCAGGATAAGACCCAGATGCAGACAGTATGAATAACAGACGTTTATTATAAAACAGGGGGCAGGAAAACGACAGGTCAAGGGCAGGCAGAGGTCGGTAATCCAAGGCGGAGTCCGTAAGGTACAGAGTGGCAGGCAGACTAAGGGTCAGGTCAGGCAGAGGTCAGTAATCTAGGGCAGTGTCAAAAGGTACAGAACGGCAGGCAGGTTCAGGGTCAGGGCAGGCAGAATGACCAAAACCGGGATAATTAGAAAATGGGCTCAAGAACACAGGAGTATTTCTTTTTAGCTAAACAGGTGTGGCTCAAAACAGGTGGGGCTCTGCCCTGAATGACGGGTTGCCACTGATTACAGTACATGGTGCAATGATCAATTCTGTTTGAGATTAGGCAGAGTAGCCTAGTGGTTAGAGTGTTGGACTAGTATCCGAATGGTTGCAAGTTTGAATCCCGGAGCTGACAAGGTTCAAATCTGCCGTTCAGCTCCTGAACAGGCAGTTAACCCCCTGTTACTAGGCCGTCATTGAAAATTAGAATTTGTTCTTAACTGATTTGCCTAGTTAAATGAAGGTAAAATAGAAGAAAAAAATGATGTGCAGATTATTATAGCAATTGTGAAGATTTCCACAGGCCTGTGACCCTGATGCTTTCTATGATTAAATAAGAATACATTTATTGTTACAGTAACTTTATTAAGGGCCATGGATGTGTTACTCATTTTAAGGTTGAATAAATACTGTTACATGTGTTTGATATGAGACTTAACATTAGGCTATTTAGTGTTCTACAAAAGTAATATTGAATTGTGTTTGATTGACAATGCAGCCAAATATCAACATCTAAAGGAGATGTATCTACTGCTTGAATAGTTCCAGTTCCATCAGCCACTGGCTTAATCCTATTCTTTAACTTGTATTTTTGTTTGAGATGGAGATGTGAATCCAACATATAATTTGTTAACCAGTTATAAGGCTATTTACCATATTGCAAAAGTGATATTGAATTGTGTTTGGTTGTCAACGCAACAAAATTTCAACATTTGAAGAAGATGTATCTTCTTGTGCCACTGATTCTGGCCTGTCACGCCCTGACCACAGAGAGCCATTGTTTCTCTCTGGTGTAGTAGGTAAGGGCGTGACTAGGGAGTGATCTAGTATATCTATGTTGTGTTCTAGTTTATTTTTCTATGTTGGTGTTTTGTATGATTCCCAATTAGAGGCAGCTGGTAATCGTTGTCTCTAATTGGGGATCATATTTAAGTAGTTATTTTTCCCACCTGTGTTTGTGGGATCTTGTTTATGTGTAGTTGCCTGTTAGCACTCCATTGTCTTCACGCTTCGTTCATTCTATATATTTTTTTTTTTAGCGTTTCAGTAAATAAACATGTGGAAACCTTATCGCGCTGCACCTTGGTCCGATAATTCTTACGACGAAAGTGACATGGCTTTAATTCCAGATTGTCTTCAAATTATTAATTGATATGTTGGATTCACATCTCCATTTCAAACAAATTTGATTAGGATCCCCATTAACCGCCCTCGCTATCTCTGTCTGGCCGGCTCCTCTCTCTCCAATGGGATTCTATGCCTCTGACCCTATTAAGGGGGCTGAGTCACTGGCTTACTAGTGCTCCTCCATCCCTAGGAGGGGTGCGACACTTGAGTGGGTTGAGTCACTGACGTATTTTATGTCCTGTTTTGCGCCCCCTCGGGCTCGTGCGGTGGAGGAGATCTTTGTTGGCTATACCCAGCCTTGTCTCAGGGTAGTACGTTGGTAGTCTGTTGATATCCCTCTAGTGGTGTGGAGGCTGTGCTTTGGCAAAGTGGGTAGGGTTATATCTTGACTGGTTGGCCCTGTCCGGGGGTATCGTCGGACGAGGCGATACCCCCCCTTCTCAGCCTCCAGTATCTATGCTGCAATAATCTGTGTGCCGGGGGACTAGGGACAGTCTGTTATATCTGGGGTAATTATACTGTCTTATCTGGTGTCCTGTGTGAATTTAAGTATGCTCCCTCTAATTCTCTCTCTCTCTCTCCCTCCTGGAGGACCTGAGCCCTACGACCATGCCTCAGGAGTACCTGGCCTAATGACTCCTGGCTGTCCCTAGTCCAACTGGTCGTGCTACGGCTATGGAACCCTGACCTGTTCACCGGACTTGCTACCTTGTCCCGGACCTGCTGTTTTCGACTCTCATTCTCTCTCTCTCTCTCTCTCTCTCTCGCTCTCTCTCTCTCTCAATTCAATCGAAGGGCTTTATTGGCATGGGAAACATATGTTAACGTTGCCAAAGCAAGTGAAGTAGATAATAAACAAAAGTGAAATAGACAATAAAAATTAACAGTAAACATTACACTCACAAAAGTTCCAAAATAATAAAGACATTTCAAATGTCATATTATGTGCAAAAAGTTAAAGTACAAAAGGGAAAATAAATAAACATAAATGTGGGTTGTATTTACAATGGTGTTTGTTCTTCACTGGTTGCCCTTTTCTTGTGGCAACAGGTCACAAATATTGCTGCTGTGATGGCACACTGTGGTATTTCACCCAATAGATATGGGAGTTTATCAAATTGGGTTTGCTTTTGAATACTTAATGGATCTGTGTAATCTGAGAGAAATATGGGTCAAATTTGTCTCCACTTTTGTGGAGTGAGGTGATCAGTCCTTGGTTCCAAATATTTGGGAAGATGCCAGAGCTTAGGATGATGTTAAAGAGTTTAAGTATAGCCAATTGGAATTTGTGGTCTGTATATTTTATAATTTCATTGAGGATACCATCAACACCACAGGCCATTTTGGGTTGGAGGGTTTTATTTTGTCCAGTAATTCATTCAATGTAATTTGAGAATCAAGTGGGTTCTGGTAGTCTTTAATAGTTGATTTTAAGATTTGTATTTGATCATGTATATGTTTTTGCTGTTTGTTCTTTGTTATAGGGCCATAAAGATTGGAGAAGTGGTTTACCGATACATCTCTATTTTGGATAGATAACTCTTCATGTTGTTGTTTGTTTAGTGTTTTCCAATTTTCCCAGAAGTGGTTAGAGTCTAAGGATTCTTCAGTTACATTGAGCTGATTTCTGATGTGCTGTTCCTTCTTTTTCCGTAGTGTATTTCTGTACTGTTTTAGTGATTCACCATAGTGATGGTGTAGGCTCAGGTTTTCTGCGGCTCTATGTTTTTGGTTGGATAGGTTTCTCAATTTCTTTCTTAGGTTTTTGCATTCTTCATCAAACCATTCATCTTTGTTCATTTTTGTCGGTTTTCTGTTTGACATTTTTAGATTTGATAGGGAAGGTGCGAGGTCAAATATACTGTAAAGGTTATCTACTGCCAAGTTTACACCTTCACTATTACAGTGAAACGTTTTGTCCAGGAAGTTGTCTAAAAGGAATTTAATTTGTTGTTGCCTAATTGTTTTTTGGTAGGTTTCCACATTACTTTCCTTCTATCTATAGCATTTCTTAATATTATTCAATTCCTTTTGGCTTTGATGCCTCATGATTGAGTAATGCTCTGTTCAAGTAGACTGTGATTTTTCTGTGATCTGATAGGGGTGTCAGTGGGCTGACTGTGAACGCTTTGAGAGACTCTGGGTTGAGGTCAGTGATAAAGTAGTCCACAATACTACTGCCAAGAGATGAGCTATAGGTGTACCTACAGTAGGAATCCCCTCAAAGCCTACCTTTGACTATGTACATACCCAGCATGTGCCTAGGGGGGCATATGGGGGAGGGAATGCTGTCACCTCCAGGTAGATCTTTGTCTCCCCGTGTGCTGAGAATGTCAGGTTCTTGTCCAGTTCTGGCATTTAGGTCGTACATGTCCTTGGGCCTGGAAATTATTGATTTCCCCCTCGAGGATGGAGAAGCTGTTATCCCCCTCCAGGATGGAGAAGCTGTTTTCCCCCTCCAGAATGGAGAAGCTGTCTTTATTTCTGTTGAGATTATTTCCTTTTGAATTTCTAGCCAAATGTAAAATGTTCCTGTTTTGATACATTTATTAGAGTGAGGTCTGCTAGGTCTGCTCTATACCAAATTAGCGTACGCCCTAGGTCCCTTCCCTGTTTCACACCTGGTAGTTTGGTGGATGGGACTACCAGCTCTCTATAACCTAGAGGGCAACCAGTGGGTCCATCTCCTCTATACCATGTTTCTTGTAGAATGATAATGTCTGTATTTCTGATTTATTTGGTGAAGTCCAGGTTCCTGCTCTTTAGGCCTTCCCTCAGGTCTGGGAGAGTGTCTCGCTGGTCTGGGCGGGGTGTCTGTTGAGCTGATGCTCCTGTGTGAGGTGTTGGGGCAGCGGTTGAGGGCGATGTCCTTTAGGGTTCGGGCGAAGGTGGGAACTGCTGCCTTGTATAGGTGGACATGGTCGTAAAGGCTGTTCAAGTCCAGGGTGGAGTAGGGGCCAGGTAGACATGTGGTTTGGAGGCACAGTTATGGGAAATACTTGCATTTACCCGCTGTATGGTAGCAGTGTGGAAGTCTTTTCATGGTAGCAAGGTGGAGATAACCACTTGTGTATTGGGCAAAGTAGAAGAAGATTTTTCAATCACTCTCTTGAGTGCTGTGGCCACCCTTTCCTGCTGTGTTCCCTGGTCGTTTGTGCCTGTGTGTATTATTATGTGGCTGGGTGACCCTAGTTGGTCCTCAGACAGAAGGTCTAGGGCGCGCTGGGTGTTTGGACACCAGAGTTTAGACACTGTGTGTTTGGGAAAAGTTTATTTTCTTGTATATATTTCCCCTTTGAGGAGTACAATCTGTGGCTTGTGTATGTCCTCAGTGGTTGTGGGGGGTTGTCAGGAGGGCTATCAGGGTGGCTGACAGTGGGGGGGGGGGGGCGGGGGGGGGGGGGGGGGGGGGGTGCTCAGAGGGGGTGGGATCCCCTGGGCTTGATGTTCTTCTTTTGTCTGTCCTGCTGTGATGTTGAGGCTATGGTCAGGGTCTGGGGTGGACTGTTCTGCTGTAGTGTTGAGAACTTGGTCAGGGTCTGGGGTGGACTGTTCTGCTGTAGTGTTGAGAAATTGGTCAGGGTCTGAGGTGGGATGTTCTGCTGTAGTGTTGAGAACTTGGTCAGGGTCTGGGGTGGACTGTTCTGCTGTAGTGTTGAGAACTTGGTCAGGGTCTGGGGTGGACTGTTCTGCTGTAGTGTTTAGAACTTGGTCAGGGTCTGAGGTGGGATGTTCTGCTGTAGTGTTGAGAACTTGGTCAGGGTCTGGGGTGGACTGTTCTGCTGTAGTGTTTTAGAACTTGGTCAGGGTCTGAGGTGGGATGTTCTGCTGTAGTGTTGAGAACTTGGTCAGGGTCTGAGGTGGGATGTTCTGCTGGCTTCTCTGCGGGGGTGGCCAGCTCTCTAATGGGTTGTTCTCTGTCACATGTCATCATTCTCACCTTCTCCTCGAGCACTTTCACCTTCTCCTATAGTGCTCTGTTCTTCTCCTGCTCCTGTTCTTTTCCCTGTTGATGTTGTCTCACCACAGTCCAGAGTGCAGATATGTCTCTCTCCACCTCCAGCTCTCCGGGTCTGGTTGAGAGGGTGTTGTTGAGCTGGACTATTTTGTCTGCTGACTGGAGTGTGTTAACCTGCTGTTCCAGCTCCACCTGCCTTACCTCCAGCTGGGTGAATTTATCCTTAATTTCAATGAGGGAGTAGTACTCTGTGCTGGGAGGTTGACTTTCCGCTTGGGGTTGCTCATCTGTGGGGTTGTACTCTATAATGAAGAGGTCAGGTCTGACGCGATCGGGGTGGGGGTATCTTTCTCAAGAGAGAGCTTATCCTGCTGAGTTACTTTACAAATTACAAACTTGTACCCCCGCACATTGACTCTAACTCTTAATAATTTTTTTGTAAAAACATGCTGAAAATGCAGAAGCTCATGTGCTCTCTCTCTCTCTCTCTCTCTCTCTCTCTCTCTCTCTCTCTCTCTCTCTCTCTCTCTCTCTCTGTCCTTTCATCTCTCTCGTTCTCTCTCTCTGTCTTCTCTTTTTCTCTCCCTCTCTATCTCTATCTCTCTTCTCTCTAAATCTGTCTCTCTCTTTTCTTTATCTGTCTCTCTCTCTCTTCTCTTTTTCTGTCTCTTTCTCTTCTCTCGTTCTCTCATTCTCTCTCTATTAGAAACCCAATGTTGATTCCTCAACCGCACCTGCTGTCTCGACCTCTGAATGCTCGGCTATGAAAAGCCAACTGAGATTTACTCCTGAGGTACTGACCTGTTGCACTCTCTACAACCACTGCAATTATTATTTGACTGTGCTGGTCATCTATGAATATTTGAACAGCTTGAAGAACAATCTGTCCTTAATTGTCCATGAACTCTTATAATCTTTACCCTGCACAGCCAGAAGAGGACTGGCCACCGCACAGAGCCTGGTCCCTCTCTAGATTGTTCCTAGGTTCCTGCTTTTGTAGTTTTCCCCCCCTAGCCACCGTGCTTCCACATCTGCATTGCTTGCTGTTTGGGGTTTAAGTATAGCAATTTGTGACATCTGCTGACGTAAAAAGGGCTTTATAAACAATATGATTAATTGACTGATTGATAGCTCCACACACAACATGAAACATGACATAATACAGAACATTAATAGACAAGAACAGCTTAAGGACATAACTATATACAGTACCAGTCAAAAGTTTGGACACACCTACTCATTCAAGGGTTTTTCTTTATTTTTACTATTTCCTACATTGTAGAAAAGTAGTGAATACATCAAAACAATTAAATAACACATATGGAATCATGTAGTAACCAAAAAAGTGTTAAACCAATCAAAATATATTTCATTTTTGAGATTTTTCGAAGTAGCCACCCTTCGCCTTGATGACAGCTTTGCACATTCTTGGGATTTTCTCAACCAGCTTGTACCTGGTTAATTAAAAGTTAATTTGTGGAATTTCGTTCCTTCTTAATGTGTTTGAGCCATTCAGTTGATTTGTGACAAGTTAGGGGTGGTATGTAGAAGATTTGGTAAAAGACCAAGTCCATATTATGGCAAGAACAGCTCAAATAAGCAAAGAGAAACGACAGTCCATCATTACTTTAAGACATGAAGGTCAGTCAACCCGGAAAATTTCAAGAACATTGAACGTTTCTTCAAGTGCAGTCGCAAAAACCATCAAACGCTGTGATGAAACTGGCTCTCATGAGGACCGCCACAGGAAAGGAAGACCCAGAGTTACCTCTGCTGCAGAGGATACGTTCATTAGAGATACCAGCCTCAGAAATTGCAGCCCAAATAAATGCTTCAGTTTTATCCTCCAGAAAAGATAGAACAAATATTACAACAAATTTTATGGTTAAACTCAAATATACTGATTAATAAAAAAAACTTCTTCATTGATTTTTTTTTAATGGTATTATATTTGTTAATGACATTATGAATATAAATGGAGGAGTTATGTCACATATGCAGGTATCGTAAATATATGGGAATATCTGCTCAATCCAAATTTACAACCAACTGACTGCAGCACTACCACAAAAATGGAGGAGGCAAGTAGAAAAGGGAGGGAACTTGTTTGCCTGCTATATATTAAAGATACAAATTGGCTGAAAGGAACTGGCATAAATAGAAAAATATAACAAGTTTCATTTGAGGACAACAAAAAATGGTCCCCATCTTATCCAGAGCGACTAATATTAGTGAATGCATACATTTTCTTACTGGTCCCCCATGGAAATTGAACCCACAACCCTGGCTTTGCAAGTGCCATGCTCCACCAACTGAGCGACACGGGACCACAATATCAATATCAATATCACAGCCATCCAATATCACAGCCTAACTACTTAACCATAATGTTCCCTAACCTTGACATTGAAAATCTACATCTGCTTACAATGTTCGGATTGGGTGCGTAATATAAGCAGACACACCTCTGTTGTCTTAAGATCAAATCCTAACCCATAACTCCCAGATTTAACACTTCCCTTCCAGGAGAGGTAAAATAAACCTAGAAGCGGTCTGTCTCAAGCATCTTAACATCAACTTTAATGCTGACTATAGGTCAATATGACTGCAGACACACGGACAGTAACTGTTACCTTGTGAGAGATTAACATATTTATTTGAGTCTCCGTTCATTTATAAGTCTTGAAACAATCATGAATCCGTACAGAACATTCTGAACACCCACTATCAGAGGTTCAAGGGTGGCAGGACACACCTAGCAGCTGTGTTTTGGCTGCAGACAGATCCCGTAACAGGAAAAGGCTACAGGATCTGTAGATGATAGAATTCCTCTTTGACTTTTGGTGGAGTGTGAAAGTCACATCCAATACAAGCAAAGACAGACCCACAGGGGGGAAGACAGGAAAGAAATGTCAACACAAAGGGCATGAAAACCATATGACCCAATAATCTTGGGGGAATTCAAAGGAATAGCGTGTGTATGTAAAGTTTAAGGACGTCGCACTGCTTGCTTAGTGAGCACCACTTCCTCCCGATTCAGCCTATACCTGGCGTGAACTCAGGACCTCTGCCATGCCAGCACACATGACCACCCTCCTGAAGAGTCTTACCAGTCGCACACGCCATAAGCTAGCTATTCACTGGCGCAAGTTGGGACACTTCATGCTGAGGAGTAAGTTTCATACATCCCTGTCTGCCACACCTGAGCATGTGCGTGCGTGTGTTTCGGACAGAGAATTGAATACACTAAGTTTGTGACTCATTTCCATAACTTTTGGGTATCTCACCCTTATCACCACTATAATCATACCAAACTGGATTCATTGGGACACAACATAAGCCTAGCTACTATAATAGTCTGCTGATAAATAAAATGTTATTTGTCACATGCGCCGAATACAACAGGTGTAGACCTTACCGTGAAAATAAGAGTTAAGAAAGTATATACTAAAGAAACTAAAGTTTAAAAAAGTAACACAATAAAATAACAATAACGAGGCAATATAGATGGTGTTACGGTACCGAGTCAATGTGTGGGGGGGTACAGGTTAGTCGAGGTAATTGAGGTAATATGTACATGTAGGGGCAGTCTTACGGCTTAGGGGTAGAAGCTGTTAAGGAGCCGTTACAATCTTCAGCTAACTTTAGCCACCGCTAGCTAAAAGGTAATGTGTGCATGTTTTAAAAAATGATGTCAAAATCACCTGAAATCAACTCCATAATTGGTTTGATGCTACTTAAAGGTGATTTGGCCATAAAAATGTAAAAAACATGCACACATGCCCAGATCACTTCCATAGATTTTTAGCTAGCAGTTGCTAAAGTTATGTAATAGCTGTTTAAAGAGAACTGAAACATGGATTACAGTTTATTCTGGCCCATAGACTACTTTCAGGGTGAGGAACCATCTAACATCAAGTTGTAAAATAGTAAACTACTTCTTAATTAAAGAAGAGCGTGTGAACGAGTTTCACATTTCTCTGTGTTTAGCACGGTTAAAGGGTTATGGTGATTGACAGCTCAGGGGGCTAACTAAAGCTTATATTATTACCAACATGAGTCCTAGTTTGTCCTGATATTTTCATCGAACAACAAAACACACAAACCCTGATATTAACAGTTTTATGAGAAAGTAGGGGGTCTCATGACAAAGCATACAGCACTGGGTGACAATTTAGTGTTGTACTTTTAGTGTGTGTGTGTGTTTATCTGTGGGTCGCTCATTTCTGCGGTCTGACTATCAGGCTCATCTGTTTGAGGAAATGATTGTAGAGGAGAGGAGGGGACTGCAGAGGTGACGCTGGAAATGTTTGCACTCTCTCAGAAAAACCAATAGGCCCATCTCACACTACACACCCGTCATTGCTAATTGTCGCCTACATAAATCTATAGTTGACTTCAGCAGACTCTTTTCCTTGATGAGCAGCATTTAGTGCTGAAGACGGACACATCATCATTATCATTACAGAGCTTATTCACTCTAGAGAAAACAGGTTTAGCTGACACTTTGCAATCCTTTTTTGTAAAACCTGTGTTGGCCAAGATAGAGAGTCAGAGAGGAGTCTTGGTAACTCTTTCTACAAACCACCTGTTCGTGAAGCATTAGGAATGCATCGATTACCTTAATGCAGTGGTTCCCAAACGTTTTATAGTCCCGTACCCCTTCAAACATTCAACCTCCTGCTGCGTACCATACCACTAGCACCAGGGACAGCGCACTCTCAAATGTTGTTTTTTGCCATAATTGTAAGCCTGCCACACACACACACTATATGATGCATTTAAACATAAGAATGAGTGTGAGTTTGTGTCACAACCCGGCTCGTGGGAAGTGACAAAGAGCTCTTATAGGACCAGGGCTCAAATAATAATATAATAGTAATCAATAATTTTGCTCTTTATTTAGCCATCTTACATATAAAACCTTATGTATTTATCAAAAATGGTGAATAACTCACCACAGGTTGATGAGAAGGGTGTGCTTGAAAGGATGAACATAATTCTGCAATGTTGGGTTGTATTGGAGAGAGTCTCAGTCTTAAATCATTTTCCACACACAGTCTGTGCCTGTATTTAGTTTTCATGCTAGTGAGGGCCTAGAATCCATTCTCACATAGGTACGCGGTTGCAAAGGTCATCAGTGTCTTAACAGAGCGACTTGCCAAGGCAGGATGCTCTGAGCACAGCCCTATCCAGAAATCTGGCAGTGGCTTCTGATTAAATTTTATTTTCACAGAACTGCTTGTTGCAATTTCGATGAGGCTCTCTTGTTTAGATATCGGTACGTGGACTGGAGGTTGGGCATGAAAGGGATAACGAATCCAGTTGTTTGTGTCGTCTATTTCGGGAAGTGCCTGTGTAATTGTGCACCCAGCTCACTCAAGTGCTTCGCTATATCACATTTGACATTGTCCGTAAGCTTGAGTTCATTTGCACACAAAAAATCATACAATGATGGAAAGACCTGTGTATTTTCCTTGTTAATGCAGACAAAGAAGAGCTCCAACTTCTTAATAGCCTCAATTCTGTCCCGCATATTGAATATATTTGCGGAGAGTCCCTGTAATCCTAGATTCAGATCATTCAGGCAAGAAAAAACATCACCCAGATAGGCCAGTCGTGTGAGAAACTCATCATCATGCAATCAGTCTGACAAGTGAAAATGATGGTCATTAAGAGAACTTTAAGCTCGTTTCTCAATGCAAAAAAACGTGTCAATACTTTGTCCCTTGATGTTTGTTGTTGTAAAGGCTTTACATGGTTGCTGCCCATATCATTGCATAATGCAGAAAATACATGAGAGTTCAGGGGCCTTGCTTTAATAAAGTTAACCGTTTTTACTGTAGTTTCCAAAACGTCTTTCAAGCTGTCAGGCATTCCCTTGGCAGCAAGAGCCTCTAGGTGGATGCTGCAGTGTACCCAAGTGGCATCTGGAGCAACTGCTAGCACATGTGTTACCCCTCCACTATGTCTCCATGTCATGGCTTTTGCGCAATCAGTACAGATACCAACACATCTTGACCACCAAAGTCCATTTGATATCAGAAAGTATTTAAAAAATATCCTCTCCTGTTGTCCTGATTTCCAGTGGTTTGCAGAAGAGGATGTCTTTCTTAATTGACCCCCCATAAACGTAACGGACATATACCAGTAGCTGTGCCAGGCCCGCCACGTCTGTGGACTCATCCAGCTGTAACGCAAATAATTCACTGGCTTGTATGCAAAGCAGTAATTGTTTCAAAACATCTCCTGCCATGTCACTGATGCACCGTGAAACAGTGTTGTTTGATGGAGGCATTGCATGTATAGTTTTTTTTGCCTTTTCCCCCAGCATTGTCCCAGTCATTTCCACGGCTACAGGAAGAATTAAGTCCTCCACAATTGTATGGTGCTTTCCTGCCCTAGCCTCTCGGTAGCTCACCGTATAAGACGCTTCTAGCCCCTTCTTATTAATGGTATCTGTTGCTTTTATACATGTCTTACTACTCTAAAGTCGTCTTTATTCTCTCAAAAAAAAACTCATGTGGCTTATTTTCAAATTGTCATGTTTAGTTTCTAAATGTCTGCGCAACAGTGAAGGTTTCCCGCGAGAGAGTAACGGTTAATGTGATTTGATGTTAAAACATTTTATTTACACCTGAATAACACTTTTATTTGGCAAACCCCTGACGGCATTGCGCGTACCACCCAGTTTGGGAATACCTGCCTTAATGAGAACTTGTTCTCAACTGGCCTACCTGGTAAACTAAAATAAAAATAAATGAATTTACAAACAACCAGGTGCTCTTCACAATAGCTGTGAAAGAAGGGAAGAAGAAACTAAATTATAAACAGGTGATTCATAGTTTTACGGGAGTGAATTGTCATCGGGCTGAGGTTATCAACGTTTCTAATAGCAGATGAAATACCACTTTACAGATGCAAACAACTGATTTGAAGCACCCAGACCAGTTTGCCAAATGTTCTTGTTGGCTTTTTCTTGGCATTACATACTATTCAACACCATCTGTATGATGTGAAGGCCTAGGACAGTAATACAGGGTGCAGGATAACACACACTTGTAACATGCAAACAACATTCAAAATAATGTTTAGTGTAGCAAATAAGTATTGGAGCCTTGTGAAGAATGTGTATTCCTTTAATATAAACATTCTTATCATTTGGAAGATTACAAAAATGTGGATGGAACTGCTCTGTGTGTCTGTGTGTGTGTGTGTGTGAGAGAGAGTGAGAGAGAGAGAGAGAGAGAGAGAGAGAGAGAGAGAGAGAGAGAGAGAGAGAGAGAGAGAGAGAGAGAGAGAGAGAGAGAGAGAGAGAGAGAGAGAGAAAAAATCTGGGTTAGTGCTGGGTTCTGTGTTCAGTAATGGTCTTTTCCTTGACCAAGCCTCTGTGGTATGGGTCCTCATCCAGTGTTGATGATAAATGTCTCCTGGAATCTGGATGGTTCTGGGTGTCCTCACTCAGAGCACTGTTTCCAAGCCTCAACATATTGGGTATTTTCTTAAGGCTTGGCACTGAAAGGTGAAAGGTAATCTGTTATCGTGACATCTTGGTTGGGAAATTGATCAGAGGGTCGACATAACCTTTCCTCAGCCAGCTGTCCGTTGAAAGGAAACATAGGATTTACTAGAGTAATGTATCCAGATACAGGATGCTAACTATAACTAGTTGGACACCAAGACACTGCGAGAGATGCCCTTTTTCCTTTTATAGTATTAGATAGGCAAGGTATCTTGAGCCCCAATTCTATTACAGTAAAACCTTGGACAAAGTCATAACACATGCCATATGTTCATACAAACATGATAATTCAATTCAAATAGCGTGTTCAATGGACATGTACATTTTCGAACCAGAGACAGAGAGAGTGGAAGTTGGAGAGTGAGAGAGTGAGCTATTGGCTCTAATGTCAAGAAACAGCCTTTCATCCAAGGTGGTGGTATAGCAAATCTGGAGTCTGGAGCGAGTATTTCAACCCTAGGCCAAAATAATCACCCCACCCCTCTGACTGTGGGAATGTGGTTTTCTCTGAAATGCTCATAACCACCACCCACCCCCAGACTCTCGCTTGTTGGGGAGACGCTTGTCTCCAAACCGACTGCATGTTATGCTGTTATGTTCCAGCCTTACTTAAAAATGTATTACTTAATTTTTTCCCTCATCAATCTACACACAATACCTCATAATGACAAAGGAAAAACCGGTAAAAAAAATAAAATTAACTGAAATATCACATTTACATAAGTATTCAGACCCTTTACTCAGTACTTTGTTGAAGCACCTTTGGCAGAGATTACAAATCAAATCAAACTTTATTTGTCACATGCGCCGAATACAACAGGTATTGTACCTTACAGTGAAATGCTTACTTACAAGCCCTTAACCAACAATGTAGTTCAAGAAATAGAGTTAAGAAAATATAAAGTAACCCAATAAAATAACAATAACGAGGCTACATACAGGGGGTACCGGTACCGAGGTAATTTGCGGGGGTACAGGTTAGTCGAGGTAATTTGCGTGGGTACAGGTTAGTCAAGGTAATTTATACATGAGATAAGAGCCTCCTCATATTATCAGTTGAGGTGCTGTTCTTAATAAATCCTACTTGGTCACTATGTATGATATTAGGTAGTGCCTACACGAAGCGTATCGCAAGGGTCTTAGTAAGAATCTTACAATCCACATTAAGGAAGCTGATAGCTATAATATTCCCAGGTTCTGTAGTATCTCTATCCTTTTTAGGAATGATTGATATCAAAGACTCAATAAAGGTGTCCAGAAAGGAGCCATTTTTAAATGCCTCCTGGTAAACCACTGTCAATACAGGAAGGCCATCCAGACCAGGTGATTTCCCTGCTTTCATAGATACAATGGCTGCTCTAACATCCTCTTCTGTAATAGTACAGTCCAGGTCCTCTACCTGGCTATCTGATAATCTAGGTAATTCTATACCAGACAAAAAAGTATCCATATCTATGGGGCTCGCTGAACAGGAAGATG
Organism: Salvelinus namaycush; assembly: GCF_016432855.1. Taxonomy (NCBI): domain Eukaryota; kingdom Metazoa; phylum Chordata; class Actinopteri; order Salmoniformes; family Salmonidae; genus Salvelinus; species Salvelinus namaycush. The sequence continues at coordinate 16,021,486 of NC_052327.1, read as the reverse complement.
TATATAAATCTTCATAAAAACATTGAAACAAACTTCACCTCTTTGGATGAGGTCCCCATCTTATTTCCCTTCTTAATTGCTGGAATTACGTTAGAAGTGTTCTCCATTTTTAGTTGCCTTGCTAGTAGCCTGCCTGTCTTCTCACCTCCCTCATAAAAACTGGTTCTGAGTCTAAACAGTGCATATTCTGCATTTTTGTTATACATTTCGTGCAACTGAAATTTCAATTTGCTTGCAGTTTGAAATGTGCTATCTGTGAAATGTCTTGCCAAATCCCTTTCCAAGACACATATCTCTGTTTCTACTTTTTGGATGCATGTACTATTATTTTCCATCAAATATATGCTTTTGAGGTTTCCCAATCTGTGGAAATAATTTCAGTTGAATCCCATTTGATCTAAAAAACGATCTGAAATCATCTGCTAGTGATTGGCTGAATATCTGATCTTGGTGTTGAGCCTAAATCTACCCTTCCTCACATATTCAGAGTTTATATCAACATATAACTCTACTATCAATCATATTGTCCATCACTTGGTTGAAGTCTCCAGGAAGGACGATAATCCCCTCCATATTTCCCAGTGTAACGTTGAACTCATGAAAAAAATCAGGGTCCTCTTTGTTGGGAGCATATATATTGCATAACACTACCTTAATCCCATTTATTAGATCCTCAATGCAGATAATCCTGCCAAACTCATCAGAGTGTTGCTTCAACATTACAAAATTAAGTATTTTGCTTATCAGAATAATCACCCCATTTTGTTTGGAATTAAATAAGCTATGATAAATTTCTGCAACCCAGCCTCCTCTAAATTTCAGTGCCTCTGTATCTGTTAAAGGTGATTCCTGTATGAACACAATATCCACCTGTTTTGATTTTAAATATGTCCAAATCTTTTTCCTCTTCACTTGGTTACCACAACCATTTATGTTCCAAGAGATTATTTTTTACATAACCATTAGCCATATTTGCGCGCAGTAGTTATAGCCTATGAGCGTGAAGTGTCCCATTTAACACACGTGACAACTCTAATGAACAGAATTATATAACATTTCACAATATATGCTCCAGCTCTACAATAAAACAGTGTAATAAACATAGAAAACCAATCCTAAAACAAAACAAAGCAACTAGGAACATAACGTTGCTTCTCAATGAGTCAATCATCACAGAACTGTCTTCGATGCTGCAGAAAACAACCTGCAGTCTCAAATCAAAATTCCTAATGGTCTGTGAGGCGCTTGGAAGGCTAAATTAGCAACACTCCACAGAGTCCCACAAACACATAGGCTACCTTCATTTTTATAGTAAACGGCATAAAATTCAACTTGTATTTTACCTTGGCTCGTCTTCTTTATCTACCTTGTTCTAGCAAGAATCTCTCTACCTCCAGGTTGTCCTTGAAAATAATTTACTTTCCCTTCCAAATAGAGAGCAGGGTCGCTGGGAATGCCAGTGTCTGCCTGAAGTTCTTCTTGTGTAGTTGTTTTTCGCCGTTGCAAACTTCTTCCTCTTCATTGCCAGTTCCTTGGACAGGTCCAGGAAAAAAGACAGCTGGCGGTCTTCCCACTGAACGCCACCCTTTTCCAAGTACCTTGTCCCTGGCTGTAGAGCTTAGGAAGTGGATGAGAACCATTCTCGTGGGCCCATTCTCGTCAGGCATGGTTAAACTGCGATGGGTTCGTTCAATTTCGAGGTTGTGCCTGTCGTCAAATCCAAATCCTTCTGCGATGATTTTCTGCATACACAAGATTAGTCCACTGCCAGCCTCACTCCCTTCTTTCAGATTAACCAATCTCACCGTATCTTTCCTACCTCTGTTCTCAAATACTTTGACACGATTCCACAATATGTCCAGCTTTTTCTCATGATTCACATTACCCTTCTCCAGACGGGAGACGGCATCTTCCAATGTCGAAATCCGCCCCTCTGCCCCACCCATCCTATCTTGTATCACATCAACTTTTTCCTTTAGCTCGGTAGATGTTGTTTTTATCGTGGAGACATCGGATGCAACATCCAACAAAATCGTGTTAATCTTTCCCATTTGCCCAAATAGATTCTTCAGATTTACCGATTTCTCTGGGTTAATGTGTTTGTTTGCTAGTCGATGTGGCCTTCTGTGAATAACGCGTGTTAGGATTGAAGTTTTTAGCGTCTATCAACATTCCAACAACGCCACTTTAGAGGGACGTTTTAAAATGTAAATTATTATTAAACTGTACTTCAAATGAAGATATTAAGACAAAAATGAAAGTGTATGCTGTTGACTTTCAGTATTTACATGCGGGTATTAGGAGTACTTTAAAGTGTTGCCATCTTTTTCGGTGGTCCCACGTGACTCCTGATTTTAATCAATTTTAGAATAAGGTTGTAACGTAACAAAATGTGGAAAAAGTCAACGGGTCTGAATACTTTCCGAATGCGCTGTATTTTCCTTTATGTGCAATCAGTGAAAGCATTACCTTGTGTCTCTCTCAATACCACAAGTGAAGTTTAGTCTAGAGCTGTAGGTTGGTTATCTTTGAATGTAGCAGGTTATCCTCTAAGGACATATACATAAGGGTTACATACCAAATTTCACAGTCCAATGTCTATCGGTTCAGTTCTTACAGCCCTGGTGTGATATGGTGCCATCTAGTGGTGTACCGGGGCCAACTTTGAATGCAGCAGCCAATCATTCTCAAATTCATTAGAGGCTAATGAATGTATTCTATATACTATATCAGGAGACAATTTGACTTATGGTTCATGAAAAGAAGTTTAAGTATTTTTAGCTTTCGCATATGTGCTAACCTGCATCTGTATGTACAGTGCGGACATATTTGAATGCAGCAACTATTATTTCTAAAACCATTAAATACTGATGTAATGAGTCTAAATACAAAATCTGGAGTGAATCTGACATAGTGAGAAGATGATTGCAAAGCATTTTGAGCATTATCTTTACATATGCAAAGAAGTAATTGTTAATAGTTTCCTTGTTTTTTGAGATATCAATACCAAGTTCAGTAGGGTTCATCTCAGGGACGTCCACGATAGTGATGACAAGTTTCATGTTGATAGGCCACTATGGAGTGGATTTACAGTGGTTTAAATTGACACATAAAATCTGATTGTTGATTTGTTAATAACTCTTTCGAGATAACTCTAATAACTCCATCTTTTGATCAATCCATTAGCTTTTCTCAAACTAAGTTAAGATGTGCACCATGGGCCTGCATTCCAAATTGTGACCGACCGGCTCAAATTGGTCTCATGTACCAACATTTGAAATTGTGTTTTTTGCATTGGATAAAAGTTTAAAAAAAATATCATACACTACAGTTGAGGATCAATGGGAAAGTAATTATGCTTTGAAAGTTGATAGACCTGTGAACTCACTTTTGAGAAAATGGCCTTTGAATGTTTTAGTGCTACTACCAGAGAGCCCTTCTTGGTCTACACCCATTCAGCATCGTTCAAACCCTCTTAAACTTTAGCCCCACCCATCTCTTTAAGGGGTGATCCAAACCTGTAATAACAACCGCAGTCAAACACCCAAGCTAACTTGCTAGCTACTTCCAGACACAAATGAGAGAACACCCCACTCTTACCATTTTACTCGCCCTAGCAAATCTGGTTAGGCTGTTATGTTATCCAGAGCGTTGGTGCCTGTAACTGTAACTGTTTACTGACACCGGCCATATTAATGGGGGGTTGAGCATTTGTAAATTCATCAGTTATTCTGCGCTCTGGCACACTCTGACGAGAGTGCTCTGAAATCGGAGTAGATGGCCAGACTGAATTTATGAACGCACCCGAAATGGTTACTTGCATAGTGCAGTCTTTTGTTAAGACATGTACAGTAGCTCATGACGTTACTACCCTGCATACAGTTGAAGTCAGAAGTTTACATACACTTAGGTTGGAGTCATTAAAACTAGTTTTTCAACCACGAGACAAATGTCTTGTTAACAAACTATAGTTTTGACAAGTCGGTTAGGACATCTACCTTGTGCATGACACAAGTAATTTTTCCAACAATTGTTTAGACAGATTATTTCACTTATTGTTCACTGTATCACAATTCCAGTGGGTCAGAAGTTGACATACACTAAGTTGACTGTGCCTTTAAACATCTTGGAAAATTCCAGAAAATGATGTCATGGCTTTAGAAGCTTCTGATAGGCTAATTGACATCATTTGAGTCAATTGGAGGTGTACCTGTGGATGTATTTCAAGGCCTACCTTCAAACTCAGTGCCTCTTTGCTTGACATCATGGAAAAATCAAAAGAAATCAGCCAAGACCTCAGAAAAAAAATTGTAGACTTCCACAAGTCTGGTTCATCCTTGGGAGCAATTTCCAAATGCCTGAAGGTACCACGTTCATCTGTACAAGCAATAGTATGCAAGTTTAAACACCATGGGACCACGCAGCCATCATACCGCTCAGGAAGGAGACATGTTCTGTCTCCTAGAGATGAACATACTTTGGTGCGAAAAGTGCAAATCAATCCCAGAACAACAGCAAAAAGACCTTGTGAAGATGCTGGAGGAAATGGGTACAAAATGATCTATATCCACAGTAAAATGAGTCCTATTTTGACATAACCTGAAAGGCCGCTCAGCATGGAAGAAGCCACTGCTCCAAAACAACCATAAAAAAGCCAGACTATGGTTTGCAAATGCACATGGGGACATAGATTGTACTTTTTGGAGAAATGTCCTCTGGTCTGATGAAACAAAAATAGAATTGTTTGGCCATAATGACCATCATTATGTTTGGAGGAAAAAGGGGGATGCTTGCAAGCCGAAGAACACCATCCCAAGCACGGGGGTGGCAGCATCATGTTATGGGGGTGCTTTGCTGCAGGAGGGACTGGTGCACTTCACAAAATAGATTGCATCATGAGGTAGGAGAATTATGTGGATATATTGAAGCAACATCTCAAGACATCAGTCAGGAAGTTAAAGCTTGGTCGCAAAGTTGTGGCAAAATGGCTTAAGGACAACAAAGTCAAGGTATTGGAGTGGCCATCACAAAGCCCTGACCTTAATCCTATAGAACATTTGTGGGCAGAACTGAAAAAGCGTGTGCGAGCAAGGTGGCCTACAAACCTGACTCAGTTACACCAGCTCTGTCAGGAAGAATGGGCCAAAATTGCTTGTGGAAGGCTACCTGAAACGTTTGACCCAAGTTAAACAATTTAAAGGCAATGCTACCAAATACTAATTGAGTGTATGTAAACTTCTGACCCACTGGGAATGTGATCAAAGAAATAAAAGCTGAAATAAATAATTCTCTCTACTATTATTCTGACATTTCACATTCTTAAAATAAAGTGGTGATCCTAACTGACCTAAGACAGGGAATTTTTACTTGGATTAAATGTCAGGATTTGTGAAAAACTGAGTTTAAATGTATTTGGCTAAGGTGTATGTAAACTTCCAACTTCATCTGTAAATCTGTAGCTAACCAACCAGGTTCCATGTTAGTGAGCTAACATTAGGCTTTAACTGGCCAAGCAAATGGCTCTGCGATACGAATAATAAGATCATCCACGTAACGTTAGCTAGCGAGCCAGCCAGCTAAAGTTAGCTAGCTAGCTAACAGTACACTTTAACTTTAAATACAATATGTCAAAATTAGAATTGTTTACTATCTGGCTAAACCAACTAGGCCCGTAATTTAACAATTTTATTCGTATTTACAGAGGGCATACAAATGTGTTATTAAGGCACATGAAAGTTCACATGTCCATTTCTGCCAAAAAAATGAATTTTGATTAAAAAAAATAAGTTTACTTTCAAACGGCTCTCCTGCGAAGTAGTGACCTGCGACATATGTCTAGTTTCCTGAAACAGGTCAAAATTTGGTGTCATTCATGATAGAAGCGTATGTGCTAATATGTATCTACTGGTATAGTGTGGCCATCTTTGAATGAATAAATCTTATTTTCTCAAACTCTTTAGGGACTTTTGTTAGTCTAAAGAGTGAATATGACTTTTAGTGCTTGAGAAGAAGATTTTTTATGATTATTTTAAGTATTAGTGTTAAATAGTCAAAAAAGTTAGTTGTTAAAAGGTTCCTTATTTTTTAAGATATCAATGCCAAACTTAACATCATGAGGGGCCGCAATGGCTCATGTGCCCACATCCATCCCCCACCGCACAGTGGAGATAATTTTTTAACGTTCTAGAGTTAATTTTATGCAATTCTACTTATTTTGCCATGGGGTGGAGAGGAAAATATGCTGTTTTACAGCTAATTTCCAGCTAATTATTGCAGTTTTTAATATGGTATCTGAGTGAGACTGACTACCAAAAGCAATGCCCCCCCCCCCCCCCCCTGTGAAATGAGTCTGTGAAATACCCTTTTGATAACAAGCCGAGTAGACAGTCAGACAAAAATAAGGCAAGGTAGCTAGTTAGCTAGTTTGCTAACCTACTTAATTTAGCTGTTCGCATGTCTTTTTTTATGTTAATGTTATCTTTAATAACTGTACAAAATAAAGTGCTCATATTGACAATTGGAAGAACATTTGTCATTGGTATTAGCTAAGAGCTGAAATGACCTGGCTAGTGTCTGATTAAATGTAATGTAGCTAACAAGCTACAGTAGCTAGCTAATCAGCCACAACTAAGACTAAGAGAGGGCTGCTGCAGGTTTGACATTTTACTAGTAAAATGTATGATACCCATATACAGTACCAGTCAAAAGTTTGGAAACACCAAGTCTACATTGTAGAATAATACTGAAGACATCAAAACTATGAAATAACACATATGGAATCATGTAGTAACCAAAAAAGTGTTAAACAAATCTAAATATATTTGAGATTCTTCAAAGTAGCCACCCTTTGCCTTGATGACAGCTTTGCACACTCTTGGCATTCTCTCAACCAGCTTCACCTGGAATGCTTTTCCAACAGTTGTGAAGGAGTTCCCATATATGCTGAGCACTTGTTGGCTGCTTTTCCTTCACTCTGCGGTCCAACTCATCCCAAACATCTCAATTGGGTTGAGGTCGGGTGACTGTGGAGGCCAGGTCATTTGATGTAGCACTCCATCACTCTCTTTCTTGGTCAAATAGTCCTTACACAGCCTGGAGGTGTGTTGGGTCATTGTCCTGTTTAAATACAAATGATAGTCCCACTAAGCGCAAACCAGATGGGATGGTGTATTGCTGCAGAATGCTGTGGTAACCATGCTGGTTAAGTGTGCCTTGAATTGCAGCCAAAATGTGGTCAGAGACAACACCGCCTCCTCGAGATTCTGAGCCTGCCTGGCAGTGTTGGTCCTGCAAAGCCAGAGCCCTCTGATGGGAGAACATAATAAAAAAGGAAATTCTCAAAGCTGCTAATGAGAACCTTGATGACCTTGTACCTAGCTGGTGGGGATTCCGGTGGGGTGCCCCCACAGAGGCAGTGGCAGTGCTGGCAACACTAGCTGCAGTAACCCATGGGGAGAGGGTCACACTCAGACATTCAGAGAGGGGCCATATTATTGTGGCCATGGTGGCACAAAATCAAAGGTCTGACTGCACGGAGATGCTTGGGAATATGGTGAGAACGGGGGACCATGTTTGGATGTTTCAGGGGAAAGTATATCTGACCTCCATCACCTAGGATGTGTCAATGGTTAAATCTCCCCATTTCTGCCCATTTTTTGCTCAGTTTTTCAGGCCTTCTCATACAGCTGCAACTGTATATGCATTTGTAAATCAAGACCTTTCTTGAGTTGAGCTCTGGGATGATGCAACTGTTGAGAATCTGAGTCTATGGTTGTTATTGTGTGTGTGTGTGTGTGTGTGTGTGTGTGTGTGTGTGTGTGTGTGTGTGTGTGTGTGTGTGTGTGTGTGTGTGTGTGTGTGTGTGTGTGTGTGTGTGTGTGTGTGTGTGTGTGTGTGTGTGTGTTCCAAAACTGTTGCAAGGGAGTAAAAGATGTTAGGGGCAATATAGGATGAATCACAATAATTGTTTGCTAAAATAATAATTGCTTGCCATCATGTAATTTTGGTAATGCCGAGACTGGTGAGAGATAAAAAATATTTTGCATAATCTGCCTACATTACTACAAATATTAATTGGTAATTATGGAAAATAAGAAAAACAGGATTTTTTTATGGTTATATACAATACAAATGGAGGTGAGGGCGATGGAAATGCATTCGGCGGTTGATCTGCTTCTGTTCTGTGGGTGGAACTGTGTGCTCTTTTCGAAGGATGGGTCCCGGTCTCTCCGGAGCCATGGGATCCAGGGAGTCAGGGGTGGTCTGCCAGGCATTGGGATGACAACCCAACTCGGGATGAGGAGCGGTTTTAGCGGGTGGAATAGTGGGGACCAATTGGAGGTTTACTTAGTTGCAATGCAGATATCATGGTGCAGCTACATACATATACACACTTTTTTTGTTGAAAATACCTTTATTATTCCCTGCAAACCCCACCATCCCTCACCCAATTGGAGTAAACTAATAAACAATAACCCTTAGGCTTCTACCTTCAGTTTATACATACTATACACATTTTACAGACAACATCTATTTTACAGTAGTTATATTTTGTTTGTTTTTAGTCCTGGCCTTCCCCTATTTCTGATGTCCCTCCAGTTTTATTTCTATTTGGAACTATGCTATTTCACAACATTTCTGAACCTATATGTCACGGATCCCCCCGGTACTGATGCTCATTCTGTTCACCAGTTCCGGAGGTCTACGTCACCGGCTTTCTAGGCTTCACTGAACGGGACTCATTATCATCAACCCCGGACTGTCTTGGCTGATTACACACACCTGGTTCCCATTTCCCCTGATTAGTATGTTATATATGTGCCCTCTGTTCCCTCTGTCTTTGTCGGTTATTGTTCCCAAGTCCGTTGGTGGTGTGAGTACCTATGCGGTGGTGCAGCTGTTATGCTGCGTGCTATATATAACACTTTTTAGACTAGTTGAGTATCTGGAGCATCAGCATTTGTGGGTTCGATTACAGGCTCAAAATGGCCAGAAACAAAGACTTCCTTCTGAAACTCGTCAGTCTATTCTTGTTCTGAGAAATGAAGGCTATTACATGTGAGAAATTGCCAGGAAACGTAAGATCTCGTACAACGCTGTGTATTACTCCCTTCACAGAACAGCGCAAACTGGCTCTAACCAGAATAGAAAGAGTGGGAGGCCCCGGTGCACAACTGAGCAAGAGGACAAGTACATTAGTGTCTAGTTTGGAAACAGACACCTCATAAGTCCTCAACTGGTAGCTTCATTAAATAGCACCCGCAAAACACCCGTCTCAACAGTGAAGAGGTGACTCCGGGATGCTGGCCTTCTAGGCAGAATTCCTCTGTCCAGTGTCTGTGTTCTTTTGCCCATCTTAATCTTGTCTATTTATTGGCCAGTCTGATATATGCCTTTTCTTTGCAACTCTGTCTAGAAGGCCAGCATCCTGGAGTCACCTCTTTACTGTTTTGTGAGTACTATTTAATGAAGCTACCACACTTTTGACTGGTACTGTATGTACAATAGAAATTGAAGTTGTAAATGACAATTATTATTATATGCATTTTTCTTACAATATTTTGTAATTTCAATGTACTGTAACTTGCACTTTGTTTTCAGGTTTGAATGAGATGTATTCAAGTTATTTCAATAAAGTTGAAAGTTGATTTATTAATATTATATTACTTGTGTTTGTCTTATCATATGTAAAACTCATTGCCCTTTTTGATTGAACCTTTATTTAACTAGGCAAGTCAGTTAAGAACAAATTCTTATTGACAATGACAACCTACCAAAAGGCCTCCTGTGAGGATGGGGGCTGGGACTAAAATAAAAAATATATCTATGTATATATAGGACAAAACACACCATGACAAGAGACACACAACCCTACATAAAGAGAGACTTAAGACAACATAGCATGGAAGCAACACATAACATGGCAGCAGCACAACATGGTAGCAGCACAAAACATGGTAAAAACATTATTGGGCACAGACAACAAGGATGTGTACGCTTTGGGGACCTTTAACAGAAAATTGACTGGCAGAACGGATGTTGTATGTGGAGAATGAGGGCTGCAGTAAATATCTCAGATAGGGGGGGCATTTAATGTTTTGGTGCAGATATGTGAACCTCTTACTGGACATTTTGTCAGGGAAAATAAAAACACATTTCTAAGTGGAAATTCCAAACTTTACTTTTTAAACCTCAAATACACTACAAGTTTCAAATTTCCTGCATTACAGGAAGGTTCTTGTAACGTCTGCTTCCAACTCACACTCTCAAACACATAGATCCCCTGAACGCAGCTCACTCTCCAGATCCCAATCTCCTGAATTCTGATCACCTGTTCACACACCTGTATGTCAATTACACATTTAGCTCAGTTCTTTGCACCCTGTCATTGTGAGGTATTGTTTTGATACACATTCTAGTTGGAGCTCTGTTTATTTTCGTATTATTCCTGTGTATCGTTTTTGGCCATCCTCTCTAACGATGCCTTTTTGCCTATTCCCTGCCTGTACTTTTGCCTATCAGATTTCCTGTCATCAACCTCTTTCCTGATCTCCCGGACTATGTTATTAGCTTTTCCCCTGCCTGTACTGTTACCCTTTTGGAGTCCCTGTGTATGACCTGCCTGCCCCTGGACCCAGCTTCCTGCCTCCTGTGGTCCTTGATTAATAAACACCTGCTGTGCCCTGCGCTTAAAACCACCACTGTCTCCCATCGTACTCATTACAGTTCTCCTGCATCAGGGTTATAAAATTAAGATCCTGCATCTGTATTCCATCTGTTCTGTGTAAAATGCTGTCTCATGTAAAAGTTTTGAGTAGCATAAAAACGGAAACTGGTATTTTGAGTTGACTTTGATTTGAATTAGACTTGATAGTCAATGGACAGGAAGATCATGTTCAGCTCATGTGGAGCACCAGCTCTAACATAAGGCAAGACAGGTGGCACTGGTATTTATACTCCTCCGGACACTCAAAAACCACCCTCTTGAATATTTGGAATATCATTCAAACAGGTTTATACAGATTCAATAACTGTGTTTTTAACACCCAGGTGGATAAGCTTGTCAAGAGTTTACTCATAAATCAATGTCTCAGAATGTGTTCAAAGTAGACATGCAGTAATGCAACAGATGTCGGATCTTAATTTGAGACAGTTTTCTACAGCAGGAAAATAATTCTGCAGCAACAGGAAATGTTTATTATGTGGATTATAATCAATGGACATTTCTTAGGAGTGATTCAAGTCTGAAATTTCAAAGTAGAAATTACCATCTTCAGAAGGCTTAAATACACTACATGTTTTAAATTGCCTGTATTGTAGGACAGTTATCCTGCAACAGAGTGATCAAATTAAGATCCTACATGATTGTGTTCAAGTGCTTTTGAATTTGGAACAAGTCTTCAAATTATAAGATTTTAGCTAGCTTGATAAGCTTGGTAACATTGCTAATAATAAAGTTAGCTAGCTTGCTTAACATGCACGATATGGTCAGACTAGCTACATTATCCATATTGATAAGGTTGTAATTAAATCAAAAAACGTAGTTGTCATCTTTTCGATGAAAAGGTAAAAGGTCAGTGGTGAGATGTCACAACGAGGAAACTCGGGTAACAACATTTTCTCAGTTTCCCACTTCTAATTCCAACTTGGAGGGTCATTCAATAAACATTTCGCACTGGGAACTAGGAGCTACTGATAACTCCGATAGCACGTGAACGCGGCAACACTCATTACTCCTACTCACGAAATGTATCTATCTAACTACAGCCATCAAATCTGATACTGCCTCCTATTGGCTTTCTGAATGCCCAGGCCTACAACCTGTTATCTGTCCTCATTGGATGTCAACATTATGTCATAGTCCCTCATTGGTTGCCTTAATTTACAAAGGATCAGAACGTACAAAGGTTTTCCTTATCTATCAACATGTAATAGCAGAACACTTACATTTTAATTCTACTGTTTGTCTATCAACATGTAATAGCAGAACACTTACATTTTAATTCTACTGTTTGTCTATCAACATGTAATAGCAGAACCCTTCCATTTTAATTATACTGTACCTTTCACTGTAGAGGTTGTCCCACAACAAAGGTTGGCTAATTCTGCGACATGAAAGCACACTGGCTCACATGAGGGCCAGGAGACCCTCAAACAAACACACACACACCCACATACGCAGACACACACACAGACACACTCACACTCATCCATCCCTATGTTAACCGGCTAATACTGATTGATGTGGATGATTGTAAGAAGTTCTAGAGAGGATCAGACTTACACATTCAGATCAGTTAATGGGATTTAAAGCTCTCCCTCCCTTCATCCTTCTCTCTTTCTCCACTCCACTCCTCCCTCCCTCCCAACTCTAATCGCTGTGTTGTAAGATCAAGCTTGGTGGTGGTGGTGGTGGTTTCTACTCCGTCACAGGAAACTCTCGCTTTCACTCTCCTGCTCCCTCTCCCTCGCTCTCTTCCTTCACTGTATATAAGTGTGGTGGGTGGATTGTGTGTCAGACAGAGTAAAGGAATGCCAGAGTGTGGGACAGATGGAGAGGGGCACAATCCCTGTGCCTCCCCCTGCATTTGCTGATAGTGATGGTCGCCATACGGAATCTACAGGTGAGAGATCTTTCTGATTTGTCATATTCTGACATAGCCCGAACACACACAAAAAGAAACGTAATATAAAAGGAACAACACATAGCTTAGCAACTTTTTCAATGTTTTTAAACTCTAAGCTTTTACTAAACAGCTTTTCAGCTTGACGTTTAGATAACGCAGGTGTTTTTTAAACCACTCTGCAGTGGCAGGAAGAGGTGGCCTTAAGGATGCCATTGTAGCATGGGAAAAGTTCTGTTTTCGGACCAGTCCAGGGGGTGTGTCTGACCTGGAAGGTTCACTCATACACTACTACACACTACAAGTCTGTCACCGTGCCTCAGACAGCTCTCGTTCCTACAACATCTTTTAATGTCTGGCGTCTTTGTTCATGCTCATACTTAATGCAAAAAAGAGACATTTCAAAGTTCAAACAGGGAGGTAAGAGGTGAGAGAGAGGTTGGCGAGACAAGCATTTTTTAACAGCGGAATTCAATTGCCATTTCATTTAGGGTTGCAGATGTTTTCATCTTCTCGTCACACATTAAAAACAAAACAGTAACAATGCTAATTTCAATCCTATGGGGTTGAAAATAAGAGTATTAACAATGGTCTCTGAGGAGAACGTTAGGTAACTAAATACCTGAGGGGATTTTGGCTCGTGGATAAAGCGCTTCTCTGGGATAATAGTGACGAGGGATGAGTTATGCCCCCACACAAGCAGTGAGATGGGCCAGACACGCTGCAGGACTGACTGATTGTGTTGACAATGTTTCGGCTGCTTCCTGTAGGGAACAGTTCACCGCGGGGTAAAGGTACTGGCACAACCTGAGGTGTTGCATTAATCTCTGTGTCTGTCTGCCACTCTCTCTCATCATGTGCTCTGTCTTACAAATACATTTAGCTATCTCTCTCTCTCTCGCTCTCTCTTTCTCCCTCTTTCTCTCTCTCTGTCTCTCTGTCTCTCTGTCCTCCACACCCTTTTTATCTTTCTCTCTATTTGTAATTGTTCTTGCTATCAATTTCTGTCTGTCTGTTACAATTCAATTTTATGTTTCCTTTCTCTGTCCTTGGGAAAACAAAATTGCTGTTGTCAGCCTATCAAATCACCAAAAGTACTGTCTTCATGGTTTCTCTTAGGTCACCCAGCTATTTTAGCCATCCAGCAGGGAACGATCCACCTCAAACCAAAAGAAGACAGTATATTAGCTCAGCATTTCTCAATCCCCCCCTCTCAGTACCCCTGGTTATGCCGGGTGCTGCTCCAACCTATTTCAAAACTCGCAGTTTTAAATGAAGTGAAATGGAATAAACATCTCTAGTCACGATATCTCCTACAAATCACTTTAAGTTTACATTTCAGTTTACAGTGAGAGTTCGTGATCCAATAGACGTTCCAACACTCATGCTTCCGTATATAAACATGTAGTAAGATATACAGAGATGATTACACAGTGACTGTGAATCGTAGATGATATATCAGAGATATGAAATCAGCTTGTTCCAGCTTGTTGCTGTCAGCTTTTTTTGTATGCAGAAAATGAAGCTCTTTCGGTCTCACACAAAGACAAGAGTATGGTAGAAAGCCAGCTTAGTGCATAACAGGACAAATTGTCTCTTCATTTGGGGAAAATGGAGTCAATATTATTTGGTTCTAAGATTAGGCTAGGTAGATGTGCCATGGAAACCATATGCTTGATGTACTTGATGCCATTCCACCATTAGATTAAGAGTTGTACTAGGCAGACCTAGTTTTTCTATACGGTAATGGTAGAGCATAACAAACTCCCGGCTGCGATAAAAACTGTTTCTGCCAGTCAAAGGTTCAAGCACTCATGCAGGGCTTGGTTAATGATGTAAACCACCCTGCGCTAGTAAGTGACTTGCTAAGTGTGTATATATGCCTATTTGCATATACAGTGGGGTCTGAAAGACATGCTAACCTCCCCTGTTATTGTAATGGTGAGAGGTTAGCATAGCATGGGGGTATGGTCTTTGACCCTCTGTAACTTTCTCACTCATAGTTATTCATGATTCATTCAGGATTATCCATAATCATGGTACTGTAGCATCCACATTCATGTAGAAGTGTTCAGAAACATATTCTATTCTTGTAATAAAAGTGACTCCAAAATGACACAATACGTTATTTACCATGAATTTCTATTGGGCACAAAATAATCTGACACACAACCAAAACAAACTGTAAATGTATGCAACAAGTCACAAACTTGATGTAGTCACTACACACTAGGAATATGGGAGCATATACTACACTTCTGACTACTTTATTTATAAGAATCAATCATTTGGACCCATAGCTTTTTGAGAGAAAAACAAATATTACTTGTTAAACAAAATCTCTTTCTCTGAGCATTTGTGTAAGTCTAAAATAATATAATTTCACCCATTTGTTTGATAACGCAATATAGCTCCGTATTTCAATTATTTATTTTATACAGTCACTATTGCTCATCTTTATCAAGGGAGTCAATCATTTCAGACCCCCCTATATATGTAAATATTTGGACATTGTTGCCCGTGACACTTGTTTTAGCCCTGCTGCCCTTGTCAACAAAGGGGACACAAGTATTTTGACTTTACTGTGTTAAGATCCTCGACAGTATTTGGTATATGTATCTTTCGCCGAGTGTAACACGTTTATGTATTTTAAATTGTAAAAAAAAATCAAATGTAATTGGCTAGAAGATACGTATTACTTTTAGAAGTTGTTTATGTTGGTCAGAAGGGTTCTATGTAAACCACAGTCATCAACAAACTCTTATCTTAATTGCTACCAGATAGGGATGTGGGTTCTGGGCAGTGAAGTTAAATCATTCAATTTGAAAGTCCGCCAAACTTATATGCTCTTTCTGATACACAAAATCTGTGGTTGCTTCCTCTTGGAAAATGGCTTTTTATGATGTTATATCATACAAAAACATCTACAAAAGGCATTGAATTGCACTTATTCAAATATTATTAATTCTCTCACCAAAATGTCTAAACTGGTTGCACTTAGTGTCAATGTTAGTGTTAGTAAATATTTCTGATCATTAACACAGATAATGTACAGTACATTTAAACAACTAATATTTATTATACCCATTCATTTTATAGTCTAAAACAAACTGTACTGAAAACAGTTTGTACCAACTGTACCTAATATACAGTAAAGTTAACCCATGGGGCTTGCTGAAAAGGAATAGACTGATTTCACAGGATGTGGTTCATCTCTCCCCCTCTTGGTTATACACTAGACACCAGAGCCTCAGAAAAAAGGGTATTTCAGCTTTTAGCCAGGCATTTTCCACTCAATAACATAAACACCAAGGGACTCCTCTGTTGTTCTTCATCCCCCCTATTCCCCGCCATGCGTCACATACGCACACACTCACTCACACAGTTCAACCTTCTGATTCTGTAACTTATAATGTTGAGATACATTGTTAGTTCCATAAGTGTGGTGTCTGTCTGAAGGAGTCTGTATGTCTGGAAGCATGTTCACAGGAGGCTGCTGAGGGGAGGATGGCTCATAACAATGGCTGGAATGGAGCAAATGGAATGGCATCAAACGCATGGAAACCATATGTTTGATGTATTTGATGTCATTCCACAAATTCCACTCCAGCCATTACCACAAACCCGTCCTCCCCAATTAAGGTGCCACCAACCTCCTGTGATGTACACCCCCCCCCCCCCCCCCTCCCCCCCAAACACACACACCACCACCAATCCCTGAGCAGACTGAATCAGGAGTCTACATTGATCCCCATCCCCCTGCAAGATTTCAACCATCATTCAGAGAAAGTGGTTTCCCTCATCAGCTGAAACCCTTTTAAGTGCCAGACATTATATACTGCTGAATTTCAACTTTAGCAAAGGCTGTCTTTGAAATTTGAAAGCAGCTCTTTCTCACAAAATGTTTACCAAAAAATACTTGAGGAAAGTGAAACTACATGGAAGTAATGGCAAAGAAAAACAAATGACAGTGTAAAAAAGACACCATACATTAATGTCGATGGGGGGATTTAAATGTCAATGTAAATTAGGCGTACCCATACAAGGATCCGACCATCACCCAATCAACCCTTAGTGTAATAGTCTGGGTGTAGCTGGTGCAGAGGAGTCAGGCGCAGGACAGCAGAGATGAGTAACACAAGTAACCTTACTCAAATATTCCAATAACATGTCGTAATACCGAGCCAACAATAACGGACCGAACATACATAAAACAATCACGCACAAAAACCATGCGGAAAACAGAGGGTTAAATAATGAACATGTAATTGGGGAATTGAAACCAGGTGTGTAAAACAAAGTCAAAACAAATGGAAAATGAAAAGTGGATCGGCGATGGCTAGAAGGCCGGTATCGTCGACCGCCGAACGCCGCCCGAACAAGGAGAGGGACCGACTTCGGCGGAAGTCGTGACACCTAGATCAGGGATCATCAACTAGATTCAGCCACGGGCTAATTTCTTCTTGACCGGATGGTCGGGGGGCCGGAACATAATTACAAAATAATTTGTAGACCGCAAATTTACCACAAGAAGCCCAAACAGATAAAATATGACTAAAACATAACAATTTCTAACCTTGCTTACATTTGTATGATCACGTGTCTCTCTCACGTGAGGAAGTCCATTTGAGTTATTCAGCAGACACTCTTATCCAGAGAACTTACAGGAGCAATTAGGGTTAAGTGCCTTGCTCAAGGGTACAGACAGATATTTCCCCTAGTAGGCCAGGGGATTCAAACCAGCAGCCTTTCAGCAGTTACTGGCCCAGCGCTTTTAACCGCTAGGCTACCTGCCACCCAGATTTCACAAATTAAAATCACTTGGAGCTGATTTCCTTGTGTTTTAACAGTTTTTTATGTCCAAATAAAACCACCCGCGGGCCGAAGGCCGCCAGTTGGGGAACCCTGCGCTAGCCCCTACAGAGAGGGGTGGAAGGAAGGACGTTTCTGTGGTTAAACACAAAGCACCTGTATGTGTCACTGTGACTTGTTGAAGTTTCATTATGCCTTAAGCTCAGTAACAGTGGAAGTTAGACACCCAACCCAGCTAGCTGTAAAACTATATGAGATAAAGGGGGAGATGACAGAAACACTGAACGTATGGTCTCAGAGTATAACAGACATTTAGGGTGAGACTTCAGAAGAGGACTTTTTTTAAAACAGTATCTTCAAATCACAATGTTATCCTTATGATCATCAAATAAGGAAAGCTGAGATCTTAGTTGTCAGAAGTTGAAGAATTAACAACCACATACTGTATATATCTATCAAAGGATGTATTGAGAAGATGTACTGTACATTATCAAGACAATGTGAATCCGCCTTTATCCCTCTTCAAAGGATGTGGAGAAACGATTTAGGTACGGATTTTGATGAGGTATGGCTTAAGATCTGTAATAAGATACGATACCCATTTACTTGTTTGAATATTAAGGAATCAAACTACAAATTAATTTTAAAGTTTTACTTTTGTAAGTATGTTTCCAGACACCTCACCAAATTGCCTGAAATGTAAGACCAAAAAAGGAACTATGTTGCACGTATTTTGGCAATGCAATATGCTAATGCTTTTCTGGTGTTTTATTCATACATATGCAGATCATTTTTGATATAAAATTGGTATAATCTGCAAGCCTTTTCCTCCTTAATCAAATGCCAAATATTAAGCTTGACTCAGACAAGACAAGGTTCCTGATAACTATTTCATACTTTGCAAAGAAATGTATTCTTATGTGTTGGAACAACAAAAATCCACCCACTTTGCAATTGTGGTTAAAACAAGTTGCAGATTTTTTAGCATTACAAAAATATATAATGAATTTACAAAATCGTGGTCCCACATTCCTGAAAGTATGGTCTCCTCTACTGTCCTTTAGTTGAAAAAGTTTTCAAAAGATGTTTGGGCATCCTGAGACACAGCAACTATCATTGTTTCGTAGAAAGATAGGGAAAAAATATATGCTACTATTTGTCTCCAAATGATAATGCTAACTGTACATTAACTGCTGATAATTGTACCTGCTGCTATTTGGTATTGGATTGTGTTTTATTTATATATAATGTATGTGATATTTCTTTATAAATTTTTATAAAAAAGAACAAAAAAATAAAAAAGTAAAGCGGACTTTAGTTTGTTCTTCGGATATTTGGGTGAAAACATTTTTTCAACCCAAGACCAAGGTAAGAGGGTTGACAGAGGGGCGGGGGGCTGGGGCATTCAGCCGGTGACATTAGTACTAACTGTGGCTTGGGCGTTGACTTATCCATCTATAAGCGGGAGGTTAGAAAGTGGACACCGTAACACATTGTTTTACATGACTTATGAAGCATGATATGAAGTTATCATGTAACGTTACAATTCATTCCATTAACTCTCTATTTTGCCTTTTTAACATATTAACATCTCTATTAACATCTCTATTTTGCCTTTTTAATGGTACTTTATTGTGGGCTTGAGACTGACTGAAATAGGTAAATCAGCAGGTACAATGTTGGGAGCAGTTGTTGTTAAACACCAGTAGAAAACTCCAAAAAGTTATCTGATGACAATGAGCGATGAAGCTTTAGGAAGAGGCGTTTGGCGGCTGGGCAGGCATGATTATGGCTATGTGGGCATCCCTCTGGCCAGGGAACAGATAGATGTGGTGAGGACATGAGCAGTCTGCCCAGCCCATGGTTTAGTCAGATCCCTGGGTGTCAACTGACATCCTGCCTATGACCTCGGACCTGTAGGCCTTGGCAACATGCAAGCCAACATTCTGATTTATTTATGGGGACTACACTAGGAATTCTGTATTTCCAGTTTGTGTATTAAACATGTCTATTGCGAATAAATGAAATAGAAACAGAAACTCTCACTTAATCATTCATATTGCTTACTGACTTAACACATCAAATCAAATCAAATTGTATTAATCACATGCGCCGAATACTACAGGTGTAGACCTTACAGTGAAATGCTTACTTACGAGCCCCTAACCAACAATGCAGTTTAAAAAAATACGGATAAGAATAAGAAATAAAAGTAACATGTAATTAAAGAGCAGCAGTAAAATAACAATAGTGAGACTATATACAGGGGTGTACCGGTACAGAGTCAACGTGCGGGGGCACCGGTTAGTTGAGGTAATATGTACATGTAGGTAGAGTTATTAAAGTTACTATGCATAGATGATAACAACAGAGTGGCAGTGGTGTAAAAGAGGGGGAGGGAAGGGTGGGGGGGCAATGCAAATAGACTGGGTAGCCATTTGATTAGATGTTCAGGAGTCTTATGGCTTGGGGGTAGAAGCTGTTTAGAAGCCTCTTGGACCTAGACTTGGCGCTCCGGGTACCGCTTGCCGTGCGGTAGCAGAGAGAACAGTCTATGATTAGGGTGGCTGGAGTCTTTGACAATTTTTAGGACTTTCCTCTGACACACCCTGGTATAGAGGTCCTGGATGGCAGGAAGCTTGGCCCCAGTGATGTACTAGGCCATTCACACTACCCTCTGTAGTGCCTTGCGGTCGAAGGCCGAACAGTTGCCGTACCAGGCAGTGATGCAACCAGTCAGGATGCTTTCGATGGTGCAGCTGTAAAACCTTTTGAGGATCTGAGGACTCATGCAAAATCTTTTCAGTCTCCTGAGGGGGAATAGGTTTTGTCGTGCCCTCTTCACGACTGTCTTGGCATGCTTGGACCATGTTAGTTTGTTGGTGACGTGGACACCAAGGTACTTGAAGCTCTCAACCTACTCAACTGCAGCCCCATCGATGAGATTTGGGGCATGCTCAGTCCTCTTTTTCTTGTAGTCCACAATCATCTCCTTTGTCTTGATCACATTGAGAGAGGTTGTTGTCCTGGCACCACACGGCCAGGTCTCTGACCTCCTCCCTATAGGCTGTCTCGTCGTTGTCGGTGATCAGGCCTACCACTGTTGTGTCATCGGCAAACTTAATGATGGTGTTGGAGTCGTGCCTGGCCGTGCAGTCATGAGTGAACAGGGGGTACAGGAGGGAACTGAGCACGCACCCGAGGGGCCCCTGTGATGAGGATCAGCATGGAAGATGTGTTGTTACCTACCCTTACCACCTTGGGGCGGACCGTCAGGAAGTCCAGGATCCAGTTGCAGAGGGAGGTGTTTAGTCCCAGTGTCTTTTGCTTGTTGATGAGCTTTGAGGGCACTATGGTGTTGAACGCTGAGCTGTAGTCAATGAATAGCATTCTCACATAGGTGTTCCTTTTGTCCAGGTGGGAAAGGGCAGTGTGGAATGCAGTAGAGATTGCATCAGCTGTGGATCTGTTGGGGCGGTATGCAAATTGGAGTGAGTCTAGGGTTTCTGGGATAATGGAGTTGATGTGAGCCATGACCAGCCTTTCAAAGCACTTCATGGCTACAGAAGTGAGTGCTACGGGTCGTTAGTCATTTAGGCAGGTTACCGTAGTGTTCCTGGGCACAGGCACTATGGTCGTCTGCTTGAAACATGTTGGTATTACAGACTCGGACAGGGAGAGGTTGAAAATGTCAGTTAAGACACTTGCCAGTTAGTCAGCGCATGCTCGCAGTACACATCCTGGTAATCCGTCTGGCCCTGCGGCATTATGAATGTTGACCTGTTTAAAGGTGTTACTCACATCGGCTGGTAGGCTCGTGTCACTGGGCAGCTCTCGGCTGTGCTTCCCTTTGTAGCCCGGTTTGCAAGCCCTGCCACATCCGACGAGCTTCAGAGCTGGTGTAGTACGATTCGATCTTAGTCCTGTATTGATGCATTGCCTGTTTGATGGTTCGTCGGATTTCTTATAAGCTTCCGGGTTAGAGTCCCGCTCCTTGAAAGCGGCAGCTCTAGCCTTTAGCTCAATGCAGATGTTGCCTGAATCCATGGCTTCTGGTTAGGGTATGTACGTACGGTCACTGTGGGGACGATGTCTTCGACGCACTTATTGATAAAGCCAGTGACTGATGTGATGTACTCCTCAATGCCATCTGAAGAATCCCGGGAACATATTCCAGTCTGTGCTAGCAAAACAGTCCTGTAGTTTATCATCTGCTTCATCTGACCACTTTTTTATCGACCGAGTCACTGGTGCTTCCTGCTTTCATTTTTGCTTGTAAGCAGGAATCAGGAAGATAGAATTATGGTCAGATTTGCTAAATGGAGGGCGAGGGAGAGCTTTGTATGTGTCTCTGTGTGTGGAGTAAAGGTGGTGCAGAGTTTTTTTCTCTCTCGTTGCACATTTAACATGCTGATAGAAATTTGGTAAAACGGATTTAAGTTTCTCTGCGTTAGAGTTTTCTTGTTTGCTTATGGGGGAATACAGTGCCAGGTTCAGTCTGTGGTGGTACGTAAAGCACCTATGAAAAATACAGATGAAAACTCTCTAGGTAGATAGTGTGTCTTACCAGACGCCGCTGTTCTATCCTGTCGGTACAGCGTATAACCAGCCAGCTGTATGTTGATAGTGTCGTCGTTCAGCCATGACTCCGTGAAGCATAAGATATTACAATTTTGAATGTCCCGTTGGTAGTTTAATCTCCCGCGTAGGTCATCGATTTTATTCTCCAAAGATTGTACGTTTGCTAGCAGAATGGAAGGAAGTGGGGGTTTATTCGATCGCCTACGAATTCTCAGAAGGCAGCCCACCCTCTGGCCCCTTTTCCTCCGCCTCCTCTTTGCGCAAGTTCCCGAGCTTGGGCTCGTCTGACTCGTTAAAGGAAAAAAAGGATTCTGCCAGTCCATGGTGAGTAATCGCAGTCCTGATGTCCAGAAGCTATTTTCGGTCATAAGAGACGGTAGCGGCAACATTATGTACAAAATAAGTAAAAAAATGAGTTACAAACAACGTAAATAAATGAATAAAAAACACGTAAAACGTCAGCCTTCTTCTCCGGCGCCATTTTAATTGAGCAGCTAACTTTACGCACAGGTGCAAACTCTTCGCCTCTGTGGAAACATCCTGCACTGTCATAAAGGCTGTATTGTAATCTGATTAATGTTGTTGTACAATATTGAATATTCTTTAAGCGGATTAACATTATTTTGAAACACTATATGATCAAACGACTCCTAATCTATGATCTGTGATGTCTTCGCTCTTTCTTTCTCACTCACTGCCTCTCTCTCTTTCTCTCTTCCTCACCCTCCCTCTCTTTCTCTCTTCATCAGCCCTCTATATCATTCACTCCCTCCCTCTCTCCCTCCCTCCCTTTCTCTCTCTTTTCTTTTTCTGTCTGAATCATTCACTATCTTACTCTCTCTCTTCTTCCTTTTTCTCTCCAAGATGATTGATGGCCCCTCCAGTTGAACCAAGCCCCAGGATGATCATGTTGCCCATCAGCGGTGGCCACAATCACCACGTCGTGCCTGTGGCTTGTGCCCTCACCTACTCCTGGCTCCTGCTACTTTTTAATGCCGTCTTCGGCCAGAAGCCCGCCAAGCTGCCCCTGGTGGGCCGCAAGCCCTTCATTGCTGCCTGGAATGCACCGCTGGACCTGTGCACTGTCAAGTACAATGTCCAGGCCAACCTGGAGCACCTCTTCCACATCAGTGGCAGCCCGCGGGCCATCCGCACTGGGCAGAATGTCACCATTTTCTATGCCAATCGGCTGGGCCTCTACCCTTTTTACACGGACCATGGCGTCCCCATCAATGGAGGCCTCCCCCAGAATTGCAGCCTGGAGGCCCACCTCCTCAAGACGTACAAGGACATCGACCATTTTATGCCCTCTGAGGACTTTGCTGGACTGGCAGTCATCGACTGGGAGTATTGGCGGCCTCAGTGGAACCGCAACTGGCACAAGAAGGACATCTACCGATGCAAGTCCCGGGAGATGATCGCAAAGGCCTATGTCAACGTGACTCCATCACAAATTGAGGTGCTGGCGCGAAAACGCTTTGAGAGGAGTGCCCAGGCATTCATGCAGAGGACAGTCCAGCTAGGGACGCGCCTTCGCCCCAATGGACTCTGGGGCTTCTACCTCTACCCGGACTGCCACAACTACAACCTGCATGAGCACAACTACACAGGCTCCTGCCCCCTGCGAGAGAGCCTGCGTAATGACGAGTTGCTCTGGTTGTGGAATAGCAGTACAGCATTGTTCCCCTCAGTGGCTATCAGGAAGAGTCAAACAGACAGTGTCAGCAACCTCCATTTCTCCCAGTTCAGGGTGCTGGAGTCTCTGAGGATAGCTGGGCTTACCTCGCATGACTTTGAGCTGCCCACATTTGTGTACACACGCTTAGGGTACAGGGATGAGGCTATGGCCTTCCTCACCACGGTAAGACTGCTACACTTAGTAACCCAAAGGTCTAAAATCAAGTGACCAGTTGGTTATCAATCTGGTCCTGGAGAGCTACATGATGTGTATGTTTTTAGCCAGACCATCATTAACACATCTGATTCAACAAATTAACTTATCATCAAGGCCACCAGGTGTGTTGCTGTTGGGCTAGAACAAATCATTGCACTTCATGATACATGATCCAAATAGGGTTGTAATTCCCTGATTAATATTCCACACTATAAAACCTGTGTAATCCTTTATATACAGGATCAGTTATGACATAATTTATTTCTTAATGATTTCTTAAAATTATCTTGCCATTCTCTGTCTCTCTCAGCAGTCAACACTACTTAGTGAACTGTCTAGTCAGTTGTGCAGGCAATCCTGCCTCTCTTGAGGAGACATTAGCACCATCTTGTGGCTGTATAAAGAAGTTCAAAATGTGGTGTAATATAGAATGTGGTGTAATATCCTGTGTGCATGTCTTTGTGTGTATTGCAGACAGACTTGATCCACACCATTGGTGAGAGTGCTGCTTTGGGGGCTGCTGGTTTTGTGATCTGGGGAGACCTCAACCTCACTTCCTCCAAAGTGAGTCTCATTATATATCTTTGCTGTATATGATCTCATACATTATAAGACACCAGCTGGAATGTGGTTTTAACCAATCAGCATCCAGGATTAGACCCACCCTTTGTATACTGTATAATTAGTGTTACAGTTTGACTAGCAAAGTGTTACACAAGCTAGAATAGGGTAGAGCTAAAGAGACTGGCGATAAGGCAATTAACAGCTCTGACAAAGGAAAATCCTCAATTAAAGCTATGAAAATAAAGTGCTCCCTAGGGGCAGCATCTGCTGTACATCAATTTCATTTTGTTTTGACTTATTTTCGCTGTCAACACTTCCAAGGCCTGTGTAAATCTGCCATTCAAAATGAGGCTTTGAGAAGAAAGGTCATGCATTCCTAAGTGTATTACAAACATTCTTCTCTTGAAATTTGAGTTGCTGTAGAAAGTATTTATGAAATCTGGACAAAACTACATACTAATGCTATAAATATAGAGAGGGAGAAAATAGTTAGTTGACGATAGTTGACAACCCACAGAGAATAGTTATGACAGTATGGTAGTGCTCGCTAGAGTATATATGTCAATGGATTATCATGAATTGCACAATGCCCTCAGTCGTTTGACTTTCTCTTAGTTAAACAAAAATACTTACTCATTCTTTCTTTCTTGCTCCCATTCCTTCTCTTTCTCCCCCCCCCCCCCCCCCCCCCTCTTTCTCTCTCACCCGTCTTCAGCACAACTGCACAAAGGTGAAGTCCTTCCTCAACCACCGCCTGGGTCAATACATCACCAATGTGACACGGGCCGCAGAGGTCTGCAGTGGCTTCCTGTGCCAGAGCAACGGCCGCTGTGTCCGCAGGGACCTCCACGCCCCGTACTACCTCCATCTGAGCGGAGACAGCTACCACATTCAGCCCTCGGGGGACGGGGACTTTGAGGTCATGGGCAGGCACTCGCTGCATGAGCTCCAACTACTGGCCAAGAGGTTCCACTGTCACTGCTACGAGGGACACGCCGGGGAGAAGTGTGATAGCCTGAACAAGGTGGTGGCAGAAGAGGAGGAAGAGGAGGGGGGAGAGGTGGAGGATGGGGAGGAGGAGCAGAGGGAAAGTGCTGCTCCACAAACTGGGAACAGCTTTAGCTCGGTGGTGTTGCTCCTTCTATTGAATTTCTCCTTTGTGTGACTGTGGTATGATAATAGCACTTTAGGTGTCTTGTGTTGTTTGGGGTAGGGGAGACAGAGCTTGAAGTCACTTCCATGGGAACTGCTATTACGTAATGCTGTGCCGTCTTCCTACAGGGGTCCTGTATTATAGTGGGTAACGCTTTACTTGAAGGGTACCTGCATAATGACTACATAACACATTCATAACTCATACATACTTCATTTGTAAAGTCTGATTATATTAACAATGGGACCAATATACACTCTGGTTCAATTCTTTTGTCATTTTACATTTAGGCATGCATTGCCAGCAACAGCATTTATTTGCTGAAAATGAGGTAACTTTCTAACTTGTCACCTCACCGCTATCAATATTGGTACCATTGTAAGCACTGACAATGAAAAGGTATCTGGGAGTCTTGCTCCAGTCTCCCCTAATAGTGTGCAGTTTCATATAGCAGTAAGCTTGATGTTCATTTTTTTATGGTAAGCCTATCATTGAATGATAATTAATTTAAATAGATTATCTAATTTGACTATTAAAGGAACAATAAAGTTGAAAAATTCCTAGACACTGTGCAATTTGAAAAAGCCTTTATCAAATTGGTGTATTTTTATCAAACATGTTAGGAACCACATCACATTTTGGCCACATGGCCTTCAACATGGATCACTGTGTAATAGGTGACATATAAGAAATGATGTGCAACATCGGTGCTATGACTTTTTGCAAACAATGGTGTTCAAGCAAAGTTATATTTAGACTGAACATCTCATTGATTCACAGTTCAAAAAGAATCGCAAACCTTACTTATCACTCTGACATTGAAGCTTGAAGTGCAGATAGAAAGTGGGTAACCAGCAATTGAAGAGACAAGGTATTTAATCTCATCACCCTTTGCCTTTCCTCCTTCGTACTTTGTCAATACTAATTAGGACACTTAGAAGCAATTTTTTTTGCAACATCAAATTCAGTGTCTTCTACCCAGGTTACTCTTGAAATGTGTGAAACTGTGTAAAATGATATATGTAAAATTTTCATACTAAACTGGAATGTAAACCATTATATGTCACAAGTTACATATGGACTATATTTTATTTGAATGGAAAGAACAGAAATGTTTAAAATCTTGCCAGTTTTGTTCATGTTGTTGTTTACCCATGCACTATGGCACTGTACAATGTACCAAATGTTCTTTCTAAGGGCTAGTCTTATAGCTGATGTAGCAGCATTATAAGGCATGTTTCTTTATGGATGCTTTACTTTTTGTTGATGTGTAATGTGTATGGATAAGTGGTTCATATACAGTTGAAGTTGGAAGTTTACATACACCTTAGCCAAATACATTTAAACTCAGTTTTTCACAATTCCTGACATTTAATCCGAGTAAAAATTCCCTGTTTTAGGTCAGTTAGGATCCCCACTTTATTTTAAGAATGTGACATGTCAGAATAATAGTAGAGAGAATTATTTCTTTCAGCTTTTTTTTCTTTAATCACATTCCCAGTGGGTCAGAAGTTTACATACACTCAATTATCATTTGGTAGCATTGCCTTTAAATTGTTGAACTTGGGTCAAACTTTTTGGGTAGTCTTCCACAAGCTTCCCACAATAAGTTGGGTGAATTTTGGCCCATTCCTCCTGACAGAGCTGGTGTAACTGAGTCAAGTCTGTAGGCCTCCTTGCTCGCACACACTTTTTCAGTTCTGCCCACAAATTTTCTATTGGATTGAGGTCAGGGCTTTGTGATGGCATCTCCAATACCTTGATTTTGTTGTCCTTAAGTCATTTTGCCACAACTTTGGAAGTATGCTTGGGGTCATTGTCCATTTGGAAGACACATTTGCAACCAAGCTTTAACTTCCTGATTGATGTCTTGAGATGTTGCTTCAATATAACCACATCATTTCCCTTCCTCATGATGACATCTATTTTGTGAAGTGCACCAGTCCCTCCTGCAGCAAAGCACCCCCACAACATGATGCTGCCACCCCCGTGCTTCACGGTTGGGATGGTGTTCTTTGGGTTGCAAGCCTCCCCCTTTTTCTTCCAAACATAACGATGGTCATTATGGCCAAACAGTTCTATTTTTGTTTCATCAGACCAGAGGACATTTCTCCAAAAAGTACGATCATTGTCTCCATGTGTAGTTGCAACCCGTAATCTGCCTTTTTTATGGCGGTTTTGGAGCAGTGGCTTCTTCCTTGCTGAGCGGCCTTTCTGGTTATATTGATATAGGACTCGTTTTTACTGTGGATATAGATACTTTTGTCCCTGTTTCCTCCAGCATCTTCACAAGGTCATTTGCTGTTGTTCTGGGATTGATTTGTACTTTCCGCACCAAAGTATGTTCATCTCTAGGAGACAGAACGCGTCTCCTTCCTGAGCGGTATGGTGGCTGCGTGGTCCCATGGTGTTTATACTTGCGTACTATTGTTTGTACAGATGAATGTGGTACCTTCAGGCATTTGGAAATTGCTCCCAAGGATGAACCAGACTTGTGGAGGTCTTGGCTGATTTCTTTTGATTTTCCCATGATGTCAAGCAAAGAGGCACTAAGTTTGAAGGTAGGCCTTGAAATACATCCACAGGTACACCTCCAATTGACTCAAATGGTCAATTAGACTATCAGAAGCTTCTAAAGTCATGATTACGTTTTCTGGAATTTTCTAAGCTGTTTAAAGGCACAGTCAACTTAGTGTATGTAAACTTTTGACCCACTGGAATTGGGATACAGTGAGTTATAAGTGAAATAATCTGTCTGTGAACCATTGTTGGAAGAATTACTTGTGTCATGCACAAAGTAGATGTCCTAACCAACTTGCCAAAACTATAGTTTGTTAACAAGAAATTTGTGGAGTGGTTGAAAAACGAGTTTTAATGACTCCAACCTAAGTGTATGTAAATTTCCGACTTCAACTGTAAGTAGTTCATACTTCATTAACATTTCCTGTATTTATCATTATGTCTACTTTTGAGTATTGAGCATTGACTCAAAGTGGAATTTAATCTCAGAATCACATCAGTCTTGATTGGCAGGCAATGGAGCTGGCTAATACAGTATATTGGGGTGGCAGGTAGCCTAGTGGTTAGAGCATTGGGCCAGTAACCGAAAGGTTGCTGGATTGAATCCCTGAGCTGACAAGGTAAAAGATCTGTCGTTCTGCTCCTGAACAAGGCATTTAACCCACTGTTCCCTGGTAGGCCGTCATTGTAAATAAAAATCTGTTCTTAACTGACTTGCCTTGTTAACTCAGGGTTAAATAAAAAATAAAAATATTAAGTGTATTAAGTGAAGTGATTGATGGTGGCTCACAGTAACTTACTCATCTCAGCCATGTTGTGATTTTTTTGTTCAAAGATTCCAAGATAGTAAAACAAATACACAAGGATTATGAAACATGTGAAAAGTGTTGATTGAATGTAAATGGACTGCAAAAAAATTCATACAAATGGTACACTTTATTTTAAGGGACACATATTAGAAACTAATTTGTAGTTTGTAAGTGTGTAAATTCCTAATAAGGTTGTTATTATATCTTGTTAGACATTTATTAGGCCTTTATTAAATGTTTTCTTTATCGAACATTATTAGTCATGTGTAACTGGCCAATCCTTACCCTTAGAGTCTATGGACTTACCGGTGTGCCAATCTAGGTACCATAATAAAAAAAATCCCCATTAAAATCTGTTACTTGAAGCTAGAGAGAAATCTGTTGCATGAGCTGCGTCTCAATCCATCGCATCCGCCTATGGCGGCCTTCCGCAACTGTGGTGGAAGGTGGCCGAGATACAGCAGTGTTTGTCATCCCGAAAATCTATCTTCTCACGACAACGGCTATAGAGTCCGAATAACTGTAGAGTTATGACCACTCTATGGAAAGATGAGACTCTCATGAACACGATGGTGGTCTCCGTTTTGCTCAACGACCCCCACCAGCCCCACAGGACTCGTCTGAAGTCTGTATCGTTGATGTGCCATCTTCTGTTTGTAGTGCCTGAAGCATTTGGGCAACAAACTAATGTTGAAAGGGGAGATTCTCACAAACATGATGATGTTCTCCGTTTTACTCTACGACCCCCACAAGTGTCACGGGAATCGTCTGAAAGTAACCGGTAACGGTTTAAAAAATGAATGGAAGTATTGAGGTAGTTTTGTACCTACCCAAAAAAAAGGTGTTAAATATGTGTAAAAAAAAATATATATATATATATATATATACACTGCTCAAAAAAATAAAGGGAACACTTAAACAACACAATGTAACTCCAAGTCAATCACACTTCTGTGAAATCAAACTGTCCACTTAGGAAGCAACACTGATTGACAATAAATGTAACATGCTGTTGTGCAAATGGAATAGACAAAAGGTGGAAATTATAGGCAATTAGTAAGACACCCCCAAAAAAGGAATGGTTCTGCAGGTGGTGACCACAGACCACTTCTCAGTTCCTATGCTTCCTGGCTGATGTTTTGGTCACTTTTGAATGCTGGCGGTGCTTTCACTCTAGTGGTAGCATGAGACGGAGTCTACAACCCACACAAGTGGCTCAGGTAGTGCAGTTCATCCAGGATGGCACATCAATGCGAGCTGTGGCAAAAAGGTTTGCTGTGTCTGTCAGCGTAGTGTCCAGAGCATGGAGGCGCTACCAGGAGACAGGCCAGTACATCAGGAGACGTGGAGGAGGCCGTAGGAGGGCAACAACCCAGCAGCAGGACCGCTACCTCCGCCTTTGTGCAAGGAGGTGCACTGCCAGAGCCCTGCAAAATGACCTCCAGCAGGCCACAAATGTGCATGTGTCTGCTCAAATGGTCAGAAACAGACTCCATGAGGGTGGTATGAGGGCCCAACATTTATGCATGTGTTATTCAATGCGTTTTTATGGGATTTGGTAGTAAAGGTCAAATTCAATATTTTATCAAAAAATTTTGTAGATATTTTTATGAATACCTAAAGGGGTCCTAAAATTTTTAATCAAATAGCTAAATGATCCATGGTATGACCATTTTAAAATAATGATATATGTCAACATCTTAGAGAATGTAAGGTAGCACTTTAGCACAGGGAACATATGTTAAGGTACTATGCTTTTATTAGTTCTACATTGAGACAGCATACTATGAGTCTGTTTACAGTGTAACTTGCTCTTTATTAAATACTAATATGTCTTTATTATGACTAACAATTAGGTTTTTAAGGATGGGCAATTAACACATAACTTATAATGTTTGAATAAGAAAAAACACAAATTAAGGCCTTATATATGGCTTATAAGACATAATAAAGGCCTTATTAGCTACTTGTATACACGCTTATAAACCACAAATTTGTAGCTAAAATGTGCAGCTTAAAATAAAGTGTTACCAAAAATGTAAATAATTTTGAATACATTAATTTGTCTCTTCATTTTCCTCCTAATCGAAGCAACTTAATTAATCACAGTAAATGGATGCTGATATCAAGAACCATGGCTGACTATTTTCCAATTGACAATGTATCAATGACAATTCTCCAAGATTCTTGGCCCTTACTACAGTAGTCCTTAAATCAGCCCTTAGTAGCCCTTAAATCAGCCATTAGTAGGCCTTAAATCAGCCCTTAAATCAGCCCTTAAATCAGCCATTAGTAGCCCTTAAATCAGCCCTTAGAAGCCATTAAATTACCCTTAAAGTGTCCCTGAAAGTGAGCCCTAACACTTGGATTCTATTGCATGATTATTTGGCCACATTCTCTCTCTTACACACACGCAATGTAACAGTGTATTAGGCTGTTAACTGCAGATAAACACTGATATCCTCCGCACACTCCAGAGGTCAGGTGCCTTGAAGGGCATCTGTGATTTCCTGAGTACAGAAAAGAGATAGGAGACCAGATAACAGTAAAATAAATAGTTTCACGGCCTATTACATAGTCAATAACAGTCATTCTTGGAACCACGGAAAAAGCTCTTGAATGATAAATCATAATGTACAACAAACAGGAACATGTTGAATGAGCACTTGACACACGATGACATCAAATGGAATAGATTAACCCAAAGGTATAAAAATATGATTTCTCTACTGTGTCATTGCGCTCCAACCGTGTATTACGCACAGGTAAGGACTAGTAGGCTGTCTTTTGGTTATTTGGTAATATCCGTAATATTAGTCTGTCATCTGACTTTGTAACAGTTGAACATTGTCATCAACAGCTTGTGTACTGAACGTTCTAATAACTGCCACCACTGGCTCTATCACCTTTTCTCTCTGCTATGGCTATCACTGGCTGTAAGATGTAAAGATATCTGAAAAGACACGTAATAAGGTACCTCACTGTAGCTATACAGAGATTGTTGGGAAGTCATATTCCTCCACTGCCAGTTGCCACACATGTATTTCTGTATTTTCTTTCACAGAGGAGTCACGATGGACCAGTTCTCCCAGATGAAAAGGGGCGCTCCCCAGCTACTCCCCACCCTTGCCCTCTCCCTTCTGGCGTGTCTTAGTTTCGTCTCCCCCCTACCTACAACGGAGCCCCCATTGTTTGACGGTCATCCTTTTGTGGGTATATGGAATACCCCGACCCCTGCATGCAAGAGGCTGCAGATCCCACTGGACACCTGGTCCTTCAAAGCAGTGACCACGCCTGCTGCTGTTCCTGGTCAGTTCCTCACCCTGTTCTACGTCGACCGCCTGGGCCTGTACCCTCACGTTGACCCCAACAACCATCGCCAGTTCAATGGTGGCATCCCCCAAAAGGGCAACCTGACGGCCCACCTGATTAAGGCCTACGGTGACATCAATCATTACATCCCCTCTGACACAACCCCGGGTCTGGCCGTCATTGACTGGGAAGACTGGCGCCCCCTGTGGGACAGAAACTGGGGGTCCAAGAATATTTACCGTCAACTGTCCATTGCCTATGCTCGAGAGAAGGACCCCTCTTTGTCCCCATCACAAGCAACCACTGAGGCCAAGAAGCAGTTTCAGACTGCAGCCCGCAACTACATGGAGGGAACCATGATGCTAGGTATCAGCCAGCGGCCCAGCCAGCAATGGGGGTTCTATCTGTTCCCCGATTGCTACAACTATGGCTGGGAGAAGCCAGACTACACAGGGCAATGCTCCGACAAGACCAAGAGCCAGAACGACGAGCTTTTGTGGCTTTGGGAGTCCAGCACGGCTCTATACCCTTCAGTCTACCTGCCTGCATCGCTGAACAATAGCGCCAACGTGGCGCTTTTCGTCCGAAACCGCGTTCAGGAGGCAGTGAGGGTGGCAGCTCTGCCCAAACGCCCCTACACTGTGCCCATCTATGTGTACTCACGCCCACTCTACCGTGACCAAAATACGTTTCTCAGTACGGTGAGGGCATTAGATGTCAATTACTTAATAGTTCAATATTGAGTGCTACACAATTTCAATATACTTTTATGTTATCTTTACCTTTGTGCTATTAAAACGTGTGCTCACTAAATGCTGATAACTCACAAGAACATTTTCAAGACATGCAGTGCACACTATTACAAATGTATTTTTTTTACTTCAGCTGAGTTTCATGCAGGAGTTTCTGTCATACTGTATGTCTGTCATTCCCAGGAGGATCTGATCAGAAGTATTGGAGAAAGTGCAGCATTGGGGGCCTCTGGGTCAGTGCTCTGGGGGGCCAGTGCCGACTATACTGACAAGGTAATCTCCCATACACCCCTCCACATTTCTTATTTTATGTCCCATGATAAAATATAAAGTACACTTCTTTTATTTGTACTGTGTTATGTTTAAATGTCATTGAATACTTCAATGTAAAAAGCTTTTTTGAGTGGTGGTGCAGTACTCTTACGGAGAAATCACATGATTTCACGTGACATATACCAGTTTTGCACATGTGAAATCATGTGAAAACGTATGTTTTTGGAACACTTCATATGTGATGATCTTGGCATGGCGGCAGGTAGGCTAGTGGTTAGAGCAGGGCTCGCCAAACTTGTGTAACAGTTTAACTTTATGGCTTCCCCTCGCCCCGGGCACGAGCCAGGGACCCTCTGCACACATCAACAACAGTTACCCACGAAGCGTCATTACCCATCGCTCCACAAAGGCCGCGGCCCTTGCAGAGCAAGGGGAACCACTACTTCAAGGTCTCAAAGCGAGTGACGTAACCAATTGAAATGCTATTAGCGCGCACCACCGCTAACTAGCTAGCCATTTCACATCCGTTACACTCACCCCCCTTTCAACCTCCTCCTTTTCCGCAGCAACCAGTGATCCGGGTCAACAGCATCAATGTAACAGTATAAATTTAGACCGTCGCCCCAACACGGGCGCGAACCAGGGACCCTCTGCACACATCAACAACAGTCACCCACGAAGCATCGATACCCATCGCTCCACAAAAGCCTCGGCAAGGGGGACCACTACTTCAAGGTTTCAGAGCAAGTGACGTCACCGACTGAAAGGCTGCTAGCGCGCACCACCGCTACCTAGCTAGCCATTTCACATCGGTTACATTCATCCCGCTTTCGACCTCCTCCTTTTCCGCAGCAACCAGTGATCCGCTTCAAGGTCTCAAAGCGAGTGACGTAACCGATTGAAACGCTATTAGCGCGCACCACCGCTAACTAGCTAGCCATTTCACATCCGTTACACTTGTTCCTGGAGAGCTACCCTCCTGTAGGTTTCCTCTTCAACCCCAGTTATAACTAACCTGATTCAGTTTATCAACCAGCTAATTATTATAATCAGTTGCGCTAGATTAGGGTTGGAGGGAAAACCTACAGGATGGTAGCTCTCCAGGAACAGGGTTGAAGAGCCCTGGGTTAGAATGTTGGGCCAGCAACCGAAAGCCTGCTGGTTCAAATACCTGAGCCGACAAGGTGAAAGATCTGTTGATGTGCCCTTGAGCAAAGCGCTGACCCTGTAAACCAACACATTTATTAAAAAAATTCCACCTGTGAAATCATGTGAAACTATATACTATGTTTTTGGAACACTTCACATGTGATGATATTACACATGATTTCACAGGTGATGCCCTGCAAACAAAAATGAGTCTTCATGATACACACAGTGCTTTTAACATAGTGTTTTCAAATTACAATATATATTTGACTATATTGTGTATGTTTATTTATACAGTAATTATTATTCAACATGTCCTTACGTGGGATTTGAATGCACAACCTCTTGGTTCACAGCATTCCGGTCTTCCTGCTATGCCACCATGTATGTGTCAGTAACTCATTTCACCTGTATTCTTACACTTTGGACTACAAAGTAAATCTTTGCTAAAAATACACTGAAGAAAAACTATTTATTTATCATAGTTATTCAGGAGTAACATTAAAATGGAATTATATGCCCCACCAACATTGACAACTATACAGAAAACCCTCGAAATTGCTGAAATAAGTAAATTAAATCAATGATGAGGGAATTGACAGAATAACTGCTAACTAAAATAACAGTGCAGATAGCACACTTTTACTAAGTGCGGAGATGTTTCAGGATTATTTCCAGCAACATCGCAAACTGTTTTAGAGACTGACGGACAGGGTCTGGTAGTGCTCCAGTTCTCCCTGTCAGAATAAGCAACAAAGGACTTGGAAAGCATATCAAATCTTATGGAAATGTCACTACGGTTATTGTGAGTAACCTAATTTATCTTCCTTTAACTCCGCCTTCTAGTGAGTTTATACAAACTGTCATCTCCTACCATTCTGTTAGATTGGAGACTGTCAGAAAACATGGTTGTAACGTTAATAATTTGGATGTTATTCCATGTGTCACCTCGAGGCAGATGCCCCGTTGAATATGCTTTTAACACTAGTAAAACCTTTCTCATGAATGACATCATTACTAAGCGCAAAGTTGATTGCATGTTTCTCACGGCTGTCATCAGACTCTAGTGCCGCTCTTATTGAAGCCTACCCCCCGGACTACAGCTTTTGATACTCTGCAGAGCTCTGTCTTACTATCCAGGTCTGTGCCCAAACAGTTCAAGCTTTTCTTTTATAAATCCACCTTTCCAGAAATAAGTCTCTCACTGTTGCCGCTTGTTATAGACCCCCCTCAGCCCCCAGCTGTGCCCTGGACACCATATGTGAATTGATTGCCCCCCATCTATTTTCAGAGTTCGTACTGTGAGGTGACCTAAACTGGGATATGCTTAACACCCCGGCCATCCTACAATCTAAGCTAGATGCCCTCAATCTCTCACAAATTATCAAGGAACCTACCAGGTACAACCATAAATCCGTAAACATGGGCACCCTCATAGATATCATCCTGACTAACTTGCCCTCCAAATAAACCTCTGCTGTCTTCAACCAGGATCTCAGCGATCACTGCCTCATTGCCTGCGCCCGTAATGGGTCCGCGGTCAAATGACCACCCCTCATCACTGTCAAACGCTCCCTAAAACACTTCAGCGAGCAGCCCTTTCTAATCGACCTGGCCCGGGGTCTGACAACCTGGATGGAAAATTACTGAGGATTATAGCGGTGTCACGCCCTGACCTTAGAGATCCTTTTTATGTCTCTATTTTGGTTGGTCAGGGCGTGAGTTGGGGTGGGCATTCTATGTTTTTGTTCTATGTTGTCTATTTCTATGTGTTTGGCCGGGTGTGGTTCTCAATCAGAGGCAGCTGTCTGTCGTTGTCTCTGATTGAGAACCATACTTAGGTAGCCTCATCCCACCTGTGTTTTGTGGGTTGTTGTTTCCTGTTGTGTGTCTGCACCAGCCAGGATTGTTTCAGTCGTTATTCTTTGTTATTTTTGTTATTTCAGTGTTCATTTAATAAATATGGACACGTACCACGCTGCACCTTGGTCCTCTTCTCCTTCTCCCGACGACAATCGTTACATTCTCTGCTTTCTCAATAACAACACTATCAACAAGGCACATCTTACAGGCCCTAGTTTTGTCGCACCTGGACTACTGTTCAGTAATGTGGTCAGATGCCACAAAGAGGGACTTAGGAAAATTACAATTGGCTCAGAACAGGGAAGCGCGGCTGGTCCTTAAAAGTACACGGGGAGCTAATATTAATGATATGCATATATGCAATCTATATATGCAATCTCTCATGGCTCAAAGTGGAAGATAGATTGACTTCATCACTACTTGTTGAAACATGAAATTGTTGAAACATGATATTCATGTGTTTTTTCCGGAAGGAAGTGCTGACCAATGATGGCACGCTGTTTCATTTGCTATTTATGTAAAAAACGGAAAGTAAATCATGTTTATGCTTATCATCATATCACATGTTGTCAGGTGGATATGACATATCCATTTGTAGCCCCCTTCTTTTTATCCTATATATAATTCATCCAACATTCCGTTCCAAGAACAAGTTCATTAATATCTCACACACACACACACACACATTAATAACTTGAACACACACACACACTCACACAGCCGATATGTTTATTCTTCATGTCAAATAAAGATTTGTTGCATGATGCACAAATGTTCCAGTTTCACCCCCCACCCCCCTCTCTCTCCTTTCAGGCTTCATGTGAAGCATTATCCACATACCTAACATCCACCCTCAACCCATACGTCGCTAACGTGACCGCTGCCGCCAAACTCTGTAGTGACGTCCTTTGCCAGGGCAATGGCCGCTGTGTCAGAAAGGACTACAACTCCAATGACTACCTGCACCTGAACCCGGACAACTTCCGCCTCCTAAAGTCCCAGCGAAAGTACGTGGCCTTCGGAATACCCTCCTCTTCTGACCTACTCACCTTAGCAGACAAGTTCACCTGCCAGTGCTACACAGGCAGTAGCTGCTCACCCCAGTTATCACGTCCCATGACCCCAATGGTTATTCAAGTATAGCCTCCCTGGGGGTTCACTCTTAGAAAATCTCACGAATCTGACAAATGCATTCACAGTAAGGGTACGTGTATATGATTGAAGCAAATAATCAAGGTTCTCATTTTTAGATAAACAGTATTTTTTTGAGAATCCTGCACTATAGAACTGAATCACTAAAGTAAGACATTACATATTTATGTCAAAATAAAATTCTAAAATATTTTACATTGTTGTGAGTTATTTGATATCCTTTGGACAGTATGCAGAGCCTGTGACATTTAACCCAATAACACCAACGTCTTTAGGGGCTTTGAGTAATGGTACTGGGATGATTACATTAAAGAAATACTGTGTTTTAACATATTTGGTTAATATATAATGAAATTACTGGCTAAGTATCTACAATTACTCAGCATTAAATGTCCAACTTATGCTGACCAAGCATATAGAATAAAAAATACTAGGAACAAATCATTCCTTCCTATTGTGCATAAACAGGTTGAATTAACATTGATTCCATGTCATTTTAACCAAAACAGTCAATGTGATGACTTTGAAACAACGTGGAAAACTGATTGGATTTGTAAAAAAATCATCAACGCAAGGGAATTTCATCTTTTTTGTAATGACATGGTGACATGTTATGTTGATTTCACATTGAATTTCAATTAGTTGACAAATGAAATATAGACGTTGAACTGACGTCTGTGCGCAGTGGGTTGCGTGTCATGCCACAAAGCAAGGATATTTGGTGGTGGTCTTATACACTTGTTTTCTCATATCACCTTCCAGGCACAGAGACACTCATTTTAAGCCAGTTTACATCAGTTACTCTCAAAAAAAGATACCCCTGAAGGAGTCAGAAAACCGCACATAAATCAAACATAAATAAGTCTTCTCTGTGGTGACAAGTTTTCACAAGCGCTTGCTATGCTACGCTTAAAGCTATTGCAGAACTTATTTAGAGATGCACTATTCACACTCACAGATGGAACCTACTGTACGTGAGGTTTGTAGTGAGGGGTTAATGCTTTTGAGCAGGAAAAGGGGACCTACAAAGTGTGGTGGGTGGCAAGGAATTTGTGTGAAAATCCCTGGAACAGGTGAGCTTACATTCATGTTGTAACCTTTTATCCTTTGTTCTACCAATTTGACAACTTTGTTTAGTCTCACTTTCTCTCATGATATTGTTTGAAGTGTGTTTGAAGTTGCTAGTGTTTTGTCTCGGCCAGGGATAGGGAGTAACACATGTAATTACTTGTAATTACTTGTAATTACACATGATTACTTCTTGGAAAACTTGTAAATTCAGAAAGGATATTAGCCAGGAAAAAATGTGGATGGTTGTCACATGGAATGTGGGTTTGGTTGTCACTATGAACTCCATTCTAAAACAGGGTTGGATCTTTTGTGCTTGTGCTATAAACAGCTCCTTTAGTTGCCTCTTTCACAAAAATGTTTCTGTCACAAACCCACATGTGTGTGCAGACTATGCGCAGACCAGCTGGCTGCAGTGTTTACGGACATATTCAATCTCTCCCTATCCCAGTCTGCTGTCCCCACATGCTTCAAGATGTCCAACATTGTTCCTGTACCCCAAAAAAGTGAATGTAACTACGTAAATGACTGTCGCTCCATAGGACTCACTTTTGTCATCATGAAGTGCTTTGAGAAGCTAGTTAAAACCTCTTTAGGCTAGGGGGCAGTATTTTGATGTTTGGATGAAAAACGTGCCCAAAGTAAACTGCCTATTTCTCAGGCCCAGAAGCTAGAATATAAATATAATTGGCAGATTAGGATAGAAAACACTCTAAAGTTTCCAAAACTGTCAAAATATTGTCTGTGAGTATAACATAACTGATATGGCAGGCGAAAACCTGAGGAAAATCCATCCAGGAAGTGCTGTTTTTCTGAAACTACTCTTTTCCATTGCAAGCCTATCCTCCATTTAAAGGGATATCAACCAGATTCCGTTCCCTATGGGTTCCACAAGGTGTGAACAGTCTTTAGAAATAGTTTCAGGCTTTTATTCTGAAAAATGAGCGAGAATGTTCACATTGCGTCAGTGGATAGCCAGATGTCCTCAGATTTCTGCATGTACGCGTGTCGAGAGCGAGACCTTTTCTTTCTCTCTTCTATTGAAAAGGCTACCGTCCGGTTGAAATATTATCGATTATTTATTGTAAAAACAACCTGAGGATTGATTATGAAAAACATTTGACATGTTTCTACGAACTTTACGGATACTATTTGGAATTTTCGTCTGCCCGTCATGAGCCTGTGGATTACTGAACAAAACGCGCCAACCAAATGGAGGTTTTTGGATATAAAGAGAATCTTTATCGAACAAAACAAACATTTATTGTGTAAATGGGAGTCTCCTGAGTGCAAACATATGAAGATCATCAAAGGTAAGTGATTAATTGTATTGCTTTTCTGTCTTTCGTGACCAATATACTTTTCTGCTAGCTGTTTTTTTGTAATGTTTTGTCTGCTGAGAGCTGTCCTCACATAATCGCAGTGGTGGGCCTTCAGGGCCTGCAAGGCCTTCTCTGCTGGCCTAAACATCATCAGAATATAATTTTTTTTTAAATATATTTTCCCCCAAATATGTATTAAATTATTCCCCAGAGTAAGAGTTATACTCTTCATTTCATAGCTTTCCTCTTGGTTGCACTGCTTCCAGCCCCAGGTTGAGATTTGGAGGGCTGGTCTTTATGTTAGATCTTTTATCCAATCATATTCAGCCATCATGTGTTGCCAGGGGTCTAAAATCTGCCCTCAGGCCTTCAGAATCAACAGTGCGGGCGCTTGTAGCTTATAGTGAATGGAAATGAAAATTTAGTGTCAACCAATCAGCTTTAGAGTTGGCTATTGTACGCCTGCTGGCTGGCTCCAGTGTTACACAGGAGCCAGCTAGCAGGCGTAGTGCGTGCACGTCTTTTGATTGGATTACCAATATTGAGAGGCAGGTCCTATGGAGATCTAGGAAACTGAATTTGATAAACGAATTAATTCGCGTACTACTAAGCTGTTTTTTCAACCCACAATGGCGGAAGGAGGAGAAGATATCGATTTGGTCGAGGATATAATTATAACGCCATTCTCAAGACGAACTTTTCAAGAAAAGTTAGACATTGTAAGGAGAGGTCGCCCGACGCCACAAAGCCTGTGACAGGCGGGAAAGGGGTTCGTTCGCTCGCCACTTTCAAAGTTTCAACTACGAGCGCTGTCAATGGCTCACAGGCTCCTTGGCTCCGAGAAGCACTGCAAACTGTACTGCTGGGAATGCCTATTATTTGCAAGTGATCGATTTGGTGTTTGGAGCCACACTGGCTTTGCAAACTTGAGTTGTCTAACCAAGGCAGCAACGAGACACCAAAGTACGGCTGGGCACTTACAAGCAATGGTGCTTTTGAAAACTTTTGGGGACACCGGAGTGGATCTACAGCTCAAAGAACAAGCGCGCAGGGCAACGGAGCTGCACAATGAAAAGGTGAAGGGAAATATTGAAAAGACTCATTGATTGTGTCATTTTTTTGGGTAAACACTGTTTACCCAAAAATGTCAATTTGTCAATTTCAAGGTGACGCAACGCCTGGTTATACTGCGTTTCTGTCTAAATGTATAGTGTCTAGAGCCATGGCATCATAATGATGGTAATAAGAGGTGGATTAATTCGGGTGGGACTGTGTAGTACCTCACTGAAGGCCCAGGCCCCAGGCCCACGGCACGCCACTGCATAATCGCATGGTTTGCTTTCACCGTAAAGCCTTTTTGAAATCTGACACACCGGCTGGATTAAAAACAAGTTAAGCTGTGTTTTGGTGTATTGCACTTGTGATTTCATGAAAATTAAATATTTTTAGTAATTTAATTTGAATTTGGCGCTCTGCAATTCACCGGATGTAGACGAAAATGATCCCGCTAAAGGGATCCGAGCGGCAAGAGGATATTAAGGATCACCTCCACCTTACTTGACCCACTGCAATTCACATACCACCCCAATAGATCCATGGATGATGCAATTGCTCTATCCAATCTGGACAAGAGGAATACCTTTGTAAGAATGCTGGGTCTAAACCCTTCCCTGTGCAACTTGGTCCTGGACTTCCTGACGGGCCGCCCCCAGGTGGTGAAGGTAGGCAACAACACCTCCACTATGCTGATCCTCAACACAGGGGTCTCATATTAATGCGTGCTCAGCCCCCTCCTGATTCCCTGTTTACCCATGACTTCGTGGCCACACGTCTCCAACTCCATCATCAAGTTTGTGGACGACACAACAGTGGTAGGCCTGATTACCAACAATGACGAGACAGCCTACAGGGAGGAGGTGAGGACCCCGGTGTAATGGTGCCAGGAAAATAACCTCTCCCTCAACATCAACAAAATGAAGGAGCTGATCATGGACTTCAGGAGACAACAGAGGGAGCACACCCCCATCAATATCGAGAAGGTGAAAAGCTTCAAGTTCCTTGGCGTGCACATCACTGACTATCTGAAATGGTCCACCCACACAGACAGCATGGTGAAGAAGGTGCAACAGCAATAGCGCCTCTTCAACCTCAGGAGACTGAAGAAATTTGTCTTGGCCCCTAAGATTCTCACAAACTTTCACGGATCCACCATTGAGAGCTTCTTGTCGGGCTGTGTCACCGCATGGTACGGCAACTGCACCGTCTGCAACCGCAGGGCTCTCCAGAGGGTGGTGTGGTCAGCCCAATGCATCACCGGGAGCACACTCCCTGCCCTTCAGGACATCTACTGGGCGGCAGGTAGCCTAGTGGTTAGAGCTTTGGGCCAGTAATCAAAAGGTTGCTAGATTGAATCCCTGAGCTGACAAGGTACAAATCTGTCATTCTGCCCCTGAACAAAGCAGTTAACCCACTGTTCCTAGGCCATCATTGTAAATAATAATTTGTTCTTAACTGACTTGCCTAGTTAAAGAAAACAAATTACAGAAGGCGAGGTCAGTACAGGT
Source organism: Salvelinus namaycush (assembly GCF_016432855.1). NCBI lineage: Eukaryota > Metazoa > Chordata > Actinopteri > Salmoniformes > Salmonidae > Salvelinus > Salvelinus namaycush. The sequence goes on along the minus strand of NC_052327.1, from coordinate 15,979,075 downwards.
ACATTTCATGGCCGTCAGACGTTACAGCCTTTTTCCCCTTATCAATATACGTACACACAATACCCCATAATGACAAAGCAAAAACTGGTTTTTAGAATGTTTTGCTAATTTATTAAAAATAAAAACAGAAATACTTTATTTACATAAATATGACTTATGATATTATTAATATAACTTGCCTAGTTAAATAAAGATAAATTCAAAATGTTTACATAAGTATTCATACCCTTTGCTTTGAGACACGAAAATGAGCTCAGGTGCATCCTGTTTCCATTGATCATCCTTGAGATGTTTCTACAACTTGATTGGAGTCCACCTGTGGTAAATTCAATTGATTGGACATGATTTGGAAAGAAAAAAAATCGAATCAATCTTTTTTGTCAATTGCGCCGAAAACAACAGGTGTAAACCTTACAGTGAAATGGTTACTTACAAGCCCTTAACCAACAATGAAGTTTTAAGAAAAATTAAAACGGAAGTAAAAAAAAAAGAAGGAAAATAGCAAATAATTAAAGAGCAACAATAAAATAACAGTAGCAAGGCTATATACAGGTGGCCGCTGTGTCAATGTGCGGGGCACAGGTTAGTCGAGGTAATTGAGGTAATTTGTACATGTAGGTAGAGGTAAATTGACTATGCATAGACAGGAATAGTCCGTAGAGCTCAGAGACAGGATTGTTTCGAGACATAGAACTGGCGACGGGCACTAAAAAATGTCTGCAGCATTGAAGGTCCAAAAGAACATAGTGTCCTCCATCATTCTTAAATGGAAGAAGTTTGGAACCACCAAGACTTGTCCAAGAGCTGGCCGGCCCGGCCAAACTGAACAATCGGGGGAGAAGGGAGGTGACCGAGAACCCGATGGTCACTCTTACAGAGCTCCAGATTTCCTCTGTGGATATGGGAGAATCTTCCAGAAGGACAACCATCTCTGCAGCACTCCACCACTCAGGCCTTTATGGTAGATGGAAGCCACTCCTCAGTAAAAGGCACATGACAGCCCGCTTGGAGTTTTCCAAAAGGCACCTAAAGGACTCTCAGACCATGAGAAACAAGATTCTCTGGTCTGATGAAACCAAGGTTGAACTCTTTGGCCTGAATGCCAAGCCTCACATCTGAAAGAAACCTGGCACCATCCCTACGGTGAAGCATGGTCCCGAGTGGGCTCCCGAGTGGCGCAGCGGTCCAAGGCACTGCGTCTCTAGTGCTAGAGGTGTCACTACAGACACACTGGTTCAAATCCATGCTCTATCACAACCGTCTGTGATTGGGAGTCCCATAGAGCAGTGCACAATTGGCCCAGTGTTTGGTTGGTGTAGGCTGTCATTCTAAATAAGAATTTGTTTTTAGCTAGTTAAATAAAGGTTAAAATACAAAAATGGTTGTGGCAGCATCATGCTGTGGGGATGTTTTTCAGCGAAAAGGGAGACTAGTTGGGATCGAGGGAAAGATGAACGGGGCAAAGTAGCCACTTCATCTTCACTTCCCTAGCAGTTGAAACTCAAACATTGAAAAACCACCTAGCTTGTGAACAAAACAATGTAAATAGCCAAGAAACACAAGGACAACGTCTCAGTAGACTTTAGTTTGAAGTAAATTAGACCAACTGCTATGCCTGTGTGCAGCACTTCTAAAAATGCATCTTTCACTCAGCATTTCACGTCCGCACAGCCCCAAGGCAGGTTTGCCGCATGAGGTAGGATAGGCTATAGGATTCTTAGTTCTGACTTGTGATGTGATTAATTTACCAGCTACAAAACAAAACAGCAGAAATACTTTGAAAACAGCTACTGCAGTATATATTTTGTTGTAAATTAGATCATACTTTGCTATTTTTATATACAAATGCGAGTGAAATGCGAGCTCTGTGGAGCCCTAACCACCCGCCCTTCCCCAGATCTGTGCCTCGACATAATCCTGTCAAGGAACTCTACTGATAATTCCTTCGACCTGATTGCTTGGTTTTTCCTCTGACATGCACTGTCAACTGTGGGAGCTTATATAGACAGGTGTGTGTGCCTTTCCAAATCATGTCCAATCAATTGAATTTACCAAAGGTGGACTCCAGTCAAGTTGTAGAAACATCTCAAGGATGATCAATGGAAACAGGATGCACCTGAGCTCATTTTCGAGTCTCAAAGCAAAGGGTCTGAATACTTATGTAAATGTTTTATTTTATTTAACCTTTATTTAACTAGGCAAGTCAGTTAAAACTTTTTAGGGATAGGGGGCAGCATTTTCACTTTGGATGAATAGCGTGCCCAGAGTGAACTGCCTCCTACTCTGTCCCAGATGCTAATATATTATTACTACTATTGGATAGAAAACACTCTGAAGTTTCTAAAACTGTTTGAATGATGTCTGTGAGTATAACAGAACTCATATGGCAGGCAAAAACCTGAGAAAAAATCCAAACAGGAAGTGGGAATTCTGAGGCTGGTCAATTTTCAACTCATCGCCTATTGAAATCCCAGTGGGATATGGTTCTGTTTGCACTTCCTACGGCTTCCACTAGATGTCAACAGTCTGTAGAACGTTGAATGAAGCTTCTACTGTGATGTTTAGCCGGATGGGAGCTGTTTGAGTCAGTGGTCTGGCAGAGAGCCAGGTCCTGGTCTCGCGCATTTCACATGATATCGACTTGCGTTCCATTACTTCTATAGACACAAAGGAATTCTCCGGTTGGAACGTTATTGAATATTTATGATAACAACATCCTAAAGATTGATTCTATACTTAGTTTGACAAGTTTATTCGACCTGTAATATAACTTTTTGAAGTTTTCGTCCGAAGTTCGCCTGGACCTGCACGAGCGTTTGGATATGTGTACTAAACGTGCTAACAAAAGTAGCTACTTGGACATAAATAATGGACATTATCGAACAAAACAACAATTTATTGTAGAACTAGGATTCCTGGGAGTGCATTCTGATGAAGATCATCAAAGGTAAGGGAATATTTATAATGTAATTTCGTATTTCTGTTGATTCCAACATGGCGGAGAAATGTTGTTTCTATCTGAGCGCCGTCTCAGATTATTGCATGGTTTGCTTTTTCCGTAAAGTTTTTTTGAAATCTGACAGCGGTTGCATTAAGAACAAGTGTATCTTTAATTATATGTAAAACATGTATTTTTCATCAATGTTTATGATGAGTATTTCTGTTATTTGATGTGGCTCTCTGCAATTTCTCCGGATATTTTGGAGGCCTTTCTGAACATGGCGCCAATGTAAACTGAACATTTTGGATATAAATATGCACATTATCGAACAAAACATACATGTATTGTGTAACATGATGTCCTATGAGTGTCATCTGATGAAGATCATCAAAGGTTAGTGATTCATTTTATCTCTATTTCTGTTTTTTGGACTTGGCGGTGATCTAACATAATCATATGTTGTGTTTTCGATGTAAAGCATTTTTTAAATCGGACACGATGGGTAGATTAACAAGATGTTTATCTTTCATTTGCTGTATTGGACTTGTTAATGTGTGAAAGTTACATATTTCAAAAAAATATTTTTGAATTTCACGCGCTGCCTTTTCAGCAGAATGTTGTCGAGGGGTTCCGCTAGCGGAACGTGTGTCCAAGAAAGGTTAAGAACAATTTCTTATTTACAATGACGGCCTACTCTAGCCAAACCCTAACACGGACGATGCTGGGCCAATGTTATAAAAAACAGTTTTTGCTTTGTCACTATGGGGTATTGTGTGTAGATTGATGAGGGGGGGAAAACAGTTGATTCCATTTTGAAATAAGCTTGGAAAATTTGGCTAGCTAGTACCTACTGTATGTTCGATGTCTAACGTTGTTAGACACAGACAGAAGGATGCATAGAATGATCTGCAGAAAAATGCACAAAATGAAACTTTTAACCAAGGTCCCCTTTGGTCTGTTTTATCTAACATTAGTTAACAAGATAATGCTAACAACGTCACTAAATTATGCTTTTGTGAAATACTGTTTGTTTGGGCTCCTTGCAGTCAATTTGCAATGTATACATTATTTATAATTATAAACCGGGTTGTTTGGATCATGGATGCTGATTGGCCAAGCAGGGTTTGTATTGGCCGTCACAGCCAATGCCTGCTAACAGTTCCATCTGAATTATCAGTGAGCCTTCATAAGAATATTATCATATTCATGTTGCTGTCCAACTCATCTCCTGTATTTATCTCATCTCACACATTATTTCCCCTTGCTTCTAGCCTAGCATTTGGTCTGGTACAGCTTTGGTAAATATTCGCCTGTCCGACCTCTGAAAATGTTTCACTTTAGAATTTTGATCTCTGTACCATACATAGAGAGTGAACAGTGCCCAGACGAGATGAGACAACTTTTTTTCAGCCAGGCAAAATCAATAATCAACGTCATTATCATGGATATATCCAACAAGTAGAAAAAACATTATAGTGTACTGCCATTCCAGGTCCAATGTTTGACGTGACTTAGTTAGTTTGCTGGTTAGCTAGCAAGTGACAATAATGTTATCCAGCCTGCATATCTATCATTTTGCATAGAAGGGTTGGCTAACAAGGTCATGAAAATGTGGCCGGAAGGTGTGCAATGTTATGATTCGGAATGGTCAGATAGCGAGCAACAATGACTGCCTTGTGGGGATTTGTAGGTGTCTTGTTTCAGCTCATTGTATCTTGTTATTGATACTATGTCTTGTTTTGAGGTGTTTTTACTGATGTCATGTCTATGCTAATATGGCAAAAACAATTGCTAACTAGCTAAGCAACAACTGTAAGAATGTATTTGAGAGACAACAAGTGCTCATTGTGCAAATGTGTTTATGTTTTCAATAAACATTTAGAGACTTAATATAGTTTACATTTTGTCAACAGTGTAAGCCAACCCTGTCTGTTTTTCCCCCTAATTGCACACTCAACGGCTAAACAACCAACCCATCTATAGCAACTATACAAAAATAATGGATGACTGGTGTGCGTCTGGAGCAACATGACCAAAATAACTAACAACCAGATTTTTGTCCAGACTATGTCTTCTGGTGGAAGAATTGAATTGTATAAATGTACTTATCAAAATAATGTTTTAATGAAAATATGTAATTTATTGTTTTAATATGTTGGTAACCGTTTTACAAAAGCAAGGCACGCGAGGCAGTTACGTATTCAGAAAATCCATCACGGGGGAAGTTAGGTACTGTGGTAAATGTATTATTTTATAGATCATAAACTAGTTATGCAATTGTACGATTTTTTAAAACATTTGGTCTAGTGTCTGTATCTTAAACTGTTAAAGAGCTGTACCACTTTAGGATGCCATTGATAGTCATGTTGTTTTATAAGATTTGAAATAGTTATAATGCACAGTAATAAAGTTTGGAGGCAGGACTTGTGCTATTAATTCAGAAAACTACGTTTTAAGTGAAATATTAGCTTTTGTCTGAATCTGAAAGAGACAGGAAATTCAAAGCTAATTTGAACTATGCAATAAGAAGGCTTTTCAGCATAAGCAGCTTGACTACTACTAGAGTACTGCAGCTTTATTGACCTACTGTTCTTCAACAACAGATGTACTCACATTGGATGGGTTGGTTAGGATTAAAACCTCTCAAACAGCTTAATACTGTACATACTCTTAGAGTAGGTTTAACCCAATAATGTACTTGGTAATGTACATGTGTTTTTTCAGGAAAAACACACATGCCACAATCTGCCATCTGGGAATATATTGTATGTTCCTAATCTTGATATAATGTACTGTAAATACCCATTGGTTCTTACAGGGACAATCTGCAGTTCAAATAACAACAAAGAAACCACCATGCCACTGTTTTGGTAAAAAGCTGAAGAATGGGGGGTGGAGGAATGTAACCACTCTCAAAATGACAATTATAACCATATTCAGAGGCTAAACAGCGTTTATTTAAAAATATACTGAAAAAAATATAAATGCAACATAGAGCAATTTGAAAGATTTTACTGAGTTACAGTACATATAAGGAAATCCCTCAATATAAATACATTCATTATGCCCTAATCTATGGATTTCACATGACTGGGAATACAGATATGCATTGGTTGGTCACAGTTACTAAAAAAAAGGTGGGGGCGTGGATCAGAATACCAGTCAGTATTTGGTGTGACCACCATTTGCCACATGCAGCATGACACATCTCCTTTGCGTAGAGTTGATCAGGCTGTTGATTGTGTCCTGTGGAATGTTGTACCAATCCTCTTCAATGGCTGTGCGAAGTTGCTGGATATTGGAAAGAACTGGAACTCACTGTAGTACACATCTATCCAGAGCATCCCAAACATGCTCAATGGGTGACATGTGTAGTGATTATGCAGGCCATGGAAGAACTGGTTCCAGGAATTGTGTACAGATCCTTGCGACATGGGGCTGTGCGTTATCATGCTAAAACCTGAGGTGATGGCAGCGGATGAATGGCACGGCGATGGGCCTCAGGATCTCTTCACGGTATCTCTGTGCATTCAAATTGCCATCGATAAAATGCAATTGTGTTCTCCGTAGCTTATGCCTGCCCATACCATAATCCCACCACCCCCATAGGGCACTCTGTTCCCAATGTTGACATCAGCAAACCACTCGCCCACACAACACCATACACGTGGTCTGCGGTTGTGAGGCTAGTTGGACATACTGCCAAATTCTCTAAAACAATGTTGGAGGTGGCTTATGGTAGAGAAATTAACATTAAATTCTCTAGCAACAGCTATGGTGAACATCTGTGGCATTGTGTTGTGTGACAAAACTGCACATTTTAGAGAGCCCTTTTATTTTCCCCAGCCCAAGGTGCACTTGTGTAATGATCATACTCTTTAATCAGCTTCTTAATATGCCACACCTGTCAGGTGGATGGATTATCTTGGTAAATGAGAAATGGTCACTAACAGGGATGTAAACAAATTTGTGCACAAAATTAGAGAACATTTTGTGTGTATCGAACATTGATGGGATCTTCTATTTGAGCTCATGAAACATGGGACCAATACTTTACAGTGTACATTGTTTATAAACAATCAAGTAGAACAAACATATATTCTGATGGGGTATGACATTTGGACTAAACTCATGAGGCATTTACTATGGAAGTTATTTTATTCAAGAATCAATGGGTGTGTGTAAATTAAAAAGTAAAAAAATGTAAGCAATCACAGATTGACCTTTTAAATACTATAATTTATAAATGTCTCAAGACCATAGAGCAACTCTCTTACCCTAACATAACACAAAATAAGGTTGCATTACTCCATTGTTCATTACAGGAACATACACGCTAGTAAAACAAACAATGTCAACGATCGCTGCCCACACCCGCCCGCCCGATTACCATCACCACTCTGGACAGTTCTGACTTAGAATATGTGGACAACTACAAATACCTAGGTGTCTGGCTAGACTGCAAACTCTCCAGCAGGTATATCTCACTGGTCATCCCCAAAGCCAACACCTCCTTTGGCCGCCTTTCCTTCCAGTTCTCTGCTGCCAATGACTGGAACGAATTGGAAAAATCGCTGAAGTTGGAGACTCATATCTCCCTCGCTAACTTTAAGCATCAGCTATCTGAGCAGCTTACCGATCACTGCAGCTGTACACAGCCCATCTATAAATAGCTTATCCAACTACCTACCTCATCCCCATATTGTTTTTATTCACTTTTTTGTTGTTGCTCTTTTGCACACCAGTATTTCTACTTGCGCATCATCATCTGCACATCTATCACTCCAGTGTTAATTTTCTAAATTGTAATTACTTCGCTACTATGGCCTATTTATTGCCTTACCTCTTTGCGCCATTTGCACACACTGTACATAGATTTTTCTATTGTGTTATTGACTGTACTTTTGTTTATCCCACGTGAATCTCTGTGTTGTTGTTTTTTGTCGTACTTGTCACGCCCTCACCGTAGAGATCTTTTTATGTCTCTATTTTGGTTTGGTCAGAGTGTGATTTTGGTGGGCATTCTATGTTCATTTTCTATGTTTTGGATTTCTTTGGTTTTGGCAGGGTGTGGTTCTCAATCAGAGGCAGCTGTCTTATCATTGTCTCTGATTGAGAACCATACTTAGGTAGCCTTTTCCCACCTGTGTTTTGTGGGTAGATGTTTTCTGTTTTGTGTTTCTGCACCTGACAGAACTGTTTCGGTTTCGTTCGTTCTCTTTGTTGTTTGTTATTTAGTGTTCAGTTTTATTAATAAATCATGAACACTTACCACGCTGCACTTTGGTCCACTCCTTCTTCAACAGACGATCGTGACAGTACTGCTTTGCTTTATCTTGGCCAGGTCGCCGTTGTAAATGAGAACTTGTTCTCAACTGGCCTATCTGGTCAAATAAAGGTGAAAAAAATTATTATAATAATAATTGTTTAAATAGCTTCAAAACATGTTCAAAAGATGTCAACTACCTTGTCGGCTTATTTATTAGGCTAGGTCAAATGTAAGGTTACAACCAGTTAAATGTAGCTAAATTTAATCGAAAATGTAGTCTACGTAGTCCCAAAAAGTAATTATTTATCATGAGAGGGCCATAGCTTTCTGGTAAAAATAATTATAAATTGATGAGGTGCACTTTTGAGGACACAAGCTCAAGTACACAGTACAAATATGATGTAAATATGAAATATTTTATATTATGTATTTCCTATTCAACAAAACTGTATGAATAAGGCTTGAAATAACTTATATGCTTTCTACATGTAGTATAAGATTTCACCGTCCTTATAATTGTAAAAAAAATATTTTGGTGATTTAGTGAACATTTTGAGAAAATTTGCATATTTTCTAAAGGGCTCTCTTGATCAAAATGTCTGCCCCAATCACTGAACTCGTTAGGAACTCGCCTTTCATCTAATATTAATCTTGTCCGTCTATGACAAACAAAGTATTTTTTGTTTAAATGTTTTAAATTATTTTAGATGAATGGCTATGATTCGATCTCTGAATGTACAACAGTGATGAAACCACTCACTCCCGCTGCGCTATAATGTAAGGATTGCAGGGATGTGCTTTGTCAGTGGCTGTGACGTAGGGTTCAGCCAGGAGCTGATGGAAAGTCGGAAGAGCGAATGAAATGGTAGGATGGACATCCCAGCTTCAAGTGGTTGCAGATTTCATATCCTACCTCACACAGGCTAAAAAAATATACTACGGAGTCCGTGGGAACCAGGGCTATTGCTGAATGCAAACCATTTTCGATCTACGGTGCCCACAGATGTCAGTTGGTACCGGTACCAATACCACGCAGGTCCCCTAAACAAGGGACTTTACTTTATCTAAAAGGACTAGGAAGAATTTTGGCTGGAGATTGAGCCTAGTCCTGGACTAAAAAGCAAGATCAATCTGTGTCTTGGAAAACATTACCAAGTACATTAATGGGTTAAATCTACTCTAAGAGTATACATTAGGCTGTTTGAGATAAGGTTTTAATCCTAATCAACCCATCCAATGTCAGTACATCTGTTGAAGAACAGTAGACAAATAAAGCTACAGTACTCTAAGCAGTAGTCAATCTGCTTATGCTGAAAAGCCTTGTTAGTGCATAGGTCAAATTAGCTTTTGAATTTCCTGACATTTTCAAATTCAGACAAAAGCTAATATTTCACTTAAACATAGTTTTTTTTAAAATTAATTGTCACACCCTGACCATAGATTGCTTTGTATGTTTCTATGTTTTGTTTGGTCAGGGTGTGATGTGGGTGGGCATTCTATGAGGTATGTCTAGGTTGTCTGTTTCTATGTGTTTGGCCTAGTATGGTTCTCAATCAGAGGCAGGTGTCAGTCGTTGTCTCTGATTGGGAGCCATATTAAGGTAGCCTGTTTTTCATTTGTGTTGTGTGAGTGGTTGTTTCCTGTGTTAGTGTTTTCACCATATGGGACTGTTTTGGTTTTTTTCAGTATTTTGCACTTCGTTATTTTGTATTGTTTAGTGTTCAGTTTTTATAATAATTAAAATGGACACTTACCACGCTGCACGTTGGTCCGACATTTCATACTCCTCTTCAGACGAGGACGAAACCCGTTACATTAATAGACGTGTCACTACCTTTTAATGTTGTTATCGAACAGTTTTGTTTTAAATTGTGTTGCTTTGTGCCTTGGACATGATGTGTTGTTATTATTATGTTCTGTTTCTATTAATCTAAACTCAAGAATTGTTCTTGAGATGATTTGTAATGTTTTCCATATTTTCAAGGCAAACCTCCTCCCAGAGGTGGGTGGCTAATTCAATTTGAACTTTCTCTCTCTTAGTTACACCTATGATAGTGTAACTTTAATTATGAATTTAATGGCCTTTCATTACATTTTTATATCCATCTGATTCTTACTTAGTTTCTTACTGAAACTTTGAGGTTGCCATTGACCAGACCAACTAATTTGACCAACATACAAAGTCAAACCGTGACAGGTAATGTTTCATCAAATGTTGAGAACTGATTGAATTGATGCCCTTAACAAAACAATTAATTTTATTGAGCTTGTTTGAAGGAATGTGTACGTAGGGATATTTGCATGTCTAAATCACATTGTCAACGCTTCTCCGGAAGACACTCCTGATGCCATTGGTCCAAGGACTAGAGGTTGTTTTCAATAAACTGGATTGAAGACTCAAGAACAAACACTCATATGGTGCTGGACATTTCTTCTTGTATTGGACATAGGCTGCTTGTGTACTGATATGAACAGCTTCTGTCCAGGGGGGATTTGCAGGCTCAGCCCTAATGTATGTGCTCTTTGTCACTTCCGGCGGCATGGCAAATGGCTAAACAAAATACAAAAGACAATGCCTAAGGGTTAGTATGGCCTTCCACCCTCTAAGGGACCAAAAAGTATCTCTCTCTACAGTATACAGAGGACTGATTACTGGAATGTGTTATCGACTAATTCTGCAGCAGCCATGTTTGGTATCGATCTAAAACTTGTCCTCCGAAGAGAACTCTGAAGCTATCTACAGTATATGGATGTATGACTCTGTGGTAACTTGTATCTGTCTGGGGTGAACTCTAAATGACTATGCAAAGATGATTTATTGTCCTCTCAGGAATTCTGTCTTACAGTATTTACATTGGTCTCATCCACCACACAAGCCTTTAGATGCTGTGACACGCTGTGGATATTGGGCCTGGGTGATCAGCTTACTGTAAACTTGGTATCGTTTGATTGGTCAAAAGTGGTTTGTTTTGGTTAGGAAGATTTAGACCTTTAGATGTTATAAATGGAATGAAATCCCTTTGTTCTGTCTCTTATCCTGTATCCTGTCCATTGGAGAACGGTTGCATTATATGTTCTAATTGCCTAGACTTCAAGCCTTCTGGCCTAGTAGACATATCTTTGTTCATGCTTTCTCTTGTAAGTTAACGTTAGTGCCTTCAGAAAGTATTCACACCCCTTGACTTTTGCCACATTTTGTTGTGTTATAGCCTGAATTTATATTTTAAATTGTGTTAATTATGTTTCTCGAATTTTTTACTAATGAATGAAGAGCTGAAATGTCTTGAGTCAATAACTATTCAACCCCTTTGTTATGGCAAGCCTAAATAAGTTCAGTTATAGAGTTTATTGGCTGTGATAGGAGAAAACTAAGGATTGATCAACAACATTGTAGTTACTTCACAATACTAACCTAATTGACAGAGTAAAAAGAAGGAAGCCTGCACAGAATAAAAATATTCCAAAACATCCATCCTGTTTGCAACACGGCACTAAAGTAATACTGCAAAAAATGTGGCAAAGCAATTTATTTGTGGTCCTGAAAACAAAGTGTTATGTTTGGGGCAAATCCAATACAACATTACAGAGTACCACTCTCCATATTTTCAAAGATAGTGGTGGCTGCGTCATGTTATGGATATGCTTGTAATCGTTAAGGACTGGGGAGTTTTTCAGGATAAAAAATACAATGAATGGATCTAATTACAGGCAAAATCCTAAAGGAAAACCTGGTTCAGTCTGCTCTCCACCAGACGCTGGGAGAGGAATTCACCTTTCAGCAGGACAATATCCAAAAACACAAGGCCAAGTCTACACTGGAGTTGCTTACCAAGAAGACAGTGAATGTTCCTGAGTGGCCGAGTTACCGTTTTTACTTAAATCGACTTTAAAATCTATGGCAAGACCTGAAAATGGTTGTCTAGCAATGATCAACAACCAATTTGACAGAGCTTGAAGAAGTTTGAAAAGAATAACGGGCAAATGTTGCACAATCCAAGTGTGGAATTCTCCCAGAAAGACTCACAGCTGTAATCGCTGCCAAAGGTGCTTCTACAAAGTAGTGCCGCAGGGATTTGAATACTTATGTAAATTAGATATTTCTGTATTTACTTTTCAGTAAATTAGCAATACATTTTCCCTTTCTCATTATTGGGTATTGTGTGTAGATGGGTGAGAAAAATATATATTTAATCCATTTTGAATTTAGGCTGTAACACAACAAAATGTTGTGAAACTTAATGAAACTTAAGCTTTATGCTTTGTATGTGAACCCATTCATTTTACAAAGTTATTAAAAAATCCTTGCTTTGATATTTGCTTCTCATGACCATTCCTTGATCTTAGTCAGCTAAATGCATAATACTTGATTGCACATGGTTTAACTATAATGTTAAATGGAGTCAGATAAACATTTGGTATTTGGTATTTTATTAGGATCCTCATTAGCTGTTGCAAAAGCAGCACCTACTCTTCCTGGGGTCCACACAAAACATGAAACATAATACAGAATGACATAATACAGAACATCATTAGACAATAACAGCTCAAGGACAGAACTACATTTTTTTTTAAATGCACACGTAGCCTACATATCAATGCATACACACAAACTATCGAGGTCAAATAGGGGAGAGGTGTTGTGCTGCGAGGTGTTGCTTTATCTGTTTTTTAACTTCTTACGGCTGAAATCCCGTTAACAGGATCGATTTGACAACAGCCAGTGAAAGTGCAGGGCGCCAAATTCAAACAACAGAAATCTCATAATTAAAATTCCTCAAACATACAAGTATTATACACAATTTTAAAGATAAACTTGTTGTTAATCCCACCACAGTGTCCGATTTCAAAAAGGCTTTACCACGAAAGCACACCATCTGATTATGTTAGGTCAGCGCCTAGTCACGGAAAAAACACAGCCATTTTTCCAGCCAAAGAGAGGAGTCACAAAAAGCAGAAATTAGAGATAAAATTCATCACTAACCTTTGATGATCTTCATCAGATGGCACTCATAGGACTTCATGTGTTGTTCCATAAAGTTCATATTTATATCCAAAAACCTCAGTTTACATTGGCGCGTTATGTTCAGTAATGTTTTGCCTCCAAAACATCCGGTGATATTGCAGAGAGCCACATCAATTTACAGGAATACTCATCATAAACGTTGATAAAAGATACAAGTGTTATGCATAGAATTAACCTGTCTAGCCCCGGGGTTCCGCTAGCGGAACCCCCCCCCCCCCCCCACATTCCACGGAAAAGGCAACGCGCGAAATTCAAAAATATTTTTTTGAAATATTTAACTTTCACACATTAACAAGTCCAACACAGCAAATGAAAGATAAACATTTTGTGAATCTAGCCAACATGTCCGATTTTTTAAATGTTTTACAGCGAAAACACCACATATATTTATATTAGCTCACCACCAAATCCAAAAAAGCACAGACATTTCTTTCACAGCACAGGTAGCTTATACAAAACCCACAAATAGAGATAGAATTATTCACTAACCTTGGAAAATCTTCATCAGATGAGTCATATAACATCATGTTACACAATACATTTATGTTTTGTTCGATAATGTGCATATATATATATAAAAAAAATCTCAGTTTACATTGGCGCGTTATGTGCAGTAATGTTTTGATTCCAAAACATCTGGTGATTTTGCAGAAATACTCATAATAAACATTGATAAAAGATGCAAGTGTTATTCACATAATTAAAGATAAACTTATCCTCTATGCAACCGATGTGTCAGATTTCAAAATAAACTTTACGGAAAAAGATTAATCTGAGAACGGCGCCCAGAGCCCCAACCAGCCAAAGAAATAGTCACTATTTTGGCGTCAACAAAAGCTACAAAATCACTATAAATATGCACTTACCTTCGAATAACTTCATTAGAAGGCACTCCCAGATTTCCCAAATCGACAATAAATGACTGAAAAGTTCCATAAAGCCACTTGTTGTTAGCATGTTCAGCCCACGAATCCATTTTCATGACGCACGAGCAAACCTCCAGGCAAAAACTCAAAAAGGTCCGTTACAGGTCGTAGAAACAGGTCAAATTATGTTTGCAATCCATATTTAGTATGTGTTTTACATTAATCATCAATAAGGATCCAACCGGAGAATTTCATTGTCTGTAGAAAGAGCATTGGAACGAGAGCTCTCTCTCTCCCTCGCGCGCAAATCCTGACTGAAAAATCTGACGACCACTCACTAGAACAGCTCTTCTGAGCCCCTCCCTTATAGTAGAATAACAAGACTAAAATCTAAAGACGACGACATCTAGTGGAAGCCCTAGGCAGTGTTTGTTCAGTCATATCTACAATGGGTCTCATTTGACACTGTTTTGAAAATCGACTTCTCATTTCCTGTTTTGACCTCTTCTCAGGTTTTTGTCTGCCAAATGAGTTCTGTTATACTTACAGAAATAATTCAAACCGTTTTAGAAACTTCAGAGTGTTTTCTATACAATAGTAATAATAATATGCATGTATTAGCTTCTGGGACAGAGTAGGAGGAAATTTCGTTTGGGCACGCAATTTGTTCAAAGTCGAAATGCTGCCCCCTATCCCTATGAAGTTTTAAAGATATACTTCTCCTTAATGCAACCTCTGTGTCATATTTAAATGGCAAAAGCATGGCAAAAGCACACCATGCAATAATCTGAGTACAGCGCTCAGGCACCAAAACAAGCCATACAGATACCCGCCATGTTGTGAAGTCAACAAAAGTCAGAAATAGCCTTATAAATATTCACTTACCTTTGATGATCTTCACCGGAATGCACTCCCAGGAGTCCCAGTTCCACAATAAATGTTTGTTTTGTTCGATAAAGTCCATCATTTATGTCCAAATACCTCCTTTTCGTTCGCGCGTTTAGTCCAGTAATCCAAATGCACAACGCGCGGGCACTAAGTCCAGATTAAAAGTCAAAAAAGTTATATTACAGTTCGTAGAAACATGTCAAGCGATGTATAGAATCAATCTTTAGGATGTTTTTATCATAAATCTTCGATAATGTTTCAACCGGACAATTACTTTGTCTTTAGAAATGAAAAGGAACAGAGCTCGCTCTCACGGCCGTACGCCTGACTTAGCTCACGGCATTCTGCCAGACCCCTGGTACAAACAGCTCTTATTCGCTCCCCCTTCACAGTAGAAGCCTGACACAAGGCTCTAAAGACTGTTGACATCTAGTGGAAGCCTTAGGAAGTGCAATCGGACCAAATTTACACTGTATCTTGGATAGACAAAGACTTGAAAACCTACAAACCTCAGATTTCCAACTTCCTGGTTGGATTTTTTCTCAGGTTTTTCTCAGGATTTTTTCTCAGGTCTTCCATATGAGTTCTGTCATACTCACAGACATCATTCAAACAGTTCTAGAAACTTCAGAGTGTTTTCTATCCAAATATACTAATAATATGCATATCTTAGCTTCTAGTCCTGAGTAGCAGGCAGTTTACTCTGGGCACGCTTTTCATCCGAACTTGAAAATAACACCCCCAGCCATAAGAAGTTAAACCAGGTTTGATGTTTATTTGAGCAATATGAGATGAAAGGAAGTTCCATGCAATATGCTCTATAAAATACTGTACATTTTTCTGAGTTTGTTCTGGATTTGGGGACTATGAAAAGACCCTTGGTGGCATGTCTGGTGGGATAAGTGTGTGTGTCAGAGCTGTGTGTAAGTTGACTATGTAAACAATTTGAGATTTTCAACAAATTAATGTTTCTTAAAAAAAGAAGAAGTGATGCAGTCAGTCTCTCCTCAACTCTTAGCCAAGAGAGACTGGCATGCGTAGTATTTATATCAGCCCTCTAATTACAATGAAGAGCAAAACATCCCGCTCTGTTCTGGGCCAGCTGCACCTTAACTAGGTCTTTCCTTGCAGCACTGGACCGCACGACTAGACAATAATCAAGATTAGAGAAAACTAGAGCCTGAAGAACTTGCTTTTTGGAGTGTGGTGTCAAAAAAGCAGAGCATCTCTTTATTACGGCTAGACCTCTCCCCATCTTTGCAACCATTAACTCTATATGTTTATACCATGACAGTTTACAATCTAAGGTAACGTCAAGTAATTTAGTCTCCTCAACTTGTTCAACAGCCACACCATTCATTATCAGATTCAGCTGAGGCCTAGCACTTAAGGAATGATTTGTACCAAATACAATGCTCTTAGTTTTAGAGATGTTCAGGACCAGTTTATTACTGGCCACCCATTCCAAAAACAGACTGCAACTCTTAGTTAAGGGTTTCAGTGAATTCATTAGCTGTGGTTGCTGATACGTATATGGTTGAATCATCAGAATACATGGACACACATGCTTTGTTAAATGCCAGTGGCGGGGCGGCAGGGTAGACTAGTGGTTAGAGGGTTGGGCTAGTAAACAAAAGGTTGCAAGATCAAATCCCTGAGCTAACAAGGTAAAAATCTGTCGTTCTGTCCCTGAACAAGGCAGTAGAAGGAGGAAGAAAGGGCGCGGCTCTGTTGCGACCTGCAGTGTGTGTGACGTTTGGTGTGGCGTTATCTTATGTTTTTAATTTGTACACTTAGTGGCGTTATTTTATGTTTTTAATTTGTACACTTAGTTTACAAACATTCTGCCAACCATGGATTTCCAGTGGTGGGGTGTTGGACTGATCTTGTTGATCGTGTACATACCCGCTACGAACGGGCTAAATAATGAAAACGCTGCTGGCAGCGGAGTCCAATACAGCAGGGAGTTTTTACTACAATGCAACTCAAATACGAACGCGATGGATATCCCAATGGCCCATCTAATACCTGATTGTCTGCGAGTGGATTACAAACCCAAATGCAAACGTGGAAAACGCGGGGGAATCAGACAACGACTTAAAAAAATTAAGAACAAACTTCCCTTACCCACCACCTTGCTGATTAATGCCCAGTCACTGAGGGGGAAAGCGGATGAGTTGTCAGCGAATCTGCGCTTCCAACACGAATATCGGGAGGCCTGTTTGCTGGCATTTACTGAGACTTGGCTTGATGACAGAGTCCCGGACAGAGAAGTGGAGCCGGCCGGCTTCACCCTGGTCAGAGCGGACCGCGATCTGACAGTCACAGGGAAACTTCACGGCGGGGGCGTCTGCCTGCTTGTCAGGGAACAGTGGTGTAAATCGATCCTGGTAAGAGAGCGACTCTGTACCCCCGACATTGAACTGCTTTCTGTGTCACTGCGACCTTACTATCTGCCCCGTGAGTTCCCCCAATTGTTTGTTACCGTTGTGTACATTCAACCAAAAGCTAATATAACAAAGGCATCAGAGATTATTTATAATCTGTCACAGAAACTGGAATCCATCTCCCCCGACGCACCCAAATTTATTTTAGGGGATTTTAACAACTGTACCTTGCGCAAAGTCTTGCGCACATACCATCAGTATGTGAAATGTCACACTAGGAAAAATAGGACTCTTGATTTGTGCTATGGGACAATACCAAAGGCGTTCTCTGCCACCACCAGACCTCCTCTGGGGACATCAGACCACAATGTGGTCTACCTCAGGCCAACTTACTGTCGCCTCCTGGAGAGGGAGAAACCCACAGTTAAAACTGTCCAGATCTGGAATGACAACAGTATCACTTGTCTCCAGGGGTGTTTTGACTGTACAATGTGGGAGGTATTTGAGGACAGCAGCTCTGATCTGGATGAACTCACAGAGGTTATTTCAGACTATGTAAACTTCTGTGTTGAGTCAGTTGTGCCTACTAAGACCTGTAAAATCTTCCCTAACAACAAGCCTTGGGTATCAAAACATCTAAAATCACTACTTGATAGGAAGAAGGCAGTTTATGCTGGGGGTGATAGACATGCTTTAAGAGATGTACAACGTGAGATAAAAAGACAGATACTGGTGGACAAGGAGGCATACAAGCAAAGGGTGGAGAGGACCCTCTCCTCAGGAAACGCAAGGGTGGCCTGGCAAGGGATTAAATCCATGGCTAGCGCCCCCCATATAGGCAGGGGAAAAACCAGTGCTGACCTTGGGGGATATGAGGGCCAGAACATGGCTAATGAACTGAATGTTTTCTTCTCAAGATTTGAATCAGACAACTTTGTGTCGGAGGTAAAACAAATGGAAGCATCATTACAAATGTTTGAGAGAGTTGTTGTTCAACAGTCTGATGTTCTAAAGTTGTTCAGGGGATGTAACACATACAAAAGCCCGGGCCCAGACAAAATAAGTGGGCATGTGTTAAAGCACTGTGCTGAACAACTGGCTGGTGTTTTTACAGACATTTTCCAATCCTCACTCAACCAGCAACACGTTCCAGTATTGTGGAAAAAATCAATAATTATACCAATTCCTAAAGTATCGAATCCCTCTGTGCTGAATGACTATCGCCCTGTCGCTTTGACATCCTTAGTTATGAAATGCCTTGAGAAAATTGTGAAAAGTCATATTCTCAGTGTCACCCAGAAGCTCCTCGACCCATTTCAGTTTGCCTATCAGACCAGCAGAGGAGTTGATGATGCCATTCTTACCCTCCTTAACATGGTCTATAGACATCTAGAAGGTGCCAAATCCCATGTCAGGGTTCTGTTTGTTGACTTTTCTTCTGCCTTCAACACAATCCAGCCCTACATTCTGGCACAGAGACTCATTCGGGACTTTTCCTTAGATGGGGGGCTGGTTTTGTGGCTGTTGGACTTCCTGAGCCAACGCTCACAGCGAGTCAAAATAGGTCCCCATGTGTCGGATATACGCAATACCAACACAGGCTCTCCTCAGGGATGTGTTTTGTCCCCACTTCTGTACATCTTGTACACTAATAGTTGTACTAGTTCCCATACTGACAGACACCTCGTTAAGTTCGCTGATGACACTGCCTTGATCAGCCTGTTGCATGATGACGAGGAACATCATGGCCCGGTCCTAGATGACTTTGTAGAGTGGTGTGAGGAATCACGCTTGGTCCTCAATACTAACAAGACCAAAGAGATGTGCATAGACTTCAGGAAGCGTACAACACCTACCTCTGCAACATCTATCAGAGGCCAGAATATAGAAATTGTAGAGGAATATAAATATCTGGGTGTCTTTTTGGACAGTAAGCTTCAGTGGAGTAAATGTACAGACCAGATCTACAAAAAGAGCCAACAGAGACTGTACTTTCTAAAAAAGTTGGGTTCTTTTAATATAGACTGTACTATATTGACTCTGTTTTATAAATCCTTTATTGAGAGTATTTTAACTTTTTGTATTGTTTGTTGGTTTGGCAATGCCACTGTCAGTCAGAGAAACATGCTGAGAAGGATTATTACCACAGCAAGTAAGGTACTTGGAGTCAAACAGACAGGCCTGGATGAGATCTTTAAGGTCAGGGCCCTCCGTAAGGCTCACAAAATCATTTTAGACCCAAGTCACCCCCTGTACCTGGACTTTGAATTACTCCCCTCTGGGCGCAGGTATAGGGCACCCCTCAGCAGGAAAAATAGAACGAGACAATAATTTGTGCCAGGTGTGATATCCCTCTTAAATAGCTCGGGCAAATGTTCCCATTGACCCCGTAAGGCCAGCAGGCTAGTCTTTGTTTTAAATGTTTTATTTCTTATTTCTTATTTCTTACTATTATTATTATTATTATTTTTTATTGGTGCGTGACTGTTATTGAAAGTTGTATTGTCAATCTTGTTTTGTATTTAACGCCACTTTAAATGTGTACATGACACTGCAACAAAATTTCCCCATGGGGACAATAAAGTAAGTAAGTAAGTAAGTAAGTAAGTAGATTAGAGTAGATTAGATTAGAGTTAACCCACTGTTCCTAGGCTGTCATTGAAAATAAGAATTTGTTCTTAAGAAACTGACTGTTAGAACTGTTAAGGCTCCATGGATTGATGAGGAATTGAAAACTGTATGGTTGAAAGAGATGGGGTAAAAGGAGTGGCTAATACGTCTGGCTGTAGATCTGACTTACTGCAAATTGAGAAAATATGTGACTAAACTCATGACTAAAGAATACACTTTATTATGAAGCCAAGATAAATGACATGGGGGAAAAAACTTTGAAGTACTTTAAATGAAATTATGAGCGAAAGGCAAATTCAACTCCATCTTTCATCGAATCAGATGGCTTATTCATCACAAACCATTTGATGTTACCAATTATTTTAATTATTATTTCGTTGGCAAAGTGGGCAAACTTAGGCAGGAAATGCCCACGACAAACAGTGAGCAATTATATTCATGCATAAAAAAACAAATAATGAAAGAAAAGCAGTGCAAGTTAGAATTTTGTAAAGTTAGTGGGGAGAGGTGGAAAAATGATTGTTAACGATCAATAATGACAAACCTCCTGGCATTGACAACTTAGATGGAAAGCTACTGAGGATGGTAGCTGACTCTATAGCCACTCCTATCTGTCATATTTTTAATCTGAGCATAGAGGAAAGTCTTTGTCCTCAGGCCTGGAGGGAAGCGAAAGTAATTCCGCTACCCAAGAGTGGTAAAGTGGCCTTTATTGGTTCTAATAGCAGACCTATACCCTCTACCCACCCACCCTCCCGGATCCGGGATCCTCCTCATCAGAAACGCTGACTAGCATAGCCTAGCCTAGCGCCACAGGGAATATCATATAATATAATTTCATGAAATCACAAGTCCAATACAGCAAATGAAAGATAAACATCTTGTGAATCCAGCCAACATGTCCGATTTTTTAAATGTTTTACAGCGAAAACACAACATATATTTATGTTAGCTCACCACAATAGCGCAACACACAACGCCATTTATTCACCGCAAAGATAGCTTTCACAAAACCCACAAATAGAGATAAAATTAATCACTAACCTTTGAACAACTTCATCAGATGACAGTCTTATAACATCATGTTATACAATACATTTATGTTCTGTTCAAAAATGTGCATATTTATAGCTACAAATCCTGGTTTTACATTGGTGCCATGATCATAAATGGCACCAAAACAGCCAGAATAATTACAGAGAGCAACGTCAAATACATAAATACTCATCATAAAACATTTATGAAAAATACATGTTGTACAGCAAATGAAAGATAAACATCTTGTGAATCCATCAACATGTCCGATTTTTAAAATGTTTTACAGCGAAAACACAACATATATTTATGTTAGCTCACCACAATAGCCCAAAACACAACGCCATTTTTTCACCGCAAAGATAGCTTTCACAAAACCCACAAATAGAGATAAAAATAATCACTAACCTTTGAACAACTTCATCAGATGACAGTCTTATAACATCATGTTATACAATACATTTATGTTTTGTTCGAAAATGTGCATATTTATAGCTACAAATCCTGGTTTTACATTGTGAACATGGCGCAAAAATGCTCCAAATTGTCCGGAGAAATTTTGGAGAGTCACGTAATCTAACAGAAAAACTCATCATAAACTTTGCTGAAAAAAACATGTTGGACATATAATTAAAGATACACTGGTTCTTAATGCAACCGCTGTGTTAGATTTAAAAAAAATAACTTTAGTATAAAGCACAGCATACAATAATCTGAGACAGCGCAAAATACTGCCAATATGGCTGACCTGCCACTCCAAAAGCTCTCATTCGGTCCCACATCAGGCTAGACACCTCATTCAACGTTGTACTGCCTGTTGACATCTAGTGGAAGGCGTATGAAGTGCATACATATCCATAAATACAAGGCAATTGAATAGGAGCAGCCCTTCACAGAGACCCATTTCAGAATTTTCACTTCCTGTTTGGAAGTTTGCCTGCTAAATGAGTTCTGTTTTACTCACAGATATAATTCAAACAGTTTTAGAAACTTCAGAGTGTTTTCTATCCAATATTAATAATAATATGCATATCATATGATCTAGGACAGAGTACGAGGCCGTTTAATTTGGGCACTATTTTTTCCCAAAGTGGAAATGGCACCCCCTATTTCCAAGAGGATAAGCTTGCTGCCAGCTCTTAGCAAACTGTTGAAAAAAATTCTGTTTGACCAAATACTATGCTATTTCCATGTAAACAAATTAACAACAGATTTTCAGCATGCTTAAATAGAAGGGCACTCAACATGTACTGCACTGACACAAATGACTGATGATTGGTTGAAATAAATTGATAATAAGAAGATTGTGGGAGATGTACTGATAGATTTCAGTGCAGCCTTTGATATTATTGACCATAATCTGTTGTTGAAAAAACTTAAAGTGCTATGGCTTTTCAACCTCTGCCATATCGTGGATTCAGAGCTATCTATCTAATAGAACTCAAAGGGTTTTCTTTAACCTGATGAGGATAGAGGGCGCTATTTACACTTTGGGGGAAAAACGTGCCCAATTTAAACGGCCTCGTACTCTATTCTTGCTCGTACAATATGCATATTATTATTACTATTGGATAGAAAACACTCTCTAGTTTCTAAAACCGTTTGAATTTTGTCTGTGAGTAAAACAGAACTCATTTGGCAGCACACTTTCTGACCAGGAAGTGGAAAGTCTGAAAATTATGCTCTGTTCAAGGGCCTGCCTATAAATGGGCATGACACGTATGAGTATACATGCACGTCATACACCTTCCCCAGGATGTCAAGATGCAGTGAGAGAAGAAATGGAGTGATTATCTTGGTCTGAGATGGAATACGTCCTCTTGGAATGACGTGTCACCCATTTTATGTTTTCAGGAAGGCGCGAAGTTGGTCCTGGATTTGCCATCGGAATAGCTGTCGTTATAGGCGATTACTATCTCCGGCTTTGATTTTATTTGATACATGTGACCATATCATCGTAAAGTATGTTTTTTCGATATAGTTTTATTAGATTTTTGAAATTTATTCGGGACGTTAGGCGTGTTGCGTTGTGTGCCTTTGTTCAGAAAGGAGAGCTTCGAGCCACTTGGCCAGTGTGCTGGCTAATTCAAGAGGGAAAAACGATGTTCTAAATCCAAACAACGACTGTTCTGGACAAAGGACCCCTTGTCCAACATTCTGATGGAAGATCACCAAAAGTAAGAAACATTTTATGATGCTATTTCATATATCTGTCGAACTGTATACTAGTAGTTTTGCGCCCCGGTTTTGGCCACTCTCTCGCTATAACATAAGCCTTATGTCGTAATGAAGATATTTTTAGAATTCTAACACTGCGATTGCATTAAGAACTAATGGATCTATCATTTCCTATACAACATGTATTTTTTTGTAATGTTTATGAATAGCTATTTGGTCAGAATAGGTGAGAGTCTAATAGAAATATCCGCACATTCTGGGAAAAAGAAGCTACATTAGCATAATGGATAACCACTGATTTCAGCTCTAAATATGCACATTTTCGAACAAAACATAAGTGTATGTATAACCTGATGTTATAGGACTGTCATCTGAGGAAGGTTTATGAAGGTTAGTGAAAATTGATATCTTTTGCTGGTTTATTCGCTAACGCTAACGTGCCTATTGCTATCGCTAACGTGCCTTGATGAATGAATGCGGTTGTGTGTAGGCTATTGTAGTAAGCTAATATAATGCTATATTGTGTTTTCGCTGTAAAACACTTAAAAAATCTGAAATATTGGCTGGATTCACAAGATGCTTGTCTTTCATTTCTGTACACGATGCATTTTTCAGAAATGTTTTATGATGAGTATTTAGGTATTCCACGTTGGTCTCTATAATTACTCTGGCTGCTTCGGTGCTATTTTTGACGGTAGCTGTGATGGTAGCTGCAATGTAAAACTGATTTATACCTCAAATATGCACATTTTTCGAACAAAACATAGATTTATTGTGTAACATGTTATAAGACTGTCATCTGATGAAGTTGTTTCTTGGTTAGTTTGGTTGGTTCTTGGTTAGTTAGGTTGGCTTTGTGCATGCTACCTGTGCTGTGAAAAATGTCTGTCCTTCTTTGTATTTGGTGGTGAGATAACATAAATATACGTGCTGTTCTCGCTGTAAAACATTTAAAAAATCGGACATGTTGACTGGATTCACAAGATGTGTATCTTTCATTTGCTGTATTGGACTTGTTAATGTGTGAAAGTTAAATATTTCAAAAAAATATTTTTTGAATTTCGCGCTCTGCCTTTTCAGTGGAATGTGGGAGGAGTTCCACTAGCGGAACGCTGGGGCTAGACAGGTTAACGGAAGCATCTCTAATGTCAAACATGTAAAGTGTGGTGTACCGCAGGGCAGCTCTCTAGGACCTCTACTCTACTCTTTTCTATTTTTTACCTTTATTTAACTAGGCAAGTCAGTTAACCTCTCTAGGGTACGTGAGACTGTAGCATCCCACCTCTTCAACAGCCAGTGAAACTGCAGGGCGCCAAATTCATATACAGAAATACTCATTATAAAAATTCAGAAAACAAAACACATTTTACATAATCTTTAAACCTAACTTCTTGTGAATCCAACCACCGTGTCAGATTTAAAAAATGCTTTACAGCGAAAGCATACCGTATGATTATTTGAGAACATAGCCCAGCAGACAAATCATTACAAACAGTAACCCGCCAAGTAGAAGAGTTACACAAGTCAGAAATAGAGATACAATTAATCCCTTACCTTTGATGATCTTCATATGGTTGCACTCAGCAGACATTAATTTACTCAATAAATGTTCCTTTTGTTCGATAAAGTCTCTTTATATCCAAAAACCTCCGTTTTGTTCGCGCGTTTTCTTCAGTAATCCACAGGCTCAAATGCAGTCAAAACAGGCAGACAAAAAATCCAAATTGTATCCGTAAAGTTCATAGAAACATGTCAAACGATGTTTATATTCAATCCTCAGGTTGTTTTTAGCCTAAATAATCGATAATATTTCAACCGGACAATAACGTCGTCAATCTAAAAGGTAAACAAGAAAGGTACTCTCTCGGTTCGCGCGCATGAAAAAGCTCTGTGACACTTTAGGGTCCACTCATTCCGACTGCTCTTACTTCCTCATTTTTCAGAATACAAGCCTGAAACAATTTCCAAAGACTGTTGACATCTAGTGGAAGGCATAGGGACTGCAATTTGAGTCCTAAGTCAATGGATACTGTAATGGCATTGAATAGAAAAAAAAGAAAACTACTTCCTGAATGGATTTGTCTCAGGTTTTCGCCTGCCAAATCAGTTCTGTTATACTCACAGACACTATTTTAACAGTTTTGGAAACTTTACAGTGTTTTCTATCCAAATCTACCAGTTATATGCATATCATATCTTCTGGGCCCGAGTAGCAGGCAGTTTAATTCGGGCATGCTTTTCATCCAAAATTCTGAATGCTGCCCCTTACCCTAGAGAAGTTAACAAGTGCATGTTTATCAATAATTGGAAGAAGCAATTTCATAAATTCATCAAGTGCCGCGCACGTCTGGATGCTCCTCATTATTCACATCAGACCAACAAATATTTTTAACATCAACTAGATAAGAGTCACAGCAAAATCTTTTGTATAATCTCTTATACACTATTTTAGGCCCAGCTGTTGGAACTTTGGCTTTCCTGGATATAGCCACTATATTGTGATCACTGCATCCAATGGGTAGAACAAAGTTCTACAGCATTAGTAAAAATGTGATCGATACATGTGGATGATCTTGTTCCTGTAGTGTTTGTAAACACCCTGGTAGGTTGATTAATAACCTTATTTTAATAGGCTAATTGCATATTCTTATCCTGAGTCGCATGTGAGTTAAATATAATATGCATACAGTGCCTTCAGAGAGTATTCATACTCTTGATTTATTCCACATTTTGTTGTGTTATAGCCTGAATTCAAAATAGATGAAATAGATAATTTTTCTCACCCATCTACACACAGTCATTACCAAATGATCCAATCTTTCCTGACTCCATTGTATTTTATATGCATCTTATAACAAGCCTATGCAATAACAAACGCACATGCACACACACAAACATACACCTTCTGGCCCTATAATGGGAAATCCAATAAATCATGTTCCATGTAAACATAAGCCAAGCACTTTATCTCACTGCCCTTTACTTTTCACATGAGTCCTGCTTCGCTGCCAGACACCACCTGGAAAACATCATGAATCCGTACATCTTGAATATTTCCACAGCAATACGGCTGTGCAGCAAAGTATTGTGTCAGGCGAATGGCCACTGCATAAGAAAGCACTCGAACAGAGACTAGTATCTACACCTCGACCCATACACTTTCCAGATCAAGAGATACAGAACAGGCAAACTAGAAGTGAAGGGTAAAATGTCCCAATATGCGTTGACTGGTTTGCTGACAGATGTGACTGTTTGTGCTACTCTAAGGAACCATTACTCTGAACTCCATCCCCAACTTTTCCCAAAGCACACCCAAATACTTCCAACCGCTTCTCATTCTGGCTTCTATTGCGTTCAGTATGCAAGGTTTTTCACAGGAGGCTGGTGAGGGGAGGATGGCTAATAATGGCTGGAATGGAGTGAGTGGATTAGTATCAAACATATGGAAACCATGTGTTTGATACCATTCCATTAATTCCATTCCAGCCATTACTATAAGCCTTTCCTCCCTAATTAAGGTGCCATCAGCCACCTGTGATGTACATGTATTGTGGACAAAAGGAGGTGCTATGATGTGCTGTCACTTGGATTTTTAAGGGCTTCTTCGGTTTATGTTTGGAATGCTAGTTTGGGTTGCTACTCTAGGTATGTGTCAATATTTTTGAATATACCAAAGGGTTATGTAAATGACATGAACACACTGTACTTCAAGCTGGTGAAAATACAAAAACATAAATGAAACTGCAGTGAATATATTTGATGGTGATGTAAAAGTACAGGTGATGGTGAAAGACCATTTCAAAATGAAGACAAGAGCACAACAAGTGTGAATGGATATATGGCCCGGTTCTCGGATAATATGATTGAGATGTATCACTATAGGGATTCGCTTAGCAGATCTACTATGAAGAGTCCAATCACACAGCGTTTGTCGGAGACAGACAGGTTCGAGTGGCAAATAAGGTGAGCTCCTTTTTCTCAAGCATGGCTCTATTCCTTGCGCTCTTACGAGCAGGGAAATGTGGTGATACATGTCACTCATATTATCAGAGAACAGAGATTACACAAGTAACCTAAGTTCTCTTTCAAATACTTGTTTTGATGTATCACTATGGGGATATGGGCCAACTCCTGTATCGCATACATGCTCCCTGAAGCCAGGGTAGTCCCAACAGCATCACCCCTCAGAGGCTCCGACACAGAGGACAGTATGCGCTAACCAAGGTTCAGTGGCGTCTAGTCGCTAAAACCTCAAACGTATGAGGGATGGCCCAACATGCCACATGCAAATCTCTTTTGTATTTTGGTATTTTATTAGGATCCCCATTAGCTGTTGTGAAAGCAGCAGCTGCTCTTCCTGAGGTCCACACAAAACATGAAACATGGCATAATACAGAACATTAATAGACAAAAACAGCTCAAGGACAGAACTACATCAATTTAAAAATGGCACACATAGCCTACATATTAATACATACACACAAACTATCTACGTCAAATAGGGGAATAGGGGAGAGACGGGCCGTGAGGTGTTGCATTATCTGTTTTTTGAAATCATGTTTGTTGTTCTTTTGAGCAATATGTGATGGAAGGGAGTTCCATGCAATAATGGCTCTATATAATACTGTACACTTTCATGAATTTGTTTTGGATTTGGGGACTGTGAAAAGACCCCTGGTGGTATGTCTAGTGGGGTAAGTGTGTGTGTCAGAGCTGTGTGTAAGTTGACTATTCAAACTATTTGGAATTTTCAACACATTAATGTTTCTTATAAAAAGATGAAGTGATGCAGTCAGTCTCTCCTCAGCTCTTAGCCAAGAGAGACTGGCATGCATAGTATTTATATTAGCCGTTTGATTACAATGAAGAGCAAGACATACCGCACTGTTCTGGGCCAGCTGCAGGTTAACTAGGTCTTTCCTTGCAGCACTCGACCACAGGACTGGGCAATAATCAAGATAAGACAAAAGTAGAGCCTGCAGGGCTTTTTGGAGTGTGGTGTCATAAAACCCATCTTTACAACCATTAAAACTATATGTTTATACCATGACAGTTTACAATTTAAGGTAACACCAAGTAATTTAGTCCCCTCAACTTGTTCAACAACCACACCATTCATTACCAGGTTCAGGTCTAGAACTTGGGAATGATTTGTACCAAATACAATGCTCTTAGTTTTTAGAGATGTTCAGGACCAGTTTATTACTGGCCACCCATTACAAAACAGACTGCAACTCTTTGTTAAGGGTTTCAATGACTTCATTAGCTGTGATTGTTGATGCGTGTATTGTTGAATCACCAAAATACATGGACAAACATGCTTTGTTTAATGCCAGTGGCAGCTCATTGGTAAAAATAGAAAAGAGAAGCGGGCCTAGCGAGCTGCCCTACTGTACACCACACCTTACATGTTTGACATTAGAGAAGCTTCATTAAAGAAAACCCTCTGAGTTCTATTAGATGGATAGCTCTGAAACGGATGAAAATGTTGAAAAGCCATAACACAAGATTTCTCAAAAACCTGTCAGTCAATAATAACCCACTCCGCTCGCGGATCCGCCAGCATCGGTGGCGGCTCTGGTGCGGGACTTTGCCCCCGCCCAGACCACGGGTCCGGCCATGGAGCCGGGTAGAACGCCGTGCCCGGACTGGGCCTCGGCGCAGAGGAGGGCCCCGGCCATGGAGCTGGGTTGAATGCCGCACCCGGACTGGGCACCGGCGCCGAGGAAGGCTCCGGCCATGGAGCTGAGTTGGCCGCCGTGCCTGGACTGGGCACCTAATAGTTTATCAACATTTTAAGCTAAACGTTCTGATCTGTTGCGTCAGCCACATTGCATAATTTTTCTTTTTTATGCTAGCGGTTGTATTAATTTGGGATCTATTGCATCCCACAACTGTCCCAGACTATGCCTGGAAAATGTATTTCTCGTAGAGAAAAAGGTTGACTTTTGTAGTATGGGGAATAGTAGATTGACATAGGCTAGTGCTTTTGCTGTTCGTTAGGCCTACTCATCTTGATGAAAAGTACCCTTCCTATGTCCCTAACTTGTGAAAAAAAGCCTGCTAACTCAATAGTGCCTACTGAGAATTAGCCTTGACAGGCGTGAGCTAGCTTATTAGATGCCTCGTGGCTAATGGCTAGCTGAAGTGAGCACTGTGTATTAACGCTATAGCCGTGTTGGGATAGTGTAGGTGTTAGCTAGCTAGCACAGTGCTAGCTGAAGGGAACAGCATGGGTATTCGTCTTCACATAGGAAATGTTCCACAACCGTAAGGCTGAGAGGACAAACCGGTCAGTCTAGTCAGCACAAACGAGTGAACGTAGGTTCTACTATGCTACCATCTGGGCAGGTAAGCAATGCTTATGCAACAGTATATGCAGGTAGAAATGCTTGTGTAGTTACTTTGCTTTCCAGAGAGCAAGCTAAGTTATTCAATCTTTCAGGGTGGTAGCTAGTGTGGTATTAAGCTAGCTAGTGTTCGCTTTGTGGGCTAATAGCCTAGCCAGCTAGCATAGAGCTCTCCAGAGAAAGTGTGGGCTTTTCCCTATCTTTCGAACAAAAGAGGAGCTAGCAATTCTACCTCTCCAGGTAGAACATGCTAGTCAGAGTGAACCGCGTAGTGGCAGAGTTCGACATCGAATGTGGCCAAGTCTCGATAGCTAGCCGTGTGACACTAGCTACCACCGGAGCGTTAACTTCATGGTTCGCCTGAGAACAGTTAAAATGATCTTGTCTTGCTGAGGAGCGCTTCAGGAGCCGTAGGGATTCTTCCACAAGGAATAGAGGCAAGAAGGTCGGCACCCCCTCCCCAGATAGCATATCAACATGTCATGGTAAAAAAATTATATAGAATTACAGGACATTCGCCATGAACTTCAAAATATTCTCCCCTCATGGCAAAATGTGTAGAATAGCAGAAAAGTTGCTATAAAAATGCTAAATGTCCTCAGCCTCTGTCAGGATTTGGCCAGGATTGTTCAGGTTTTGGTCACTAGATGCCCCCATTGCGCCTTTTTTGAACCTTTTGTTTTTTCCCTTGTTCTAATTATTATTTGCACCTGTGTGTCATTTCCTTGTAGGTATTTAAACCCTGTGTGTTCCTCAGTTCTTTGCTCAGTGTTTGTATGTTAGCACCCAGCCCCAGCCCCAGCCCCAGCCTTGCTGTGAACATATATTTCTCTTGTTGGATTTTCCAGAGGTTCTCTGGTTTTGTTCTTGTTTATTTTTGATTAGTCTTTTGAGGTTTGTTTTTTCCCTGCTGTTCTTACCACTTTGTGGATTTTCTTTGTATTTTGGAGGATATCCATTTTTTCTCTTGGCTTTATTTTTGACGTTGTGGATTTATATTTTTTGCCTGAAGATCTTTTTCCTTTATTAAACCACCATCTCTAGTACTGCTGTGTCTGCCTCATCTTCTGGGTTCTGCCGACTATTAGTGACTGTTTCTCACACCGGGTCCTGACAGCCTCATTGCAAAATGTGAATTGCAGGAAGCTGTTTCCACCCCAAAATGTCCTAAATTCCGTCCCTCACTCAGACCTTGCGGTACGCCACTGAATCTGCCTCCCTCCATTTAGTATGATATGTTACGTTTCGTATCATATGTATTAATTTGAGATATACAAATGTTTTTTGCACCCACCACGCGTCATGTCTGCAATGGTCATGTGAGGTGAAATGTGTATATTTTGGGATGTGAACACTCAGTGTGTTTGACCTGACGAAGATCCGTTTTGGATCAAAACATTGTCAATAAAGTGGTGAACTGGGAGCTTTAACAGTGTGCGGGCCTTCTTGTTCTATACTATGTATTCATTTGTGTCCATCATCCATTTCGTATGATATGTTACAAATTTCAATTTGGATGATATGTTATGAAAAGGTGGCTAACGTTAGTGAAGCTAGGGGTTAGAGTTAGGTGTTAAGGTTAGGGATTAACCTCTAATTCCTCCCAAACCCGGATCCGGGAGCACCCCCATCAGTAAAAAAGCTGACTAGCATAGCCTAGCATAGCGTCACAAGTAAATAGTAGCATCTAAATATCATTAAATCACAAGTCCAAGACACCAGATGAAAGATACACATCTTGTGAATCCAGCCATCATTTCTGATTTTTAAAATGTTTTACAGGGAAGACACAATATGTAAATCTATTAGCTAACCACGTTAGCAAAAGACACCACTTTTTTTACTCCACCAGTTTTTTACTCCATCAGTAGCTATCACAAATTCGACCAAATAAAGATATAAATAGCCACTAACCAAGAAACAACTTCATCAGATGACAGTCTGATAACATATTTATTGTATAGCATATGTTTTGTTAGAAAAATGTGCATATTTCAGGTATAAATCATAGTTTACCATTGCAGCCACCATCACAACTCTCACCAAAGCGACTAGAATAACTACAGAGAGCAACGTGTATTACCTAATTACTCATCATAAAACATTTCTTAAAAATACACAGCGTACAGCAATTGAAAGACACAGATCTTGTGAATCCAGACAATATTTCAGATTTTCTAAGTGTTTTACAGCGAAAACACAATATAGCGTTATATTAGCTTACCACAAACGCAAACATCACAACAGCATTGATTCAAGCCAAACATAGCGATAACGTATAAACCACCAAAAGATATTAATTTTTTCACTAACCTTCTCAGAATTCTTCAGATGACAGTCCTATAACATCATATTACACAATGCATATAGAGTTTGTTCGAAAATGTGCATATTTAGCGGCACAAATCGTGGTTATACAATGTGATTAGTGGCCAAAACGTCAAGCAATCTGTCCGGCGCCATCTTGGAGAGGCACCTATTCTAATCGAAAACTATTCATAAACTTGACTAAAAAAATACAGGTTGGACAGCAATTGAAAGACAAATTAGTTCTTAATGCAATCGCTGTGTTACATTTTTAAAATTAACGTTACTTCAAGCATACAGCGTGCGCTAAAGCGAGACGCACCGAAATTCATGGCGGAATTATTATTTGACATTTGTCAACATAAGTACGAATTAACAGCATAAAGACTGCTTACTATTAGCTGAGCTTCCATCAGAATCTTGGGCAAGGTGTCCTTTCTCCAGAACAATCGTCTTTGGGTTGAAAGATGTCCTCTTCTCCTGTCGAAATAGCAGCTAACGATAGCCACCCACTGGAGAGGTGTCCAACTCGTGAAAGCGCATGACAAAGAAATCCAGGAAAATCGCAATAAACTGCTATAAACTGCTATAAGTCGGTTTAAATTAACTACCTTATGATGTCTTTAACACCTATAACGAATAAAAACATGACCGGAGATATAGAACTACTAAAACGAAAGCGTTTGCAGGACGCCATTGTGATGTCTTCTTGCGCCAGGCGCACCGTTGAAAAGGACGGTACTTCCGTTCCACGGTCTTATATAGGGTCCCAGATTGCGCAATCCACTCCATTCAAATTCTCCCCGCTTACTGACATCTAGAGGAAGACGTATGCAGTGCATGTAGCCCGATGGCTTACATGGGGACTTATAAACTGACCTCAGAACAGGGACCTCGATTTCTGAAATCTCACTCCCTGACAGGAAATGTGCTGCAGAATGAGTTCTGTTTCACTCAGAGAAATAATTCAAACGGTTTTAGAAACTAGAGAGTGTTTTCTATCCAATAGTAATAATAATATGCATATTGTACGAGCAAGAATTGAGTACGAGGCAGTTTAATTTGGGAACTCATTTTTACAAAGTCGAAATGGCGCCCCCATAGGCTCAAGATTAAGGTTAGGATGAAGGTTTCTAGACGTTTGTGTTATATGCTAGACGTTCGGGTAATATGCCTACCCATCCTCCCCAACCAACCACGCTCCTTTCATTTTTGGCTTAAGTAACTTTCGGTCTTAACCATACAAAACGTAACATATCATAATTAGTATTAGCCTTGAGTGTCAAAGATTTATGTTTACTATGTTACGTCTAGTCTTTGAGGCCAGGCTCTTACTCCTGCATTTGAAAATACATATTTATTCATAAAAAAGTAGCCACACCTGGCCAGACTTTCAGAACGGATCATAAAACATGAAAAAAGGAAACGTAAATTAAACTCCTGCTGATAGTGTAAAGCAACTGTAGGGGGCATTAAAACGACATTTGCAGTGAATCATCTATGAGTTAGTCAAGGGAGAACAGTGAATACAATTCCTATCATATATCCTGTTTTGCGTGGGAGATTATGCTGACATACATATGGATTAAATAAAATACATCAATTGTGAGATGAATAAGGTCATTTGAACTGGTTACATCATAGCAAATGACACTCATCATTAATTGAAATGACCATTGAACAGCGGGAAATATCCCAGACTTTGCCTTTCAATAAACGTTTTGTTTTGTTTTTCTATCCTTTATCTTTTTTCTATCCCTGGTATTCTAATACTGGGTAGCCAGAGTTCAGCTTAATGACACTGTGAAAATGGTTTACTGTACAGCATGACACAGGGCCCTAATCATGACACATCAACACACACTGACGTGACAGTCCGGCTTTCAATTTATTCTTGAAAGTTGTAATAGTAGAATGCACAAGGTGCAATTTCTAAATTGGGTAGTGCATCATCAGTTTTCCTCTTGTCATGTCAGTCATTTCATACCTTAGAGAGCTATTTATAACTTTTCTGAAATGTCCAGATCAACTAGCCCATGTCAGCTAACATTTTATAGCTAGCTAATTTTCCCCCAACATCAGACACCCCCTAATTTCGGACACTCTGTAGCGGTTGGAGGATTAAATCACCTTGAGCTCAACATTAAAATGGCCTGGAAAATAGCGGTATGTTTTGCGACTTAAACACCCCTCTAGCTAGCTGAC
Source organism: Salvelinus namaycush (assembly GCF_016432855.1). Classification (NCBI taxonomy): domain Eukaryota; kingdom Metazoa; phylum Chordata; class Actinopteri; order Salmoniformes; family Salmonidae; genus Salvelinus; species Salvelinus namaycush. The sequence continues at coordinate 15,944,995 of NC_052327.1, read as the reverse complement.
CACTGATTTTCATTGCAATTTTTTTTTGCATACAAAAAGTGAGACATTATTTGGTTACAACACTGAAGTGTTGGTGAAGAATCATTTTTAAGAGTCTACAGGAGGGTGCACCAGGCTATGCAATGAAAAGTTGACAGGCAAGAAATTTTGTTTTTTATTGAAGGCTAGCTAACTGGTCAACTATCTAGTAAACACTTCAGATACAGGTTTGGTGTCCTTTTGTACGAACAAAATTAAACGGATAGATCTTGTAATTGAACAAAATAGTAAGACGGCCAATAACTGGGGACCGTATTTACAATGACGGCCTAGGAACAGTGGGTTAACTGGCTTGTTCAGAACGACGACGCTCTAACCGCTAGGCTACCTGCCGCCCGTATGCCGATAATACGGGACTTATTTTTTTTGCGAAACCGCTTATCAAAAAGCTGATAGTAGTAGTATTTCCACTGAAATGTCAAATGTGCTAATTGCTGACCTTTTTTACGACACCAATAATCACAAAACATTGATGGCTAGACCACAAGATAGCACTGTTGAATGTAATATATGTCTTAAACGCTGTTGAATATGCCGTTAATACGGGGTGCTATGCTAGGTTTTTTAGCCCATACATTTTGTTGTAATGTTTGAGTCTCTCAAATATCACATGCATACACATTAGACATGGCAAAATGTATAGAATTACAAGAAAATTTGCTTTAAAATGCCAAAATGTTCTCTGCACCCCATGGCAAAATGTGCAGAATTGAAGGAAATAAGCTTTAAACCTGCAAAATTGTCTCTCCAACAGTGCCCATAGAAATAGCCATTTGGGAACCCCTGATTTAGAGAAAGGAAAGCACTGGGGAATACAATAGTTTGAAATAATGTAGTCTCAGAACCGCACCTTAAAGCTACTGTACTCAGCAGTGTAAGTCCCAATGGTTATTATTTTTCATGAGTGTGAGAATGATAAATAATTCTACTGATTTATCTATTTTGTATCTGAAGAGTTAGAGACGGTGCTCGATAGGATTTAGGCATGCTGATTTGGGGAGATTGAATCCCTTTGGAATCCCTTTGAATTAATGTTTTGAATATGATTATGGTGGAAATGATGAGACAGCGAAAATGTAAGGTGTCCCTGGTGTGTGTCCGTCTGCGTGTGTGCGATTTCAAATCAAATCAAATCAAAGCTTATTTGTCACGTGCTCCAAATACAACAGGTGTAGACCTTACAGTGAATTGCTTACTTACAGGCTCTAACCAATAGTGCAAAAAAGGTATTAGGTGAACAATAGGTAAGTAAAGAAATAAAAACAACAGTGAAAAACAGTAGCGAGGCTATATACAGTAGCGAGGCTACATACAGACACCAGTTAGTCAGGCTGATTGAGGTCTCTGTCTATTTGTCTATTTAAGCACGTGTGGGGCTTGGTGTTGCATATTTATGCATACTTGAATTTTTGTCAACATATGTATGTTAGTGTGTGTGTGTGGGGTGGTTCTCTGTAGCAAAATGTAAAGTAGCACACACGCCTGCTGCCTTTGCCTTACTGCATGAAACGTATCTTTGATTTCTCTATGACTGTCAGATACAAGAGAAGACTGCTTCAAAAACAGAGAGCTGGGGCCATGAAGTTCCAACCCAGGGTAGGATACACAGAGAAACAAGAAAGAATCATAAAGTCTCTTTAATCCACTGCAGTAAACCTCTCTCTCCTAAAGCTAGCCATCTACTGAGAGACAGAGCATTGATAACACTGTGCTTCAAAATCTAATCTCATTCATATGATTTCCCTGTTGAAATAAAGGTAAATAAATTCTCATCTAATCTCCTTCAAAAACAAAACTTCTTATGGACATATTGGAGCATCATCATGTTAATCCTGGAAACTATAATCCACATTGTTTCCCTCTAGAACGCTTTTTATCTGGGAACCACAAATGAAGTAGTCTTACACAAGCCAGTTTTGCCATGTTTTACTTCAAAAGGTCAAGGATGGGATTGAAGTTGCTCACATCTCACTACTTCCTGAATGTAATGTAAGAGAAGCAGAGCAAGCATAGGCCCCTTCCCAGCAATAGGCTTCAGCTGACTGTATGGCTACATCCCTCCAGAGGGTTCACATACTAAGGCATCCATAAAATACATCTGTATAGGTCCCAATAAAGAGAAATGTGTGTCTATGTTTGTGTGTCTATCAGGGAGTGTTGGGGAAGTTGGAGGGACTTTTTTCTATCATCCTCTGGATCTAGGTATTATAGCAGAAGGGGATCAAGGGTCCCAGTGACATACATCCTTAACCCCCCACTTAACTGCTCTGTCCATCTGCTGTGGAGCCTCTGTGGTTCTAAAGCTCTCTCACTCACTTACGCACGCATACACACACGCACGCACAAAAGGAAATGAATTTACAGCTGGAAAGTGTCTTCAACAAACACAACCAGAAGTGGATGTTGATAGATCTCTACCTGATCAGTGAAAACTCACATGCGAGAATTCCTTTTTACACAAGGCTAATTGTGTAATGTGTGTTTAATGACAAAGTGATAACAATAGTAAGTTATAGCTGAATCTGATCCTTAATCATGTCGTTATAAATCCTAATATTAAGATTTTTTTAGGACCCGATTAAGAATCATATTTTGAAGAATCATATCCTTTGTATACACTGTTGTGTGCAAGATAAGGCTTTCATGTGCTTAGGCTTGGTGCCACTTATTAGTTAGCCATTTGTGTTAATCAAGTTGCCTGTCATTATCCCTCCCCATGGCCCTGTAACTCAGTGACAAAATTTAATTCAACTAAATTAAAATAAACTGATTTCAACTGATCTGAATTGAGTTGGAGAGTTGAACTGACTTAACTTGAAGTGAACTGATTGTCTACTGACCCACTTTAGCATCATGAATCACTTTCATGCAATAATAGTTCTCACTGTGACAGAGAATGAATCTGCTCATTAAAAATCTGCAAATGCCTTCACTTTTAGCTTTGATGCAAACACAAGCACTCACTAGCCTCATTGTTTTAGACTACTTGGTTACCTACACTACATGACCAAAAGTATGTGGACACCTGCTCGTCGAAACATCTAATTTCAAAATAATTTGCAGAAGGAAAGCCTTCTGGGAAGGCTTTCCACTAGATGTTGGAACATTTATGTGGGGACTTGCTTCCATTCAGCCACAAGAGCATTAGTGAGGCCGGGCACTGATTTTGGGTGATTAGGCCTGGCTCGCAGTCGGCGTTCCAATTCATCCCAAAGGTGTTCGATAGGGTTGAGGGCTCTGTGGAGGCCAGTCAAGTTCTTCCACACCGATTTCGACAAACCATTTCTGTATGGACTTCACTTTGTGAATGGAGGCATTGTCAAGCTGAAACAGGAAAGGGCCTTCCCCAAACTGTTGCTACAAAATTGGAAGCACAGAATTGTCTAAAAAAAGCCCTAGACCATTATTAGTCCTCCACCAAACTTTACAGTTGGCACTATGCATTGGGGCAGGTAGCATTCTCCTGGTATCCGCCAAACACAGATTTGTCCGTCGGACTGCCAGATGGTGAAGCGTGATTCATCCCTCCAGAGAACGCATTTCCACTACTCCAGAGTCCAATGGCATTGCGCATGGTGATCTTAGGCTTGTGTGCAGCTGCTTAGCCATGGAAACCCATTTCATGAAGCTCCTGATGAACAGTTCTTGTGCTGATGTTGCTTCCAGAGGCAGTTTGGAACCCAGTAGGGTGTGTTTCAACCGAGGACGGACAATTTCAGCACTCTGTGGTCTGTTCTGTGAGCTTGTGTGGCCTACCACTCCCTCTGGTGTCCTTCGCATCTTGCACAAATGCTTAGCATGAGGTTTGTACTGTAGAGTAACCATGTTTATAAGAATAACGTGTTTACATGGCAGTGTCCAAAATAATTAATTTCACAATCATGGAGTTTCCAGATTTTTTTATTTTATTTTTATTTCACCTTTATTTAACCAGGTAAGCTAGTTGAGAACAAGTTCTCATTTACAACTGCGACCTGGCCAAGATAAAGCAAAGCAGTGCGACACAAACAACAACACAGAGTTACACATGGAATAAACAAGTGTACAGTCAATAACACAATAGAAAAAAAGAAAGTCTATATACAGTGTGTGCAAATAGCGTGGGGAGGTAAGGCAATAAATAGGCCATAGTAGCGAAGTAATTACAGTTTAGAAAATGAACACTGGAGTGATAGATGAGCAAATGATGATGTGCAAGTAGAAATACTGGTGTGCAAAAGAGCAGAAAAGTAAATTAAAACAATATGGGGATGAGGTAGGTAGATTGGGTGGGCTTTTTACAGATGGGCTATGTACAGCTGCAGCGATCGTATAGCTGATCTGACAGCTGATGCTTAAAGTTAGTGAGGGAAATATATGTCTTCAGCTTCAATGATTTTTGCAATTCCTTCCAGTCATTGGCAGTAGAGAACTGGAAGGAAAGGCAGCTTTGGGGATGACCAGTGAGATATACCTGCTGGAACGCGTGCTACGGGTGGGACCAGTGAGCTGAGATAAGGCGGAGCTTTACCTAGCAAAGACTTATAGAGGACCTGGAGCCAGTGGGTCTGACGACAAATATGTAGTGAGGGCCAGCCGACTCGATCATACAGGTTGCGGTGGTGGGTGGTTTAAGTGGCTTTGGTGACAAAGCAGATGGCACTGTGATAGACTGCATCCAGTTTGCTGAGTAGAGTATTGGAAGCTTTTTTGTAAATGACATCGCCAAAGTCGAGGATCGGTAGGATAGTCAGTTTTACGAGGGTATGTTTGGCGGCGTGAGAGAAGGAGGCTTTGTTGCGAAATAGGAAGCCGATTCTAGATCAAATTTTGGATTGGATATGTTTAATATGAGTCTGGAAGGAGAGTTTACAGTCTAGCCAGACACCTAGATATTTGTAGTTGTCCACATATTCTAAGTCAGAACCGTCCAGAGTGGTGATGCTAGTCGGGCGGGCAGCGAACGGTTGAAAAGCATGCATTTGGTTTTACTAGCGTTTAAGAGCAGTTGGAGGCCACGGAAGGAGTGTTGTATGGCATTGAAGTTTGTTTGGAGGTTAGTTAACACAGTGTCCAAAGAAGGGCCAGATGTATACAGAATGGTGTCGTCTGCGTAGAGGTGGATCAGGGAATCACCCGCAGCAAGAGCGACATCGTTGGTATATACAGAAAAAAGAGTCGGCCCGAGAAATTAACCCTGTGGTACCCCCATAGAGACTGCCAGAGGTCCGGACAACAGGCCCTACGATTTGACACACTAAACTCTATTTGAGAAGTAGTTGGTGAACCAGGCGAGGCAGTCATTAGAGAAACCAAGGCTGTTGAGTCTGCCGATAAGGATACGGTGATTGACAGAGTCGAAAGCCTTGGCCAGGTCGATGACGACAGCTGCACAGTACTGTCTTTTATCGATGGCGGTTATGATATCGTTTAGTACCTTGATCGTTGCTGAGGTGCACCCGAGACCAGTGGGATTCGAAATAGTCAGTGATCTGATTATTAACTTGGCTTTCGAAAGCTTTAAAAAGGCGGGGCAGGATGGATATAGGTCTATAACAGTTTGAGTCTAGAGTGTGACCCCCTTTGAAGAGGGGGATGACCGCGGCAGCTTTCCAATCTTTAGGGATCTCGGACGATACGAAAGAGAGGTTGAACAGACTGGTAATAGGGGTTGCAACAATGGCGGCGGATAATTTTAGAAAGAGAGGGTCCAGGTTGTCTAGCCCAGCTGATTTGTACGGGTCCAGGTTTTGCAGGTCTTTCAGAACATCTGCTATCTGGATTTGGGTGAAGGAGAAGCTGGGGAGGCTTGGGCAAGTAGCTGCGGGGGGTGCTGAGCTGTTGGCCGGGGTTGGAGTAGCCAGGAGGAAAGCATGGCCAGCCGTAGAGAAATGCTTATTGAAATTCTTGATTATCGTGGATTTATCGGTGGTGACAGTGTTACCTAGCCTCAGTGCAGTGGGCAGCTGGGAAGAGGTGCTCTAATTCTCCATGGACTTTACAGTGTCCCAAAACTTTTTGGAGTTAGAGCTACAGGATGCAAATCTCTGTTTGAAAAAGCTAGCCTTTGCTTTCCTGACTGACTGTGTGTATTGGTTCCTGATTTCCCTGAAAAGTTGCATATCGCGGGGACTATTCAATGCTAGTGCAGTCCGCACCCGGATGTTTTTGTGCTGGTCGAGAGCAGTCAGGTCTGGAATGAACCAAGGGCTATATCGGTTCCTAGTTCTACATTTTATTAAATGGGCATGCTTATTTAAGATGGTGAGGAAATTACTTTTAAAGAACGACCAGGCATCCTCGACTGACGGGATGAGGTCAATATCCTTTCAGAATTCTCGGGCCAGGTCGATTAGAAAGGCCTGCTCGCAGAAGTGTTTTAGGTAGTGTTTGACAGTGATGAGGGGTGGTCATTTGACCGCGGACCCATAGCGGATGCAGGCAATGAGGCAGTGATCAATGAGATCCTGATTGGAAACAGCAGAGGTGTATTTGGAGGGCATGTTGGTCCGGATAATATCTATGAGGGTGCCCATGTTTACAGATTTAGGATTGTACCTGTTGGGTTCCTTGATAATTTGTGTGAGATTGAGGGCATCTAGCTTAGATTGTAGGACTGCTGAAGTGTTAAGCATATTCCAGTTTAGGTCACCTAGCAGAACGAACTCTGAAGATAGATGGGGTGCAATCATTTCACATATGGTGTCCAGGGCACAGCTGGGAGCTGATGCCTATAACAGGCGGCAACAGTGAGAGACATATTTCTGGAAAGGTGGATTTTTAAAAGAAGAAGCTTGAACTGTTTGGGCATAGACCTGGTAAGTATGACAGAACTTTGCAGGCTATCTCTGCAGAGATTGCAACTCCTCCCCCTTTGGCAGTTCTATCTTGCTGGAAAATGTTGTAGTTGGGGATGGAAATCTCAGAATTTTTGGTGGCCTTCCTTAGCCAGGATTCAGACACGGCATGGACATCAGGGTTGGCGGAGTGTGCTAAAGCAGTGAGTAAAACAAACTTAGGGAGGAGGCTTCTCATGTTAACATGCATGAAACAAAGGCTTTTTCGGTTACAGAAGTCAACAAATGAGAGTGCCTGGGGACACGCAGGGCTTGGGTTAACGTCCACATCACCCGAGGAACAGAGGAGTAGGATGAGGCTACGGCTAAAGGCTACCAAAACTGGTTGTCTAGTGCATTGGGGACAGAGAATAAAAGGAGCAGATTTCTGGGTGTGGTAGAATAGATTCAGGCATAATGTACAGACAGGGGTATGGTGGGGAGCGGGTACAGTGGAGGTAGGCCCAGGCACCGAGTAATGATAAGAGAGGTTGCATCTCTGGACGGGCTAGTTATGCTGGGTGAGGTCATCATGTGTGTGGGAGGTGGGGAGGTGGGACAAAGGGGACAAAGAAGGTATCTGAGGCATGCTGAGTGAGACTAGGGCAAGACTAAGACAATAATAACTATCCTAAATAACAGTGTACAAGGAATATTGACATTTGAGAGAGACATAAAGCGAGGCATAAAGCAATCACAGGTGTTGATTGGGAGAGCTAGCTTAGGCAACAACGGGTAAGACAACAACAGCTAATCAGCTAAGACAAAAACAACATGTAAAATGGCGATGAATGGGGAGAGAGGCTTGGTTAACTACACACAGGGCCTGAGTTGGGGCCGACAGATAAACAAAAAATAAACAAAATGGAGTACTGTGATCAATGAACAGTCCAGCAGGCATCAGCTATGTAGCCAAGTGATCATAGGGTCCAGTGAACAGCAATAGATGGAACAGAGAAGCAGCGGGGTAGTCGTTACTACGCTAGCCCGCGGGAGACACAGCGTTTAAAGTTAGCAGGCTGAGGTAAGTAAAAGCGTCTGCTTCGACGTCCGGTGAAGGCCGGTTGAGGGCACAGCGGATGGAGTTAAGTCGGCGGACTAGTCGTGGTGGTACGGCGGGGCACCGTGTCGACAAAGGGTCCAGACCAGATGGTGAAAGAGGTAATTGTAGTTGTAGTAATTTAGTTTGCTAGCCGGGAGATGCGCCTGGCTCGCGGCTAACTGGTGCTAGCTTCGGGGCAGGGGCATTAGCCACTATAGCCACTCGGTAGCAGCGATGATCCGATGCATAGGTCCAGAGCTTACGGCAGGGAACCGGCGGAGTGGTGGATTCTAGCCGTGTTGGGGTAGCGTCCGGAAGGCATCGGCTGGCAGATCTGGCAGATAACTCTCAGAAGACCACATTATAGATATGTTGTTAGCTACACATGTTAGCTACACTCATTTGTTTTTTTGCCAGACAAACAACAAGAAAAGTATTGAAGGCCTAAGCAAAACATATTACACTTGTCTAAGTATCAACAGGGATGGGCAAAACAGCAACAATATTCCCAGTAACGGTTACAGAAACGTTTTACTTGTCACGACTTCCGCCGAAGTCGGCCCTTCTCCTTGTTCGGGTGGTGTTCGGCAGTCGACGTCACCGGCTTTCTAGTCACCATCGATCCATTTTTCAGTTTCGTTTTGTTTTGTCTGTATTATACACACCTGGTTTCAATTCCCCCATCATGTTCCCTATTTAACCCTCTGGCTTTCATTTCTGTTTTGTCCGTGATTGTTTGTGCGTTAGTGGTTGTGGTTGATACGTGTATGTATCTGTTTATTTCCATTTGTGGAATTTTGCCTTAATGTTGAGTAAAACACTGTGGTTTCGCTCAACACCTGTGTCCTGCGTTTGACTCCGAATATTCTCCGCACACAACCCTGACAGAATCACGGACCAACTTCAAATGGAGTCAGCAGGCGCAGCCAGCCCTTCTCTCCCAGTAGAGGAGCAGGTTCAACAGCACGCGACCATATTGCATAGTTTAGGGACAGCCATGGATCGCGTGCTGCAAACTATGGACAGATGGGAGAGAGGAGGTCTCCCAGTAAATCATACCCCAGCACCAATACCCGCACCTCAACCTACACCACCATCCATCCCTCCACCGGTCGGAACCAGTGGAATTCGGCTCTCGCTCCCAGGAGCGTATGACGGAACAGCAGCCGGGTGTCAGGGTTTCCTCCTACAGCTGGAGCTATACCTGGCATCTGTTCATCCGTCCCCTTCGGGACACGAGAAGGTGGGCGCCCTCATCTCCTGTCTGACTGGTAAAGCCCTGGAGTGGGCTAACGCCATCTGGGGAAGAGAGGGATCTACCCGGGATAACTATGATGACTTCTCTCGCCGCTTCCGGGCAGTCTTTGATCATCCACCTGAAGGGAGAGCGGCGGGAGAGCGATTGTTCCATCTAAGACAGGGGATGAGGAGCGCTCAAGATTTCGCCTTGGACTTCCGTACTCTGGCCGCTGGTGCGGGAAAGTATTCAGACCCCTTGACTTTTTCCACCTTTTGTTACGTTACAGCCTTATTCTAAAATGGATCACATTTTTCAAAAAATCCTCAGCAATCTACACACAATACCCCACAATGACAAAACAGGTTTTTAGAAATTTTTGACATAATATGGACTTGGTCTTTTACCAAATATGGCTATCTTCTGTATTCCACCCCTACCTTGTAACAACAAGTCTAAGAAGGAAAGAAATTCCACAAATTAACTTTTAACAAAGCACACCTGTGAATTGAAATGCATTCCAGGTGACTACCTCATGAATATGTTTGGGAGAATGTCAACAGTGTGCATAGATGTTATCAAGGCAAAGGGTGGCTGCATTGAAAAATATAAAATATATTTTGATTTATATAACACTTTTTTGGTTACTACATGATTCCAAATGTGTTATTTCATAGTTTTGATGTCTTCATTATTATTCTACAATGTAGAAAATAGTACAAATAAAGAAAACCCTTTGAATGAGTAGGTGTATCCAAACTTTTTACTGGTACTGTATATTTAGATAATTTAGCAGACACTCTTATCACACCATAGTGCCATCAGTACTCTGATACCAATGCAGGTTGAAAGGGTGCCACAAAATTGTGAACCGCAATAATAAATGGTATACAAAAGTATTTAGTATTTTGAAAATACAAATAACAGCTTTCGAAAGTATCTTGTTACATAAATTGGAGTGGAGTTCAGCCCAGTGTAATATAAATTACAAAATACTCTCAAATACAGTTGAAGTCGGAAGTTTACATACACCTTAGCCAAATACATTTAAACTCAGTTTTTCACAATTCCTGACATTTAATCCAAGTAAAAATTCCCTATGTTAGGTCAGTTAGGATCACCACTTTATTTTAAGAATGTGAAATGTCAGAATAATAGTAGAGAGAGTGATTTATTTCAGCTTTTATATATTTCATCTCATTCCCAGTGGGTCTGAAGTTAACATACACTCAATTAGTATTTGGTAGCATTGCCTTTAAATTGTTTAACTTGGGTCAAACGTTTCGGGTAGCCTTCCACAAGCTTCCCACAATAGGTTGGGTGAATTTTAGCCCATTCCTCATGACAGAGCTGGTGTAACTGAGTCAGGTTTGTAGGCCTCCTTGCTCGCACATATTTTTTCACTTCTGCCCACACATTTTCAATGGGATTGAGGTCGGGGCTTTGTGATGGCCACTCCAATACCTTGACTTTGTGGTCCATAGAACTTCTTCAGGCTAGGGTCTATTTTTCCCCACTTCCTGTCTGGCTGATGTGCCCAAAGTAAACTGCCAGTTACTCAGGCCCAATTGGTACCATTGGATAGAAAACACTTTGAAGTTTGTATAAAAGTTAAAATAATGTATGAGACTGTAACACAATTGATATGGTAGCCGAAAATCCAAAGAAAAATCAACCCGGAATTATTGTTTTTTGAGAGCCAATGCTCTTTCAATGGAAAGCTATGGGTCCTATGCAATTCCAGCACTCAGATTGCAATTCCTATGGCTTCCACTAGATGTCAACAGTCTTTGTTCAAGGTTACAGGCTTGTTTCTTCCCAAACAAGGAAGAATTTTGAGTTTTGGTACAGGGAGTCAGATTTGGAAATCAGTCTGTGCGTGCGCGACGAAGAGGACCCTCACTTGCAAATTTAGCTTTTCTATTGAACAGACTTCTTTCTGTATGAAATATTATAGTTTAATTACATTTTAGGGTACCTGAGGATTAAATAGAAATGTATTTTGACTTCTTTTAATAAAGTTTAGCAGTAGCTTTTTGGATTCCTTTCTCTGCATGTTGAACAAGTGGATTACACAAATCGATTGCGCCAAAAAAACTGACTTTTTGGGAAATAAAGAATAATTGTTTCTAACAAAACGACAATGCAATTTGTAGCTGGGACCCTGCAAATCAGACGAAGATTTTCAAAAAGTAAGTGAATATTTAATTGCTATTTGTGATTTTACGAAACCTGTGCTGGTTGAAAAATATCTTGATGTGGGGCACCGTCCTCAAACAATGGCATGGCATGGCATGCTTTTGCTGTAAAGCCTATTGTAAATCGGACAATGCAGTTAGATTAACAATAATTTCAGTTTTTAACCGATATAAAACACTTGTATGTACCTAGATGTTTAATATCCATAATTTTTATGAGTATTTATTTGAATTGCGCGCCCTCCAATTTCACCGGAAGTTGTCGACAGGTGTTCCGCTGACCTAGGCCTCCTTGCTCGCACATATTTTTCAGTTCTGCCCACAAATTTTCTATAGGATTGAGGTCAGGGCTTTGTGATGGCCACTCCAATACCTTGACTTTGTTGTCCTTAAGCCATTTTGCCACAACTTTGGAAGTATGCTTGGGGTCATTGTCCACTTGGAAGACCCATTTGCGACCACGCTTTAACTTCCTGACTGATGTTGCTTCAATATATCCACATAATTTCCCTGCCTCATGATGCCATCTATTTTGTGAAGTGCACCAGTCCCTCCTGCAGCAAAGCACCCCCACATGATGCTGCCACCCCTGTGCTTCACGGTTGGGACCGTGTTCTTCACCTTTTTTCCTCCAAACATAACAGTGGTCATTATGGCCAAACGGTTCTATTTTTGTTTCATCAGACCAGAGGACATTTCTCCAATAAGTATGATCTTTGTCCCCATGTGCAGTTGCAACCCGTAATCTGGCTTTTTCATGGCAGTTTTGGATCAGTGGCTTATTCCTTGTTGAGCGGCCTTTCAGGTTATGTCGATATAGGACTCATTTTACTGTGGATATAGATACTTTTGTACCTGTTACCTCCAGCATCTTCACAAGGTCCTTTGCTGTTGTTCTGGGATTGATTTGCACTTTTCGCACCAAAGTACGTTCATCTCTAGGAGACAGAACGCGTCTCCCTCCTGAGCGGTATGACGGATGCATGGTCCCATGGTGTTTATACTTGCGTACTATTGCTTGTACAGATTAACGTGGTACCTTCAGGCATTCAGGCACCTCCCGGGTGGCACAGTGGTCTAGGGCACTGCATCGCAGTGCTAGCTGCGCCACCAGAGTCTCTGGGTTCGCGCCCAGGCTGGGCTGGGTTCGCGCCCAGGCTCTGTCGCAGCCGGCCGCAACCGGGAGGTCCGTGGGGCGACGCACAATTGGCATAGCGTCGTCCGGGTTAGGGAGGGTTTGGCCGGTAGGGATATCCTTGTCTCAGTATGTAAAATGTAATGAAATGTAAAAAAAAAAAAAATGTAAGTCGCTCTGGATAAGAGCGTCTGCTAAATGACTAAAATGTAAAATGTAAATTTGGAAATTGCTCCTAAGGTTGAACCAGACTTGTGGAGGTCTACAATTTATTTTCTGAGATCTTGGCAGATTTTTCTTTTGATTTTCCCATGATGTCAAGCAAAGAGGCACTGAGTTTGAAGGTAGGCCTTGAAATACATCCACAGGTACACCTCCAATTGACTCAAATTATGTCAATTAGCCTATCAGAAGCTTCTGCAGCCATGACATCTTTTTCAGGAATGTTCTAAGCTGTTTAAAGGCACAGTCAACTTAGTGTATGTAAACTTCAGACCAACTGGAATTGTGATATAGTGAATTATAAGTGAAATAATCTGTCTGTAAACAATTGTTGGAAAAATTACTTGTGTCAAGCACAAAGTAGATGTCCTAACCGACTTGCCAAAACTATAGTTTGTTAACAACAAGTTATTGAAAAACTAGTTTTAATGACTCCAACCTAAGTGTATGTAAACTTCCGACTTCAACTGTACGTTTAGTTAATTTAGCAGATGCTCTTATCAGACTTTTGATACTAATGTAGGGTGAAAGGGGGCAACAAAATGTTGAACCGCTATAAAGAAATGGTATAGAAACGTATTTTGACAACACAAAATACATTGGAGTTTAGTTCAGCCCAATACATACTTCAAATATATTAAACAGAAATACTGCCCAACTCTGGCCACGATGAGGTTCATTTTGAGAAGTCAGCAAACCTTCTTGTAAGCTACCTATGTAAACTCAGCAAATAAGGAAACGTCCTCTCACTGTTAACTGCGTTTATTTTCAGCAAACTTAACATAGTGTAGATATTTGTATGAACATAACAAGATACAACAACTGAGACATAAACTGAACAAGTTCCACAGACATGTGACTAACAGAAATGGAATAATATGTCCCTGAACAAAGAAATACTGCCCATCTCTGAGCATCAACATTAGTATAGCTAGCTATTTATCTTAACATTTCAGTGGTTATAGCTTTTCAAGGCCCAACCTTTCATAAAGACAATGAAAATATTTCTGCCCCTAGAGCAAATCTGCCCTGGGAACAGTAAAACTGCAATCATACAACCTGTTCATTGCCTTGTACATGAGGAAGACTCAAAATTATAAACTGTGTGGTAAATTAAATCACCACACAGTTTTCAAGTCAAGCCCACAGCTTTCTCAAATATCATGTAGCTACACACGTGACTATTGCTATAAGTGTTAGGATACAGGCAGTGCGCTGGCTGCCATGGTGATTTTCCATTAATCACAGCTGCATTTGGAGATGAGTAATTTCACAAGGTCACTGCAGGTTACCAGAGGCCTCTATGACACAGTAGCCTGCTAATATAATAAAGGGGCCATATGGAGGATGATTATACTAGACTGTAGAAAAACATGATGCTGTCCAGAATGGCTGAGATAAAAGCCTCATGTTCAGAGATCTCAGTACACATAGTGCAAGTAGGTAGGGTATAGCAGTTATAACTTCATATTTCATAATGTACAATGATGCCATATTGCTTTAAATTAAAGCTTTTAATTCCTGAATTAACAAAGTTGATTGGTGATTGACTGGTAGATTGTGTGCATTGCACCTGTGGTATGGAATTGAGGAGAATTGATAGACCAAGAACGTTTCCGTAAACACTGGTAAATTCTCACACGTGTGCACTGTGAAGATACTTCTTTCCTCAATGGGCATTGCTGTTTCCCCCCTTTTATTCAAGTTTTCAAGATATGCAACTTTCAAAATACTGAAATCATCCTGTATGATGCATGTTGCATCATATGATACAAAATGTATCATACGGGAGTATTTCTGTATTTTGAAAGTTACAAATCCTGGAAACTTGATTGCTGACAAACAAAACATTTTGGGACTATCTCAACAATGGACTAATGAAACAAACACCAAAAGATTGCTTTTTGGGTGGAGTTTTCCTTTAAGGCTACTGACATCATCAGAACTAGTGAGATGTGAATCGATCCTCAGAGAAATAATGTGATGCTACTATGGTAATGGAAATACTGTGGGTTTTAGTTCTCAGAAAATCTGTTTTAGACATTTGTGTTTGGAAAAAGTCAAGTTTTATGCCAGTGCTTTGATGTGCCTCAAGATACTGTCACGTTGGTAACAATGATTCGGGAGACAGGCGCAGGAATGCGTAATATTACGGCATGCCGTGTAAGGGCACGGGGACGAAGACCAAACAAACACGTAACAAAAACACAGGGTTGAAACCCAAACAAAAGTGCGAGGAGTACCTTTAATAAATAACACACGGGACGAGATGATTAACACACGGGACGAGACCCGTAACCATCTGCACAATCCACAAGGGCACAAAAGCCCAAAACACACAGCACAGGTACTCACACGCACCAACGGACATTGTAACAATAATCAACAGTCCAATGGAAACCAAAGGGCACACTTATACAAGTCCTAATCAGTGGGAATAGGGGACAGGTGTGTGTAATGAAAGTTCCGGAGGGATCCGTGACAGATACATAGGATACATTGGTTTGGAACTATTCATTACATTAATATTTTGGCAAAATTACACTTGAATAAAGCCCTCTTGAAATCCCCCATGAAGATGACACAATTGCATGCATACTTTTGGTAACATTACTTTAACAGGGCCTTCTGAAATCAAGTGCATAGGTCTGCAAGAGCGGAGCTGCTTTATCGCTGAAGCATCACACACACACACACACACACACACACACCGGCACACACTAACTTCAAGATTCTCCATTCACTCATTGAGAGATGGTCTAAATTAGCAGCTGGCACTGGAGCCAGGTGTACAGCTAAAGTTGGTTAAACACACCGACATAAAGAATAACAGACGCCCCATGGATCCCTGGGGTTGCATCACATGGTAGAAGCTGCTAATCCAATGTGGCTGGAAGCCAACTGTTACTGTGCTACAAGCTGCATACCTTCTAATTAACAAAGATGAAAGGTACAGGACAACTGCTGCCATTGTGGACTTCCCCTGGGAAAAGACAGGAGGAGACTCCAGGCTGGGTAGTGTGTGTGTCTGTGTCTCTGTAACATAATGCTACCTACCTTTCTGAAGGTACGACTGAATTACTAACATGACTGCTAGGCAGCACCATGATGAAATGCTAAAAATAGGTCAGAAATACGTCTTCTCTCTGACCTGATACTAAGCATTATTGCTAAACAACAGAATAATTAGGAGCTGTCATGCATGAGACAGACTTGGCTTGGGGCTTTGGAAATGTTAGCTCGTTAGCAAGGAGGAGAGGAGGGGCCTTGCATGATCACTTCATTAATAATCAAACAGCACATAGGCCAAGCACAGGAACATAAGCAATGTCTCAAAAGCCGTTTTCTATTCCTGGTAAGTGCTGGGTTAGCCTTCATCAGCCATTTGGTTACTGGCTATAGAGGGAGAAGAAGGGAGGGCTGCATTCTGTACCTCCATGCTTTAGCTTATGTAAGGAGGGACAGAATCTGAAACAACTTAAAGTAGACAGTGACTGATTGATGATAGTTCCCCATCAGAGTAAATCTAGATATCATAGGCAAGGAGTGACATTGTCTGAAAAATTTTATATAATCTGAAGCATGATTTCATTATGTTGTAACTTTTTGTCATGAAAACAAGACCAAAGGCTGAAGAGGCCAAATAAGTTCTATATGAAGGTTGATGTTTTTCTCATATTGGCCTGTGGCAGAAGTTGTTTTCACCTATTGTATTGTATTTGTCACATGCACAAGTACAGTGAAATGCTTAACTTTCAAGCCTTAACGAACAGTGCAGTATTCAATATAAAAAAAGTATAACTAATAAGAAAATAAAAATAACATAAAAACACACAAAATAAGAGAGAAAGCTATTTACAGGGTAAATGTACAATGTGCAGAGATACGGGAGCATTTGAGGTAGATATGTACATGTAAGGAGGGATTAGGAGAAAGTGACTGGTAGCAGGATAAATGATAATAATAATAAACAGTATGGCAGCAGCATAAGTGGTGGGTGGGTGTGGAGGGTGTGTATGTAAGTGTAAGTGTGTGGGTGTTTGTGTGAGTGTGTCTGCAAGAGTGTCATGTAAACAGCGTTGAAAAGTGACTGGTAGCAGGAATATATAGTAAATACTTGGTAATATACTAATGGTAATATATGCATGTAAACAGGAGTAATAGTGACCAGTAGCAGGATAAATAGATAGACACGAATAGTTAATCAATAATTAATGAACAGCAGAGTAGTGGTACTAATAAATCTAATCAATAATCATTTTAGCGGCAGCGTAGGTGTGAAGGGGAGCAGTAGTTGTTAGTCATTTAACAGTCTTATGGCCAGGGGATAGAAGCTGTTTAGGAGTCTGTTGGTATGAGCCTTGATGCACCTGTACTGCCTGCCGGACAGGAGCATGGAGAACAATCCATGTCTCGGGTGGCTGGAGTCTTTGGTAATTTTTCGGCATGTACTGCCTGGATGGCTGGGAGCTCACCCCCAGTGATGTGCTGGCCCAGCACCCTCTGTAGGGCCTTCCTCACATTGCTGTGTGCTGTGGCCCCTTGGATCCATGGGGACAAAGCCTTTAATAGAGCCTGATTCATTGTAACACTGCTTAGGTGAACTGACACATTAATTTGTTTCACAGTAGAGATTTATTCCTTGCCAAACTTTTCACTTTGGATTCTCCTCAGCAAACAGCTAACCGAACCACAGACTAACATGATATGGGATGGTGTTGGTAAGGTTACTGACATCCTCTTCTGACTCTTCTGTACCACAGTCAGCTGAGCCTAGAGAAGCATTCTCAAGGATTCACACTTTGTGCTAACGCTGTGCCGTCTGGTTTGTGTCAGTGCCCGAATCATGTCGAGTCAAATTGTGTCTCAGGTCACCAGAGTTCCGCTCCAAGTGCACTCACTCTTTGTGATTCCAACATTAAATGGACAAGTACGTTGCTTTATTTAAAAGGCAATGTTGTTTCACTAAAGCAGTTCTGTGCTAGGCCTCACACCTGGGGCCAGTTTGGCATATGCCTGGTCGTAAATCTACGCCCGACAGAATGCGCTAACAAAAACAATAACAGTGGAGTGAATCTGATCAATTAAGTTGGATTGTCTTAGATTTGTCTTAAACTGTATTTCACCAGGGAAGGAAGAGTGGTTGGAAAAAAAGGCCAAGGTTCATTAGAATGTTCTGCTTGATAGCCACAGTCACAGCACTTCAATTGCTGCTGTAAATGGTGTGTAATTGCTGTGACTGATTGATTCAAGGCATAATGTGCTATGCAGAAGACTTATGGAACTTCATCGTTAGATTCACTTCCTCTGTGTTTGGGAACACCAAAAAAGCTAACAGACGACAACCGTTGGCCAGCACTGGCCGAATTCACAACTATTCCCTTCATCTCTTAAGAGGGGACTCCAAATCTCTTTGCAAAGCTCCTTTAAAGGCTCAAACCAGTCTTGTCAGGATTGATGGTCAGAGTGCAAAACCCCTCCTGTTCATGGATTTTGTTTTTGCTGAAGTCAAGATACAAGCCAAAATTATTTGTTGTTGATTCAAATCATCCTTCTTGCACTACTATGGATGAATCATATTTTTTTTTTTGTAAATTTACAGCAGTGCTATCGGAGTGTATATCACAAAGTAGGAAGCAGACCCTTAGTGCTTTAATGGATGTCTAGCATCAATACCAAACTGTCAATGCCAGATGTGAGCAGTAATATGTGCTTAACCCTACTATGACTACAAATCAGGGTCAGAGGTCAGTAATAATGATGTTGAGGAGAGTGAATGGGACAAAACGAGAGCCTCAATGGCGGAGAAGACAGGGTGAGAGAGTTGAAGAGATCTGAAGGTCCTACAGAACACCAATTATCACCATAATTAAGCCTTTGACAAAAGTTCAAGCAAACATCAACAAAGATTTTTCGTGAAGAGAAAATAAATCTATCATTTGGCAGCTCATATAGCTATGCCATTGTAGATTCTCATTCCAGTAGAGGAGGTGAAGGGGGGACAACTCATTGTACCCTAAAGGAGGGAAGGGGGGGGGGGGGGGATTCTCAGCGCGCAAAATAATAATTTATGCATTCAAGCGTTCAATCACAGGCGGTGACCTAGAAATGAAGAAACTATCCAACAAAGAGCTGAGGCGAGACAATAAAGCCCTTATCCTCCCAGGAGGGCCATCCGCTCCATCAGATGGATCCGATTATACAACAACAGGGCTGAGCCAAGCCGACAGCCGCGTCTGTGCCCGCACTCACAGGGCACTGCCCACAGGATGGTGTGACATGACATGTCAGCCATACTGTACTATGCTGTGTATTCCTCCAAGGGCCTTTGGGATGTGCATGCAAACACACATTAGAGTAGACTTTTGAGGAACATCCAACTGGTCATGCGGACAGAGTGCTAGTGTTAGAGCTCATAGTAGATGTCTGTGTGCACGTATATAGGGGGATTTGACAGAGACCGGGGGACAGCCCTGCTGATCATGGACACATTGTAACATTGGTGGATGAGCATGTTGACATAGCAGCCATAATCCAGATATAGAACTGTTTATGTATATGAGAGAGCACCATGATCCATATACAGGTGAATACAAAGTACACATCACATATAAAAACACACACTATATCCATGTGGACCATCCATGTTGCCCTGAAGTGTCAGGTCATCTCAGAAACAATTAGAGTTTACAAGTATTACATATTCATAAGGCACTCCCCTTACAACAGCATGGCTGTTCACTTGTACAGATTAATTATAAATCATAAATTGTGTGGGTTTGGATACATATGACAATCTTCTGACTGGGAAGACTTCATGAAAATGCATGGGAGTCTTCGAACAATGCCAAATGCACATTTCATCAATGAAATACCACATAGTGAGAAGCGCATCTAAACATAATGTTATGTGAGAATGTGTTTTAAACGATTGGCAGACAAGTCAAGAACATGAAAAAAAGTAGAAGCTGTATTTCTGCATTTTTCAATACTGTATAGTAAGTACCCTGATGAATCCAGCTGTAAGACTAGATACTTGCTTTAGACTCTGCTGTTTACATCCACAGTTACTGTTTTCTAATTTCACACTGTAGTTTGCATGTGGCAGTATACTATCCCAAATGAGGTTTTGGTTGCCATTGCATCCTGGGTCCATGCCAACCATGAGGGATACTGATCACATCTCTCTTTGGGCTTGAAAAGAATGTCCTGCCCATCCCATGTAACCCTGAAAGGAGTTGAAAAGAATGTCCTGCCCATCCCATGTAACCCTGAAAGGAGTTGAAAAGAATGTCCTGCCCATCCCATGTAACCCTGAAAGGAGTTGAAAAGAATGTCCTGCCCATCCCATGTAACCCTGAAAGGAGTTGAAAAGAATGTCCTGCCCATCCCATGTAACCCTGAAAGGAGTTGAAAAGAATGTCCTGCCCATCCCATGTAACCCTGAAAGGAGTTGAAAAGAATGTCCTGCCCATCCCATGTAACCCTGAAAGGAGTTGAAAAGAATGTCCTGCCCATCCCATGTAACCCTGAAAGGAGTTGAAAAGAATGTCCTGCCCATCCCATGTAACCCTGAAAGGAGTTGAAAAGAATGTCCTGCCCATCCCATGTAACCCTGAAAGGAGTTGAAAAGAATGTCCTGCCCATCCCATGTAACCCTGAAAGGAGTTGAAAAGAATGTCCTGCCCATCCCATGTAACCCTGAAAGGAGTTGAAAAGAATGTCCTGCCCATCCCATGTAACCCTGAAAGGAGTTAGGCTAAGGTCACTGAGCAACTTGTTTAGTGGTAATGCATCAATGTACCATCTAGCTATTGTTTCCAAATGAATAGAGGAACCTCTAATTGCAACTAGGGAGCAGGGATGTCCAACCCTGCCTTTCACAGGTTTTCATGGAGAAGAATTACTGCGATTATACTGGCCATTTGGCAAATTGTAAATCCTTCTTGTTTTTGATCATCATTGTGAAAACAATGAAAAGTGTGGCAGGATTTTTTTAGGTACGCTCAGTTGAAGATGTACACACACTTTGGTAACTCTGTGGATCCAACGGCCGAACGACAGATGCCCATCAATTTAGCATCAAAATCACATCCAGCTGCCATGTTCAGTTATAATAAATGCCTCAGGGAAAATGCAGAACCAAACAAATTTGTTTGCCTGTGGATTTAAATAAATCATCCCATTACATGGGCACATAACATAAAGAAGTGAATCTCTATGAACTACATTCCTTACCAACATCAATGCACTGCACGGACAAAATGACCCGACTCTAAGACTGAATATGGGAGGGTGAAAGCTCTAGGGAGCATTTTCTTTTCAGCTTTTGATCAGATTTTGCTTCTCTGACAGCTGGATTTAGGAGTCATGCAGTTCTATTGAAAACACCAGTTCTATCTGCAGCTCACCTTTAGCCAAGACGAACAATACCACCAAAAAGCAAAATGTTGAGCAATGATGGCTAATTTCTGGCAATGTGTTGCCTGTACAAAAAGAAAGAAAGAAAGTTACACACTCTCCATATACTCCCAACAATTTAACGGGAAAACCTAAACAATGTTTCAGCATGCAGTGCCTTCTTCAGGGTTGTCTTAACCTGTAAAATGGGTTGTTGTTCAATGCCCCCTCAGCTACCATGAACTATGTGCAGCCTTTTACTTCATGTGAAGAGAAAAAAAGTCACTATGCATATTACCATCAAGAACAGAGGGAGTGATTGAAAATGAAAGACCGTCTCAGATGCACTGTGGGATGACAGTTTTGTGAGGAGAATAAGGTTTTATGTTATGTTACATAACAAGACCAGATCTGACAGCCAAATGAGTTGGGGCCATCATGACTCTACACATGGT
This sequence comes from Salvelinus namaycush, assembly GCF_016432855.1. NCBI lineage: Eukaryota > Metazoa > Chordata > Actinopteri > Salmoniformes > Salmonidae > Salvelinus > Salvelinus namaycush. Next base: position 15,923,452 of record NC_052327.1, on the reverse strand, counting down.
GGATGAATTATATACACTGAGTATACCATACGTTAGGAACACCTTCCTAATATTGGGTTGCACACCCAGGTGTACTGTTTTGTATACTCAGTGTATATAACTCATCCACTATTTTGTTGCACTGTATATGGAAGTGATGGCTACCTTATTGTAGGCTGTTTTGCTACTGTAGTATTGCAAGCAGGCAATATCTTGCTAATGTATTACAAATCAGGACCAGGGAGTAATACTGTAAAACATGTATAATCCTGTTAAACAGAGACAATCCAGTTTAGCCTAAAATATTATTTTGTCCATCTATGCCATTCCTATCAGCGCAGATGTTTCTTGACCATCATTTTTTAAAAGCTTGACATTCAACGTCGAGCATGTTCCAGAAATGTTCAATCTTCACATGATCCTAGGACACTGCCTCAGAAACTGGATAAATATACAAGGAAGACTGAAGTGAACTAGACAGAAACATTCTGGTTAGCAGTTAGCGAGGCTTATGTCTGTAATAAGCTCAAGGGAGCCAACAACCGACCATAACGGACCATCTTCATGTTAATGCTTGAGTCGCACCATACCCTAGTTAAGTCCAATCCCGGGAACCATTCTCTCCATCCATCCTACCATCTGACCTGACTCCCTGCCACTCGGCCGACCATGAAGTCACAGAGACATCTGAGAAGCAGATTCCTGAGGTTGCCTTGGTGACGGGTAGGGAACAAGGCCTGCTGTGTTTACTCTAGGGAGTGGATAGTGATGATGACACGGTGGCCAGATGAGCAGCTCCCCCTCTGAAAGCTAACTGGCCATTATCAGGAAACCACTCTCCTCTGGAGAATATAATCACATATGTTTAGTTCCCAAGACAAACAATAAAGTAATGGTTAGCAGTTTTGATAGGGTATATTAATCCCTAAATAGTAAATGGGTTGTTTATTCCTTAAATGAAGATATCGAATAATTTACATTTTGTCAAAGAAACATTCAGTCAAACTCTTTTTATATTTATTTATTAAAGTGAGATAAAAAAAAACACCACTCCAGTAAGTTTACTGACTGACTGAAGTGTATCGCACAGTTTTCTGCTATCAAATACAGACTGAATAATATACTTACATAGCAAGGGAGCTAGGAATAACTTTGAACTGATTCACAAGAATCACCATTATCAGCAAAACACAATACACTACGACCAGCCATTTCAATATATTGATTTCCATTTGAGACCCTCGGGAAGCAGAAAGAGACAACAAAATAAAATAAAAACATGACAAAAAAACAACAACAAACAAAATAAAGATGGTACATTTCAGTGCAAATTCAAAAATAGAAAATATTGGTGAGTTAATAAATTCAAAATGTTGAGTTGAACTATTCACATTCCTTTCCGTATGGTTTCTGTAAACAAATGGACAATTTATCATACAGTTGAAGTCGGAAGTTTACATACACCTTAGCCAAATAAATTTAAACTCAGTTTTTCACAATTCCTGACATTTAATCCAAGTAAAAATTCCCTGTCTTAGGTCAGTTAGGATCACCACTTTATTTTAAGAATGTGAAATGTCAGAATAATAGTAGAGAGAATTATTTCTTTCAGCTTTTATTTCTTTCATCACATTCCCAGTGGGTCAGAAGTTTACATACACTCAATAAGTATTTGGTAGCATTGCCTTTAAATTGTTTAACTTGGGTCAAACACTTCGGGTAGCCTTCCACAAGCTTCCCACAATAAGTTGGGTGCATTTTGGACCATTCCTCCTGACAGAGCTGGTGTAACTGAGTCAGGTTTGTAGGCCTCCTTGCTCGCACACGCTTTTTCAGTTCTGCCCACAAATTTTCTATAGGCTTGAGGTCAGGGCTTTGTGATGGCCACTCCAATACCTTGACTTTGTTGTCCTTAAGCCATTTTGCCACAACTTTGGAAGTATGCTTGGGGTCATTGCCCATTTGGAAGACCCATTTTCGACCAAGCTTTAACTTCCTGACTGATGTCTTGAGATGTTGCTTCAATATATCCACATAATTTTCCTTTACCTCATGATGCCATCTATTTTGTGAAGTGCACCAGTCCCTCTTGCAGCAAAGCATCCCCACAACATGATGCTGCCACCCCCGTGCTTCACGGTTGGGATGGTGTTCTTCGGCATGCAAGCCTCCCACTTTTTCCTCCAAACATAACGATGGTCATTATGGCCAAACAGTTCTATTTTTGTTTCATCAGACCAGAGGACATTTCTCCAAAAAGTACGATCGTTGTCCCCATGTGCAGTTGCAAACCGTAGTCTGTTTTTTTTTATGGCGGTTTTGGAGCAGTGGCTTCTTCCTTACTGAGCGGCCTTTCAGGTTATGACGATATAGGACTCGTTTTACTGTGGATATAGATACTTTTGTACCTGTTTCCTCCAGCATCTTCACAAGGTCCTTTGCTGTTGTTCTGGGATTGATTTGCAATTTTCGCACCAAAGTACGTTAATCTCTAGGAGACAGAACATGTCTCCTTCCTGAGTGGTATGACGGCTGCGTGGTCACATGGTGTTTATACTTGCGTATAATTGTTTTTACAGATGAATGTGGTACCTTCAGGCATTTGGAAATTGCTCCCAAGGATGAATTTGTGGTCTACAAATTATTTTTATCTGAGGTCTTGGCTGATTTCTTTAGATGTTCCCATGATGTCAAGCAAAGAGGCACTGAGTTTGAAGGTAGGCCTTGAAATACATCCACAGGTACACTTCCAATTGACTCAAATTATGTCAATTAGCCTATCAGAAGCTTCTGAAGCCATGATATCATTTTCCAAGCTGTTTAAAAAGGCACTGTCAATTTAGTGTATGTAAACTTCTGACCCACTGGAGTTGTGATACAGTGAATTATAAGTGAAATCATTTCTATGTAAACAAATGTTGGAAAAATTACTTGTGTGATGCACAAAGTAGATGTCCTAACCGACTTGCCAAAACTATAGTTTGTTAACAAGAAATGTGTGGAGTGGTGAAAAAACAAGATTTAATGACTCCAACCTAAGTGTATGTAAACTTCCGACTTCAACTGTATATACACACACAACTTGAGTAAACCGAGACATATGTTCACCAGAGTTTACATCAATTAAATTCAAAGTAAATTCAGGAAATTAAGTGAACATTTAGAATAGGGCGTGTCCTCTAAACTCTAACTTGTTGGGAATAAAACATTTACTAATCCTAACTGTAAGGCTCTCCCAGACTCAGATTAAGCCTATCCCCAGACTAGCAAGCATTCTCAATGGAGTAAATTTAATCCGAGTGCGGGAAATCAGCCCAATAGGTTTACAGTCCGATCTCTTGACCTCTTCACAGGGCAGTTGTAACATCTGATGGAGGTCATGACCTTTTGACTCTTCTTAGCAGTGGGTCGCTGCAGTGGTGTAGGAGGAGGATGCCTCCCTGTGGATGGTGCTGAAGGGCGACAGCTCCAGGTCGGTGGTGGTGCACTCGTGCTCGTTCTCCTCGCTGGTGGTGGCGGTGGTGGAAGATCTGGGCGGGCCACACTCGTCACAGCAGCAGCAGCAGCAGTCCAGGAAGGCCCGGCTGAAGGGCTGGCACAGGCAGAACAGCAGGACAGGTGTCACTGCCGACTTACAGAACAACAGCAGCTGGCTGACCAGATGGAGAATGTCCAGGGTCCGTCTGGGAATTCCCGCCGCCATGTAGACAGTGACGATGTTGCAGATGTTCTCTGGGATGATGCAGAAGCCATAGAGGATGGCCAAAGCCACAACTGTGCAGTTCATCTGGCTCTCCTGATGGATCTGTTTCTTGTTGCCGCGCACACAGGCCCGCTCGGCCTGCCGGATCTTACAGGCGGTCACCAGGGAGCTGCCGATGGTGAACAGCGTGGGCAGGCAGAAGTAGCAGCCAAAGTACCACCAGAGGCGAGCACCATCATAGGTCAGGCCCAGTACGTAGAGCGTGTCAGGGAGCTCGGTGGAGATACGAACCACGCATCGCTGGCAGGGCGTCACATCCGGAGTCTCGCCATCTTCAGTGACCAGCTGGCGGATCAGGAGCTCTGGCAGGGCCAATAGGAGAGCCCCGATCCAGATAACGGCCAGCTTGGCGGCCGTGGAGGCACAGTTCTCAATCATCTCATAGTACATCTGGACGTTGTTGGCAGCGCGGAAGCGGTCGATGCACAAGGCACACAGGGTAAAGGTGGTAACCCCTAGGGAGGCGACCTGGAAGGACAAAGAGAAGGGAGGAGAATGAAAGATACTATCCAGTTAATGTGTTATTACTGCACATTAACAATATAGTGAGAGTTATTTTGTTTTTGATTGAGAAACAAGTATAGAAAATGTATCCAAATGTATCCAGATACTTCTCCTTATTGTATAGCACCTTGGGAAGTCTGGATAAAATACCAAGGCCCCAGAGCCATGTTGCTCTCTGAAAAGACCAAAAGAATGTGTCCACTGTAAACCATCCATGTTTTAAATACCGCTTGGAACAATTTTCAAATGACAATGGTACAGCACAGAATACTAGACGTCAACAGGTTTAGAGAGAGGGAGAGACATCTTCCATAAAGAGGTCCTGTTTTGACAGCTCTCTTACTGGAGAACTCGAATGTCCACACTTGTTTTAATAAATGACAAACAGATTTTTCCGTCCTTCATCGCACACTAGATCCTCATTTCCTATACTGAGATGTTTGAAAGTAGCCATGAGTAATGTGTTATGAGTGATATTGTTTTAAAGAGTGGGGAGACTATAGTTGGATGCTAAAGGGGATACTTTAGACTTACATTTATTTTTAGAGCAACAGCTTATAATATCGATGACTTTGTAACGTGATAAAGAAGGAGCACAGCATATCGTGCTGTATGCAAGGGAGACCAATTGTAGTCCTCGATGGTTACAGTATGCCGTTCTCATTTCTTAGCCTAATCAACTTATGGACCTGGCAAGAGAGCCAGCTCATATTCATGATTAAATAACATGAAAACAAACTGCAGACCATGAGGCATGGAGATTAATATCTCAATGCAATATCTCTATCCCTACACCCAGATCTCCACTATGCTCCAATCTTTTGCTATCACAATACAGCCACAAAAATGTTGCAAATGTGATTGCTTTTTCACCCAAATCTTACACGCTAATACACGTAGAACTCAGAGACAGCAGATCTGCAGTTTACATTGAGTATTAAGTTCAGTGTTGTCTTCTAGACTGTGTAGTAGTGCTATGTTCTTTTGTTGCTAGGCTTGATCATTGTGACTGCCTCCTTATGGGCCTTGGCAGAGGAAGGTGTAAACACAGGAGCCAGTGCCTGAGCCAGAGAAGCCATGAGTACTGTCAGACGTACAGGGGCAGGCTTTGATCTGTTCGGTCCTTATGGCCTCAGAGAGAGAGAGTGATCTGTTGCACTTCACAAACAGCACCATTTGTATGTAGCCCTTTACACTCCTACCCGTATACGGGTTGAAAATGGAAGATTTGGGCATTGATAAGCGTTTCAATTGGAACGCAGTGGCTGTACAGCAACATGCTATAAATGATGTCAGAGCTCAGGCTCTGCAATTCACAGCGCTGTATGGGTTTTGACTGACAGCTGTTCTTAACTTGAGCACCCCTACGCGACAAAAAGTTGACCCCATCCCTCCCTCTAATTGGTCAACTTTTGCAAGAAAAAAAATGGTTGTCTGGGTGAGGGAAATGCTGTAAATTAAGAGGAATCTATGTATTTGAAATCTGAGACGTTGAGGATTATAATAAACACCGCTTTGATGTCATACAAGCAAGCCAGACACCCTAAATTCAAATGTGCACTTCACATTTCCATGTCATAAAACTCATGTCATATCATGTCATGTCACGTCAATGTTTATGATCACTATGTTAAATGTACAGTTACAAGATGACATGGCGTCATACCCTGGATTGTCCTGAACAAAATTAGCCTTTGTTTGAATCAGGAGAATAGAATTATGGTAAGATTTGCCAAATGGAGGGTGGGGGAGAGCTTTGTATGCATCTCTGTGTGTTGAGTAAAGGTGGTCTAGAGTTTTTTTTCTCTGGTTGCACATGTGACATGTTGGTAAAAATGTGGTAAAACCGATTTAAGTTTGCCCGCATTAAAGTCCCCGGCCACTAGGAGCGCCGCTTCTGGGTGAGCATTTTCTTGTTTGCTTATGGCCTTATAGAGTTGGTTGAGTATGGTCTTAGTGCCAGCATCGCTCTGTGGTGGTAAATAGACGGCTACGAATAATATAGATCAGAACTCTCTTGGTAGACAATGTGGTCTACAGTTTATCATAAGGTACTCTACCTCAGGCAAGCAATACCTCGAGACTTCTTTAATATTAGACATCGCGCACCAGCTGTTAGTGGCGGGCAGGCCTTGTGTAACTAACCTCTGTCACCTTTGTGTCCATAATGACACATTTTCATGTGACAGAGTACTTCAGTTGCCACAGGAACCATTAGAATTAATGTCCCCACTGTTTCTGTAATTACGCTCCATTAACTGCTTGATTACCGAGTCACTTAACATAACGAGGATGCCGCTGCCACTATGCATTTAATGTTCTTACCATAGAGGTAGGCGACTCAAAGAGACTTAAAGTGCTAGGTCTGGGACTGTGGTTTTAAATTGCCTACAGGGCGGCAGGTAGCCTAGTATTTAAGACCATTGGGCCAGTAACTGAAAGGTTGCTGGTTTGAATCCCCGAGCCGACTAGGTGAAAAATCTGTCTGTGCCCTTTGGTAAGGCTCTCAATTGCTCTGCATTATGTCAAATGTAAATGTTGTACTTACAAACCTTGTCACTAAGCAGCTTACAGACATATTTGGATTGTCTGGGTCTTTGTGTGGTGGTTTATCTGTCTTGTTGCCATTATGTACAATATGTACGCCCGGACAGATGAATTTAGCCACCCGTAGAAGCTTTATCATCTAGATAATTTCCTCTTCTAAAAGGAGTGTGCTTCCTTCTCCGGGTAAATAATTAACACATTTCCCATGAAAGGCACTCAGGACCCGCAGTATGACAGTGAACCCCTGCAAGATTCATCCATCTTACATGAAGTACATTTCTGTGACTGTCAGAAAAGACAGACTGGTAAAAGGCAGGAGATTAAGTCAAAGAGGTCTGTGGAAGAGGAGAGGATTGGACTTTATAAAATAGAGACAGGTACACCCAGCCCTAGGGTTTTGCACTTGTGGAGATGTGAAAGGATTGGATAGGTGTAAACAGTAGGGAAAATTGCACCTAGCCTATCAAGGACAAGGTGGGTTCGTCAATGTGTTGATTATACTCATCCAATCTCTTCACATCTGCGTTTATTCCAATCAAAGCTACTTTCACCAAGAAAGTGCATAGTTGTTGAGGTGCATAGTTTTAACGCTGTGACCTTAATCACAGTTTATTTTGCAAACTGTATAAGGTGTTCCAAGTTCTTGGAATGCATAAGATCTAGGGCAGGCATCATCAACTAGATTCAGCCATGGGCTGATTTTTTTCTTGAGCGTTTGGTCGAGGGGCCAGAACATAATTATAAATAATTTATAGACTGCAAATTGACCGCAAGAAGCCCAAACATATATAATGTTTGAATAAAACATAATAATTTTAAACCTTGTATACCACATTTGTATACCATCTCTATATGTGTGAGATTACTTGGGAACATATTTCTTAAATCAAAATCACTTGGAGCTGATTTCCTGGTGTTTTTACAGACTTTAATGTCCCAATTTTTTTTCTTCTTAAAAAACGTTTTGCTCAGAAAGATTGGGGGGTAGGGGGGGTAGTAACAAGTGTGCTAATACTAATACAGAGCCTTTAGTTGCCTATGCTATGGCCACAATATATATACTTTACTGTGTGTTTAGAATTGTGTAACTCTGTAAAACATGTTATTTTAGAGGCTCTGCACAATGTCTATGTGATCCCTCAAAACCTAATTTGACCATTGTATATTTTACAATAGATGGCTGACAAAAGAGCTGCCTTACTGCTGAAATAGACATGGTAAACTGATGCAATATTAGGTGTGGGTCTGTGCAGTAATTACTGAGGCCCACTGTCTCATTGTTTAGACTAGAGAGAAAGTAGGACTGTAACTATCTCTGACCATAGATTGCCTTAGGGGCATTTACTTCTGTATCTAGCCAGTGACAGGTCACCTAAGAGTTTGAAACAACATGTTGAGGTGACATTGGAGAACAAGTAATCTAAACCTGGTACACTGCACACTAACCTGGTCTCAGAGCATTTTGTATTGTTCTGTACGTACACCTGTGACACTCCATTTGGTGTGATATGTTACGTATGGTATGTATTAATCTGTGGATGTCCATCATCCATTTTCATGATATGTTACGAATTTGCAAAATGTACAATATGTTAAGAATTTACAAAACATATGATATGCTAAGAATTCTAATTTGTTGTGGCTAATGTTAGCTAGCTGGCTAACGTTAGCTAGGCTAGGGGTTAGGGTTAAGAGTTAGGTTTAGCAAAACAAAAATGTAGTCATTTAGCAGACACTCTAATGCAGAGCGACTTACATGAGCAATTAGGGTTAAGTGCCTTGCTCAAGGGCACTTTGCAGGTGATTCACCTAGTCGGTTCAGGGATTCAAACCAGCAACCTTACGGTTACTGCCCCAACGCTCTTAACCGCTAGGCTACCTGTGTTAAGTGTTAAGGTTAGGGGAAGGGTTAGCTTACATTCTAGTTGCAAAGTAGCTAAACATTTGTAAGTGGTTAAAAGTTTCTTATTAGCTAAAATGCTAAAGTTTTCCCATGATAAGATTCGAACATGCAACCTTTGGGTTGCTAGACATTCGCGTTATATGCCCGACCAACCACCCTCCTTTATTTTTTGCCTTAAGTAACCTTCTGTTTTATGTAACCATACCAAACATAACACATCATACTAAATTCAGTGGCCCAGATTTACCCTTACTATGCAACGTCTAGTTTATGAGACCAGGCTGTGCACATAATTGAGCACAGATCATTGCATATCATATGAAGTACCTACAATGCAGAATAGAATGTAGATATGACAAGTGACAAGGAAGAGAGTTATTGACAGCAGACTTTGAACAGGGACCCCACTTCAACACCCAATCATAACACTCACTCAAGTAACACAATAGCTAGTGGGAATTACCTCAATATAGGGGATGATTTTACAGGAGAACTCCCCCAACAACCAGTTCTTGGTTAGTTCATGGAATATCACCAGCGGCAGGCAGAAAAAGATGACAACAAAATCCCAAAGTGCGAGATTGGCAAGAAGAGAATTTGAAATACTTCTCATGTAGTAGTTGTGGCACACAATGCACATGATTGCCATATTCCCAATTATTCCAACAGTGAAAATGATGACTGAAATGATCATGATGGCATATGATTCTGCTGTTATGGGGTAAAAGTTAGTTTTTATTACATATTTTCTCTTTGTTTGAGGATTGAGAGGAATCGGTGTGGTATAGTCCTGGGGGTCTGGCACAGTGAACTGTTCATAATCACTGGCATCAAATGGCAAGTCTGTTGACTGGCTCTGTGCCATAGGTTTAGGCAGCGGTTTCCACATGGCCAACAGTACATCCAAAGACGCATCTGACAGCATGGTTGGCTCACTTATTTTGTTATCTTTTTTACTGCCATCCTTCACATTTCTTCTCCGAAGGCTTACAGTCCCTCTTTTGTGTCTGCTGATCCGTTTGTGCTCGTTACGGTGGTGTCCTCCTCGCGTGTGTCTCATGGAGGGGTTTAAATGACCATATACAAAATCCAGCGTTTCCATGGTTGCATGCTTCTCGGTGTCCAACTTTTCCACCTTGAGGCTCTCTGACTTTCCATCCTTGAGTAACGTAACATAATCGGTTCCATTTGATGAATGGCTTTTGCGCACTATTGCTCTTTCATTCATAACTCTTTTCATATTAACAGTCCCATTCATGTTATCCACCCATGTCCTAACCACATCCCAAGACGATGCACTTGAGGTATGCACCCTTTTACTGTCCATTTCTTTGACAACTCTGCCATACGCCGAGTACCAGCTCTGCCTACTATTGGTTTTGTTTACGTTCCCGTTAGTGACGGCATCATGTCTAGGAGTAACATTTGTCTTTGTCTTCTCCCGGTGTATGTGAGTGAAAACAACCTCGCTACAAAGTGAAAAGCACAGTAATCTCAATAGTAGTACTAGCATTGTGTATCCTAAAACACGCGACAATAGGGGCTTGTATTCCAAATTGATGTATCCATTGATGTTTAGGCTACCAAATCGGAGACGACAGAACCAACGCCAAACCTCAATTCGCAAGTTTCAGACATTGTTATTTGACAGCGTCATTCAATAGTTGTCAAACCCTCATCCAATTAGATAAAGGGCACTAGGCAATTGTCAGGTGCTTCTCAGAATTCAACGTGGTCTCAGAGTATTTCGTATTATTGCAGAATTGCGCCAAAGGGAAGTTCAGCAACGTTTCTTTCCTAACCCTGTGAAGGAAGTATCCTTGAATCTCGGCACTGCCTCTCTGAAGATTGTATAGATTGTAAAAGATTTAAGTGGCCACAACATCGCATTTCCAAATCCAAATCATACCCGTCTGAAGTCTGCAGTTTTCTGGTGAGGTAGCATGTCCGAATAGCACCCTGGGCAGTTACTGGTATCCTCAGGTCCGAGGCGCCGAGTCCGAGATGAAGTGCGTTATTGTCGGGGACGTGCCAAGCTCATTCTGGAGCTGCACCACGCTTGTGATATGAACATCGCGGAGAGAAAAGAGAAGAGAAGGGCTCCCCTGGAGGCCTCCCAGATCTGTCACATTACTAAATCAGTCAGCATCACCACCTCAGACAAGTACAAACATATAATACATTTTTCTTTTTTTGAAGGAGGTTGATCTCCGTTGCTAACCTGAGAGGACTCACAAATGAAAATAATTTGCCAATGACATGATGTCATGTTATATCACTGTACACATCAAGGGATAGGGCCCTGGAGATGACAGGCCTCAGAATCCTTGAGTTCAAAAGGCATTTCACGGTTGCGCGTATTGGGGCGCTCGGTTAATGAATGCACTCATTGTCTTTTTTTTTTGGAACTGAACAGGTGCCCCTGGTATCAGCGATTTAAAAAATACCAGCGTACTATTCGACACTTCTATATTCATGTGGATGATACCATGATTGTGGATAATTATGAATTAATCATATATAATGATGAATGAGAAAGTTACAGAGGCATAAATAGCATACCCCCAAAAATGCTAGCCCCGCCTCTTATTGGTATTGGTGAGAGGTATGGTTAGCATGTTTTGGGGGTATGATCTTTGTGGCTCTGTAACTTCTCTCTCATCATTATTTACAATGAATGCAGGATTATTCGTAATCATGGAAGCATCCACATGAATCTAGATTTGTTCAGAAACATATTCTATTTTTATTTACAATAAAAGTGACTCCAAAATGACACAATGCATTATTTACCATTGATTTCTATTGGGCACAAAATAATCTGACACACAACCAAAACAAACTGCAAATGCATCAACAAGTTTGTCGAGTCACAAGCTTGATGTAGTCATTGCTTGCTAGGAATATGGGACCAAATACTAAACCTTTGACTACTTTAATACAAATACTTTTGGTTCCCTAAAATGGGGGAACTATGTACAAAAAGTGCTGTAAAAGGGTAGGGGGGTGGATCAGAAAACCAGTCAGTATCTGGTGTGACCACCATTTGCCTCATGCAGTGCGGCACATATCCTTCGCATAGAGTTGATCAGGCTGTTGATTGTGGCCTGTGGAATGTTGTCCCACTCCTCTTCAACGGCTGTGCGAAGTTTCTGGATATTGTCAGGAACTGGAATACGCTGTTGTACACGCCGTTCCAGAGCATACCAAACATGCTCAATGGGTGACATGTCTGGTAAGTATGCAGGCCATGGAAAAACTGGGACAATTTCAGCTTCCAGGAATTGTGTACAGATCCTTGCGACATGGGGTCGTGCATTATTTTGCTGAAGCATGAGGTGATAGCAGTGGATAATGTCACGACAATGGACAGGATCTCTTCACTGTATCTCTCTGCATTCAAATTCCCATCGATAAAATGCAATTGTGTTCGTTGTCTGTAGCTTCTGCCGGCCTATACTGACCACACACGACGCTATACACGTGGTCTGCGGTGTGAGGCCGGTTGGACGTACTGCCAAATTCTCTAAAACAATGTTGGAGGCAGCTTATGGTGGAGCAATTAATATTAAAATATCTTGCAACAGTTTTGGTGGTGGACATTCCTGCAGTCAGCATGCCAATTGCTGGCTCCCTGAAAACTTAAGATATCTGGGGAATTGTGTTGTGTGACAAAACTGCACATTTTAGTGTGGCCTTTTATTGTCCCCAGCACAAGGTGCACCTGTGTAATGATCATACTGTTTAATCAGCTTCCTGATATGCCACACATGTCTGGTGGATGGATTATCTTGGCAAAGGACAAATGCTCACTAACAGGGATGTAAACAAATTTGTGCACAACATTTGAGAGAAATAAGCTTTTTCTGCATATGGAACATTTCTGGGATCTTTTATTTCAGCTCATGAAACATGGGACCAACAATTTACATGTTGTTTTTATATTTTTGTTCTGTGTATATACAGTTCCTTCAGAAAGTATTCACACCCCTTGACTTATTTCACATTTTGTTGTAATACAGTGTCACGTCCTGACCATAGTTCTTGTGTGTTTTGCTTGTTTAGTGTTGGTCAGGACGTGAGCTGGGTGGGCATTCTATGTTGTGTGTCTAGTTTGTCTGTTTCTGTGTTCAGCCTGATATGGTTCTCAATCAGAGGCAGCTGTCAACCGTTGTCCCTGATTGAGAATCATATATAGGTGGCTTGTTTTGTGTTGGGGATTGTGGGTGGTTGTCTTCTGTCTTTGTGTTCTGCACCAGATAGGACTGTTTCGGTTTTCACATTTGTTATTTTGTAGTTTGTATAGTGTTCACGTTATTGTCTCTTCTTTATTAAATCATGTTGAACACTAGCCGCGCTGCATTTTGGTCCTCTCCTTCATCCCAGGAAGAAAGCCGTTACAGAACCACCCACCAAACTCGGACCAAGCAGCGTGGCAACGGGCAGCAGCGACAGCAGCGACAGCAGCGGCAGCAGGAGCAGAGAAAGGAGGAATGGACATGGGAAGATGTTTTGGACGGCAAGGGAGGGGAGGAGATCCTGGCTGGAAAGGATCGCCTCCCATGGGAACAGCTGGAGGCAGCTAGGAGAGCAGAGGCAACCGGAGAGAGGAACCGGCATTATGAAGGTACGCGGCTAGCACGGAAACCCGAGAAGAAATCCCAAAAATTTCTTGGGGGGGGGGGGGGGGGGGGGCTAAAGGGTAGTGTGGCGAAGTCAGGTAGGAGGTAGGAGACCTGCGTTTTGAGAGTCCAGTGTGCCCTGTTCCTGCTCCCCGCACTAGCCTTGAGGTGCGTGTCTCCAGTCCGGTACCACCAGTTCCGGCACCACGCACCAGGCCTACTGTGCGCCTCAGCAGGTCAGAGTCGGCCGTCTGCCCAGCGCCGTCTGAGCTGCCTGCCTGCCCAGCGCCATCTGAGCCATCCGTCTGCCCAGCGCCATCTGAGCCATCCGAGCCATCCGTCTGCCCAGCGCCATCTGAGCCATACGTGTGCACAGCGCCATCTGAGCCATCTGTCTGCCCAGCGCCATCTGAGCCATCCGTCTGCCCCGAGCCGTTAGAGCCGCCTGTCTGCCCCGAGCCGTTAGAGCCGCCTGTCTGTCCCGAGCCGTTAGAGCCGCCCGTCTGTCCCGAGCCGCCAGAGCCGCCAGAGCCGCCAGCCAGTCAGGAGCCGCCAGAGCCGCCAGCCAGTCAGGAGCCGCCAGAGCCGCCAGCCAGTCAGGAGCCGCCAGATCCGCCAGCCAGTCAGGAGCCGCCAGAGCCGCCAGCCAGTCAGGAGCTGCCCTCCAGTCATGAGCTGCCTTCCAGTCATGAGCTGCCCTCCAGTCATGAGCTGCCCTCCAGTCATGAGCTGCCCTCCAGTCATGAGCTGCCCTCCAGTCATGAGCTGCCCTCCAGTCATGAGCTGCCTCTCTGTCCGAAGCTGCCCTTCAGTCCGGAGCTGCCCTTCAGTCCGGAGCTACCTCTCTGTCCTGAGCTACCTCTCTGTCCTGAGCTACCTCTCTGTCCTGAGCTACCTCTCTGTCCTGAGCTACCTCTTTGTCCTGAGCTACCTCTCTATCCTGAGCTGTCTCCTCTATCTAGGGGGGACCTTTGTGAAGGTTCCTAGACCAGGGTCGGGGGTGAGGGTCGCCACTCAAAGGACGCTAAGGAGGGGGACAAAGACAATGGTGGAGTGGTGTCCTCGTCCTGCGCCGGAGCCGCCACCGCGGACAGATGCCCACCCAGACCCTCCCCTTGAGATTTAGGGGTGCGTTCGGAGTCCGCACCTCAGGAGGGGGGTACTGTCACGTCCTGACCATAGTTCTTGTGTGTTTGCTTGTTTAGTGTTGGTCAGGACGTGAGCTGGGTGGGCATTCTATGTTGTGTGTCTAGTTTGTCTGTTTCTGTGTTCAGCCTGATATGGTTCTCAATCAGAGGCAGCTGTCAATCGTTGTCCCTGATTGAGAATCATATATAGGTGGCTTGTTTTGTGTTGGGGATTGTGGGTGGTTGTCTTCTGTCTTTATGTTCTGCACCAGATAGGACTGTTTCGGTTTTCACATTTGTTATTTTGTAGTTTGTATAGTGTTCACGTTATTGTCTCTTTATTAAATCATGTTGAACACTAGCCGCGCTGCATTTTGGTCCTCTCCTTCATCCCAGGAAGAAAGCCGTTACATACAGACAGAATTCAAAATGTATTAAATTGTTATTTTTTCCGCACAGATCTACACAAAATACGCCATAATGACAGAGTGGTTTTGGAAAATTTAACACATTTATTGATAATTAATTACAGAAATATCTCATTTACATAAGTATTCACACCCCTGAGTCAATACTTTGTAGAAGCACCTTTGGCAGTGAATACAACTGTGAGTAAATCTAGGTAAGAGCTTTCCACACCTGGATTGTGCAACATTTGCCCATTATTCTATAAAAAAATATTCAAGCTGTCAAATTGGTTGTTGATCATTGACAGATAAACACTTTCAGGTCTTGCCATAGATTTTCAAGTAGATTTAAGTCAAAACTGTAACTCAGCAACTCAGGAACATTAACTGACTTCTAGGTAAGTAACTCCAGTGTGGATTTGTCCTTGTGTTTTAGGGTATTGTCCTGCTGAAAAGTAAATTCATCTCCCAATGTCTGGTGGAGAGCAGACTGAACCAGGTTTTCCTCTAGGATTTTGCCTGTGCTTAGGTAAATTCCATTAATTTTATCCTGAAAAACTCCCCAGTCCTTAAAACTTCTTATGGCTTGGGTGCGCTATTTTCACGTCCGGATGAAAAGTGTGCCCAAAGTAAACTGCCTGCTACTCAGGCCCAGAAGCTTGGATATGCATATAATTGGTAGATTTTGATAGAAAACACTCTACAGTTTCTGAAACTGTTTGAATAAAGTATGTGAGTATAACAGAACTGATTTGGTAGGCGAAACCCCGAGCACAATCCATCAAGGGAATTTTTATTTGAGGTCAATCTGTTTTCCATTGGTTTCTATGGCAAGGCCGTTTTAATAGAAATATCCTTGCAGTTCCTATAGCTTCCACTAGATTTCAACAGTCTTTAGAAATTGGTTGATGTTTTTCTTTAGAGAAATTAAGAAGTAGCCCTGTTATTTTCCTGTGTCACTCCAGGTGCGCTCTAATGATTTGGTGCACGCGACCTAGAACATGCTTTCTTTGTTTTCATCCGGTATTGAACGCTGTTTATCCCGTTTTAAATTGTATCGATTATTTACGTAAAAAAATACCTAAAGTTGTATTACGAAAGTTGTTTGAAATGTTTGGACAAAGATCACAGGTAATTTATGAGAGATTTTGTAGTCATGTAGCGTGAGTTGGAACCTGTGTTTTTCTGGATCAAATGTGT
Organism: Salvelinus namaycush; assembly: GCF_016432855.1. Lineage (NCBI taxonomy): Eukaryota > Metazoa > Chordata > Actinopteri > Salmoniformes > Salmonidae > Salvelinus > Salvelinus namaycush. The sequence goes on along the minus strand of NC_052327.1, from coordinate 15,907,400 downwards.
CAAATAAATTGACATTTTGGATATATAACGACGGAATAAATCGAACAAAAGGACCATTTGTGATGTTTATGGGACATATTGGAGTGCCAACAGAAAAAGCTCGTCAAAGGTAAGGCATGAATTTTATCTTTATTTCTGAGTTTTGTTAGTTTAGTTTAGTTAGTTTCTTTCTGCTTCTGGTCAATTAACATTTTTATATTTTTTTCAGAATATATTGGATTTTGTATCTGTTTTAATGACATTAAAAGGCGGCTGGCGGGTTGAATTATGATTGTCTGTCTTTGTTTGATGGGGTCCTGTCCTCAGATAATAGCACGGTTTGCTTTCGCCGTAAAGCATTTTTGAAATCTGACACTGTGGCTGGATTCACAAGTGTAGCTTTTATTTGGTGTATTGCATGTGTGATTTCATGAAAGTTAAATTTTTTATAGTAATTTAATTTGAATTTGGCGCTCTGCCATTTCACCGGATGTTGTCAAATCGATCCCGCTAAAGGGATTTGATCCATTTAAGGATTCCAACCATACCAATAATATGATGTAGCCACCACTATGCTTGAAAATATGGAGAGTGGTACTCAGTAATGTGTTGTATTGGATTTGCCCCAAACATAACACTTTGTATTCAGGACAATTTTTTTTTTTGCAATATTACATTTTGCAAACTGGATGCATGTTTTGGAATATTCGTTATTCTGTACAGAATTCCTTCTTCTAACAGTCAATTAGGTTAGCATTGTGGAGTACCTACAACGTTGTTGATCCATCCTCAGTTTTCTCCTATCACAGCCATATATATACTGTACATACGTACATTGAGTATAAAAAACATTAAGGACACTGTACAACACTGTACATGTCACACCGTGATCTGTTTAACCTGTCTTTGTGCTTGTCTCCACCCCCCTCCAGGTGTCGCCCATCTTCCCCACTTATCACCTGGGTATTTATACCTGTGTTTTCTGTCTGCCTGTGCCAGTTTGTCTTGTTTGTTCCAAGTCTACCAGCATTTTGTGTCTCAGCTCCAGGTTTTTCCAGTCTCTCTTTTCTCGCCCTCCTGGTTTTGACCCCTGCCAATCCTGACTCCGAGCCCGCCTGCCTGACCACTCTGCCTGACCCTAAGCCTGCCTGCCGTCCTGTACCTTTGCCCCACTTCTCTGGATTATCGACCCCTGCCTGCCTTGACCTGTCGTTTGACTGCCCTGTTGTTACAATAAACATTGCTACTTCTACACAGTCTGCACATGGGTCTTACCGGATAGTACAATTCAATGCTATCTCTTCAGACAACAACATTTTCCCTCATAACACCTTCCTAATATTGAGTTACACCCCCTTTAGCCCTCAGAACAGCCTTCATTCGTCGGGGTATGGACTCTACAAGGTGTTGAAAGTGTTCCACAGGGATGCTGGACCATATTGGTTCCAATGCTTCCCATAGTTGTTTCAAGTTGGCTGGATGTCCTTCGGGTGGTGGACCATTCTTGATACACATGGGAAACTGTTGAGCATCAAAAACCTTGCAGCGTTGCAGTTCTTGACACAAAGCGGTGCTTAAATCTTTTGTCTTGTCCATTCATTCTCTGAATGGCACAAATACACAATCCATGTCAATTGTCTCAAGGCTTAAAAATCCTTCTTTAACCTGTCTCCTCCCCTTCAGCTACACTGATTGAAGTGGATTTAACAAGTGGAATCCATAAGGGTTCATAGCTTTCACCTGGACTCACCTGGTCAATCTATGTCATGGAAAGAGCAGGTGTTCCTAATATTTTGTACACTGAGTGTAATATAATATACAGTGGGGCAAAAAAGTATTTAGTCAGCCAGCAATTGTGCAAGTTCTCCCACTTAAAAAGACGAGAGAGGCCTGTAATTTTCATCATAGGTACACTTCAACTATGACAGACAAAATGAGAAAAAAAAATCCAGAAAATCACATTGTAGGATTTTTAATGAATTTATTTGCAAATTATGGTGGAAAATAAGTATACTTTCTGCTGGGTGCGTGTTGGCCAGTTCAATGAGAACGGCATGAGACTGCTAACTCTATGTGTCGAGAACTATCTCATTGTCACTAACCGAAGACTCCCACCATTAGCTCTGACAAATTGAAAACCCTAGTCATTGGCGACTCCATTACCCGCAGTATTAGACTTAAAACGAATCATCCAGCGATCATACACTGTTTACCAGGGGGCAGGGCTACCGACGTTAAGGCTAATCTGAAGATGGTGCTGGCTAAAGCTGGCGAGTGTAGAGAGTATAGAGATATTGTTATCCACGTTAGGATGAAACAGTCAGAGGTCACCAAGCGCAACATAGCTTCAGCGTGTAAATCAGCTAGAAAGATGTTTCGGCATCGAGTAATTGTCTCTGGCCCCCTCCCAGTTAGGGGGAGTGATGAGCTCTACAGCAGAGTCTCACAACTCAATCGCTGGTTGAAAACTGTTTTCTGCCCCTCCCAAAAGATAGAATTTGTAGATAATTGGCCCTCTTTCTGGGACTCACCCACAAACAGGACCAAGCCTGGTCTGTTGAGGAGTGACAAACTCCATCCTAGCTGGAGGGGTGCTCTCATCTTATCTACGAACATAGACAGGGCTCTAACTCCCCTAGCTCCACAATGAAATAGGGTGCAGGCCAGGCAGCAGGCTGTTAGCCAGCCTGCCAGCTTAGTGGAGTCTGCCACTAGCACAGTCAGTGTAGTCAGCTCAGCTATCCCCATTGAGACCGTGTCTGTGGCTCGACCTTGGTTGGGCAAAACTAAACATGGCGGTGTTTGCCTTAGCAATCTCACTAGAATAACGACCTCCTCCATTCCTGCCATTATTGAAAGAGATCGTGATACCTCACATCTCAAAATAGGGCCACTTAATGTTAGATCCCTCACTTCCAAGGCAGTTATAGTCAATGAACTAATCACTGATCATAATCTTGATGTGATTAGCCTGACTGAAACATGGCTTAAGCCTGATGAATTTACTGTGTTAAGTGAGGCCTCACCTCCTGGTTACACTAGTGACCATATCCCCCGTGCATCCCGCAAAGGCGGAGGTGTAGCTAACATTTACGATAGCAAATTTAAATTTACGTCTTTTGAGCTTCTAGTCATGAAATCTATGCAGCCTACCCAATCACTTTTTATAGCTACTGTTTACAGACCTCCTGGGCCATATACAGTGTTCCTCACTGAGTTCCCTGAATTCCTATCGGACCTTGTAGTCATAGCAGATAATATTCAAATTTTTGGTGACTTTAATATTCACATGGAAAAGTCTACAGACCCACTCCAAAAGGCTTCCGGAGCCATCATCGACTCAGTGGGTTTTTTCCAACATGTCTCTGGACCTACTCACTGCCACAGTCATACTCTGGACCTAGTTTTGTCCCATGGAATAAATGTTGTGGATCTTAATGTTTTTCCTCATAACCCTGGACTATCAGACCACCATTTTATTACGTTTGCAATCACAAAAAATAATCTGCTCAGACCCCAACCAAGGAGCATCAAAAGTTGTGCTATAAATTCTCAGACAACCCAAAGATTCCTTGATGCCCTTCCAGACTCCCTCTGCCTACCCAAGGACGTCAGAGGACAAAAATCAGTTAACCACCTAACTGAGGAACTCAATTTAACCTTGCGCAATACCCTAGATGCAGTTGCACCCCTAAAAACTAAAAACATTTGTCATAAGAAACTAGCTCCCTGGTATACAGAAAATAGCCGAGCTCTGAAGCAAGCTTCCAGAAAATTGGAACGGAAATGGCACCACACCAAACTGGAAGTGTCACGACTTCCACCGAAGGTGGCTCCTCTCCCTGTTCGGGCGGTGCTCGGCGGTCAACGTAACCGGTCTACTAGCTGCCACCGATTCCTTTTTCTTTTCTGTTGGTTTTGTCTTGATTGTTTTCACCTGTACCTTATTTGTTGTTAATTCGGGGCTATTTAAACTTCCAGGGCCCTCCTGCTTTTGGGCGGGCTTATTCCTCTCTGTCAGTGGTAGATTTTTGTTTTGCTTATACGTATTTTTGCTGTTCGTTATTTTCCCTAGTTTTGGGGAACATAACTGTTTATTGGTTATTGTGCCTGTATGTTGGCTAGACCCAGCTGAAAAAATAAGTCTACATTTGAAGCTTTGCTCTCTGCGCCTGACTCCACACCCACCACTCCTAGCTTTCGTGACAGGAAGTCTTCCGACTAGCTTGGAAAGACAGTACCGTGCAGTATCGAAGAGCCCTCACTGCTGCTCGATCATCCTATTTTTCCAACTTAATTGAGGAAAATAAGAACAATCCAAAAATGTATTTTTGATACTGTCGCAAAGCTGACTAAAAAGCATAATTTCCCAAGATAGGATGGCTTTCACTTCAGCAGTAATAAATTCATGAACTTCTTTGAGGAAAAGATCATGATCATTAGAAAGCAAATCACGGAGTCCCCTTTAAATCTGCGTATTCCTCCAAAGCTCAGTCAATTGTCCTGAGTCTGCACAACTCTGTCAGGACCTAGGATCAAGAGAGACACTCAAGGGTTTTAGTACTATATATCTTGACACAATGATGAAAATGATCATGTCCTCTAAACCTTCAAGCTGCATACTGGACCCTATTCCAACTAAACTACTAAAAGAGCTGCTTCCTGTGCTTGGCCCTCCTTTGTTGAACATAATAAACGTCTCTCTATCCAGCGAATATGTACCAAACTCACTAAAAGTGATAGTAATAAAGCCTCTCTTGAAAAAGACAAACCTTGACCCAGAAAATATAAAAAACTATCGGCCTATATCGAATCTCCACTTCCTCTCCAAATAAATTGAAAAATCTGTTGCGCAGCAACTCACTGCCTTTCTGAAGACAAACAATGTATACAAAATGCTTCAGCCTGGTTTTAGACCCCATCATACCACTGAGACTGCACTTGTGAAGGTGGTAAATGACCTTTTAATGGCGTCAGACCGAGGCTCTGCATCTGTCCTCGTGCTCCTAGACCTCAGTGCTGCTTTTGATACCATCGATCACCACATTATTTTGGAGAGATTGGAAACCGAAATTGGTCTACACGGAAAAGTTCTGGCCTGGTTTAGATCTTATCCGTCCGAAAGATATCAGTTTGTCTCTGTGAATGGTTTGTCCTCTGACAAATCAACTATAAATTTCGGTGTTCCTCAAGGTTCCGTTTTAGGACCACTATTGTTTTCACTATATATTTTACCTCTTGGGGATGTCATTTGGAAACATAATGTTATCTTTCACTGCTATGCGGATGACACACAGCTGTACATTTCAATGAAACATGGTGAGGCCCCAAAATTGCCCTCGCTGGAAGCCTGTGTTTCAGACATGAGGAAGTGGATGGCTGCAACCTTTCTACTTTTAAACTCGGACAAAACAGAGATGCTTGTTCTAGGTCCCAAGAAACAAAGAGATCGTCTGTTGAATCTGACAATTAATCTTGATGGTTGTACAGTTGTCTCAAATAAAACTGTGAAGGACCTCGGCGTTACTCTGGACCCTGATCTCTCTTTTGACGAACATATCAAGATTGTTTCAAGGACAGCTTTTTTCCATCTACGTAACATTGCCAAAATCAGAAATGTTCTGTTCAAAATTGATGCAGAAAAATTAATCCATGCTTTTGTTACTTCTAGGTTAGACTACTGCAATGCTCTACTTTCCGGCTACCCGGATAAAAGCACTAAATAAACTTCAGTTAGTGCTAAATACGGCTGCTAGAATCCTGATCATATTACTCCAGTGCTAGCCTCCCGACACTGGCTTCCTTTTAAGGCAAAGGCTGAATTTAAGGTTTTAACCTACAAAGTATTACATGGACTTGCTCCTACATATCTTTCCGATTTGGTCCTGCCGTACATACCTACACGTACGCTACGGTCACAAGACGCAGGCCTCCTAATTGTCTCTAGAATTTCTAAGCAAACAGCTGGAGGCAGGGCTTTCTTCTATAAAGCTCAATTTTTATGGAATGATCTGCCTATCCATGTGAGAGACACAGACTCGGTCTTGACCTTTAAGTCTTTATTTAAGACTCATCTCTTCAGCAGGTCCTATGATTGAGTGTAGTCTGGCCCAGGAGTGTGAAGGTGAACGGAAAGGCACTGGAGCAACGAACCGCCCTTGCTGTCTCTGCCTGGCCAGTTCCCCTCTCTCCACTGGGATTCTCTGCCTCAAACCCTATTACAGGGGCTGAGTCACTGGCTTACTGGTGCTTTCCATGCCATCCCTAGGAGGGGTGCGCCGCTTGAGTGGGTTGAGTCACAGACGTGATCTTCCTGTCCGGGTTGGTGCCCCCCCTGCGGTTCATGCCGTGGGGGAATCTTCATGGGCTATACTCGGCCTTATCTCAGGATAGTAAGTTGGTGGTTGAAGCTATCCCTCTAGTGGTGTGGGGGCTGTGCTTTGGCAAAGTGGGTGGGGTTATATCCTGCCTGTTTGGCTCTGTCTGGGGGTATCATCGGATGGGGCCACAGTGTCTCCTGACCCTTCCTGTCTCAGCCTCCAGTATTTATGCTGCAGTAGTTTATTTGTCGGGGGGCTAGGGTCAGTCTGTTATATCTGGAGTATTTCTCCTGTCTCATCTGGTGTCCTGTGTGAATTTAAGTATGCTCTCTCTAATTCTCTCTTTCTTTCTTTCTCTCTCTCGGAGGACCTGAGCCCTAGGACCATGCCTCAGGACTACCTGGCATGATGACTCCTTGCTTGCCCCAGTTCACCTGGCCGTGCTGCTGCTCCAGTTTCAACTGTTCTGCCTGTGGCTATGGAACCCTGACCTGTTCACCGGATGTGCTACCTGTCCCAGACCTTCTGTTTTCAACTCTCTAGAGACAGCAGGAGCGGTAGAGATACTCTCAATGATCGGCTATGAAAAGCCAACTGACATTTACTCCTGAGGTGCTGACTTGTTGCACCCTCGACAACTACTGTGATTATTATTATTTGACCATGCTGGTCATTTATGAACATTTGAACATCTTGGCCGTTCTGTTATAATCTCCACCCGGCACAGCCAGAAGAGGACTGGCCACCCCTCATAGCCTGGTTCCTCTCTAGGTTTCTTCTTAGGTTTTGGCCTTTCTAGGGAGTTTTTCCTAGCCACCGTGCTTCTACACCTGCATTGCTTGCTGTTTGGGGTTTTAGGCTGGGTTTCTGTAGAGCACTTTGATATATCAGCTGATGTAAGAAGGGCTATATAAATAAATTTGATTTGATTTGATTCCAGCAGACTATTTCATAGTGAGACGTTCTGACACTAATGGCGTCCTGCTGACACATGCCATGAGGGGTACAGAATGCTGGACAGAACACTGTATGATACTGGCTAAACTCCAGATGAGAATATGTCTCCCCCAACGGCTGCAGAAGTCAAGTAAGAGGCCTCTGCACCATATCTGGCTTGAGAAAGCTGCAGTAAGGGACGAGTTCCGTCGCTCTCTCGCTGAAAGGCTGAGGGAGACTGAGCCTTTTCTGAGTGCAGAGGACCCCATGGACCAGAAGTGGGCATCTATTAGGTCAGTGCTCTATCAGGCAGTGGCCCACTCCATTGGCTATAGAGGTAGGAAACATCAGGACTGGTTCGATGAGAACTCTGACACCATCACAGCCTTACTGGACACTATGCACAAAGCGCACACGGCTACTCTCAACAGCCCCACATCTGCTACCCTTCACAAGCAATGGCGTGCATCGAGCAAGGAAGTGCAATCAGCCTTGCGTGCTCTGCAGAATGAATGGTGGATGAATAAGGCACAGGAAATCCACATTTATGCCGACAAAAATGACATGCACAATTTCTACAACTCAACTAAAGCTATCTATGGCCATAGAAGTCGCTCCTTCACCCCCATGAAAACAGCTGATGGTATGACTCTTTTGAAGGACCAAAACTAGATCCTGATGAGGTGGGCTGACCACTTTGAAGGACTACTCAATCAACATTCTCCTACAGACTACTCCATCCTGGCAGAACTACCTGTCCGTCCACCCATTCAAGACCTCAACCATTCGCCAACCTTCCAAGAGGTGTTATCAGCTATTCGTTCCCTCAAGACCAACAAGACTGCTGCTGCTGACAGCATCCCGGCAGAGCTACTTAAGAAGGGAGGTTACTTCTGCACCAGAACACTCCACCAGTACATCACTGAAGTTTTGGACCGGGAGATCGTCCCCCAACAGTGGTGGGATGCAAACATTGTCACCATCTATAAGAATAAGGGTGACAAGTCCATCTGCGGCAACAGCCAGGGATATCCCTTCTGGCTGTTGCCGGCAAGGTCCTGGCCAAGGTGATGCTACACAGGCTGGTAAACAACATCACAGAGGAAATGCTGCCAGAGTCACAATGCGGCTTCAGAAAGAACAGGAATACGGTCGACATGATATTCATGGCACGGCACGACAACTCCAGGAGAAGTGCCGTGAACAACATCAGAACCTTTTCGTGGCCTTTGTCGTCCTCTCCTTCGACACTGAACAGGGAACTACTATGGAGCTTTCTACAAAAATGTGGCTGTCCAGACAAATTTGTCAACATCCTTTGCCAGTTCCATGATGGGATGATCGCTCGGGTGGCCATAGGAGGGCAGGAGTCAGTGCCCTTTGGAGTAAGCATCGGTGTGAGGCAGGGGTGTGTGCTGGCACCGGTACTCTTTAACATCTTCATCCTATGTGTCACCCAGCTTCTCCACAAGGAGCTTGAGGACAGCAGCGGTGTTGCGGTGGACTTCAGGCTGAATGGAAACCTATTCAACATCAGGAGGCTCCAAGCAACCACCAAGGTTTTGATGGAGCCGGTTCTTGAGCTGCAGTATGCTATACGACTGTGCTCTTATGGCCCACACTCCGGAAGACCGTCAGTCCGTCCTTGTAGCGGCTGTGAGCGTCAATAGCAGGATGGGACTGTATCAACACCACCAAGACAGAGGTGGTCTGCCAATAGAGATCCAGCCCTCCACAAATCACTGGCAATAGTTCCGTTGTCACGTTCCTGACCTGTTTTCTGTTGTTTTTGTATGTGTTTAGTTGGTCAGGGCGTGAGTTGGGGTGGGAATTCTATGTTATGTGTTTCTATGTTGGGTTAAATGTGTTGCCTGATATGGTTCTCAATTGGAGGCATGTGTTTGACGTTTCCTCTGATTGAGAACCATATTAAGGTAGGCTGTTCTCACTGTTTGTTTGTGGGTGATTGTTCCTGTGTCTGTGTATGTCGCACCACACGGGACTGTTTCGTTTGTGTTCGTGTATGTGTTCGTTCCTGTTCGTGCGTTATGTTATCTCGTTCAGGTTTGTTCACATCGTTTCTTGTTTTGTAGCTTATTCAAGTGTATTTCGTGTCAGTGTTCGTCTTGTCAATTTAATTAAATCATTATGTCTACATACCTCGCTGCATGTTGGTCCAATCCTTGCTCCTCCTCATCTGAGGAGGAGAACGACTTAGACGAACGTTACAGAATCCCCCACCAACAAAGGATCAAGCAGCGGGGTAACGGGCAGCAGCGACAGCAGCGGCCAATTACACAGGACTCCTGGACATGGGAGGAAATTTTGGAGGGAAAAGGACCCTGGGCTAAGGTTGGAGAGAATCGCCGCTCTCGGGAGGAGAAGGAGGCAGCTAAAGCCCAGGAGCGGTGGTATGAGGAGGCAGCACGTAAGCGATGCTGGAAGCCGGAGAGTCAAGCCCAAAAATTTCTTGGGGCGGGGGCTAAAAGGGAGTGTGGCGAAGTCAGGTAGGAGACCTGCGCCAACTCCCTATGCTTACCGTGGAGTGCGAGAGTACGGGCAGACACCGTGTTATGCGGTAGAGCGCATGGTGTCTCCTGTACGTGTGCATAGCCCGGTGCGGGTTATTCCACCTCCCCGCACTGGCAGGGCTAGATTGAGCATTGAGCCAAGTGCCATGAAGCCGGCTCAACATATCTGGCCTCCAGTACGTCTCCTTGGACCGGTGTACATGGCACCAGCCTTACGCATGGTGTCCCCGGTTTGCCTACACAGCCCAGTGCGGGTTATTCCACCTCCCCGCACGGGTCGGGCTACGGGGAGCATACAACCAGGTAAGGTTGGGCAGGCTCGGTGCTCAAGGGAGCCAGTACGCCTGCATGGGCCGGTATATCCGGCGCCACCTTCCCGCCCCAGCCCAGTACCACCAGTGCCTACACCACGCACCAGGCTTCCAGTGCGTCTCCAGAGCCCTGTTCCTCCTCCACGCACTCTCCCTGTGGTGCGTGTCTCCAGCCCGGTACCACCAGTTCCGGCACCACGCACCAAGCCTCCTGTGCGTCTCCAGAGCCCTGTACGCACTGTTCCTTCTCCCCGCACTCGCCCTGAGGTGCGTGCCCTCAGTCCAGTCCCACCAGTTCCGGCACCACGCACCAGGCCTATAGTGCGCTTTGAGAAACCAGTGTGCCCTGTTCCTGCTCCCCGCACTAGCCTTGAGGTGCGTGTCTCCAGTCCGGTACCACCAGTTCCGGCATCACGCACCAGGCCTACTGTGCGCCTCAGCAGGTCAGAGTCGGCCGTCTGCCCAACGCCGCCTGCACTGCTCGTCTGCTCAACGCCGCCTGCACTGCTCGTCTGCCCAGCGCCGTCTGAGCTGCCTGCACTGCTCGTCTGCCCAGCGCCGTCTGAGCTGCCTGCCTGCCCAGCGCCGTCTGAGCTGCCTGCCTGCCCAGCGCCATCTGAGCCATCCGTCTGCCCAGCGCCGTCTGAGCCATCCGTCTGCCCAGCGCCGTCTGAGCCATCCGTCTGCCCAGCGCCGTCTGAGCCATCCGTCTGCCCAGCGCCATCTGAGCCATCCGTCTGCCCAGCGCCATCTGAGCCATCCGTCTGCCCAGCGCAGTCTTAGCCATCCGTCTGCCCAGCGCCATCTGAGCCATCCGTCTGCCACGAGCCTTCAGAGCCGCCCGTCTGTCCCGAGCCATTAGAGCCGTCCGTCAGTCAGGAGCTGCCAGAGCCGCCAGCCAGTCAGGAGCTGCCAGAGCCGCCAGTCAGTCAGGAGTTGCCAGAGCCGCCAGCCAGTCAGGAGCTGCCAGAGCCGCCAGCCAGTCAGGAGCTGCCAGAGCCGCCAGCCAGTCAGGAGCTGCCAGAGCCGCCAGCCAGTCAGGAGCTGCCAGAGCCGCCAGCCAGTCAGGAGCCACCAGCCAGTCAGGAGCTGCCAGAGCCGCCAGCCAGTCAGGAGCTACCAGAGCCACCTTCCAGTCATGAGCTGCCAGCCAGTCATGAGCTGCCTTCCAGTCATGAGCTGCCCTTCAGTCATGAGCTGCCCTTCAGTCATGAGCTGCCCTCCAGTCATGAGCTGCCCTCCAGTCATGAGCTGCCTTCCAGTCATGAGCTGCCCTTCAGTCATGAGCTGCCCTCCAGTCATGAGCTGCCCTTCAGTCATGAGCTGCCCTTCAGTCATGAGCTGCCCTCCAGTCATGAGCTGTCCTCCAGTCATGAGCTGCCCTCCAGTCATGAGCTGCCCTCCAGTCATGAGCTGCCCTCCAGTCATGAGCTGCCCTCCAGTCATGAGCTGCCCTCCAGTCATGAGCTGCCCTCCAGTCTTGAGCTGCCCTCCAGTCATGAGCTGCCCTCCAGTCATGAGCTGCCCTCCAGTCATGAGCTGCCCTCCAGTCATGAGCTGCATCTAGTCCGGAGCAACCATTCAGTCCAGAGCTGCCTCTCTGTCCGGAGCTGTCCTTCAGTCCGGAGTTGCCCCTCTGTCCTGAGCTACCCCTCTGTCCTGAGCTACCTCTCTGTCCTGAGCTACCTCTCTGTCCTGAGTTGTCTATATTTAGGAGGGGCCTTGGTGAAGGTTCCTGGACCATGGTCGGGGGCGAGGGTCGCCACTCAAGGGACGCTAAGGAGGGGGACAAAGACAATGGTGGAGTGGTGTCCTCGTCCTGCGCCGGAGCCGCCACCGCGGACAGATGCCCACCCAGACCCTCCCCTTGAGTTTTAGGGAGGCGCCCGGAGTTCGCACCTTGAGGGGGGGGTTCTGTCACGTTCCTGACCTGTTTTCTGTTGTTTTTGTATGTGCTTAGTTGGTCAGGGCGTGAGTTGGGGTGGGCATTCTATGTTATGTGTTTCTATGTTGGGTTAAATGTGTTGCCTGATATGGTTCTCAATTGGAGGCAGGTGTTTGACGTTTCCTCTGATTGAGAACCATATTAAGGTAGGCTGTTCTCACTGTTTGTTTGTGGGTGATTGTTCCTGTGTCTGTGTATGTCGCACCACACGGGACTGTTTCGTTTGTGTTCGTGTATGTGTTCGTTCCTGTTCGTGCGTTAAGTTATTTCGTTCAGGTTTGTTCACATCGTTTCTTGTTTTGTAGCTTATTCAAGTGTATTTCGTGTCAGTGTTCGTCTTGTCAATTTAATTAAATCATTATGTCTACATACCTCGCTGCATGTTGGTCCAATCCTTGCTCCTCCTCGTCTGAGGAGGAGAACGACTTAGACGAACGTTACATCCGTCCTTCAAATATTTATCTCGGAGGTCTGCAGCATCGACCTCGAAATTCAAAATAGGATCAAGCAAGCATCAGCTGCCTTCGGGAAACTCAGAGGCAGGGTCTTCCAAAACAGGTATCTCCACACCAAAGTCACCGTCTATCAAGCCCATCTGCATCACCACACTTCTTTACAGCTGTGAAGTTTGGGTCACTTACAGTCGCCACAACTAGCAGCTTGAGCGATTCCACATAAGATGCCTGCAGCGCATCCTGGGAATCACCTGGTGCAACCGTGTGCCCCATACAGAAATACTTGCTAAGACCAACTGCAAGAGTATGGAGACCATGGTCACCAAACACCAACTGCACTGGCTTGAGCATATGCATATGTAATGTCAAATAAATGGAAAAACACAACGGAAAGAAAGAAAGAAAGAAACAGTAGACTGCATTTTAAATTTGAGTAGTCTTAGATAATTGAAATTAGATTGTGATTAGACCAATTGCCTTGGGATAAGCATTGTTAAAGCCCTTAGGCAATAATTAATGTCATTACAGGAAATGACCAAAAGTGGAAAGAGTCCTGAAATATCCTACTCAAGTAGAAGTACTGTTACTTTAATGACATTTTACTCATGTAGCAGTAAAATTACTGGGGTATTTAACGACTCAGGTAAAAGTAAAAAGTAGATAATGTAATAAAAAGTCCTCAGATAAAATGTAATTACACAATTTCCATGCATAGTAGGAACTAAGTTCATTTATTTCATGAGTTTCAAAAAGGCACATATCTATGTAAAAAAAAGTTACGATTTATCAGAAATATACTATTAACATTTGAAAATAAATTTAACATTCAATGCAATTAAAATCAGGAGTGGAAAGAGTACTGAAATATCCTTCTCATGTAGAAGTAGTGTTACTTTAAAGATGGAATCCTCAGTAGGGGAAACAGCAACACAAAAGATACTGGTAACTAAGATATCTCATAGGTGTCTTTCCACTTTCCAATGGAGAGCAAATTAAGCATAGTGGGTACAACAAGCAAGGAGGTGAGCAGAGCCAAGCACGAGTTAGCGAGATCCTATTGGCGCATTTTAGCATGTATTTGCATCAGGGGTTGTAACCGGCTCAGGGAACAGAACAGAAAACTGGAAAATAACAAAAAAAATTGAGGAACAGAATCAAAACCAGGAACGAAAGTGATCTATAATGTTCCGGAACAGAACCATTATTTTAAAAGCATGCGAACCGGTAAATAACGTTGTTTTATGTGACGGAGAAGTCCGTCACTGGCTGCAGGCAGCATTTGGTAAACTAACACACCCACCCACACACACACACTCATCTCACCCTCCCTGCTCCGTTTTCAGCAATGTTAGCAATGTGGATTGACACACAAATTAATTTAGCAATCTTCATTCATAAATTACACATATTATTCTTACCTCCCGTCAGCAACAGTATGGTATGGTATGGTATGGTATAAGGAATACACAGACAAGCTTTCATGTTTAATTTAAGTGACATTTATTGTACTTATCAATGTTATGAATGAGCGCTCTGTTTGTTTGTTTCTGTTCCTCTCTCTCTGTCTCTGTAGCTTCCGTGTATGCTGGAATTAGGACCCGAGCTGCGACAATCTGGCAGGCTTGTAGTGACTGTCCCGAATGGCTCGTTCATGTGAATGGGCGTATTGGAAGACACCATGTCAGTAGTGATGGGATTCTGTAAATGTGTTATATTGTGTTATATTGTATTATGATAAACCGATTGCAAAGGTTCAATGAATATAATTCATGATATGTTGAGCTGAGTGGAAATTGGCTTTGATGTTGGTAATTGCCAAATTAATGAAAGAGTTTGGTATGTTCTGATGGGAGGGCCTCACTTTTGGTTCGGGGGGGGGGGGGGGGGGGGCGTTTTGATTGAGCTGTTGATAGGCAGCACTGTTTTAGCTGTCCCATAATGTATACTTTGGTGGCAGTATTGTTTTTCTTCCAGAAGAACTGTAAATAAACACCCTTGCACAGAAGTACTTTTATGGCTCCGCCATCGTTTTATTTGATAGAGGTTTTATTTTTCAGTTTAGCCTTCTGGCCTCCTCTAGGCAACCAGCCCCTCCCCTTATGAAGCATAGTCTACTAGCCTACTACTGACGCTATAAGTTTGATTCAGAAATTAGGGAGAATTTAAGAACAATGGATAAACTTTTTCAACGCTAGTTAAGGATACTATAGTTACTATAGTATCCTAGTTGCTATAGTATCCTTAACTAGCATTGAAAAAGTTAATCCGTTGTTCTTTAATAAATTTTTTATTTCTGAATCACTTTTGTAACGTTTCTCATTGAATTTATGAACTATTATTTGAATTCTGGTGCCGCTCTGCACACACGAGCTTGTTAGCTAGCTAATTAGTTTTGGTAGAACGTTTAATCTACTCTCTGAAGTTCAAAGACATTCAAATATCTTTCATAGAAGCTAGTCCTCCGTAGGTATAATTCTGTGGACCTAATTCAGATAATGCATGTCATAACAAGAAGGTGCCCAGTGCTTCAAAGCAAGCCTACTCCTCCACCCTCTCTCGCTCTCTCCCCACCTGCAAAATTTCAGTTGTATCTCGCACCCTATACTTGCATGTAAACAACTATAACTTTTGCCCGCTCCATAGCAAGCTGCTCTATCCACAGTGGTTAGTGAAGTAATTTAATGTCAAGCTAAATTAAGAAAAAAAACCTGTGCAGAACTTAATTTTTCTGGTTGGAACAGTGGAACAGAAAGAAAAAAAATAGTTCTGTTCAGAACGAAACAATTCAAAAATTATTTCTGTTCCAACCCCTGATTTGCATATTTCCAATATGGACCGCATACTCTGAAGTGTGCGTGTGCCAGCGGCGGCTTGCTAATAAGGGTGTTAGGGGCGGCGCCCCACTTGTGATTGGTCAAAAAAAGTTACAAATATATATTACATAATTCATGGATTAGGTTTTAAATGCTCATAAAAGTGCTGTAAATGTGTACATTTTCCAGTTTAAAAAATAGCTGTTCAATTACTCACTACTCTGCCCCTCAGTGACAGCCAGCTCTGCCTCCGTGGGCACATAGGTCATGTGACTATTGCTTCAACTGTTTTGACAGCTATTTTCTATGAAGGGGAACTGCCAAAATGAATTCGCAGGAGTTCATAGCATAAATTATAACAACACAAAGTAAATGGACCGTCCTGGGGTGCTCACATGTGCGTTCGTTCAGTCAGAACTTCTGGGTCTGCTCCTAGTCTCCTCCTCCGAATGAGTCTCTTGCACCAGACGGCTTACTTCCGCACGTGAGACTAGATGTGCTCCATCAGGTACAGATGTTGCTAAACCAAAATGCTAATCGTAACTAACTTGTAAATAAATAATCATAACACTCATGGAAGCCTGGGACCTGATAAACCGGACAACTACATCCAATAAGAGTCGAAGGACAGAGAGATACACTAGCTCAAACCTTCTCATCCTGGATCTGGAAGGACAAAAAGCATGTCCAATTGTATTTTTTCCCCCTGATGTTTATAAGGTTCAACTGTCGGTCACAGGGTGAAATGTTGTGTGAACTAAAACAGCATAAAACAGGTTTATCACAAAGCATGATCAAATGTTTTAGCCAGCTACAGAAACATTGAGAAATTGTTAGGTTTATTTTTTTGTAAAATTATCCAGCTAGCTATCCACCTTTGATAAGCAGCTAGCTAGCTATAGGAAGCAGGTAGCGTGGTAGCTAGTTCATCTTTCTAAATTAATTTCTGACCAACTCAGAAATATGAAGTTATTTCAGAATGAAAATTAACACATTATGTTAGGTAGCTTTCCTGGTACACTCGTTCTTTCGTGAGCTGGCTGCTCATTTTAAGTAGTATAATGCAGCATTGGTCATTTGTTTTTTGACATTCAAAAGTGAATGCTGTTGTTAAAAATGCAAATATCGCTCTACAGTTGAAGTCGGAAGTGTACATACACCTTAGCCAAATACATTTAAACTCAGTTTTTCACAATTCCCGACATTGAATCCAAGTAAAAATTCCCTGTCTTAGGTCAGTTAGGATCACCACTTTATTTTAAGAATGTGAAATGTCAGAATAATAGGAGAGAGAATCATTTCTTTCAGGATTTATTTTTAGGATTGAGGTCAGGGCTTTGTGATGGCCACTCCAATACCTTGACTTTGTTGTCCTTAAGCCATTTTGCCACAAATTTGGAAGTATGCTTGGGGTCATTGTCCATTTGGAAGACCCATTTGTGACCAAGCTTTAACTTCCTGACTTATATCTTGAGATGTTGCTTCAATATATCCATATAATTTCCCTACTTCATGATGCCATCTATTTTGTGAAGTGCACCAGTCCCTCCTGCAGCAAAGCACCCCCACAACATGATGCTGCCACCCCGTGCTTCATGGTTGGGATGGCGTTCTTCGGCTTGCAAGCCTCCCCCTTTTTCCTCCAAACATAACGATGGTCATTATGGCCAAACAGTTCTATTTTTGTTTCATCAGACCAAAGGACATTTCTCCAAAAAGCACGATCTTTGTCCCCATGTGCAGATGCAGTCTGGCTGTTTTTTATGGCGGTTTGGAGCAGTGGCTTCTTCCTTGCTGAGTGGCCTTTCAGGTTATGTCGATATAGGACTCGTTTTACTGTGGATATAGATACTTTTGTACCTATTTCCACCAGCATCTTCACAAGGTCCTTTGCTGTTGTTCTGAGATTGATTTGCACTTTTCGCGCCAAAGTATGTTCATCTCTATTAGACAGAGCGTGTCTCCTTCCTGAGCGGTATGGTGGCTGCGTGGTCCCATGGTGTTTATACTTGCGTATTATTGTTTGTACAGATGAATGTGGTACCTTCAGGCATTTGGAAATTGCTCCCAAGGATGAACCAGACTTGTGGAGGTATTGGCTGATTTCTTTTGATTTTACCATGATGTCAAGCAAAGAGGCACTGAGTTTGAAGGTAGGCCTTGAAATACATCCACAGGTACACCTCCAATTGACTCAAATGATGTCAATTAGCCTATCAGAAGCATTTTCTGGAATTTTCCAAACTATTTAAAGGCACAGTGAACTTAATGTATGTAAACTTCTGACCCACTGGAACTGTGATACAGCGAATGATAAGTGAAATAATCTGTCTGTAAACAATTGTTGGAAAAATGACCTGTGTCATTCACAAAGTAGATGTCCTAACCGACTTGCCAAAACTATAGTTTGTTAACAAGACATTTTTGGAGTGGTTGAAAAACGAGTTTTAATGACTCCAACCTAAGTGTATGTAAACTTCCGAGTTCAACTGTATATATCCCCTCAAAGAAACTACCAATAATGTGAAAACTTGGCAGGATATTTCTGTCATGCTGCTTTGTTGACAACTCCAACCACCAGATGTACTCAGCAAATCAGTTGCCAACGCTGGCATGTGCAATAGCTTATTTTGTGAATAAAGGAAAAACCTGCAGTCACAGAATTATTCTTTAAGTTCACAGTTTTTTTAGCGGAGGTCAGAACACACTGCATTTTTAACAAAACATGTTCTGACTTCTTTTGCTCAAAAAATTATTTAAAACTTTAGTCAAGTATATCCCTTTTGAACCCAGAACCCAAATACTTTTTGTTACTACAAACATTTGAGTTGAGCACACCACTTTCTCTTTCTACAATAATTAAATTCGCCCTCCTTATAAACAATGCCATTTTTAGAAACTTTTAGAAATGGTCAAGTTTACAAAACTTAGTGCACTCTCTTCATAACAAAATGTTGTTTTGGGAAGAGAAAACTGTATTGAGATAAAAAATGCTTTACAGATGAGAAAATTATCAGAATGTCGGACAACTTTCATCGTGCTCCATCTTCTGCCACTTCCCGCCACTGGACTTCCTCTCATCATCATATTTTGTGGCAAGAACAAGTTCTAAACGGATGCTTCAGGTTTATACTGCATGTGAGAGATGTGGCACCTTCTATCTGTGGCGCCACTGTCCACCCCACCGCCATTGTTATTGTTTTTCTTTTGTTGACAAAGGGGAGGTGAGGAGTATTGCATTACATAACCCTGATTCTGCTAGTGTCTTGCGGGTATCAAGAATGATGCGGTGACCAAAGATTATCAGAGGGATTTTCAGGCTGAATTGATGGGGAATTCATTTCTAAGCTGAGAAGTGATGCGATAGCATCGATTTTTTGGGGTTCCCAACTAAACGGAATATTCTCAATTAGAGGTAACCTAAAGTTAGCTAGCTTGCTAGCCTTGTTGGACCAGCTGGGTAAATTAGCTAGCTAGCTAAAGTTACAGTCCTGTATTGAACTCTTTAAGCCATCAGCTAAATAATATACTGTAGCTATCTTTTGGTATACTGTAAACACTGTCAATTGATTTCGCTAATGCCATTGTTGTAGTCACTGCTAGCTACCTTCAGCAGAGTGAACATGTATGTTTATTCGTTCTATCTTTGACTGACATTAGCTAACATAAGCTGGCTAATGTTACTCTTATTTGGCATCTCAATTTGGTAGCCATCCTTTCCAGCCTTGTCTGGGAAACACTCCACTTCACTAAAAATAGAATTGTCAATAAAGCTAACTTATTCTCTGTTTGTGTGTTGGTAGCAATGATGAATGTGTGTGTATACATTGTCTATGGTTGGTTAATTGGTTCTCAGCCAGTCTCAGCTGGCTAGCAATCTTGCTGCCAATTCAGTGATGCTATTTAGCGAACGGCAAGCTGACAATATTGAAATGACCATGTTAGGTATGCTTACCAAGCCAGTCTAATAGATATCAATACAATTAGTGGGGTGGTTACTTTGTGTATTGTTCTGTATTCTCTTGGCGGTGATAGATAATCTGATTCCACCAACATGCACTTTTGTCACGATCGTCGTATGAGTGAGACCAAGGCGCAGTAACATTCTCTTTTAATGAATGACCACATAACAAAAACAAAAAAATCAACGGACGAAACGTGAAGCTATACAAAATACTGCAGACAGGCAACTAAACATAGACAAGATCCCACAAACACAGAGAAAAAACAGCTTGCTATGTTCAGGGCGTGACAGCTTTCAACCCCTAGCTTTGCATAAGGTGAAGGTAAATTGGCCAACATTTTTACAAGCTGACGGCTAAGACAACAACATTTACAGTAAGCATGGTAAAAACATAAATTGGGTAGTGTTTGTAGGGTTTGTGATTATATTACGGAGATATAGGTGGTTAGAGGAGCCTGAGGACCACAGATTTTCTTTCAGACCGTGTAATCAATTTAGTCTACCCCTCTTCTCTTTTTACCTTTTCTTTTTGAATAATTCTGCTTATCTGGAGTCATTCCACAGTGCCCTGCTGAAAAATACCCCAAAGCGGGGGAATTTTGGACACAAGCGAACACATCTTGCGGTTATGGAGCTCAACAAGATTGTGGGCCAGAAACCAGCAATGGACACTGAAAGGTATAAAATCAAGACTACAACAGTAATGACACAACCACTTCATTCTTCTCTCTGCAAATTCTCAAAAGACAATACAAAGACATGTCTAAAAAAATCCCCTGTTAAGGGCTACAACTGACTAGAATGATCGGTCAACGTTTAAAGACAGTACTTTGAGGTGAGGAAGGGGTTTTTGGTTGTGCTTAAACAGTAAATGTAGTGTTATGTATGAGAGCGATTGGGGTGCCATTTGTCATTCACAACAAGTAATACTTTGTTAGAACTGCCTTCCTAAGAATTTTCGCACGTTCTTCAGTTCTGAAAAATATCTGATGTGGTAAAGACCAATTAGTGGAAAAAATATCAGAATTGGGCTGCCTGTTTAAACGCAGCCAGAGTGGCTCAGCATAAGACCATGTAGAACACACAGGAGGCTGCTGAGGAGGAGGAAGACTCATAATAATGGCCAGAACGGAGCGAATGGAATGGCATCAAACACATGGAAACCATGAGATTGATGTATTTGATACCGTTCCACTCCAGCCATTCTCACGAGCCCGTCCTCCCCAATTAAGATGCCACCAACCTCCTGTGGTAGAAAAGGTGTGTCACCCTGTTCCTGGAGAGCTACCCTCCTTTAGGTTTTCGCTCCAACCGAAGTTGTAACTAACCTGGTTCAGTTTATAAACCAGCTAATTATGCTAGATTAATGGTAGCTCTCCAGAAACAGGGTTGGAGAGCTCGGATTTAGAACCACCAAATAAAAATTGATATTTTCTATCAATCTTTAAAATGTGTCTGCCCTTATGGATCCACAGAATATATTTATATAAGCTGCACTGGGCTCTGTAGCATCAAATAGATGCTAGACATTCAGATATCCAATGAATGTTTGTTTATTTGTCTAATTCTAAAAGACAGGGGAGTGTACACTATTTAATGCTAACTCAAGAGAACTGGGTATTCAATAACAATGTTATATGATAAAAGTAACATACAAAAACATTGTATGAAAAGTGTAGTTCAGTGTGTCCGAGTGTGTCTCAGGTGTTGAGACACACAAGTGCAGAAAACTGTAGCTACAGATTGTTATACCAGATAATGTGATTTACCCAAAGATTTTCTTGTCTATTCAAGTCTTCTCTCATTGATCGAGACAGATGGGTGTCCACCCCAATGTGCTGCATGTCATGATGACAGAGACCTGTCTCGATCAATGAATGAGAAGACATGAAATAGACACGATGGCGGCAAACATATTGTTGGATAACTTTATGGAGCAAAAAATAATGGGGCATTTTCTAAATTCAAACTGACCACTGACATTTTATGAGACTCCTGTTTCCCTGAATGGAGGACAAAGTGGGCATCGCTAAGGTTGGTTGAAAATTCTCTGTGCTTCACCGTACAGTACCTATCCTGTAACTCCCAGTATTGGATACCAAAAAATCTTTGGTTAAATCCCATTATCTGGTGTAACAATCTGTAGTTCAGAGAACCTCCCCCACTGTAACACAGTAGTATGTTAGCCAGCACTACTAAATACGTGTTTCAGTAGATCAACTGAAGTTAGCTAGGTGGCTTTCAGGAAAAATAACTTATTTAGATAGGCACCGTATTTGTCAT